>NC_135313.1:2586759-3186759 GCF_048772815.1 Callospermophilus lateralis
TGGGGATACCAGCAGTGGGCGCCATCCCGGGCGGGGGCGTTTGGAAGGACTGAACTCCCAGGCTGTGGATAAGGACAAGAGCAGCTGGGATGAGGGTCTGGGGTCTTCATGGAAGCACATAAAGAAACTCCTTTGCAGCCAAAGAGCAGGAGCAGGAGAGGACCAAACCCACAGCTGGTCACCAGGGCAGGGGCACTCCAGAGCAGGTGATCCTCCACTCCAGGAGGCCAGCCACACCCAGGTGAGATTCCTGACTGCACAGTGGGACCAGGACACTGAGCAGGGGGCATCTGAACTGATACCCTCAAAAATCCAGAATCCCAGATTCTCCTGAGTCGTCCTGGCCTAGAGAGGTGGCTCACGAAGGCTCCACCAAGGCTCCACCAGCACTTCCTCTCAGGCAGGAGAGAAGCCTTGCAGAAAGCTTCCAGTCGCCCCACCCAGTAGCAGACCAATCACTAGGTCAAGTCCCTGGGAATTGCTGGGCCACAAAGGGAGAAGGGGCCTAGCCTCAGGGGGCCACCAGATCCACAATGTGGTCCGTGGGAGGCAGGGGACCCAGCAGAGGCTGGGACACACGGGGTGAGAGGAAGTGAGGGGGGCTTTCCTATCCAGGATTTATGGCCCCCGCAACTCAGGGGCTCTGTGCCCCTCCCACCACCAGCCTCTGACCACAGGGACAGAGCTTTCTGGAATGGCCCTGGTCACTGCCTGCAACAAACAAGATGGAGCCTTGGTCTTTCTCTCTGCCTAGCCAGTGGACGCCATGAGAGTGGGCACCAGTGCTGTACTGTCTCTCTGCCTGAGCTGTTCTTGCCCGGACAAGTTGGTTTGATGTGGGGACTAGTGCCTCCGACAGAGGCAAAGGCGAGTCTGGGCAGCAGAGGCCAATGGGCCGGGTCTGGAGAATGAGACCACAGGCAAAAGGAAAGGAAAAGGAGGCCGCAATCGGCAGGGAGCCAGATGGGAGAGCCCCAGGGGACGGGGAGCGGGGGGCTCTGCCCCACATTCTACCACCCCACCAAAGTCATCCCCAGTGACTGCCTGGAAGGAGGCTGGGTGGGGCCTGCTGGGACCTGCTGTGGGCCTGCGGGTGACAGGGCTTGGGAGAGGCACCTCCTGGGCTTCTGTCTGTTTCACTACTAGCTTATCATCTAAACAAAATGAAGAGACGTGTCTTGCACACACTGAGGGAGAGCGGTGCGTCCCTGGTTTCTTTACGCACAAGGCCGACCTCCGGTATTTACCAGGTGGAATCATTTCCAAGAACTCACCTATGTTTTGATTCAGGAGCTCACCCCTAAAGCTGGGACCCAACGTCACTGGGTAGGGCCTGAAGAGGTCCCCAAAGGGAGAAGGGGACCTCTATCATCCCTGGCAGGTTCTTGACTCACACTTCAGAAGAGAAATTAGAGTGTGTCAAAGAGGCGCGAGTGTGGGTGTGTTTGGGAAAGCAAAGGGAAGCCGTGCTCTCAGGGAGAAGGGCCACGGAGGGAGGCACCGGGAGGCCCTGGGGCCTCAGGCCCTGCTAGAGGCAGCCCTGCAAGTGGGGCCAGAGAAGCATGAGGGTGGCATCAGGCTAATGAGTGGAGTCCTTGGCCGTGGAACAGAGTGGCCCCGGCCTGGTGCTCCCCAGGACCCTCTGGCTGCCTGGTTAATGCCCAGCACTTGGGCTGCACCCATTCCCTGGGTCCCTAACTGTGCTTCTCAGGCTTCTTTTAATAGTCTAAAACCCATTCTGCAAGAAAGCAGGGCACGTGACTGGGACCAATGGGACTGCAGTGCTGGAGGGCTCCTCAGACCTTTGCCGAATCTGAGCCTGAGGCTGAGGGTGCCGGCTGTTCCTGGAGTTTTTAGATTTAGAGTTACAGGCCCTCTTTCCTTCCCCCTCTTCCTTCCTCTTTCTGCCTGTCCTTATTTCTTCCCTCCCACTTCACTCACAACCTCCCCAACAGAGCTGCGCAGAGGGGCCCAGCCAGGTAACACTTCCGCTGGCTGCGAGGGGAAGGACAGTGGGGCCAGGGTGCTGGAGGCTGAGAGGCCTGGGGAGCAGGGGAGCGAGCCTGGAGGGAATGGCCTGGAGGGAATAGGGGTGTGTCTTCTGTTGAGGGGTGCTCCCCAGCAGGCAGTTTTGTGCCTCTCTAAATGTCACACCCGCAGGCAGCAGGGTCTGGCTCTGCTCCAGAATCCAGCTGAGAGCGTTTCAGGAACTTTCTGATTCAGTCCTCAAAACACCCCCAAGACAACTCAACGCCCAAACAACATTTAAAATGTTCCAAGGACTTGAATAGGTTGTTTGTCTGTTTGCAGTACCGGGACCTAACCTGGGGCTTCAGGCAGGCTAGACCATGTCCCCAACCCCCAACGGACTTAAATTGACATTTCTCCAAAGAAGATACACAAATGGCCAACAGGTCTGCAAAGAGATGCTTAGCATTACTGCTTGTTAGGGAAGTGACAATCAAAATCACGATGAAATCCCACTTCATACTCATAAGGACGGCCACCATCAAAACAAAGGGAAGACAAGGAGTGCAGGTGGGGACGGAGGACCGGAGCCCTGGTGCCCTGCTGGCAGGGAGGCAAGCCCAGCAGCCGCTGCAGCAAACAGCGTGGCACTTCCTCAAGCACCTAGAGCAGACCTGGCGATTCCCCTTCTGGGTTGAAAACAAAGCAGGCATCTGCACATTCGAGGAGGTATTTGCACACTCACATCCACAGCACACTATTTGCAATAGCCCAAATGTGGAAACAACCCAAGTGTCCACTGATAGACCAATGGATGAACCGATGTGGTCCGTCTGTGTGACGAGGCAGAACTCAGCCTCTAAAGGAAGGAAATTCTAGCCCTCGGTTCACCATGGTTAAAGAGCAATAGGCCAGATACCAGGAGAAGAATGCCCTGTGACTCGCTTAGCAGGGCACTTAGAGAGTTGAACTCAGAGACGGAGAGGAGAGCCTATCAGGGGCTGGCAGAGGCAGATGGGGGGATGTTGAAGGAATCTCAGTTGTGCAGAGAAAGAGTTCTGGAGGTGGACGATTGTGGTAATAGCCCAACAACAAGGACATACTTAACACTCCACTGTATGCTGAAAAACGGTTGAAGTTGTAAATGTTGTGCTATGTGTATTTTGGCACCATTAATGAATTTAATTAAAGAAAAACATAACCCCAGGGTAGGCACTATTTTAATCCCATTTTATAGAAAAGAATGCTAAGGCCCAAGACTCTTCACCTGCTTCATGCTTGCGGTCAATGGCAGAGCTGGGGCTGGGGATATGGCTCAAGCGGTAGCGCGCTCGCCTGGCATGCGTGCGGCCCAGGTTCGATCCTCAGCACCACATACAAACGAAGATGTTGTGTCCACCGAAAAACTAAAAAATAAATGTTAAAAATTCTCTCTCTCTCTTTAAAAAAAAAAAAATGGCAGAGCTGCTCTGAGGCCAGATGGTTGTGACTCCAGGGCCTGGCTCTGGGGGTCACCTGGTGCTGCCTGAAGCTGCTGCCCTGGACTCACTAGTGCCCTCCTCTTCAGATGGCCCAGGAGGGGGAGAGCAGGCTCATTTCTGGTCTTACCAGGGTGGAGACACAGGCGTGATGGGTTTCTACAGAAAGATAATATCTGGCATTATGGAAAGACAGATAATGGCATAACATTTGGGGCCATTCCCCTTGTCCAAGCCAAATCCATAAAGTTAGGACGGATGACATTAGGCATGAAGCTGGCCCCAGGAGACAGCAGAGATGCATTGTCTCAAGAGCCTATGAATGAGCCAGGCCTCCCAGAACTCCACAGGCAGGAGGAGCGTGAGCATTTTAAGAGTTGAAGGGGTTGTTTTCTCTCTTGCATCTTGTGGAGGCTCCCAGCACAGGCTGAGTCCACACTGCTCTGCTGCCTTGGAGTCATCTTTGTGTGCTTAGCCATGGCCAGGTACATGGTGTCCCCTGGGGGCAGGGCGGGCACTGACTGCAGGTCCCTGCTGAGGGCTGTGTTTCAGGATGTTCCCATTGTCCACCAGTGGCTTTGTGTCTGCAGAGAGGTTTAAATTTTGACTGAGAAAAGGAAAACAAAGTCTTTGAAATTTTCCAGAAAGAAAGGAGGTGAGATTTCACTGAAAAGCCACAGCCAGCTTTCCTCCACCACTCCCTAAGTCACAAACCCGCCACCCCCGGAGGCCAGACTCAGGCTCCTATACAAACTGAACAAAGGCTTTGCCGCTACAAGAAGGTCACTACTGAAAATGGGTCAGCCTTTTGATCCAGCCAAAATGGGGATCCCGGGGATGGTCACACATGCACACACTGGCCACACAGCTGGTAGCCCCGAGCTGGCAGGGACAGACCTGGCCCCTGTGGTTGTCACCTGGCCTTGGCCTATGCACCCTGCAGCCCTGGAGGGAATGCTTCCAGCAGAGAGGCCTGCAAGTCTGCAGTGGGTTTCTGTGATGTAGGCATCAGGGAGGCTGCACCTGCTTGGCCATCGCAGGGGGTCCTAAGGGAAGGGTCATCTCTGGATTCACCTGAAATCTCGATGACCTGATTATTGGAGGGGAGGGAAAACTGGCGAGAAACGAGAGGAAAACTCTGGATAGGAGGCTCCTGTGGTTTGGACACAGTTCTCATGTGCTGGAAGCTTGGTCTCCAGTGAGGTGGTGTTGAGAGGTGGCAGACCTTTAAGAGGTGGGACCTAATGGGAGGTCCTTAGGTCACTGGGGGTGTGTCCTTGAAAGGCTTTGCAGTAGTTCTCTCAGGGAATTGTTATAAAAAAGAATTGAGACTAGACCTCCTCTTTCGGCCTTCCCGTCGCACCACGCAATCATGTCCCCTCACACAGCTCCTTTCATGAGACCATCTGCCATATGCAACTCAGCCAAGGGGATCTCCCCACCAGAGCTGGTGCCATGCTTTTTGGACTTTCATCACCCAAAACAGTAAACTAAATAAGCCTCTTTTCTTTATAAGCTACCCGGACTCAAATATTTTCATGTAGGAACAGAAAATGAAGCAAACAATGTAGATGGGATGAACCTCATCTTTGGAAGAAGAGGAAATGATTCTTATTTTGAGTTCCAAACTAATTTGGAGAAAACTCCAAAACTTTTTTTTTTTTTTTGAGAGAGAGAGAGAGAGAGAGAAGAGAAAGAGAATTTTTTAAAAAAAATATTTATTTATTTTTTTTTTTAGTTCTCGGCGGACACAACATCTTTGTTTGTATGTGGTGCTGAGGATCGAACCCGGGCTGCACGCATGCCAGGCGAGCATGCTACCACTTGAGTCACATCCCCAGCCCGAAAGAGAATTTTTTAATATTTATTTTTCAGTTTTCAGTGGACACAACATCTTTATTTTATTTTTTATGTGATGTTGAGGGTGGAACCCAGCACCCGACACACGCCAGGTGAATACATTACCACTTGAGCCACATCCCCAGCCCAAAACTCCTAAACTTTTAAGTGATCGAAGTTGTCAACTGACTTCCTAGGAATAAAAGAGCCTATGCGTTCCCCCAAGCATGAGATGCCACTTAAAGTTGCATGAAAGGGACGTTGGATTGAGTTCTGAGTTTAGAACTGGAGTCTAGTTGTGTGGCTGGAGAGGAGGAGGAGGAAAGGAAGTCAGGGAGCAGGATCAGGAGGCACTGAGACTCAAGCTGCTGTGTGAGGCACTGGTAGAAAATGATAGTTGGGGATACGTGACAGCCAGGACTCTGAGCAGCCTTGGCCCAGCACTGACTGACATCATTGTTTTAGGACACCTGTCCTCACCCAGATGGCACACGGGTCCAGCCCTAATCTTCTCTAAGGGGGGGCATGAGCTTTGGAGCAGGGAAACAATCTCCTCCCCAGTTCAGACCCGGGCACCGTGGCATCAGAGGAGGGGGGATCTGCTCTGGGCCCAAGGACACTGCTGCCTGGCTGAGGACATCACTTATTAGAGTCCTGAGCAGGAAGCAGGGCACTTCCCACTGCCAAGAGGAGCCTCAAAGGCAGGGTCCACCTACGAGATACATGGCCTGTAAGCAAACACCCTAGAAAGTCAAGGGACATCCTGTGGGAAAGAGGGCGCAGGGAGAGCAGCCCACCGGGTTTCTGCAGTTCTGTGAACCCCCAGTTCTCCAGGACACTCTTCAGACCTCAGAGGGTGCCTGGGATTGTGGACACACGTGTGCTCCTCAGCTTTCTTTCCATAATTGTGTTAACTATAAACAGCTAGAAGGAGGAAAGGTGCACTTCACCTCAGGGTTGTACAGGGATCCGCCTGTGGTCAGCTGCCTGCACTGCCCCTGGGCCGGTGGCTTCCTGGCGACACGTGGCAGGAGCAAAGCTGCTCGCTTCACAAAGGCTGGGAATGAAGCAGAGGGTGAGGAAGGTGGGCCAGAGCCCCAAACCCCCTTCCAAGGCACATCCCCAGTGACCTAAATCCCTTCCCCTAGCCCCACCTACTGAAGGCTCCACCACCTCTCAGCAGTGCCACAGGCTGGCCACCGAGCCTGGCACATGGGGAACTTTAAGACCCAAACAATAACGGTGCCCAGCCCGCTGTACAAGCCCTGCAAGACCACCTCAGTCATCTGGTACCCAGGAAGCTGCCAAGTAGGCGGGGGGGGGGGGCATATGCAGCGTGGACATGCTGGACCCGGGTGACCCAGGTACCAGCCAGCAGAGTGGGGCAGCCAGAGCTCCTCACTCTCAGGGTGGTGTGCGATCTTAAGCCTGTGAGTTGTTTATTTCTGGGATTTTCTATTTAATATATTTGGACCAGAGTTGATCTCAGGTAAATGAAACGGCAGAAAGCAAAGCCTCGGGTGGGGGCACCACTGTGGCCAGACGGGAAGGCAGGGGCCAGAGAGCAGGCCAGGGACACCCGGCCGCCAGCCCCGCAGAACTCGCCCGTCTACGCAGCCCTGGCAGCGTCTGTGCGGGCACAGACACGGCGCGTCCCGGGAAGCATGGGTCCCCTCTCCTTCAGCTAGTGCCATCTCTGCTCTCTTTTCTGCGGACTCATCCTCACCCATCCATTTATCCTTTACTGCCCTACAGCTTTTTCCATCTTGGAGTGACTACTAAAACCCTCAGAGACAGAATGCAGTGGAAGCTGTGGAACCCCGTCTCTCCTTCAGCCGCCTTCCCGTTGGGCCTGGTCTGTTTGCCAAATTGTTTCTTGCGCTTTGTTTATTTGTTTTTATCAATTGGCTTTTGTTCTACAGGCTAGTTTTTGTTCACATTGTCTGCCTAGGTTTGGGCAATAAATATAAGCTTGGCAAACCTCCAGCAGAGACTGTTCAAAATAGACAAAGCTCATCTTTATCTAATTATTAAAGATAAAATCTGGGAAATGAATAGAAGTCAAATAAAACAATTATTCCACAATGTAAAGAATTCACTGGTGCTTGTTCGTTTTTTTACTTGTTTTTCTTGCTGAGCTTGGAAGCCAGGGCCTCATGCGTGCCAGGCAAGAATCCACTGTGTCTGCTTTACAGTGCTGTGGGTCCGAGTCTCCATGTCTATTCACGTGTCCAGTGTTACAGAGCAAGCCATTTTACACACTAAACATCCTATGGAGATAAAATTTTCATCTTATATTTAATAGCTTATTACTTTCAAGCCAAAATTTTTCTCACTATCAAGATGCTTATCGAGGGGCTGGGGTGGTGGCTCAGTGGTAGAGCTCTTGCTTAGCATGTGCGAGGCACTGGGTTCAATTCTCAGAGCTGCATATAAATAAATGAATAGAATAAAGGTCCATCAACAACTAAAAAAAATTTTGAAAAAAAGATGCTTATCATAATGTATAAAATTGTATCACATAGGCTATATCAGATGCACAAAATGATACATCATAAATCATTATTATAGATATGAAGGATGCTGCAAAATATAAAGAAGAAAACTGATGTCCCCAGGTTCCACAGAGAAGAACACCGTGAAAGCCTGGGCACGCCTCTCTGCTCTGCTTCCATGAACACTCCCACCAACACCTCTGAAAACATAAGTTCATCAAAATAAATAAATAAATTGCAAACCTGGGCTTCTCAGCCAGGCTCTCCACCCGAGGAAGATCATGCCCTCTTCATCCTCAGCTGACAGGGCCTCCCTGTCCGGGTCTGTCAAGAACAGCACAGCCATTCTGAGACCGTCAGTGAGCTGCTCCTGGCCTTGGGGTCGGTCGGGGCAGGATGGTGAGCGTGGACTTCTGGCTGCGCTGGGAACCACATCCCGAGGTGCTGTGGGAGGCCACACCCGTGGGCCGGTCATTCCCAGAGGAGCCCCAGTGATTGCCTCAAGACTTGGGAGAGCAGCATGGCCCTGAGCAGGGCTCTCACACACCTGACCCGCTCAAGCAGCTTCTTTGGTCGCAGGAGACTTTTTCATGCCACCTGGAGCAGGAGAGCCTTGACCTCAGAGGCGCACCCCCCCACACACGATGTCTCAAGAGTAACTGACAAATCCAACCATCATTCTTTTGGCTGGCCTCCCACTGAGCGGACCTACAGCAGAGTCCTCCCACAGGAGTCAGAAGTCTAATCACCTTGAGAATCGGCTTGCCACGAACACTTAAAATCTTCTAATCAAAGAGTCAGGAAAACAGCCTCCAGCTCTGGGCTGGAGGGGATGCCCCTCTCTCCATGGAACTGGGCAGGCTGAACTCTGGTTTCTAGAGAAGCGCTAGTTTGGCTCCAGGGACTGAGCAGGGCCAGGCGGGCCGGCCTCCCTCCATGCCTGTGGCTGTGACTGGCAGCACCACCACAGCAAGAGGGCTGCGGTGGCGGCATGGGACTGGCCGCAGTGGAGTTGTGTGCACCACAGACGGTGAGGAATGCTGCAGTAGTTTTTCTGTTTTCTTTTTTTTTCTTCTTTCTTGAACTTTTCTCAGAGGGCCAGCTGCTGGACATGTCCTGTGCACAGTCGCACCATCCGGATGAACAGCCAGAGTGCGTTCCCAGTCCCTGACATCCCCAGCCAGCAATCTGCCTTCGCCACTCCATCGCGCTCAAGGCCCACCATCTTCTGTGTTCCAGGAGTCCTGCTGGCATGGAGGCCAGCTCTGCACTCCTGTGGTGGACAGGCAAGCTCCCCCCAGAGCAGTGGCCACTTCTCTTTCCAGCTATGTGAGAGCTGGCCCTGGCAGGGGGCCTGGAACCAGAGGGGGGCAGGAGGGCAGGTGTGAGAGAGAGCACACCTCTCCCTGCAGGCAGGCGCCTGCCCCAGAGAGGAATCCAGAAGTAGCCGCCCTGCTCTCTTGGGGAGGGAGGCTTCTGCTGGCCTGGAGGCGTCTGGGGACCTGGGGGAGGGAGGTCCCTGGCTCTTCCACCCAGGGAGTGGAGTCTCAGGGCCATGCTGGCTGGGTGGTGCCAGGAGGTGGGCTGCGGTTTCGCCTCCTTGGTGGCTCTGCTTTCCTGACCGCCAGGCTCCAGGCCTGAGTGTGCAGTCTGCCCAGTGGCAGTCAGAGACTGAGCTTCCTGAACTGCCGGCGAGGCCTTGGGGTCTTCGGAATCTGAACGAAATGGGCGATTAGCTGACCGAGCCCATCACTTTCCATCAGGGCTCCAGGTCCAGCATGGGGGCCACTCTTCCCCTAATCAGCCATTATCCTTGTCCCCACTCCTAGGGCACCACACCTACTTCATGTCCAGGGTCTTGTTCTCTGCCTCCCCACTCACGCTGTCAACCCCGTCCCCTGGTGAGCTCCAGTGAAGGCCAGACAGGCCTGGCAGACGACCTGCAGGGAGCACATGGGTGAGGCTGTGGGCTGCTGTGACCTCCCCGTGCTCTTTGGCTTTGCGCCTTTAGCTCATCGGTCACACAAAACCAGGCAGTGGGCCGGATTCGGCCAGCAGGCCATGGTGGGAAATGTCAGGGGCTAGAAGGAAGTTCTCCTTCAAAGAATAGCCTGACAGTTACAAGAAACAGCCCCCTGGGAGACATCCTGCCCGGGAGACATCCTGCAGCCATCTATCTCCCTGAGACATCCTGCGGCCATCTGTCTTCCTGAAGCATCCTGAGGTTATCTCACCTTGTGAAGACATCCAGCAACTGCCCATAAGAGAGCTTCCCCATCCCCAGCATATAAATACCCCTGTGTAAACAATAAAAGTTTGCAGCTTGATCAGAACTCCTGTCTGGCTGTCACCTTTCGTGTCTCTTGTCCCTTCATTCCTCCCCATCTAGGTTCGCTGCCCACGTTGATGTGTCCTGCCGGAGGGGACAGGGAAACACCTGGTTGTTGCACTCCCACTAACACCAGGAACAGAGACCCTGTGGCTTTGAGGCGGCGGCTCCTGTCCCGTCTGTGCTTCATCCCTCTGGAGTCCACGTTTGCGTCGGGGTGTGGAGGTGCTGCGCACCTTCGAGAGGTGGAACTCTAAGGAGCTCCTTCAGTCGCTTGAGCATGCTGCCGTCAGGGAGTGGAGGTGATTCTCACGGGACACCTAGGTTAGTTCTCGAGTCGTGGCTGTAACGTAAGATGCAGGCCTGGTGCTGCTCTCACTCCGGCTTCTTGTCTGGTGATGCCATCTCTGATGTGCTCCCACCGTGATGCCACCCCACATTAAGTCCTCACCAGGGGTCAAATCGATGGGCTCCCACCTTGGATTCTCAGCCTCCACAACTATTGGCTAAATAAACCTCTTTTCTTTATAAAATACACTGCCTCAGGGGTCTCCGCACACTCATGAAAACTGGGCCCATATGGGAGGGCAGTTCAGCTCCCAAATGAAGCTCCATGTGAGGGTCTGCTTTCTAGAACCACTTCAGCCCTCCGTGAGTCTTAGCTTGGGTTCCCTAGAAAGCAGAGCCCAGGGACAGGCTGAAGAACTAGCACCTTATTGGGAGGCGTGACCCCAGGACGACAAGAGAGAAGAAAAAGCACGGTGACCACTGCTTCCCCGGGAGCCGCAGGAGGCAGACCAGAGGCATGACAGGTCCCCAAGCTCAGCCCAGGCACTCTCTGGACTGGCCAAGTGAAGGCCAGGCCTTGGCTCTTTTCCCACAGAGGACAAAAGCCAAGGGAGTGCGTCAGCTGCCTGTGCCTGCCTCCTTCCTCCAGGGTCCATCCAGGCCTGCTCTGCCACGCCCAGGGAGAGCTCCGCCAACACCTTCAGCCGTGACCCTCTCAGGCCGTCAGCGGCAGCCCCCTGGGCACCCACGTCCAGCAAGCCCAAGGCCCTCTGAGATGGCTGTCCTCCTCAGCACCTCCAGACGGGCACCCCATCTGCAGGGCCATCCGGGGGGCTCAGGGCACAGAGCCCCACTTGTCAACTCCTCATGACTGGAAAGACTCAAAGTAGGCATCGGGAAGCTGGGCGGGCCCCGCAGAGTGGACCTGCAGCAGAGGGTTCACCCAGGAGACTCATGCAGCCTTGTCCTGGGGCCTTCTCAGGAAATTTGGAGGGACCAGCTGCTCTGCAGGGTGGACGTGGGACTGCAAATAAAAGCTCCGCCTCCAAAGCTCCCCGGGGGTGGGGGGGGCAGTACTCCTAGACCAGAAGTCCACATGCTCCCTCCTGTAACAGGGGCTCCATGTGCTCAGGTCTCCCACTGCCCACACCACCGTCTCTCTCCCAGAGTCCCTTGCTGACAATGGCCATAGCCCCTTTGTCACTCCTCTTGGTCCCCCAGCCTCACATGGGTCAGAATTCAGCCAGTTTCCTGTTCACAAGCCAAGGGCACAGGGTTTTGTGTGTGCACCGTGTGGGGAGAGGTCTCCCGGGAGCCGAGCTGGCTGGTCCCTCTCACCCCACCCTGTCTGTGCTAGACACCCGGGTGCCTTGAGGCAGGCCAGGCACTATCAGCCCAGGAAGACTGCCCTGTCCCCAGCAGTACCACTGACTTGGAGGGACAAAGCCACGGGTACCGCCTACTTGGAGAGAGAGCTCTTAGCCTTTTTTGAGTCCAGACCTGCTGGGGCTCTCTGGGTCTTGGTCACACACTAGCCAAATGAGCGTCCTGTGAGTGAATGCCGTAGGCTTACCAGGGATGCCCAGTTCCTGCTCGGGGCCCCAGGGAACCCCCAGGACAGCTATGCTGAATGCCATCGAGCTCCCACTCCCAGAAGGATGCCACTGACCACTGTCAGCCCGGGCCGTGAGTCTGCAGCCGAGGTGCACGTTGGCCTTCAGCGCCCACCATTGACCTCACTCAGTGGCACTGATGCAAACTATCCAAGCCCCGGGTGCTGCTGGCAGCAAGCTCAGAGGATTCCCCTGTGCGCCCGAGTGGTCCTGCCACGTGGGTAACAGGGCATCCTGGCAGCTTCCATAGTGGCTCAGGGAGGAGTGGGGCTCCTGTTTTCCCTCCCTTCTCCTCTGCAGGGCTATCTGTTGAGGAGGGATAACAAGATGGGTAAGCAAGCCGTGTTTTCTCAGCCTCCCCTGGACCGCGGAGCTACCGCGGGCCCTAGGGCTGCTGCAGTCAGTTACACACCTGGGCTCCCGCCCTTGCCACACAGCCAGAGGGGACGCCTCCACCCTGAGAGTGACCCAGATTAACCTCTTTGTAGCTCCCAACCAGCCTTGGCCCAGGGACAATGATGTTCCTTCCCTGTGCAGACCCCTCCCCCAGCACAGGTCACATGCAAGGAGGGCTTGGAGCTCCATTCACTGCGGGGCAGACTTGAAGGTGGGGAACCAGGCAGCACAGTGCCCAGCTCGCGTCCTCCTGGGAAAGGCGTGCGAGCCTGGCATGCCTGGGCAGAGAAGTGGCAGAGAAGCTGCACCCTGGTCTCTATGGGCTTAGCGGGGAGTTCAGAGATGCAGAGAAGGCCCAGCTCGTCACAGAGAAGTTTCGGGCACAGAGACGGTTCCAGGAAAGGAGAGGGATGTTGGAGCTTGGACTTTGGCCCCTCAGGACGTGTGGCCTTCCCTGCTGAGCCAGCTTGTTCCCAGGCTGTGTGCCTGCCGGGCAGGTGGCCCTGAGGTCCTGCTGCAGACAAAGGTTCTCTCCTCTGTGATGTAAGTCGCGAGAATGCGTGTCCGGTGCTGAGTGACGCTGGCCTCAGGAAGCGTGCTTGCTCCTTGGCAGCTCACACCCAGGCTGGGAGCCCCGACCTGTCTCCTGCTTTCTTCTCCTTAGTGTCACCTGGGATCAAGGACCCTGGTGGCATCAGGCCCGGTAGGTCCCCAGGGCACACAGGGCACCAGTTCCTGACTCCACTCCAAGAGGTTCAAGGTTAGAGGGTGCCAGCTGGGCTCTCCCTCAGTGCCACCCACAGCAACGCTGACAGAACCAAGCCAGGGTGGCAGTCTTGGGGACACACTAGCAGAAAGAGACAGGGCAGTCGGGCCTGCTGTAGGACTTTCCCCAGGCTAGTTCCTCAGAAAACACAGGATGGCACTTGGACGGTGGGGGAGAATCCCACCCTATGAAGGAGAAGGGCCCTCGAACACAACCATCACCTCCACGTGGGAATCGCCTCAGGTGCAGGACTCACCTCACACACAAGGCTCAGACAAGGGGTGACCCCAGACGTGGAACGTCAGTGCAGAGGTGGAGGCACCTCAGGCGCACAGGGTCCCTGAAGGCCAGGAGACACCTTCAGAATGGGCATCGCTCTGAACCTAGGGTGAGCGTTGTCGGCTCAGAAAGAGGAAAAGTTCACTTTGGCTCAGTTTTAGCGGTCTCGGTCCATAATTGGCGGCCCTTTTAAAAGGTGTTGGGTCTGAGTTGAGGCAGAATTGACGGTGCAGTGGGTCTGCCAACGGGGTCGGCTTCACAGCAGACGCGAGGGAGAGCACGAGCCGGGCGCCCCAATCCCCCTCAGGGGCTCCCCACCCAGGGACCCCAAACCCACCGGCCCCACTTCTTGAAGGTTCCACCTTCTCTGAAGAGCACCACGCTGGGGCCAGCCTTCAACAAGTGGGCATTCAGAGGACATTCCAGATCCAAACGCAGCGGGTGTGACCTTGGACGTGGGGTTGGACATGGAGGTCACCCCAGACACAGGGTCACCTCGGAGTCGGAGCTCATCTAGGATACGGAGCCTTGTTGGCAAGCCCCCCAGAGCAGCCAGAGGAATGGGTGGTTCAGAGACATGGGAAGGGGCTCAAGCTGCCAGAGAGGAGGAAACCCGGGCAGCCAGCCCACAGGTTCTGAGGGAAAGGGTTGGCCTGCAGCTCGCACCAGGCAGGCCAGACACTGTGCCCCATGGCTCCCTCGTCCCCGGCCAAGAGCACAGCTGTCCCTTCAGCCCTTGGCGCCCTGTCTTTCTTTTCTAGGCCTTTTTTATTTATTTTTATGTGGTGCTGAGGAGGACGGACCGCACTCGTGCGAGGCGAGCACTCTACCACTGAGCCACAACCCAGACCCTTTCCCATGGTCTTATGACCAACAAGTTTGAAGTTTTCTCAAGTGACACGGTTAGAGGGTGCCAGCTGGGCTTGAGGAAGGCCAGGCACTGCCAGCCCAGGAAGACTGCTCTGTCCCCAGCTGTACCACTGACCTGGAGGGACAAAGCCACAGGTAGAGTTGTGGTGGGTTTTTGCTTCTATTAAAACCATGCTTTTAATTTGCAAAATTGACAGTAAGAGAGGTTGGTTGGGTACACATTTAATCCTATAGCAATACAAAGCAGATGTACAACATAAAAAAGGCGGAAGCTTGGGGCACTTATGCATTTGTTTATATTTTTGTTTTGATGTACTACAGTGAAGTAAACAAGTCTATCCAGAGTATTGTGTTGCAGAGACAAAGCTATGGGAAGCTGACCACGGTGGCACACGCCTGTAATCCTAGCAGCTAGGGAAGCTGAGGCAGGAGGACCACGAGTTCAAAGCCAGCTTCAGCCAAAGCGAGGCACTAAGCAACTCTGTGAGACCCTGTCTCTAAACAAATACAAAATAGGGCTGGGGATGTGGCTCAGGGGCCCCTGAGTTCAATCCCCAGTACCCCCGCAAAAATAATAAAAATAAAAACTCAGTAGGCAGCCAGCATGATCAAGATACATTCTTTAACTGGGTGTGATGGTGCACACCCAGTTATCCCATGATGTGGGAGGCTGAGGCAGGATGATCATGAGTTCAAGGCCAGCCTCAGTAACTTAGCAAGACCTTAAGCAACTTAGTGAGAACCTATTTCAAAATAAGAAATAAAAGGGACTGGGGTGTAGCTCAGTAGCTAAATGCCCTGAGTTCAATCCCCGGTATATATATAAAAAAATCATACTGGTTCTCAGTCTACCTCATGTCTAGAAAGAAGCATTGCCCCCAAGCCACCTGCCTGGCTCAGGACCTTCCTGACCACTAGGGACAGGTAGACCTTGTCTCACCCTGAACACAGCTGCCCATCCTCTGAGAGCTGGCTAAGGGTCTCCTTGCCAGGAGCTGCTACCATGCCAACCTGGGGTCTGCTGCAGGAAACTGGAGAGCGAGGGTCAGGCATTCCCATCTCCACTGTCCCTAGGACCATGAAGAGGGCTCTGGACTGGAGGACCAGAAAGATCGACAGGTCCCCTCCACCTCAGAGGGGCTTTACTGGCAACCCCCACCTGCATTTGTTGAGATGATCCTTTCCCAGTCTCCTGTGTCCCCAGTTTGTGCCCCAGCTAGTCACCCCTCAAACCACACAATCCCTAAGGAGAAGAGGCAGCAGAGGCACAGAAGCTGGTGTGAGGTAGGCTGGCTGACCAAGCAGGGGAGCCGGAGAGCTGCAGAGGCCCAAGCGCAGAGGCCCTCCAGGCAGGGCACAAGCCTGCATGGGGACGGCTGAGTTGGCAGGAATGGGCCTCTGTGTGGGAAGTGGATGGGTGAAGGCTGAGACCAGAGGCCAGCTTCCTCCACTGACCACGTTCCCCAGCAGCCTGGGACCCCAGCTCATGAACCCTGCCACTTCCACCTGAAGGGCTGCCTTTTCTCCTGGCCAGCCTGCCTCCCCCAGTGCCAATGGCCATTTGGCCATCCATGAGTTCTACACTGGATGGAGGTGACGGGTGATCTGCAAGGACTGGCGGGGAAAGGATTCACTACCCCTGTTCAGTCTAACTGCCCAACACACTCTCACCATTCCCCAATTTCCATCTTGAGTCAGAGAGAAAGGCATCCAGGGACAAGGCCTGGCCCTAAGGGTCTGCACAGGGTGTTCCCCTCTGTTGGAGGATTAGCAGGAACCAAAGTCCCACGGCTCAGCTCCACTATAATTTGAGAAAAAAGGGTTGGTGAAGAAGGTGAGTTTATTGAAAGCTGACCTGAGGAAGACAGAGGGAACCTTTTTTGGTCTCAGATCTCCATGTTCTGAGGGGCTCAGGGATGTGAACAGGTTTTTTTTTCCTTTCTTTTGTTGGTTTTGAGGATTGAACCTGGGGGGGGCACTTTACCATTAAGCTACATCCCCAGCCCACTTTATTAGTTTGAGACAGGGTTTCACTGAATGACCAAGTCTGGCCTTGAACTTGCCATCCACCTGCCTTGCCTCTTGAGTAGTTGGAATTATAAACATGTACCCCTGCACACCTATTTTATAAGAAGACTGGGGGTGCAGTGGGTCACAAAGCAGGAAACATATGTGTGCGGATTTTGCTAGGCTGCAATAGTCAGAAACTGGTCACAGTCTGGTTTGGTGGTGCCCACTGGGGCCAAGGGGCTGCACCTTAGCTTCCATTCTCAGTGAGAGCGAACTCCAGGCAGAGCAGAAAAGCTGTCGTCAGAGAGTTGCTTTTAACTTTAATGGGCTCTGTTTCAAGAACTGGGGTGTTTTCTGCCTGGGATTTATAGCCCATCTTGGACTAACTTGTGTCTGGACCCACCCTGCCCATTGATCCTACCTCACAAACTCCTCACAAGCAGGGTTTCAGTCAGATGTGTTTTTACATGAGCCCAATCCTCAAGTGTCAACAAATATTGTGTGGATGAATGAAAGTTTCCAATAACAAGAAAGGATAAACCATCTGCCAGACACTGAAAACTGAGACCAGAGAGTTCTAGAAACCCATGGCATTTGAGAATTTATAAAAGAATTGATGTCTATGTCTTTCTACCAAATTTATTGGTGGAAATAGAATGCGTTAAATTTAAGAGGGAAGTGTGACATTAGGTTATGGGCTGAATACAGAGTAAGACCAAGGAAAAGCCAAGGAAGAAGGCAGAACCGGAGGTGTGGATGAGTCGTCTGCTCAGTGTTGTTTTCAGACAATGGAGCCACCATTGACGTCAATGTCAGGGAAGAAACAAAAGGGCCTTTGGGTGTGTGCAGGGAGCAGCCGGGGCTGGATTTGCTTGGCATTTGTGTGCCTGTGTCGGGGGAGGGGCAGGAGCATGACAAGAGAAGGGCCAACCTGACACTGCAGAGTCCAAGAAGGGCTTTCCAGGGCTTGGTGGGAAGGATTGCCCAGAGGGACTTGGCATTCGCCTCCTTTCACAACTGAGAAGCTGCATGCACACCTTGCCAGGTAGAGGGAAAGAAGGGACTCACACACAGGAATTCCTAAATGTGGATTAGCTGGCGTCAGCCACTAGCAGCTTAGTTCACCTATAGGTTACAGGTCCATAACTCTTTCTTTCCTGCCCTCCCTGGTCCCCAGGGGAGCACAAAAAAGATGAGGAAGAGTGGAGGGAGATGCCACAGGGCCTAGGTTCTTGGACTGCATCTAGCGCCCCTTGGGCCCTTCCAAGCCAGGCCAGCCTCCCCTCCCCATCATATTGTGCATTTTCAGGGTCTAGGGGCTGTTCACTGCTTGCAGGAAAGTCTCAGGCTCCTAAGCAATCCAATCAGAGGGGAAGTTCTGCTCTCCTTCCTGACACTCTGGACACGAGATTGGGGTTTAACATGCCTCACGCTTACAGGCGCTGTCCCCCACATCCCCCGCCCACGGGCTGGTGTGTCTCTGTGACTTGCACCTTGGGAAAGCTTTCCTCTTCCAGACGCCTCTTTCCTTGTACCCACTCCTGAAGTTCTTCCTCCTCCATGGGGCCTCTGAGAAGGGCTCTGGCCCTGGTTAATCTGTAATCCACCTCACCCAATTTAGTACTTGATTAAGTTCTCTTTTTAGAAAGCAGTCTTTTCTCTTTAACGATGTGCTTGGGAACAAGGACATTATTTATGTCTTTTGTACCTCCTTACAGTAACACTGACCCTATTTCCAAAACCAAAAATTGCGACACATGATTTAAAAAATAAGAAAGGTCTTGGAAACTGACTGTCCTGTCGATAAGAGGCCTGGGTGGACGTGCACCAGGAGCTGGAGCTCCTGCGGCCGACCAGTCTACGTCCCCGGGGCAGCTCCAGCGCCTAGCGATGAATGAACGAGAGAGTGAGTTGATGAATGAATGGAAATGCGTGAAGAAAGGATGTCCGCAAGGAGGTTCCCGCGGCCCGGGAGCGCGCCTCCTGCTGGTCGCCACAAATGACAAGCCCCCCACGGGTCTGGGCTTCCGCGGGGCGCGAGATGCGCAGGAGCCACTCAGGATTCACGCCAGCTCCCCCGCGCCGCAGTGGTACGCGCCACTCCGAGCTCTGCGAGCCGCCGGCTGCGGGACGCCTTGAATGGAAGGTGCCGAGGCCGGAAGTGGAAAGGACCACTCGGGCGGACCAGGGGGTGGCACAAGCGTGACGCGTCTTCATTGAGGAACCGAAGCGATGAACATGGAGTTCCATGTGCGTCTTATGTAAAGTGAGCGACGGGCGCCGCCACCAGTGGGCGTGCGGCGCTCGCAGGCCCGGCCTCCCAGATATGCAGATGAGGCGGCGCCACGGCCAATGGCGGGCGCGAGGGGCGGGCACGGCGCGCGCGGTCACGTTTTCCACTATGTGACAGCAGCGGTCGGCGCGGCGGCGGCGGCGGCGGCGGCGGCGGCGGCGGCGGCGGCGGCGGCGGCGGCGGCGCGGCGGGTACTGGCTGCTCCGGGCGGCGGCGGGCGCGGGCCGGGCAGACGGAACGACGGGCCGACCAGGGGACGACAGATGGCGGACGCGGCGGGGCGGTGAGTGGCGCGGCTGGCCAGGCGGGTGTACGGTCGCGGCAGCGGCTCCTCGATTACGTAACCGCCGCGGCCGGGCGGGGGTCCGGCGGCGCCGGCTCCCAAGGCTTTGGGGGCCGCTTGACGCCCTGGGCCGAGAACGGCCTTGGGAAGGGGTGTGCAGGACATCTTCGGCCTTACTCAAAATGCAGACGGTGACATTAACACGCACCAAAACTCTGCGAGGTAGGTACGAGCATTCCCGTTTTGCAGATTAAGAAACTGAGGTCCAGAGAGGCAACTTGCAACTTGCCTAAAGACCCAACTACTGAGTGACTGCTACACCAGACTGTGGTTCTTTAAATGGTTTCCTTTAGGAACCAACTCTGCCCCCACCCTTGACCCCATAGGGGAGGAAGAAGGAACCCAGAGTCAGTTCAACTGGCCCTGGAGACGACCACCTGGGAAGCTGGCTTCCTGCGCCCAGGCCATGGGTGAGCAGTGGTCCAGGAGTGGTGAGCAGAGACAAGAAAGCCAGGCCTGGGAATCCTGAGGGAGACCCCCTGACCTTTACCCAGTTTGCCTTGCCCTGGGCTACTGTGTATTTATTCCTTCTCCCCAGAATGGATGGGCCCACTTTGAGGTGAAGGAGTCACATCATCCTTGTGGGGAGTGCCTGGGCTGCCAAGTACCGGCATGGAGGGGCGGGCGGTGGCCTGCTCCCTCTCCAGGAAGGCCAGGGTAAAGGATGACAGCTTGGTTGCCAGGGTTTCTGTAACCCACACAGAAGGAACCAGTTTGGAAAGCTGATTCATACTCAGAGAACAAGGGAGGCAGAAGGCTCCCTGGAAATCAGCCAGGGCAACCCCTAGGCTTGACAGAAGAAGAAACTGAGGCACACACGCAAGCCAGGTGCACACCACGGCAGGCCCAGGCCCCTTGGGGTCTTCCTATCACCCTAGGTCAGCGTGCCCTCCAGGGGGGCAAGAGGCCTGAGATTGGGTCCTGGGTCCTGAGAGGGCTGGTGCTTGGGAGGAGAGCTTCAGCTCCCCAAATGTTTAGAGCCCCCAAGAGTCACCATGGCAGGAGCCTCCTGGCACAGCTAGTTCACTGATCTCCCTTATTTGAAGGGGAGTCCCCACCCTAGCCCACCTGGGCTTCCTGGTCCCAGGCTGAGTGTGGCTAAGAAGGACACAGGACTGTCTGAAGGCTGTGACTGGAAGCGGTTTTTAAGCATAGAGCTAATCACTTTTTGTGAGTCTTGGATTATAATGGAACATGGGACTTCTTTTTTTTCCTAAGTGGTAGCTTGTGTCGTGCTGGGTAGGGATGGTGCTGTGGGTGTTCACAGATGTCTGACACTGTCACCTTGATGTGGTTCATTGATACAGAACTAGTGCAGCCCCAGCTTTCTGTCGATACTGGAGCGCGGGCAGAGACCTGTGCCAGCCCTGGCTGCTGCTGGGTGACTGAGTTCTGCCCTTGGCCTAGGTTTCCTCATCTGCTTGGGGAGCCTTGGATCAGGCAGTCTCCAAGGCCCACTTTGACTCCAGGGTCTTGGGTTCTTGTCACCCTAGGGATGATTTTCCCAAGAGAGTTTCTGGCCCACGCCTGCTTTGGGGTCATGGGATGCCCCCGTGAGGCTATCTGCTGTGCTCAGAAGGTGGCAGGAGAGCCTCCTCTCATCTGTGCCGCTTCTCTTGCACTCCGAACTTTCTGGGAGGCAGGCCTGTTGGCAGTGATGGTGCAACTTCAGCAGGCCGCACAGACCGCAGGACTGCAGCTCAGGAAGGTCACTGGGTGGCTGGCAGGGCCTCTTAGCGTGTAGTCAAAGAAAGAGCAGCGTGCCAGACTTTGCTCTTTCTTTGGAAAATCACCATATTCCATGAAGTCAACTGGAAACGCAGCCCCACTGTGTGCAGAAACCTCTGTGCCCTGCCCTTGTGGGAAGCGGCCCACCTGAAGACCCCGGGGAGAACCAGCAGTGCAGACTGGGTTCTGCTGGTCCCCCCTGGGCCCAGGGCGTCCCTCCGGGGACCTGGCCCTCCTTTAAGTTTTTATGCTCATTGTATGCGCGTTCATGACAAAGGAGTCCCTGTGTTCCCAAGCCTAGAGCAGACAGGGAGCAGCAAAGGAGCAGCAGTGCTGGGGACAGGCCAAGACCACAGGGTGACCCAAGCAGCCGGCAGTGCTCTGGCTCCCCTGCATCCTTGAAGGGCTCCACATGCTCTCCCTAGGGGTGACGGAAGAAATCAGGACCTGTTTGCATCAACGCTGGGTAGAATAAGAACAGCTGAGTTACATGAGAAACAAATGCCTAGTCTCCCTAGAACCCACCAACTTGCAGTCCCTGAACACAGAGGCCTGGGGGCCGCTACTTTGCATTATTATGGTTTTAAAAGCGTGCAGGAGAGCCCCAGGGAGGCTCTGTGCCTTCTTCCCCTCCATATTTGGATAGCCCTGGTCACAGTTACTCAGCCATCTCCATGAGAACGCAGCTGTTTATTTATCAGGACAAACATTTTCTCCAGATTACAGCAGTCTGGCCTCAGGGAGTTGGCTTCTACCAGGAAGTAGAAAACATGTTCTAATATTTGGGGTTGTAAATGCCGCAGGGCTTGCAAACGCACAGCACAAGCTGTCTGAGCCTGTTATGTAATGCTGGAAAGCAGGCAGAGTGGGCGGGCTCTGAGAAGCCAGAAGGCTAGTGGGCTTCTGGGATTGGGCTGGGGGCAGGGATGGAGGCGGAGGCTGGTCACAAGGGTGTGTTCAGTTCAGGGACATGCATCCTGTTCTGACCTTACAATGTACATATCTGCACTTCCATCTCAAAGAAGTGATCACATAAGTTGCTGAACTGTTGGCTGAGCTCTGACTTCTGAGTTCCTATCAGGCAGGGACTGACAGGAGAATCCCCCGAGCCACGGGAGGCTGGAGCTGGCCCTGCTTCGGTTCTTTTTGTTTAACTATTTATCCTGGTGGTGGCTGGGAGGAAGAGGTGGCTGCAGGCCTGAGGTCAGGTATGGATGGCTGTGAGAGCTAAAGGGCAGTGCACTGAGCCCAGGAACCCAGCAGCCAGCATCAGCAGCTGCTTCCCCAGGGTCCCCCCTTCCCCTCCCCACCAGATCCTGATCTCATCCCTGACTCTACTTTCTTAATTGCCTCTGTCTGGTCACGGATGTGGCTAGATGACCTGGTAGGGTGCAAGCCCAGCTTCTTAGTCTGACCATTCTTTGGGGGTAGAACCAGTGAGGGTGTGTGTGTAAAGAGGGCATCAAGAACCTCTTGGGCCAGCAGCTAGCCAGCCCATTCTCAGCCAGGCTGGCCTCTACCCCATTGCACCTCCTTAGAGAGCACCCCCACCCGGGTTTGGCAGTGTGGCCTCACTGCCACACATTTGTAAGTCTGCTTGGACCAGCAGGTCGGTTCTGCCAGCTTGGCAAAATGAGGTGGGTCCATTTGAGAGCGAGAATAACAGGCTTCAGCCCCATGGCCTGGTCTGTTGTTCCCACTTTGGCCAGGCTTGCCCGGCCCTCTCTGCAAAAAGATGCATCCTTCCCCTCAGGTGATCTCGTGGCACCAATGAACCCTATTCAGACAGGTTCCCAGGGACTGGAACCTGGGGGCAGCCTGGAGCCCCAGGAGCTCATGCAGAGCCCCGCACAGTGCAGGGTGCTACAGGCAGCTCCGTTGCCTGGGGGGTGGGGTATCCCTGAACTCTTAGTCCTTTAAACCAAGCCAGAGACAGCTCCCTGCCAGTGAACTCTCTCTCTCTCTGTCCTTTAAATCACCTGTGTGGTCCAGCTGTTTCTCTAGTTACTCAGGTACTTTCTTAGGTTTTTTTTTTTTTCCCCCCCTTAATCCCAATCACCTATAAGAGACAGGAACTTTGTTTTAGAACTTTTTTTTTTTTTGGTTCTGGGCATTGAACCCAGACCTCTCTACTACTGAGAACATCCCCAAGCCCTTCTTATTTTGTATTTTGAGACAGGGTCTCCCTAAATTGCTGAGGCTAGCCTTGAACTTGGGATCCTCCTGTCTCAGCCTCCTGAATCTTGGGATTAAAGGTATGGCCACTGTGCCTGACAGGCATGACAACTATCCCCATTTTAGAGATGAGGAAATAAGGCACAGAAAGGGTACACACCCAGGAAGCAGTGAAACCCAGCTGAACCCTGGCCCTCCAGGGCCACTCACTCACCTGCCCTTCCTTCCTCTGCCGCCTTCCTGACCCTCCTTCCCGTCTGGAGGGGGCTGTGGGGACGAGGTGGGGGTCCAGGGTGTTCGGGGGTCGGGAGTGCACAAAGCCCGCAGCACCCCTGGACAGCCCCTTAGCAGCTCCAGGAACCTCAGTGAGGGCCCGAGGAAGACCTCTGCTGGCCCCTCATGCCACCCTGCAGTCCCCCTGAGTGTCAGGCAGACCTGGTGCTTGGGACCCTCCAACAGGGCCCATCTCACTCAGAGTAAAGCCCCCGCAGGTTGCTGCATCACCTGCCCCAGCCTTGTCCACCCTTCCCAAAGGCTGGGCACTGGCTTGCCATCCTCTGCCTAGAGCGTCCCCTCTCCAGCTGCCCACGCTCTGGTCTGTCAGGTGAGTCCCCTTGACACGACCCTGGATGAACCTTAAATGTCCGAACTTTACTGGGAGGTACAATCACAGGGTGGCCAGAGGGAAGTAACAGAAATAAGGGGGAAGCCCTCGCTGGTGGCACACAGGTGACACCCTCCTGAGATGATGCCTCGCCTCATAAAATACCCAGTTGGCCACTCAGCACCTTGGAGCCTCATCAGAAGGCTGTCCCAAAAAAAAAAAAAAAAAAAAAGGCAAAGCGAAGGGATGGGGGGGTGCTGCCCCCAGCCCTGGCTCCCCGCAGTCCAGGTGCTCTCAGAGCGAGCTCCTTCCCTGCACTTCCTCATGGAGCCTTTGGTGGCAGCTGGGGAGCAAGGCCACCTCAGGGTGTGGGGCTCCACCCTAGTCCTTGTGTGGTGGAAGGAGCCAGGGACTCTGGCACTGCAGGTGTGAGGCCAGGAGGCCCCTGGGTATCCCCGGGTTGGGAGGAGCAGTGGCTGCAGACTCAGGTACAAGGTCCTGCCAAGTAGCTGCACTCACCACACTCCCCGCCCTGCCCCCTCCAGTGTCCTGGCTGCTGCCTGCTTTGCTGGTTTCCCCTTTGCACCCAGAAATAACCTGTGTGCTCCAGCTCCTCTTGCCTTTCTGTGACCCACTAGAAGGTCAGCCCAGGGGCAGGAGTGTGCCCACTGTGCCTGCACAGCTGGCCTCAGCGCCGCAGGCAGGCGCAGGAGGCAGTGCCTGGGGCATGCCCTGGCCTTTCTAGTGTCCTTTTGGTGGTTCACATCTTGTCCTCCCACTTCCTCTGAAAGCCACTCACTGTCCTCTGTGCCAGTGCACCACAGTCTGTGGCATCTTGGGCTTTACGCCTTCAGCGGCATCTGCCAGTTCCATGGTCCAGCAAGGAGCACCCAGTGCTCCTGCCCTTGTGCAGCTTGTGCTCTGCGAAGGGGACAAACAGAGCAGGGACGAGAAGGAGCCATGGTGATGTGGCGATGGGGGTGTCTGCAGGAGAATGCCATGGGCATGAGGGAGCAGCACATGCAGAGCCCCAAGGTCAAGGTCAAGGGCTGGAGGAGTATGCGAGACCAGAGGAGGGCAGACCTCAGAGCCAGGCTCTGAGCACCTGCCTGGTGGTCGTGAGCTAGTGCTCCTTCCACCAGAATCGCTCCTCCTGGAGCCGAGCAGGTGGAGGCAGGAGCCCAGCTGGGGAGTTGAGGCTGGGCCCAGGGCCAGGGCAGTCGTATGGCTGGTGGCCTGATGGCTGCAGGCAGCTCCTACAGCGGCACTTCCAGGCCTTGCACCCCACACGGTGCTCTCATAGCTTGTGCACAGGGACAGGAATTTCTGTGTGCTGGACAAGTGGGGCAGGTGCCCACAAGTCCCCCCGGAGAGGCTCTGGGACACACTCTGAGCACCGAGGCTGGCGTCCTTCCTCACTAGCACACCTCTGACCTGCTGGTAAACAGTCTCTTCCTCTGCACTCTTTAATGCTGTTGGGCTGTGCACCTCCCACAAGTTCACATGTTTTAGGGGCTCCCCTGTGGCAGGGGCTTACAGAATCTGGACTTTGTCCTCCTCTTCTCAAGAGTTAGCAGCCTTCACTCTTTTGTTGAAGTAGTAGAACTTCCACCAAGTGCTAGACGAGGCCAGAAAACTGGCCTGCCTTAACTGAACGATGCTGGACTTTTGGACATAATGACTCCAGATTCTGAGCTCCAGCTGTGTGCGCCCAACACACAGGGTCCCTGGCTGAGCCTCCTCCTTCTCCATCTGTGTCCTCTCAAAGCTACACGTGGACGTTCACTTCTGGGCACCGCACATCAGAAGAGATGTGCAGGAGCGCCGCGCTCTGCCTCCCTCCAAGGCCACCTCTTGTTCCTGTTTGATGCTGGTGGCTTTTTCTTCTCTTCCTGAAAATATGAGTCACATCAGGGTGGTGGCCTCTGTCATTTTGCCTGGTGCTCATGGTGTCATCAGCTCAGGACAGTTTCTTCACGGGCATCCTTCATAGTGGTTTCTTGTCTCCGTGTCCTGTGTCCGTGTCTTTCGGAAAGGACTGTTGCCTGTAGTGTCCTGGTTGCTTGGCTGTTTCCTTCATTCCCGTCCCTGGGCCTCGGCCATGGGGGTGGCGTTTTCGCCTCAGCCTGTGGCCCTTCTCCTCCTTCCTTGCTTATGTCATTGAGCCCGTCTTGTCGTGAGCTCCTGTCCAGGAGGGGCGCAGCGCTGTCCTCGACGTGCCATCTCTTCCTCCTGGCTGTGCGTCTTCTCAAGCACCCTGTGTGGCTCTTGCCTGTGCCTGTGAACTAGACAGGCCTCCTCAGCCCGCTGGGTTCTCCCCACGCCTGGGCAATTCCGCAGGAGGTGCTGGCGAGGGAAGGCGCTGAGGCTCAGTGGTGCAGCCTCCTGGGCCCTTGTGGGGACCTGTCTCTACGTGTGGCCCAGGTTGGTTTGCACCCTCTCTCTGCGAGGTCCTGTTGGAGACCTCAGGCTGTTTAGCGTCCAGGAGACTCTCCTTTCCTGTCAGTGGCAGTGGGGTCTGCAGCGCTTGCTTCCTGAGGGCGGAGAGCGGAGGCTCAGGGTGGCTGTCCTCGGCTCTGCTTCCGTCTGACCTTCAACTATCTGGGAGCGCCTTTGTTTCGTGGCAAGTTGTTGAAATCCCATGAGATTCCTGGGCTGCTGAAAGCCCACGGCTCTATGATCCTTGCTCATTTTGTGTTCTGGAGGGAAGGGGTGGAAGAGGAATCCAAAAACCATTCCCTCCTTTTGTTCTGCCCTGGGAAGGCCTGAGCGCAGGACACAGTGCCACACCGGGCCAGAGTCAGGCACTGGGAAAACCTCTGAGCCTGGGCCACGGCAGGAGGCCCTGCCCTAGTGACCCTGGTGGGATGGAGGAGTCACCGTCAGAGTCGGGCCAATCTGTTGCCCTGGCAAGTTCCTTACCCGGAGCTCCTTGCACACAGGGTACAGGGTGCTCACAGGGGGACTAAGACGCGGTGTGGACTCCTGCTGGCTTGTTTCCCTGAGCACAAGGAAGCAGGGGACATTCTGCCTTCAGGGCACCTCCCCTTGGTGCTGCCACCCACCAAGCCAGAGCCCGCAGGCCCCTTCCTCCTGGGCTTCTTAGGCTTGGTGGCCTGGAGGCAGAGGAGGGAAGCTGGGTGCTTGTCCTGGAGGCCGCAGCGGGGCTGGGTTCTCCTGCCCCTGCTCTTGTCCCGCTGAGGTGAGGACAGCTTCTCCGCGCCCTCACCACTTCACAGTTTGGTGGTTTCCTCAGCCTGGCCTACCCTGCGGGCTGTGCCTCCTCAGACCCCCCTTGAGTGCCCAGCTTGAGTGGGTGTCTGCTCCCTCCTGGGCCATGCCTCTGTTGCCCAGGGACATCTAACCATCTCCCACCCTTGGGCTCATGGCCTCCTGCCTCTAACCAGTCCCCCTCCCACACATTCCCTGACCGCTCACCCCTCAGTCAGTCACCAGGATTACTGTGGAAGCCTCGGTGCTGATCTTACCCTAATACCACCCCCTCCACACATCTGCCCCCAAAGCACCTAAGGTGAAGCTTCTGTCGTGTAGCTGTGGGGACATCTCCGCATGCAAGCCAAGTCCCGTGGCTCTGGTGCTCAGGGTGCTTGCATGCCTCCTAACAACTCAGGTGGGTGTAAGGACTGCTCCCCACTCGCAGAGGTCTCTGTCCCAAACCGGAGCTCTCTGCGGTGCTGGGAACCCTGGCTGCTGGGGGGGGCAGCGTACCTGCTGGGCCTGGGCCTCCTGGTACCCTCTCCACCCCACCAGCCTCACCTCTCCCATGGGCCCCACCCTCAGCTGGTCTGCAACTTGCCATGTGGGATAGCCAAGATTGTCGAACCCAGCTGCTCCATGTCACCTGTGGAGATTATAAAATGCAGCTCCTGGGCCGTGCGTCCCATTTGACATGACTGTGTGCTTCCCAGAGCCTCTCCCCTGCTGGCTGGTGGCTACTGGTGTTCTTGTCTGCCTCCCATAGGCCCTGGGTGCCTCGGTGTTGGGCTGAGGGTCCAGTGCAGCTGGCCCCAGGTGGGTGCTCAGGACACAGGAGGAGGTGGAGGAGTGGGCATGGTCCAGCTCCACTGCTGCTGTTCCATGCAGATGTGCAGGAAGGTGCCGGGGGCTGCATCCCTCGCTGGCCCCCTGCGGTCACCCTGCGTGCTCTTTTTAATGCTTGGGAACGTGCCTGTCTTTGCCAGCTTCGTTTTGGAGCCCAACATGAATGGATTTGCGGAATTTCCCCCCAGCACCAGTGACCCCGCCAAGGAGCTCATGGACCCCCAGCCAAGCCAGGCCCTGCTCCAGGAAGATGTGGACATGAGCAGTGGCTCAAGTGGGAATGAAAACTGCTCCACGGGGCGGGACTCACAGGGCAGCGACTGCGAGGACAACGGGAAGGAGCTGGGGATGCTGGTGGAGCCCGCCAACACCCGGGAGAGGTCAGTCAGCCGCAGGCCACGCACACGGGCTGTCTCTGTGTCTCATCGCCCTGTGATTGGGTCAATTTCGCACCTTTCAGTCATGGTGTGTGAGTTTTTCAAGGTTTCTGAAAATCCTGTTAACGCAGAGTTATTAAAATGAACTGGGTCCATTCCTCCTCACAGTGACAGCCGCTGTCATCAATATATTTCTCATGTTTGATGACAGCAGACACCAGGGACAGGAGCTCTGAGAGGGGCAGCCAGCGGCCAGCCCCCTACGTGGGAGGCGCACAGACCCTCTGCCCTGGTTCCCTCCTCTCAGCCGGCTCCCTGGTGTCTGCAGGTGCCGTGCTGTCATCTCGCCTGTCCTTCCTTCTGCCCTCCTCCTTTTCTCCTGGGGATAGAACCCAGGGCCTTGGTGTGCCAGGCATGCGCTCTGCGACTGAGCCACCCCACCTCATGATGTAACCCTCTCTTGCCACGGTGTCACGGGCCTGTTTCCTCCGGTTGGCAGGGAGGAAGCGAGGAAGCACACGGCTGCTGAGTTTGGTTTACCTCCGGCTTCTGCAGCCCTGGTGCCTTTGGCCTTGCAGTAACAGAGCCCCAGGGCAGTGCCCCACCCTCCCCTGCCCAGTGGCCAAAGGTGAGACCCGCCAGAACCCCCAAAGGACACTTGTTAGAGGAGTCTAAAGACTTGACACTGGAGGTCAGGCCTGGGGGTGACAGGGCACCTCCAGGCTCTGCATGACCAGGCCCTGTGCACTGGGTGCTCCCTGGCCACTCAGGCACCCGCTGTCCCTGTGGCTTCTCTGTGTGGGCTACACCCGGAGCCCCTCCCAGCTCTACTCTGAGCCAACCTTGCCTGCGTGCTGGGCAGCGCATCAGGAACGTTCTTCCCTCTTTGGGGATATTTGGAACAAATTATCCTCCTCATGCGCACACGCATTTCTAAATCACCTCTGGGACAAATCCTGCTCTTAATCCTGAGCATGGGGGCCCACCGTGGCTCAGGGCCTGGTTTCCTTCATTCTCTCTGCCCTCTGCCCCATCGGCCTTGTCCAGGTGTCCAGTCTGCCTCTCACCTCTTCATCTTGCATGAAGACCCTTCTCACAAATTCCCTTCCTCTTCTCTGAGCTCATGGTTCACCTTCACGTCCAGGAAGCCACTCCCTGTCCTCTGTCATCCCCGCCATGTAGTTCGGCGCAGCCCACTGACAAGGTCTGCTCTCAGACTGGGGCTGGCCAGCAGCCCTTCCTGTGAGGCCCTGTGGCAGCTGAGGGGCTCCGGCACTCGCGGGGTCAGGGCAGCACTCCCGCAGACCACTTGGCACTCCTGCAAGCACTCGTGGTCGTCACGACTAGCAGGTGTGGTGGCCATGGGGGTAGGCCAGGGACCACTGAGTCCCTGCAGGGCCTCCAGGCGCTCCCCAGGCCGTGGCTCCTAGTGAAGGACTGTGGGAAGCTCACACGGACCTCTGTTTCCTGGCTCCACAGCAGCGAGCAGTCTGCCAAAGCAGACACACACCGAGAGCTGGTAAGAACGCTGAGAGAGCTGAAGGTCCACCTCCCCGCAGACAAGCAGGCGAAGGGCAAGGCCAGCACCTTGGCGACCCTGAAATACGCCCTGAGGAGCGTGAAGCAGGTGAAAGGTAGGCCTGCTTTACACCTCCACTCTCCACTGGGAAACGAGGTTGGAACCAGGTGGGAACCCAGGTGTCGGTACCTTAGGTGTGTCACCTTTCTGACACTCCCTCCTGAAGTGGCAGAAGGAAATCATAAAATCGTGGGGAAGCTCAACGGAATCCTCGTTCCTGGAAGTTTCCTGTGCTGGTGGGCTTTCAGAGGGGAGAAGCAGGTAGGACAGGAGACATCTGTGTGCCACAGCCAGCAGTGCTGACCTGGGCTGCGTCAGGCCCGTGCAGGAGAGTCCAGCGTCTTCCAGACTCTGACGGGAGGTGGTGTTGGGATCCTGGCTTGAGTCCAGGAAGATTGTCACCTGCAGTTTGTGAGCCGCCATGGGCCAGAATACAGTCAGAGCAAAGCACCTCTCAGCCTTTTGCTGAGGACCTGCCACCTGCAGTACAGGATGTGAAGGGCATCACCAGGTCTCAGAGCTGCTCAGTGCACAGACTCAGGTGGCACACTCCCTGTTTACTTAAAAATGTGTAAGTGTCTGCCCTTGTGGTCATTTCAGCCAGGAAGGAGGGAGGCGGGGCAGAGGGCCACCATCATAAGCACATGGTCATGGGGGCCTCCAAAATGTAGATCCTGTTCCCATTTATACACGTTTGACTTTATATCAGAAAATAGAATATGAGGGCTGGGGTTGTGGCTAGTGGTAGAGCACTAGTCTGGCACACGTGAGGCACTGGGTTCAATCCTCAGACCACATAAAAATAAATGAATCAAATAAAGGCATTGTGTCCATCTACAACTAAAAATATTTTTTAAAAAAAGTAAAGAAATTAAATATGAAAGAGCTTTTAAAACTGGCCAGTGATGAATAAAACTAAGACTCTGGTGTGAGAACATTGCAGAGCTCCTCGGAGGTGCAGTGCAGGGGTCCCCGACACCTGCTGCAGGTCCCATAGACATGCCACCAAGTCCAGATGCTCCCAGCCCCAGCCCTCAGTCAGCCTTGCTCCTCTGGCTCTTCCCACGCTGGGCCTTCCATCAGGCAGGGTCCTCATCTCTGGGTCTCAAGTAGCTGCAGGTGCCTCTGTCTCTAGGACAGTCAGGAAATGCTGTGCAAGCGCTGGGCACCAGCTGTTGGACCTCAGGCCTGATAGCCAGCAGCTCAGCCCAAGGCCCCTGGACTGGGTCATCCAAGGATGGCTCCGCTGTAGCTGCTGGTCAGAGAGGCCCAGAAGCCACAGTTCCCCTGCTGGGGACAGTGCTGTGAGTTTCCAGCATCTAGTTTTCTCCATTGTTAGGAGAGCACTGCAAGAGTCCTGGAGGAAGTGCCCACGTGAGCATCCCAAGCTCACAGGCTGGGCTCCCGCTTTGTGTCACAGTGAAACTGCCTGCTCCTGACCGCTGAGGAACCCTTAGCTGTGGGGGTCCATCGTAACCAGCAGGCACAGAGTAGCATCTTGCTGGGGCCGGAAGGGAGGCCAGGTGGTGCTGGGAGAAGGTCACTCTGTTCCACCTTTGCTCACTGTCACCTCTTGTGCTGACAGCCAGGGGACCCTACATGTTCACACACACATCAGACAGAGCGAGCAGCTGAGGCCCAGTGGGGCAGTAGCTCTCTCCTGGTGCTGTCCTGGGCCCGGCACACAGTGAGCAGGGCTTGTTGCCAGCAGCTGGGGGGTGGGGGCTTCACGCTTGGACAGCTTCTGCTGGCAGTTGGCAGGTGGCTGGTGCCTCTGGCCCTGTACTGATAGGAGGCCCCTCTGCCCTCCCACTTGGGCTCCGCTTCCAGGTGTGCCCCTCTGTCCTGCGTCTTTCCCTCCCTGAGCCCGCGGTCTCTTTGTGACAGTTAATGTAGTGTCTACGGAGTGAGATTGCTGCTAGTCAGTGCTGGGGAGGCCTGAGACAGCGTGAGGGCACCTGCTGCCCCTGGGCCTGGGCAGCGTGGAAGTTGGGGCCCTGGGGCTGCCTGCCTGGGGAAGGGCTCCTGTTCCCGAGGGAGCAGCTGGAGGTGGAGCATCTGCCCAGCCACTCTGCTCTCAGCTAACGTGTGGGCTGGGTACCTTCCTTCTTGGCATCTGCAGGAACTTAGGAGCTTGGGAGCTCTGCCAAATCGAGAAGTTTCCTTCCTTTGCAGCAGTTCATATCTTGGTTTGAGAGCACACTCAGAAGGTGGAGAAGTGAAAGGCAGATAACGTGGCCCTGGGTCCAAAGGTTGCATCCCACTGCAGGAAGCCCTGGTCCGTTCCCTGGTCAGACTCCAGAACGCAGCCCTCAGCTTTTGCCTGGAGGGGGAGCCGCTGCAGCCTGTGGGCAGTGATGCCCAGGGACAGGCCCTGCCCACTGGGAGAGCCAGTGAGGTGGGCTCAGGTTGAGGCGCTCCCGGCCGAGATCCCATTTGCAATCCTTACAGTCGGGCATTGCTACTGTGCCTGCTTTTTTTTTTTTTTAACCCAGGGGTACTGCGCCATTAAGCTACATCCCCAGCCCCCTTTTCACCTAGGTAGAGCATCTGATGGGCCACGCCAGGGGTCCGATGCAGGGGCTGCCACCACTGTCCCACGTAGAAAAATCAATGTTGCTTCATGATTTCAGGCCCTTCTGGAGAAAGAACTCTGTGCCCTTATTATTTTAAATAGCGTATTTCAGAGTGTCTGTCTGGAGATCGCTCCCATTCTCTTGAATGTAGGTATCTACTTTCCTAAAATAAACCCCAGTCTCACCTCTGAAAATAAGACCGGGTATCAGTCGCTTTGTAGAGCTCTGTAAGCGAAGGCCTGACGGAGCTCAGGGGCGCACCCAGCACGGCTTGTCAGGGTGTGCAGCTTGGGGCTCCGTGTCCAGTCACCATGTCTGCGTCCATCCCACTTGTCACTCAAGGAAAGGACCGTCCCACTGCGAGGGTGTGCCTTCACTGGGCTTCGCCCGCTGAGTGCGACCTTGTTTCTCCTGCAGCGAATGAGGAGTATTTCCAGCTGCTCATGTCCAGCGACAGCCAGCCCTGCTGCACAGGCATACCCTCCTACACGGTGGCGCAGGTGGAGGGTGTCACCTCGGAGTACATCCTGAAGAACGCGGTGAGTCCTGCATGGGGCACACAGCAGGGACGTCCATGCCTCTAGAGAGGAGGGTGACGCCGCGGCTCCAAGACGGTGGTGCCTCTTCCCTAAGCTCTGTCCTCATCCCTGGCAGACTCCATCCCGTAGTTCTCCAGTGTCAGAAGCCCAGCTGCTCCCACGCTGGGGGTCTGGGTTTTCATATCCTCAACAGGAGGAGACAGACTTGGTGACTGTCCACTTGCCCAGGCTTAGTGGTCCATGTTTTTTTAAGTATTTTTTTAGTTGTAGATGGACACAAAGCCTTTATTTTATTGGATTACTTAAATCTCGGCCGAGAGTCGAGCCCAGTGCCTTACACATGCTGCGCCCCAGCCCTGGTCCGTGGTTTTCTGAACCCTGTGGAGGTGGGCCTGAATGTTGGGGGAGGCAGGTTCTGTGGGACCGGACGGAAGGACCAACGGAGACCCAGCGTGAGCTGGAATCGGGTGAAGCTGGCCTCGACAGGGATCCCTCATCCTTCCATCCCCTTCCTCCAGCCTGACCACCAGGGGCCTGTCACGGAGCCCTGAGGGCCAGGTGGCTCCTGTGCAGAGCCCCGAGCCCCAGCAGACAGGCCGTGAGCAGAGGGGAGGCTGCCTCTCCACCTTCCAGGTCACCCCACGAAGGCTCCAAGAGCTCCATGTCCTAGCCAGCAGAATGCCTGGCACCGCCAGGGTGCCGGCCACCTGGGTTGCTTCTCTGGGGCATTGCTGTGTTGTTTCAGATATTATGGTGACCCCAACAGGGGCACAGGGAAGCAGAGCTGGGCTGGCCAGGGCCAAGGCCCAGAGACCCACCTGGCTGCCCCAGCCAGCTCACTCTAGTCTGACGGTCCCCCCAGTCTGACCAACTGTCCGGTCCTGTCTGGCTGTGGTCACTGGGGTCATATTTTTCCTTTTCAGGATATGTTTGCTGTGGCCGTGTCCCTGGTCACCGGGAAGATCCTGTACATCTCTGACCAAGTCATGTCCATCTTCCGCTGTAAGAGAGATGCCTTTGGGGATGCTAAGTTTGTGGAGTTCCTGGCGCCCCAGGACGTCAGCGTGTTCCACAGCTGCACCACCCCTTGCAAGCTCCCGCCCTGGAGCGTGTGCGGCGGAGTAGGTGAGACCTGGGCACTGCTGTATCCCCGGGGTGGGGGCTGGCTCCTCCTCACCTCTGCCGGGAGAACACCCACGGAGCCCTCCTGGGGCTGCCAGCCGCCCACTCTGCCATAGGAGAAAGGTGAAGAGCTCCGTCTCTTCAGAGTAAATTTGGAGAAACAAACAAACAAAAAAAACCTTTTTGTAAATTCTAGAGAGATTTCCAAAAATGGCAGCATGTTAGAAATAACATGGAGCTGGAAGCTGGCTGTGAGGCAGGGGGCGGGGAGACGCGGTGTGTCTGTGAAGCAGCCGTGCGGCAGCCTGAGAATCCGGCTGGGGCCCTCTGCGCGCAGACCTCTGGCTCTCTAGGTGTGGCGCCCAGACAGCCTGCCCAGGGCTGCCCATGGCTGCCAGGCTCCCTGCCCCGTCAGCGCCCCACCTGTCTTCCCTGGAGCCAGCGTTGGTCTGGCTGCCCGTGGGCCTCTCCTGCCTGCTCCCCTCCAGCCCTCTGAAACTACGTTGAGGTTTGTCACTGTGGTAGTGTGAGGTGGGACCTTCAAGAGGTGATGGGTCATTGGGAGGAACTGACGCCTTTCCAGGGAGCGAGTTGTTGCTCCCTCCTGCTGTCTCTGCCTGGCCTCTTCTTGCCTTTGCGCTTGCTGCCACCATCTGAAGCAGCACTTATGAACTCACTAGCAGCCAAGCAGATGCTGGCTCCATGCTCTTGGAATTCCCTGACTCCAGAACCGTGAGCTAAAATAAACCTCTCTCCTTCATAAATCACTCAGTCTCAAGTATTTTGTTACAGCAACAGAAAATGGTACCAAGAAGCAAGGCATTATGATATAACAATTCTTGAACATAGGAGAACAGCTTTGGAAGTGGGTAGCAGGCAGTGGCTGGAGCAGTTTTGCAGTGAAAGCTGGGAAAGCCTGAGCATCGAGGGCAATGCTGGTGTGCGCTCAGAAGACAAGGCTGGGGGACGGGAGGGCTTGGCGATCCTCCGTGGGCCTGAGCAGAAGCAGATGAAATGCGTGGTGAGGGCTGTTGGACGAGATCTGGATGGAGTAAGGACTACCTTACAGGATGGCGAGCCGCCAGAGAAGCAAAGAACTTGGTGGGAGTCTCTTCACACCGCAGCTGGTGGAAAGCCAGAGCCACGGGTGATGAATGGGTGTCTGCAGAGGAAACCAAGCAACAGGCCCTCAGGCGGCCCCGGCCCCGTCCAGCCACCCTGTGGGACAAGCAGGGTCAGGATTACCCACAGAAGGGTTCTATGGAAAGGGGAGCGGAGCAGAAAGTTCTCCACCTTACCACATGCAAAGTGGAAAGTCCTGCATGGGAACGCTGAAGAGATCAGAGGGTTGGAGGGACCCAGGGGACATTCACCAGCACAAGGGGAGGAAGTCCCCAAAGATTCTGGACATCTTCCAGAGACCTTGGAGGCTGCCCTTGCAGCAGTACTGGCAGGAGGCCCCTGCCCAGGGCCACCCGGGCCTTTCCTCCTGCTCCCATCAGCCCAGGTGCAGCTCCTGCCAAGTCAGGAGAGCGTGAGCGCTAGGCTTTGAAGGTGTCCCCGAGGTGCCAGTTCTGCAGGTGGCAGGAGGGCTAGCAGAGGCTGGACTTCCATAGTGTCCAAGGGTGCCGTGGAAAGCCTTCAGGCCCAGGCAGACACCTGCCCAGAGTCTCCACCAAGCCTGCCCAGTGGAGCGTCCAGGCGGAGCCTCCGCCGTGCAGCACCACCTGGGACAGCCTGGGCACCGGTGTGCAACCCCAGCCCATGAGAGGTGGAGGTGGCCTGTGCCCAGGAGAGCCCTGGGCATGAGGGAAAGGTGATCCTCCAGCTCCATGACCGTCCTGCCATTGGCTCTTGGACTTGCGGGGGCCTGTATCTCCCTTTGGAATGGCCCACGCACAGCTTCCTTTGGCTTCATGGCTCACAGCTGTGCTTCGGACTTTTGACTCTGCTGGAGCAGGCTATGCTGTGGAACTGTGGGTGGGATGGTGATTGGTGGCATCTGAGAGGGACTTGAGTTTGGGTGATTTGATGGGTGGTTTGAACATGGGCTGTCCCTCTGAACTGATGCTGAAATTGGACCAGGGTGGTAGTGGTGGTGGTGGAAGGTGGGTCCTTGGAGGGTGGCCAGGTCATGAAGAGGGGTCAGTGCTGTTTCTGCAGGCGTGAGTCTCTCTTTGGACTGGATTAGTTTCCACAAGAGCCAGGCTGCCTGGCATGTTCTGTCTCTTCATGCCAGGCCCACTTGCCCTTCCATGTTGCCACCATGAGATGATGTAGCACAAGACCCTCGCCAAGTGCTGGCTATGCACCCTTGGACTTCCCAGCCTGAGAACTGAGAGCCAGTTCTTAAGAACAAGTCTCTGTTCTCTATAATGCACCCGTCATCAGGTGTTCTGCGAGCAATGGAAAACAGACTGAGGTGCCACCTAAGCTGGGACAGCACTGCAGAGGTGAGGCCAGGTCTCTGTCCCCACTGACCCCACCACCACAGTGCCAGCCCGCTCTCCTGCCCTCTCGCCACGGGCTCACTCGTGCAGTGAAACCTTCTGCATCTGACCGACTGAATTGGGAAGACTGGGTCTGGAAGGGCTTTGGTGCTCTCGTGTCACCCCTACAGCCACTGGGCACAGAGGAAGTGTGTAAGAGAGAGGCAAGGCCCAGCCACCTCAGCCTTCCCTGCCACCTGTCACAAGTTTACTGACCAGGGCAGCTAGCCAAGGTCCCTTTGAAGCATGCGTTCCTCAGCATCCGACTGCCTGTACCTGATGATGGCTTAGCCCCTCACGGGCTCTGACTGCCCAGAGCTGGAGTTGAACTGAAGACCAGGAACTCCTGAGGAGCCAGGAGAGGCTCAGAAGAAGTGGACAGGCTGGGAGATGCCTATCATAGTCCACTGAGCTTCGGCTCTGTCCCTGCACCAGGGCCATCTGCCATTCGTCTGCGGCTTTGGATCATCCATCTCAGCTCACTCGAGGACCCTCGGCCCTCGCCCTCACCACCCTGGGGCTAGGACTGATGGGCTCTCTCAGGCTTCAGGATTTCCACCTCCTCCCTATTTCCATTCCACCAGCCAGAGGGCCAGAGAGGCATGTCACCATTATGTCCCCCCCAGCTTGGCGGCTGGCAGCCTTGGACAGATGTGCTGTTTGCTTAGGGATGGCTTCAAACTTTTGGTTTCAGAGATAGTGCTTTCTCTCCGCCTTCCAGGCCGACAGCTGTCCCATCATGCACTAAAGTTTGCAGTTCAAGTTAGGAGGCAGGTCGGGGCGGGGAAGGCACAGAGGAAGATCGCCCCGCCTGTGGATTTACAGGGGTGCAGGCCTGCGCCTTCTCCTTAGGATGGTGGCAACCGAATTATGAGCTGAATTAAAGAGAAAACCAGGGGAATTCCCAGAGGCCTTTCCAGGCTGGTAATTTTATATCATTTTCCATAACCAGTAATCATCTACTTTTCTTCATTTCTTCTACATAGAGGAAACCTTATATGAAAAATAAAGGTCTACAATTTATTAAAAATTTCTTGAAGTCCTTATGGAAGTACCCAGTTCTTCATTGCTAATGAGGTTGCACAATTGATCTCATGTATTTACTAGTTTTTTTTTTTTTCTTTTTGTGATGCTGGGAATTGAACCCAGGGCCTTGTGCATGCAAGGCAAGCACTCTACCAACTGAGCTACATCCCCAGCCCTTTACTAGATATTTAAAAGTTTAAAGTAAGACAAGATTTTACAAAGTATTGATGTAAGCTTTCAAATTTCCTGAGTTGTTTCTGTTAGAACAGAATATCCCCAAAACATGTAGCTTTGCGGTGCTTAAGGTCATTTGTGTGTGTGTGTGTGTGTAAATAAATGTTGTGTGCCAGGTGTGGTGGTGCACACCTGTAATCACAGTGACATGAGATGCTGAGGCAGGAGGATTGCAAGTTCAAAGCCAGCCTCAGCAACTTAGTGAGATCCTAAGCAACTTGTCGAGATCCTGTCTCAAAATAAAATATGAAAAGGGCTGAGATGCAACTCAGTGCTTAAGTGCCCCTGGGTTCAATCCCTGGTACCAAACCAAACAAAAATGTCGTCACACAGTCAGTCTGTCTTCCAGAGCTAAATTGGCGGTGTGCCCGTTGGCAGCGTTATGTAGAGATCTCTGGCTTAGAGGTCTCACTCTGTGCGTGGGCAGATGTGCATCTTATTCCCCAGCTCCGTTCTGCTGCTTCTCCTTAGTGGTACTTCTTATGAGAAATTAAGTACTTCTTATGAGGAACAAATGCCCGTCTGGATTGAGTGTTAAGGAGCACTGACTGGAGGCTTTTCTTCCCCCAGATTCTTTCACTCAAGAATGCATGGAAGAGAAGTCTTTCTTTTGCCGTGTGGGGTAAGCCTGGTTCCCAACTTTCCTAACTTGAACGTGGCGTGAGCATTCCAGCTTCAGCACCTGCTGAAGGGTTAAGAGGCGTCCGTGGGCTCCCCAGTGCTCCTGCTTCTGTGGAGGTGGAGGCCCTGGTGAGCAGGCCCAGCAGGTGCATTGCTGAGAGGTCTACATGAAGCCCTTGAATCAGCTGCGTTTTAAATATGTGCCAGACTCTGGGAGCCCGGCCAGCAGGGGGCGAGTCCTCCTGCTGCTCAGAGCCAGCAGCACCCAGACAGATCTGCACCTGCCAGATGTTGCCCAGAAAGCCCACCCCAGGGCCCTGGGAATCCAGGGCCTGCACAGCCTTTGGTCTGCCTGGGCATCTTTCTGATCAGTCTGTAGAGTTCTTAGTAGGCTCCGGTTCCAAAATAGGGTGACCAAAGGAGTGTGCAGGAAGGTGTCAGGAGCAACCTGGCCAGACCCTGGTGCCTTTGGGAGGGAACTGGGTCTCAGGACCCCATTGGTCTGATTTAAATGCAAATTGCTCAAGAGAAGGGCAGGAACACTCTCACCTGTTGGAGCATGGACTCTGACCTGCAGTGGAACAGTCACAAGGGAGAAGCCAAGAGCAGGAGCAGGCCAGCCCCTGCTGCCCCCAGTGGGTCCAGGGCTCCACAAGAGGAGCTGGTGTCCCAGCTGGCAGCTTGGCTCGAGTGGCTGGGCATCTAGTACAGAAAATGACAGAATCGCTGGGACCTGTTCCGGGGCGGGGTGGGGCTCCCCAGCAGGCGGCACTGCTCCTCTGCCAGGGTTCTCAGGCGTGCTGCTGCTCTTCTCCACAGTGTCGGGGAGAACCACGAGAACGAGATCCACTACCAGCCGTTTCGCATGACGCCTTACCTGGCCCAGGTGCAGGAGCGGCCGGGCACCGAGAGCCAGCTCTGCTGCCTGCTGCTGGCAGAGAGGGTGCACTCTGGCTATGAAGGTACAGCCACAGCGAGACTAGGCGCGTGTCCAGTCGGCCAGGCCCACCGTGGTCACCGTGGCTCCCGAGGCAGAATCCCCATCCCTCCCTCAAAGCCCAGAGGACCCAGGGTGTCATTCTACCTTCTTGTGGTCCCTCTTCAGCAACTGCTTTGTGACACTGTAGTCCTCATAGGTCCTCACTGTGGAGATTTCAGACCCCTGGGAGGCAGGTGCCCTCTGTAAGGAAGCCGAAGGGATCCAGTTCTGGCCCCATGACACCATCTTCTCTTGGTGTTGAATGATGACTTTTCCTTTTTTTTTTTTTGGTTATCAGTGGTCACTCTACCACTGGGCCGCATTCCCGGCCATTTTTTATTTTTAAGGGTCTTGCTAAGTTGCTGAGGCTGGCCTCAAATTTTAACTCCTCCCTCCTCGGCCTTCCAAGTAGCTGGGATCACAGGTGTGGCCACCCAGCTGGCTAAGGATAACTTTTGCAAAACAGCTCTTAGTTGTGATAGAAGGTGTCTTAAGTGTGTGGCTTTCTGGGTGTGGCTGTAGCTCAGGGGCAGAGCGCTTATCTAGCTTGTGAGGTTCTGGGTTCAAACCTCAGCACAGCAAAAATAAAAATGAACAGTACATGACTTTCTTCAACAAGTCCCATGTATCCTTCCAAATACACAATAAGGATACAGGGCAGGTACGTGGGTTTCAACAAGTTATTCCCCAGACTATCAGTCTCCTTCAAGAACGAAAGATGTGGCAATTGAAGAAAATTTTGGCTCTATGACATCCTTTATGCAAGTCACCCTGTAGACTGGACCTCCATTAAACTGGGCCTTCTCCAGTACATAAGTACTTGCTGAGGATTTTGAATCCAAATGTGTAACTCATTTTTCTGAACTCACTTTGTTGAGATCACTGCAGGTCCATATTAAAAGCCACGACGCAGCCTCAGTAACACTTTGCTGGAAGCCTCTGTGTGGGCCCCAGAGAAGCTGGGCAGCTGCCTGTGGTCATCAGCCAGAGCCCTGCTCTGCTCTCTGTGTGGTGGGCACTGTTGTTCCACGTGCACTGAGCATTTTTCTTCAGCTGGGGATTGTTGTGGATCTGTGTGGCGTTGTCTAGTACTTGTGATATAACCACGTTGAGTCTGTGATTCTTAGAATCAGAGATTCATGCAGATTTCTGTCCTTTCAGCTCCTAGGATTCCTCCTGAGAAGAGAATCTTCACCACGACGCACACTCCAAATTGCTTGTTCCAGGACGTGGATGAAAGGTGAGGGGCGCTGGGTGGTCTCCTCTGCCTGCACACCCCTGCTGTGGCTCTGTCTGGTTCAGTAGCACATGCCTCTTACCAGCCAGGGTCTCATCATCCTGTTGGTGATCACTTAATAACAACAGCTGCATCAATGTCGACGAGCGCTCATGTGCTTAACATGAAAGCTATTTATCTAAATCCCAGGTGGCACGTTTGTTGTACTTATGTAATAATCAACAAAAAAGCTTAACCATATATAGCCATGTGCCACATAGTGATGTTTTGGTCAGTGACATACTACAGTGGGACAATAGGATTATAATGGGGCTGAAAAATTCCTATTGCCCAGTGATATCATAGCCTAATGTCACAGTGCAACCCTTGCCCACAGTTGAGGGGATGCTGGTGTAAGCAGACCTACTATGTGCTGCCTGTCCTACAAAAGTATAGCACAGCCAAGTGCAGAGGTGCACACCTGTAAACCCAGGGACAGGTGGCTGAGGCAGGAGGATCACAGGTTTGAGGCTACCCTCAGAAACTTAGTGAAGCCCTAAGAAACTCAGCTAGACCTTTTCTCAAAATAAATAGGGCCCTTGGTTCCATCCCCTGTGCAAAGAAAAAAAAAAAAATGTCTGGCACACAGATGCCCCATGTGGTCCTTGGCCGTGGTGGACAGCCATTCCTAGTTCATGTTTCTGTAGTACTAGACTTTTAATTGTTAGAGTCTACTCCTACTTTCCATCAACAAAGTTCAGTATGAACCCTCCCCACGCCCCTCCGGCTCACTGTGTCTCTTGGTTGAGACAAGCAGCCACGTCTGGGGACTCACCTGTACTCTCTAGGTTTGTGAAGTACACCTTGTTCCATGTGTACATGACAGAATCGCCCGATGACACATTTCTCAGACCAGGTCCCTGTTATTAAGTGATGCATGGCTACATAGGCAATGAAGTAGTTTTGAAATTATACCAAAAACTCTGTGAGGTGTGGGTGCCATGAGGGGCTTCCTGGAGAGCTGCTTGTGGTTCTGACTGAGCCTGTCTAGACTCAGGTGAGTGCGTGGTGTACAGCAGGGACAGGGTGCTGGGCCAGCGTTGGGTTGGAGCAGGAGGTGCCACAGGCAGGATCTGAACAGAGGCCTCTGTCCTGTCTGAGGCAGCCATGGGGGGACATGGTCCCCTCCATCCTACTTGGGCCTGCCACACAGGTGCTGTAGCTGTGCCAAGGATCCTGGTTGGGTTCAGGAGCACTGGGCTCCAAGTGGGTTCTGCGCTGGCCCCTGGGCCTTCTCTCAGCTCCTTAAGAAAAAAAAATTATGGTGGCAGTGCTTGGGGAGCAGTTGGTCCTCAGGAGCCACCACAGGAGGCGGAGGGAGGCCCCCAAACACCTGGCCTCCAGGAACAGACCGGTCACCACCCAGGTGCCAAGTAGGACCAGGCTCTCCTCGCTGTCTCTACCTGGACTGCACACCAGGACCCTGCTCCTCCCGGAAGTCCTGCCCGGGGCATCCAGGGGGCCCTTCCAGCCCAGGTTACTCAGGTGTGTCCTGCAGGCCACCTGTGACAGCATCACCCAGGGAGGCCTCACCCTGCAGCTTCCTGGTCTGGGTTGTGACTTGTTGGTAGAGCACTCGTGAGGCCCTGAGATCAATCCACACCATCACGAATAAAGAAAAAGAAAGAAAGATGGAAAAAACTATGTGGATTCCTGGGCACCACTCTGCCTTGCCAAACCAGGATCTCAGAGGGCGAGGCCTGGACCAGCAGGTGTGAAACAGCCCCAGGAGATCTATTCCTCCAACGGCGTAAGAACTGTCCCCACCCCTGAGCAGGCAGACGTGCTTGGCATTTGGGGCAGGCTCTGCAGAGTTCCTGGTCAGGTCAGAGGGCCAGTGTCCTTCCTGCTGTCCCACCTCTCCCTCTCCTCTTCCTGTCTCTGCTCCTCTGGCCAGGTCTTGACCTGGGAGGGCGCCAGGAGCATTTCGAACATTCTGCCCAGAAAAACGCTAGGCCTGGGGACTGTGTCCAGATGAGGAGGAGAGTCGCAGGGTGACGCCAGGCCACACAAGCCCAGCACGAGGCTTTGCTCTCGAGACCCAAAGGCAGGCTGCCCTTCCCCGTGGGCAAGGAGAGCTGCCGGGAGGCGGGAGGGGGCCGTGGCAGCCCAGATTGCAGGCAGCTGCTGCAAGCAGAAGCACAGGTGCAGCAGTTCTGCCCCCCCCTCCAGGGACGGGACCCACTCAACGAACATGCACCCAGAGAGCAGAGCGGCAGTTCCAGAGGGAGCACAGGTCCCGGCCAGTCCTTGCAGCTGCCAGGGGAGCCACTGTCAGTGACTAGACCCAGCAGCTGGAGAAGCCAGAGGGGAGCCCTGGGCTGGGAAGGGTGGCTCAGGAAGGGGTTCCTGGGCAAACTCGTTAGCAGACATCCACACAGGACACCTCTGTCCAAACTAATGAATCACGTAACAAAAGAAAAGATCTGAGGAAAATAAAAACAAAAGCAGCATAATTTATTTTTTTCAGGAGACAGATCACAAACCTGAGGCACGGGAATCCTCTCTTGCTACTGAATTGAAAGACTAGCTGGTGCCATTGGCTCAGCTCCCAAATTTCAGTCTTTGGAGAGTTCAGTCTGCCCCCTTCCCCATGCAGGGAACAGCTGCTGAGGTGGCCAGCCACTGCCCGTGGCAGTACTCCAGGACAGCCCCACTGACCCCCGTGTCTGTTTGCCTTGCAGGGCGGTCCCCCTCCTGGGCTACCTGCCTCAGGACCTGATGGAGACACCGGTGCTCCTGCAGCTCCACCCCAGCGACAGGCCCCTGATGCTTGCCATCCACAAGAAGAGTAGGTCCTGTCGTACTGTACGTCACTCGGGCTGTGGCAAAAGCTGTGGCAAGAGCTAGTGCACGTTGGGCCTTGGCCCTGAGACCACAGCAGCTCGGACAGGTCAGAGCTGATGAGGCGGAGCTGGTGGCAGGTGCGCTGCCTTCCCGCCCAGGCCTGGCATCCGCCTGGGCAGAATCAGGGCAGGCGTCCTGCGGGGTCAGCCGTCCCTTGCCTGTGGCCTGAGTCTCTGGTGTCTCATTTTACTGTTGGCTTCACTATCTGAGGGGAGTTGGGGGAGACCAGTTCAGGGGAGTGTCCCCATCACCCCCACCCCACAGACCAGTGACACTCTTAGCAGAGATGAACGACTCTGCAGGTCGAGACCCTCTGCTGTAATTCAGAGCAACTGCAGTGGCTTGAGATGTCTGCCCCCTGCCAGTGTGCCTGGAGCCCAGGCCAGCACACCTGCGGGCGGGCGGCTGGTCTCTGCGGTGCTCACCATTGCTCCTCCCTGCCATAGTCCTGCAGTCCGGTGGGCAGCCTTTCGACTATTCTCCCATGCGCTTCCGCGCCCGGAACGGGGAGTACGTCACACTGGACACCAGCTGGTCAAGCTTCATCAACCCCTGGAGCAGGAAGATCTCCTTCATCATTGGGAGGCACAGAGTCAGGGTGTGAGTGCTCCCGGGGCTTCACACTGGGTCTGGGGCACTTCCCACCTCAGATGGTATAGGCAGGACCAAGCCACCTCTTGCCACTAACCCAGGCCAGGGAAGGGGAGACTTGGCCCAGGTGCGAGGGACCTCATGCAGGTAGAGCGGGGAACAGCCTGGGGGACCTGGGGGTTCAGGGGAGGAGGCTGAGCATGGACCTTGTGTACTGACGGTCTGGGAGGCCTTTGAGGGGGCCCCTCTGAGAGATGATGGAAACCACACAGGGGCCCTCTGAATGAGGACGTGTTTGCTGCGCCCCCGTGTGCCGAGGAGAAGGCCCTCCAGCCCAGCGTTCAGGAGCTTGCGGAGCAGATCCACCGGCTGCTGCTGCAGGTGGGTGCAGCCCTCCCCACTCAGGTCTGAGAGGCGCCCTGGCCTGGAGTCCACCCCTCCAGCATGCACCCATGCTGCCCTGCCCTGGTCCCAGCACTTCTGCTCAAGTGGCTCTATCTGTCACCTTCTGAATGTCCCCAAGGAGCCAGTTTGGACATTGTCTTTGTCCCCCCAAATCCATGGCTTGTCCTGGCCTTGCATTTGGTACCATATGCAAGCCAGGAGCCCGAGTGAGCCACTGAAAGACACCGTGTGCAGACTCCTCAGTCCTCCCAGGGCCACATAGTCCACTCATGACCTCCCACAGTGCGGGCTTGTTTCAACCCAGAGTGCTGGACAGTAGCACTGAGGGACCTGGGGACATCACCCTCCAGAAAAATCAGTGAAACTACAGTCCACCCAATCACTGAGTACGTTTCTGATCCTCAGTTACAGGTCACAGAGCCGAACTATTATTTCATTAATTTTTACTTTTGAAACCTTGTGATAGGCTGGGCATGGTGGCCCATGCTGTAGTCCCAGCTTCTGGGCGGGGCTGAGGCTGCAAGATCCTAAGTTTAAGGCCAGCCTGGTCAACTTAGCAAATTAGCAAGACTCTGTCTCAAAATAAAAAATCAAAGGAGCTGGGGATGTGGCTCAGTCTGAGTTCGATCCCCCTACTAGTGGTTGGGAGAACCTTTGGTAGGACTGTCGGTGGCCATAGCTGCCTGTCAGTGAACAGTTTGAACACATCCTTCTCAGTGGTGTCTCCTTGGTGACAGAACATCTGGTGATGGATGCTGCGGGTGGAGGCTGGGAGACCTCTGAAGCCTGACCTCAGGGTCAGGCCGTAGCACTTCCTTCTCCTCCCCAGGGGCCTTGGTCAGGTGCCCTCTCTGTGAAACAGCCTGTGGGGGGACCAGTGCACACTGCGTGAGTCCACCCACCCCAGCTTTGCTGCATCCCTTCACTGTGTCCAAAGTGCTATTTGCTGTCCCCCCAGCCGGTCCCCCACAGCGGCTCCAGTGGCTACGGGAGCCTGGGCAGCAACGGGTCCCACGAACATCTCATGAGCCAGACCTCCTCCAGCGACAGCAACGGCCACGAGGAATCTCGCCAGAGGAGAGCTGTACGTCCCTCTCTGTCCTTCTCCCTGAGCAGATACACATGTAGGAGGTTGGCGCATGGGAGACGGCCCTGGTGGCCAGTGGGGCCTTCACGGCCCCCGCCGCTCCTCCACTGCTCTGTCTGCCCTGGGGGTCAGCTGACAGTCTCCTTGGAGTAGAAGCAGCCAGGGCCCATGGCCAGTCTTCCCAGCGCACTTCATAGGGCAGCAGGATCGCGGGGAAGGCCTCCCTGGAGGCTGGGAGGACCTCACGGGCCAGGGCACTTTCTCCTTGAGGGCTGACTCATAAGCCCCCTCAGGCTCTGCCTCTCCGACCTCCTTCAGAACTTACCCAGCCCACCCTGGGTCGTGGGACTGTTAGAGCTGCCCCTGGCCCCACTGTGGGGACAGAGTGCAAGAGGTCTCCTAGAATGAATAACATGTCTGTTTTGTTTTTCTCAAGGAAATTTGTAAAAATGGTAACAACAAGACCAAAACCAAAACTCATTTTTCTCATGAATCTGGAGAACAAAAGAAAAAATCTGTTACAGGTAAAAGCAAAGAGGACAACTCTCTCTTTCTTTAGTAGCACTGAGCTATGGCAGAGCAAAGGGCTCTTGCTGCATCTTGGTGTGTGCTGTAGCCCTGCAGTGAGAGCCAGGCCCCTGTGGCCACCTCCATCCCCCAGGACAGACACTGGTGTCCCAGCAGTACTAGCGGCCTGCAGGCCTGTCGGGTGGGACGCGGGGCGTGTTTCTGCTGCCCAGGCCCTGCTGGGGGCTGTGCCTGTCCATGGTGGCATGGCTTGCCTCCCTGCCTGCTGCGTGGTCCTACAGCCACATGCTCACACTCAGCCCTCACCCCACACACCACGCCCTGGAGAATCTGCCCAGCTGCCACAATTCTCAGAACCACACCTGTCCGCAGAGGAACCCATGCTAGGATGTTGGCACGAGGCTCCCAGGGAGCAGATGTCATGTCTGTGCTGAGAACCAAACAGAACCACAGTATGAGAGGCAAGAGGCCATTATGGTCACTCGAAAACACTGTCCTGCTCAGGAGAGGCTAAAGGCACCTGGGGTCTCACTGGTCCCCAAAGTCAGCAGTCCAAGTAAGAACTGCCTGTCCTGCTGCTGGGCCGCAGGGACAGCCAGGGCCCAGTGCCTGAATCCGCTCAAGGCTGGCCCTCATGCAGGCGATGGTGCCTCTGAGCCCCTCTGCAGCGCTCTGTGCGCCTACTGACTGCTGGGCGTCAAGCCATCACGGGTCTCCACGTCTGTGAGACATGGGGTCGTTGGCCTGTCTTTGGGTAGAATTAAAATGCTTTATAAGCATAAAGTATCTTTGGGGGGAAAGTGTAAGATGAAAGAAGAATTTTGTCAATTTTTCAGAAACGCAGAGCAGTCCTGCAGCTCAGGTGAAAGCTGTTCCTGCCACAGAAGAGGACAGCCTGGGAGCCAGCATGCCCAGGGCTAGTGGCCCCGAGGAGCTGGCTTGCAAGGAACAGCCCACCTGCTCCTACCAGCAGATCAGCTGCCTGGACAGCGTCATCAGGTACACAGGCCCTCCTGACGTCCACCCTGGCCTCCTGGTGGCCGTGCTGCCCGCCCACATGGACCCTCTGGCCATCCACCCAGGTACCTGGAGAGCTGCAGCGAGGCTGCCACCCTGAAGAGGAAGTGTGCGTCCCCAGCCAACATCCCGTCACCAAAGGCCACAGCCAGCCCTGGGCTGCACGCAGGAGGTACCCCGTCTGTTCAGAGCTGTGTGTTGTGGGAGCACCTGAGCCCTCCGTGCTGAACCCCATGCACCTGAAGCCCTGCAGCGCCCGTCTTTCCCCCTCACTTACTGGGAGTGGTTTCATGGATATGGTGTGAAGCCAGGGGCTGTCTTCAAAATTATCAAAGTGGCTAGAAAGTCAGCAACCTTTGTGCAAAAGCTAAAGTTCAAGGTGACCCAGGTCTTGGGATGCTGGGCTTTGAGAACAGGACCCATCAGTGCTGTCAGAGGCCCGGAGACAGCCCAGGAGCCCTGTGCAGAGGGCTGTGTCGCTCCTGGTTTGTCACCCTGAATGGACTCCTTTCCGGGGGGTATCAGTGTTGCCCTTGCCCGAGAGTGTTAGAGCACCCCATGAGTCAGGTGAAAGCCAGACTGCTGGGTGCCGTGGTGCTGCTGATGGTCACCAACAGGGTCCCCCGGGGTGTCCCATTGTTCACGACACACAGGGTGGGGACTGCTTGCCACTGCTGCTCAGATTCAGGAGCCCCTCCCCACAGACCCCCGGAGAGCCACGGGTGCAGCCTGCGCCTCTGACCCAGGCCCCACAGCCACCTAGCAGCAGTACACCTGCAGAGGACTGGGGTTAACGCATGAAGCCATCCTGCTGTGGAACTCCCTCTTGTCACCTTTCTCCTGTGAAGGGCACTGAGCACAGGCACCAGGGCCAGCCATCTGTGGCATGCACGTGTGTGGCTGACACGCAGTCCACAAAGTCCCACGTAGCCTGAGCCTATTCCTTCCATTGTCTGCAGGGGCAGCGTCACCCGCCAAGGTGAGCAGCCGCAGGGAAGTCAGTGCCCGCCTGAGCTCGCTGGCACTGCCTGGCAAGGCTGAGAGCGTGGTGTCCCTCACCAGTCAGTGCAGCTACAGCAGCACCATCGTCCACGTTGGGGACAAAAAGCCGCAGCCTGAGTCAGGTGCGTCTGTGGGTTCTTTGAGGACATGCCAAGCAGTCTGATCTTAAAAATAGGGACGCACTTGATGTCCACCTCACGTCTAGCTCAGCTTATCAGAAGACCCTGCCTCAGCCCAGTAAGGGTTCCAGGAAATCCTGTTGTGCACAGTGCACAAGTGGGGTGTGCCCCCAGGTCTAGCCCACAGCCACTCCGACCCTGCCGCGTTGGCCCGTGGTGGCAGCCATCTGCTCTGGTTGGCTGTGGACAGGGAGAGGAGTACCCCTCCTGGGTGCTGAGGCAGCACTGGAACAAGCCCGCCTTCTCACCCCCTGGACGCCCGCCTCTGCCGTGCCCTCCTCGCCCTCCCCACTTCAGGGCAGGACCCATGATGTAGCAAAAGTGAGAGGGACGATGAGAATCTGAGAGATTCTGTCCCTAAGTGTCCCTTTCAGGGCAGTCGGTGCCGCCTGCCCGTCCTCCCTGCCCCTGCGTGGAAGGCGCAGCACCTCGGCCGCCTCCTGTGTCTAAAGGCTGAGGACCGGGGCTGGGGCTGGGCTCAGAGGCAGGGCGCCCGCCTGACACGTGTGAGCCTCTGGTTTGACCTCAGCCCCACGTTTGATCATGAATAAATAAAGGTACATCCACGACTACAAAAATATCTATTTTTAAAACAATAAAAATCAGTAATAAAGGCTAGGGACAGCTGTCGAGCGTCCTCAACACAAGACGAGGCCTGAGGTTCCCCAGGGTCCGTGGGAAGAGGCTCTGATTCCTGAGCCACCTGGCGCGGGCGCCCCTGGCGCTGCTCTGTGCTCTTCACGGTGGCCTTCCCGGCGGGCTAAAGGAAGACACTGGGAACGCCATCTCGTGCCACGGGCGTCGGGAAGTAGCCACTCGCCAATGACCTGCGCGTCGCTGGGTGATGTGGGACGGAGTGGCGGGGCTCGTGCAGACCAGAGGCCTGTCCTATTTCAGAGATGGTGGAGGATGCAGCGAGTGGACCTGAGTCCCTGGACTCCCTGCCCCACAGTCTCGGCCAGGAGAAGGGGCCCCTGCAGAACCTGGGCCTCACCAAGGAAGTGCTGGCCGCGCACACGCAGAGAGAGGAGCAGAGCTTCCTGCAGAAGTTCCGCGGAGCCAGGAGACTCGGGGTGCTCCCGTCTCACTGCCATTACTACTCACGAGAAAGATCTGGGGGGCCCTCGAGTGAGAGCAGTAAGTGCGGGCGCCCCGTTAGACGTGGGCTTGTGGCCTTGACTCTTGGTGGTGGAGCTCAGTGCTGGCTTCGGAACGCAGTGTGTCCCAGGAATGTCGTGGGGGGGGCAGCTGCGGGGGCTTCACAGCCTGCAGGTCAAATCTCAAGGACTGGCCATGTTCCCAAGGAAACAGCGCTGTGAGCAGCAGCGCAGTGTGGGCCAGCCCCTGTGGAATGGAGCCGGCTGCTGCTGCTGCGCCGTGCCCAGGCCTTCCTTGCCCGGGTAACTTAGCACGTACTCCACCATGAGCCACTCCTCAACCAGGGATGCGTTTTTTCACTCTTCCTTCTCACCTTCATCACCACACTCAGGATTACTGCCAGCCCATGCGGATTGCCCTCCCTGATCCTGAACAGATCTACCCTATGAGCCCAGCTTATCCAGAATTCCAGCTCCCACTTGTCCCCTTTCCCTAGCAGTTTGTGCAGTGCACAACTTACACAGCTGCCTGGAGCGTTTTGCACAGGCCTGCATGTCCTATCCGAGGAGCCCAATGCTTTAGCCACTCTTCCCCCCAGGGGAACAGACTCCAATAGACCACATGGAGGCTGAATCGCAAAAGCAATTTGCTTGGGCTGGCTTGAAACAAAGGTGTGGAACTCCTGGGCCCAGCTGACAGGAGGTGTCCCCACACACTGTCTGCCGGAGCCCCACGTTGCTCGCATGAAGTGGGAGGGAAACAGATTCCTGGGACAACTCCCCCACGGCCAGGAGGGCACTGGAGCCCACTGAGCCCTCATCCTCTTGAAGAGGGCCTTGTGCCAGCAGCCCTGCCATGGCAGAGGAGGAGCGTGGTTCCCAGGGCACATGTGACTGCCATCCAGCTTTCTGTCACTGTGACAGTTACCTGAGGGTTCAGGGGGTCCAGTCCATGATCGCTTGTCCCTGTGCTGTGGGCCTGCAGTGGCCCAGCATATCATGGCCAGAGGGCTTAGGGGAAGCCAAGAGGAAGAGGAGCGGCTGAGGTCCCAGGCCAAGGGCAGGGACCTCAGGCACAGGGCACAGGCCAGTGGCCTCACGTCCTCCTCATTCCTACAAGTTCTCCCACCTCCCAGTTGTTGGCCTTTGGGGACTCCCAGGAGCCAAACCATAGCCACCTCCCTCTGATCTTCTGGCTTCGGCGCAGGTGTTGACAGCTGAAGCAGGAGACCTCTCCTTTTTAGGAATAACAGGGAAAAGCTCATAAAGTTAGAGATACGGTAGATGAGGTCAGTGGTTCTGCCTTCCACTTTCACAAACCAGTGTATTTTTTTCCCCCAAATACTGGGAACAGCAGAGGCTTGCCAACTTTTTATTTATTTATTTTGAGAAATAGAAGTTTTTCATACCACTTTTCATAGAAAGGGCCTGGTAATATCAGAAGAGAAGGAGGGTGGTCGTGCAACTCAGGGTGGTCCTTCAAATGACTTTAGTCGTATGAAAAATCTAACATTTTGCCTTGGTTTTCTCTTTACCAAGGGCCAGGGATACCCTATGGTGGACCCAGGGCTGGCATTTGGGAGCACAGGGCTGGGACGCAGATGTCTGAACCCTCAGGTGTCAGGGTTGATCCACAGGAGCCACACACTTCTAATACTTAACTCTGGTTGCTTTTGTTGTTTTAGCTGCTCCTGGACTAAGAAGTGCTTCTGGGATAGACTCATCTTGGAAAAAAACAGGAAAGAACAGAAAACTCAAGTCCAGAAGGGCCAGGCCTCGGGGACCCTCCCAGAGCGCAGGGCCTGGAGGGCTGGAGACCCACCGCCGCCCACTGGCCAGCCTGAGCGCCACGGCCTGGTCACCCTCAGACACGTCCCAGTCCAGCTGCCCTGCTCTGGCCTTCCCCCCTGCAGTGCCCACGTATCCCCTGCCCATGTTCCCAGCGCCGGGCACCATGGTGTCACCGCCTGCAGCTCCCCACACCAGCTTTGCGGTGCCCGCCCTGCCTGTGGATCCCCAGCACGAGTTGGCAGTCCAGCCCCTGCCCTTCAGCGCCCCTGTGGCCCCGGTCATGGCCCTCATGCTCCCCACCTATCCCTTCCCACCAGTGGCCCCAAACCTGCCCCAGGCCTTCTTCCCCGGCCACCCCAGGCTCCCCTCTGGAGTGACTCCTGGCTCCCAGCCCGAGGTCCCCCAGCAGACCCCACTCCCCAGGCGGCCCTGCACTCGCCCAGCCACGCCCCCGTCAGCCACAGTGGCCGCAGGCAGGGCCTCCCCGCCGCTCTTCCAGTCCCGAGGCAGCTCGCCCTTGCAGCTCAACCTGCTGCAGATGGAGGAGCCACCCGAGGGCAGCAGCGCTGGGGCCACAGCGACCTTGGGCAACCCTGGAACAGCAGCTGCCAGGCCCGACTGCACACCTGGCGCTCCTCGGGACCAGCAGGCAAAGGCGCCCCCCACAGTAAGGCCTCCCCGATGCCCTTCTCCAAGCAGGCTGCAGACAGCACAGCAAGGCAGGCCAGTGCCACCGGGGCTCAGCTTTGGTGGCTGTGAGCGCGGGAGGGTCCCACGAAGTTGGAGGCAGCACTTCCCAGGGGCTCCGTCCTGTCGAGTAGTCGACTCGGAGCTTTTCAGTGTCTTGGAATCTGAGGGAAGGGTGACAGACTGTCTGTGGTGAATACAGAGTCCAAATAGCCGCATGTGACTCGTGAAGAGTGTCTGTGGGCCTCAGATTTCTCAGCCGAGTTTCCTAAGATGACGCGCAGTCAGTTTAAACACGACACCTCTGCCACCCCCTGAGGGACAGTGGTGGAGGAGGACGGGGACTCATGCCTTCCCACCCTGAAGCCAGTGCCACGGGTTTCCACCTCCAGGATTGTAGAAATGACCGTCACAGTTCAGTTTGCTGTGCTCAGAGGAGGGACCTCTCTTGGGGTCCCCTGCTTTTTCGGGGCACAGGGCTCCTCTACAGAGCAGTGGGTCCTTCAGGAAGTTTTCTGCCTCCTGACGTGCTGCGGGGTGCTGGCCTGCCTTCCGGGTTTCAAGGCCCCAGGGCGGGTGCTCCCCCAGACAGTGCTCTCAGGTGTAGAGCCCCACCACGCGGGTGGTGGGCCTGGGGGTACCCTCGCTCCACGTCTGCCGCCTGTGGTCTTGTGTGACTCCTGAAGTCATGGAGCACAGCCCGGTTCTCCCGTAGCCCAGCAGAAGCACCATCTGCCCATGTGGCCGGTGGAGGCTGGCTCTTGTCCGAGCCCCTGCAGTGCCCCTCCAGCCCAGCCCACTCCCCCAGCCTCACTGTGCTCTGTGTGTGGCCGAGCCCCATGAACAATGCTGTCTTCTCCTGTCCCTAAAGCGAGAAGAGCCCTCAGATGCACAGGAGAGTGACGCCCTGTCTGTGTCCAGCGACCTGCTCAACCTGCTGCTGAGTGAGGACCTCTGCTCTGCCACGGGGTCAGCCCTGTCTGGGGGTGGGGCCTCTGCCACCTCGGGTTCTCTGGGCTCCAGCTCGCCAGGCTGCAGCGCGTCCCAAAGTGGGGCTGGTATGCTTCCCCTGGGGGCGTGGGCGCGTGTGGACAGGTGGGCGCGTGTGGACACGTGGGCGTGTGTGGACAGGTGTGTGTGTGTGGACAGGTGGGCGTGTGTGGACAGGTGTGTGTGTGTGGACAGGTGTGTGTGTGGACAGGTGTGTGTGTGTGGACACGTGGGCGTGTGTGGACAGGTGTGTGTGGACAGGTGGGTGTGTGTGGACAGGTGGGCGTGTGTGGACAGGTGTGTGTGTGGACAGGTGGGCATGTGTGGACAGGTGTGTGTGTGTGGACAGGTGTGTGTGTGTGGACAGGTGTGTGTGGACAGGTGTGTGTGTGTGGACACGTGGGTGTGTGTGGACAGGTGTGTGTGTGTGGACACGTGGGTGTGTGTGGACAGGTGTGTGTGTGTGGACACGTGGGCGTGTGTGGACAGGTGTGTGTGGACAGGTGGGTGTGTGTGGACAGGTGGGTGTGTGTGGACACGTGGGCGTGTGTGGACAGGTGTGTGTGTGTGGACAGGTGGGCGTGTGTGGACAGGTGTGTGTGTGTGGACAGGTGTGTGTGTGTGGACAGGTGGGTGTGTGTGGACACGTGGGTGTGTGTGGACACGTGGGTGTGTGTGGACAGGTGGGCGTGTGTGGACAGGTGTGTGTGTGTGGACAGGTGGGCGTGTGTGGACACGTGGGTGTGTGTGGACAGGTGGGCGTGTGTGGACAGGTGGGTGTGTGTGGACACGTGGGTGTGTGTGGACACGTGGGTGTGTGTGGACAGGTGTGCGTGTGTGGACAGGTGTGTGTGTGGACACGTGGGTGTGTGTGGACAGGTGTGCGTGTGTGGACAGGTGTGCGTGTGTGGACAGGTGTGTGTGGACAGGTGTGTGTGTGTGGACAGGTGTGTGTGTGTGGACACGTGGGCGTGTGTGGACACGTGGGCGTGTGTGGACACGTGGGCGTGTGTGGACAGGTGTGTGTGTGTGGACAGGTGTGTGTGTGTGGACACGTGGGCGTGTGTGGACAGGTGTGTGTGTGGACACGTGGGCGCGTGTGGACACGTGGGCGCGTGTGGACACGTGGGCGTGTGTGGACGTGTGTGTGTGTGGACAGGTGGGCGTGTGTGGACAGGTGTGTGTGTGTGGACAGGTGTGTGTGTGTGGACACGTGGGCGTGTGGACACATGGGCGTGTGTGGACAGGTGTGTGTGTGTGGACAGGTGGGTGTGTATGGACAGGTGGGTGCGTGTGGACAGGTGTGTGTGTGGACAGGTGTGTGTGTGTGGACAGGTGTGTGTGTGGACAGGTGTGTGTGTGTGGACAGGTGGGCGTGTGTGGACAGGTGTGTGTGTGTGGACAGGTGTGTGTGTGTGGACACGTGGGCGTGTGGACACATGGGCGTGTGTGGACAGGTGTGTGTGTGTGGACAGGTGGGTGTGTATGGACAGGTGGGTGCATGTGGACAGGTGGGCGCATGTGAACAGGTGTGTGTGTGTGGACAAGTGGGTGTGTGTGGACAGGTGGGTGTGTGTGGACAGGTGGGTGTGTGTGGATGCATGTGGGCAGGTGGGTGTGTGTGGACAGATGGGTGTGTGTGGACACGTGGGTATGTGTGGACAGGTGGGTGTGTGTAGACACATTGGTATGTGTGGACAGGTGGGTATGTGTGGATGCGTGGGTATGTGTGGATGCATGTGGACAGGTGGGTGTGTGTGGATGTGTGGGTGTGTGTGGACAGATGGGTGTGTGTGTACACAGTGTGTGTGGACAGGTGAGTGTGTGTGGATGCGTGTGGACAGGTGGGTGTGTGTGGATGCGTGGGTGTGTGTGGACACGTGGGTGTGTGTGGACACGTGGGTGTGTGTGGACAGGTGTGCGTGTGTGGACAGGTGTGCGTGTGTGGACAGGTGTGTGTGGACACGTGGGTGTGTGTGGACAGGTGTGTGTGTGTGGACAGGTGTGTGTGTGTGTACACGTGGGCGTGTGTGGACACGTGGGCGTGTGTGGACAGGTGGGCGTGTGTGGACAGGTGGGCGTGTGTGGACAGGTGTGTGTGTGTGGACAGGTGTGTGTGTGTGGACACGTGGGCGTGTGTGGACAGGTGTGTGTGTGTGGACACGTGGGCGCGTGTGGACACGTGGGCGCGTGTGGACACGTGGGCGTGTGTGGACAGGTGTGTGTGTGGACAGGTGTGTGTGTGTGGACAGGTGGGCGTGTGTGGACAGGTGTGTGTGTGTGGACAGGTGTGTGTGTGTGGACACGTGGGCGTGTGGACACGTGGGCGTGTGTGGACAGGTGTGTGTGTGGACAGGTGGGTGTGTATGGACAGGTGGGTGCATGTGGACAGGTGGGCGCATGTGAACAGGTGTGTGTGTGTGGACAAGTGGGTGTGTGTGGACAGGTGGGTGTGTGTGGACAGGTGGGTGTGTGTGGATGCATGTGGACAGGTGGGTGTGTGTGGACAGATGGGTGTGTGTGGACACGTGGGTACGTGTGGACAGGTGGGTGTGTGTAGACACATTGGTATGTGTGGACACGGTGTGTGTGGACAGGTGGGTATGTGTGGATGCGTGGGTATGTGTGGATGCATGTGGACAGGTGGGTGTGTGTGGATGTGTGGGTGTGTGTGGACAGGTGGGTGTGTGTGCACACAGTGTGTGTGGACAGGTGAGTGTGTGTGGATGCGTGTGGACAGGTGGGTGTGTGTGGATGCGTGGGTGTGTGTGGACATGTTGGTGTGTGGCACACCTGGAGGACTCACACAGGAGAGCCTCTACCAGAATCATAGGCTCAGGGCCAGAATCACCCTGCCTGCCCCCAGTGGCCCACAGACCCCCAGGGGTCCACTAGTGTAGACGTGTGCACTGCCTGCTCACCACCCTCTCCCAGCCTGATGACGTGGCAGGCCCGGGCCAGTCGGAATGCCATAGCTTGCTTCCATTCCCTCTGTAGGCCTCACCCCACCAGGTCCCTGCTGGGCACCTCTGTCTCCCTTGGTAGCAGTTTATTCTTCTCAGCTACAAACCTGTACAGAGCAGGATGGTTCAAATGACTGGACCATGATGACTTGGTGGCCCACACTGTCCCCAGGACCGGAGCCCCCCTCTCCCTGAGTGAGCGTTCCTGGGCCCTTGGCTTGTAGAGAGGTGCACTGTCACCTCTGCCCACGTGCGCTGGCTGAGGGCACTGTGGGCCAGCTCCCCCCCAGGACACCGCCTGTCTCCGGATGTCCATGGTTAACAGAGCCTCCCCAGGCAAGCGGCCCTCCATGGGGCTAGCAGGGCCCTCATTCCATCGTCCAGGTCAGTCAAGACCTGGACAGCCGCGCGCCCCACCAGCCCAGCCCCTGCTCCGCCAGCCCGGCTCTCCAGCACTGGCATGGCCCGTGCTTCAAGGTTTCCACTCCCCATATCATGTTTTTTAAAAGGCAGTAGTGACACCAGTCGTACCAGCAAATATTTTGGAAGCATTGACTCTTCAGAGAATCATCACAAAGCAGAAATGGACAGGAGCAAAGGGCAGAGTGAGCACTTCATCAAGTACGTCCTGCAGGACCCCATCTGGCTGTTGATGGCGGACACAGACGACAGCATCATGATGACCTACCAGCTGCCTTCCCGGTAAACACTCAGAGCCTCCTGTGCTGGGAGGGCTGGCCCGCTACTCACAGAAACAGCAGGCCATGCCTACAGGTGACCGGCTGCCACCCGTCAGCAGGCCCTGTCCTGGACCCAGCCAGGGCAGAAGAGAGAAGCAGGGCTCCCCTCCAGGTGCCTGCTGGGGAAGGGTAGCCTCCCCTGGTGCTCAACTTTTATGACACATTTGTGCCCTGTTACCTAGTCAGCCTGTGGGGTAGGTGTGTCTTGTCTGAGAGTTGAAACCAAGGGTCAAGTTGAAACCAAGGCCATCTGCTACTCTGTGGTAGACCTGGGTCTGTGCTTAGGCACCGAGTCCACGTCAGGCTGCTCTTGGACCTGGATATGGTCCCTGCCTTGGAGAGCGACGCTGAGTAGGAGAGGCTGGGGTAAGGGACGGTGGGAAGGAAAGGTCAATTCCACAGTGAGGAGGGCTGAGCCTCTGGTGGGCCAGGGGTCGGTTCCATCTCTGAGAGCTGTAGTCCAGGGCAGCACTGGCCAGGTGCAGGGGAAGGTTATGCTGCCTGTGGCCCAGGGGCAAGACTCTCCCGGGTAGCCACGCCCCTGCAGCGCCCAGCCCAGAGGACCAGGCTGCCCCTGCACATACTGGCTCCTCTCAGTCTGACCCAGATCACCATTTTAATAGAACGACTACAGATTATCTGCTAATGAGATTGTTACTATAAATGAAGGAATTCATCTTCAAAAGGAAATTTGCACTAAACAAAATGATTTAAAACTGTCATGAACACTGGAAGAGAGGGTAGAAACGAGCATGTTCTTTGAAACAAACCCGACCAGTCGTTCTGAAGCGTTCTTATTTCTGATCCTCCCGAAGGGATCTGCAGTCAGTCCTGAAGGAAGACAGAGAAAAGCTGAAGCTGCTGCAGAGGTCGCAGCCCTGGTTCACCGAGGGCCAGAGGCAGGAGCTGCGTGAGGTCCACCCATGGGTCCAGACAGGGGGCCTGCCCGCAGCCATCAATGTGGCGGTAAGCTCACAAACCCACTCTTCATCAGGTCCCAAAAGTTCACCAGAGGACACTCACTGTGCTATCTCTGCAACTTTTCTGTAAATTAAAAAATCTGAAAATAAGTTTATTTTTTGAAAAAGGAAAAGCTTCTCCAACTCTGCCGAGCCTGCCTGGAGGGCTCCCTGCCGCTGGCTCTTCAGCATGGCCTCCTGAGGTCTGGTGCCGGCTCTCAGCCTTGTGCTGACCTGGGAGCGCTTCCCCTTCAGTTCTGTCTGTACTTAACAAGCAAAGCGCCTCTCCTGCACCCTCTCCTGCACCCTCAATTCCACCCCCGCGCATCCTGGTCCCAGGGTTTTAAAGCCACGCGTGCACTCCAGTCCCTCTCCCCAGCCTCACCCCTGCCACACTGGCCTCTGGCCTTGGCGCTGCCTCCCCTGGCCCCCCTTCTGGGTGAGGCTCCTTCCTCTAGGTTGGCCTCCCTGCACCAGCTGGGGACAGTGGGTCCCTAGGCAGTCTAGTCTTCTGGAGCTTGACATGTCCAAAATCAAGCTCCTGATCACCCTCAGAAAGAGCCGTTCTGCCCTCTCCCTCCATCTCACTCCTCGGGCACATGCTGGGCTCCAGTCACTCCCACCAGCCACCAGAAGATCCTGTCCCTGGCTTTGCAGTGGGTAGAAGCCAGATGCTCCTCGCCCCTCCACTGCCCCCCACACAGTGGCACTGCACCTGCATGTTGAGGTGGCTTCCCAGTTGTGGTCAGTGTACCTCCTTGTTCCCCAGAGTCAGGTCACCAGGTCAGAGCTCCAGTCCCTCCCGTCTCTTGGTCACATGGCCATCCAGACCTGCCACCATCTCGTCTCCTCTCCAGTTTCCCTCCCCTCCAGCTGCTCTGGCCTCTTGGCTGTTCCCAGGGTCCCCAGCAGGTACTGCCGCAGGATCCTCGCCCCCTCCCTCGGCCAGGAACCCTCTCCTTGGGTGGCCCGCCTGGCGCTGGCTCTGGCTGCCTTTGAGCCTTGTATCCCTTGTTGCGTTGCACATGACCCCAGGACCCCGAGACTTCCCGGGGCTGGTGCAGCCCCTTGGGCAGCCTCCTGGGGTCAGGAACTGAGAGCAGCTTCGCTGGCGGTTCTGGCCCAGGGTCTCACGAGGGTGAAGGAAGGTTCCGCTGAGGCTCCTGTCACTTGACCCTGCCTTGAAGGCCGCAGGCCAGCTGGTGCTAGCTGTCGGCAGGGGCCTCGTTCCTCACAGGGGAGCCAGGTGATATGAGGGCGCACTTCCTGAAGAGCCCCACGCTCTTCCTGAGTGCAGCCCAGGCTTGAGGGGGGTGAGGCACCACCTCTGGAGAGAAAGGTGGGAGGAACGTGAAGACGCATTTAGCCCCTGCAGCCCTTTCCTGTGGCTCTCGTGGACGTCTGTCCAACGCCGCAGCATGCGGCACCGTCCCCACGCCCGCCCACTGCTTGCTGTGGCCCACCCTCCAGACCAGAGTCCAGCTCCAGGCGCAGGCAGACGCCCACACCTGGTCACCTGCATCCCACTCAGTTGGAGCCTCTGCAGCCAAGGCCCAGCCCCAAGCTTCTCACCTGTCACCTTTCTTCCTTTAAGGAATGTGTTTACTGTGAAAGTGAAGAGAAGGGCAGCATCTGTGTGCCATATGAGGGGGACATTCCTTCCCTGGGACTCAGCGATGCATCCGACACCAAAGAAGAGGAAAGTGGGCAAGCCCTGAGGCCCAGGGAGGAGGAGCAGACGTAACCCCGGCCAGCGGCAGGAACCTGCAGGGACCTGCGTAGATGGTGCCTGGAAGAGACGGAAGGTCTTCACGTTTGCTTCTAATGAAATGGACATAGATGCTTACATTGCTTTTTGTCTTAGGAAAAAAAAACAGTTTTCTGAAGAGGTGATTTAAAACTGGAGAGTAGGAAGGGTTTAGGAAGAAATATGTTTTCATATTTAAAATATAAACATGGAGTTTGGGGGTGGAGCAGAGATTTTGGTTGTTGCTGAACTCGAAGAAGATGGAGACCCATCCGTGGATGTTTCAGGGAAGTTGCTGCAGTGCCCTTGGAAGTTCTTCAACCACAGTGAGACCTCTGGTCCAGTGCACCAGCATCCACTGGTCCCTGTGGGTTGACCCAAGACATCATGGCAGGCTGTGACAAATGGCCAGGAAGCCATGAGTGGCTCTGAGCTGAGGACTCCAGTGTTCTGGAGCTTTCCCAGGGTGTCTTTAGATTGGATCAACTTCTGTCCTCAGGGGCTTATCCCCAGTGGTCATTAGTCCAGCCAGGTGTTGGTTCATATACTGCAGAGGTAACAGCCTCTCCTCGTGTTCTTCAAAGGCTTCACATGAGGTGGTGTGCACCTAACTCGCTGCTTGGCTTCCAGGACCGCAGTGGTGGACGTTTTGGTCTGACATGCTCCTGTTTGTAGAGAACAAAGTTGAAATGCTCACTTCAGCTTTGAACAGAGCCCAGTGGTTTGTGTGACCAGCTTCATCAGACTGATGCCCACCCAGATCCTGGGAGTATTTCCACATCGTCCTCATACCCCTTCAGACCAGATGGTCAACAGCAGAGGGAAATACATGACCAGTCATGTCATCATATCTTCATGGTGACCTCCCTCTGCAAACCAAGCCTTGACCACTTTGCAGGGGACCCAGTCATGTCTGGGTTTGGTCGGAGCCTCTCAGACATCAGCTCTGATCCAGCAAAGCCGATGCCAGCTCCTGGCAGAGAACAGCCTTGGCGACTGGGAGCTGGTGGCCCACCGCTGCTGACTCCATCGCGTGTTCCAGGACGGTGGGCTCCCCTACACCTGGGGCTGCCTGGCCCTATTTCATGTGCCTGTCCTCTTGGTACAGCTTCAGGTCTCTGCTGTGACATCTGCCAGCACTGCCAGCACTGCCAGATTATCTGAACTCTTGGGGAAGAAGACCAATCTGTCTGTCCGACTTTAGAACACCTCACGTGGCACCAGATATCCCAAAGGCTGTTGGGAAAGTGTAATGTTCATCCCTGATGTGAATAAGAAGTTGCAGCTGGTGAATCTGTTCCCTTAAAATTGGAATGAGACCGTGATGCTTGATAGGAAGCAGGTTTCCCTGTTCTTTGGAAAAGAAAGAGCTACAAGAAAGGTGGCATCTCCTCATAAAACCATTTTATGCCTGAATGTTAATACTATTTTTTATTAATACAAGAACATTTTTTTTTAATTTACAAAGCAACAGCACCTGCAGTTGCCCAAGCTATGGTGATAGTCTGTGTGTTCGCGAGCATGGTGGCTGGCTGGCTGCCTCCGCCTCAGATCCTAAGGGACAGATGGTAGACTAAGGTTACACTTAGGGTTCCAAACACAAAACTGCCCAAATGCTCTCTCTCCTGCTGTGAATGTTTTCCATCAGCATTATTGTATTTACTACATGCTCACTGGTTGTTAACTGCTCAGAAGTTGACTTCATAGGGTGATTTTGTGAATTTGTTTACATGATGCCAAGCATCAAGTCCTGTCTCTCTAGTGTGTGTGCTTACACGGGTGTCAGGAAACCTTTTCTCTGTTTTAAACTGAGCCTTCTTTTTAATATATTCATGAGAAGATGTGTAAATAAGCCATCCGAGTTTACGTGATGATTTGTTGAGCCTTGCCGGACAAGTGGTTTGTTCATGCACAAACCAAACTCTCCTCACCCAGTGCAATATATCTGTGTGACTGCTTGTGTCTTTTTATGATGTTTTTCCTTTTAGAAAATTGGTAAATAAAGCAAATATATTTTTATTTTAAGTTGCATGTTTGTTTTGTTTTGTGGTAAAAGATGATCAAGAGGTGTTTGGGTATTTTTGTTTGTTTTTTTTATGTAACACTCCAGCAATTCTGAATCAGGGAATCTTGGACCCCAGGGGTCACGTCGTTGCTTCCCTCCTGTGGCCCCCTTCCAGTCTGCTCTGCCTCTCTCCAGCACTCTCACCTCTTACCCACTTCACAACAGGCCATGGAGTGAACTCCTGATGCACATGGACTCACGCAGTCCTTTTCACTCGCCCGTCCCAGGGTGTGTTGCCTGGCTCAGCGCCAGAGCCCCCCTCCACTCCGCTAGACCCCAGGCCCCGCTTGGTCAGTCCCCACCCCTGTCGTCAGTTCCAGCTGGACTGATTGCTCTGCCATGGAGCTGAAGGCCAGGAAGTCAGAAGGATGCTGTCCCCTTGGGAACAAGACAGGCAGGGCACTCCTGACACACCTCCTGCCTCACCACCTGCTGGGGGGAAGTCTTGTGGAACCTGTCCATGGAAGGGAGGTGTGAGGAGGCCTGCTCCCCTCTTCCTCCCACTTCTTAAACAGAGGGGTAAATGGTTCCTGGGCCCAATGCTCAGCCTTCCTGGAGCTCCCTGGGCAGGAGGTGGGCTGAACTCTGGCTCCTGGCCTGGCTGTCTAACTACCAGTGCTGATGAAGGGACCTAAGGCAGAGTCCTAGTAACACCAAAGTGGCTGCAAACCTTTGAACTGCCAGATAGCTGCTTTACTGAATCCTGAGCACCTCTGGAAGATCTGTGATTGCATTTTTCTTAACCATAAAAACCCTCTCTATTTCTAAACCCAAAGGAGATTCTCTGAGTCTCCTGGGCAGACTGCTCACAAGGGCCTGGACATCTGCAGGCTGGTCACTGCCTTTGTTCCCCTGGGAATTTATGGCCTGTCACTCCTGCTGCTAACTGGTCAGCCGGTGGCCACCATGGCACTGCTCAGCCTCTGCTGAGCTCTGTTCCTGGCTCTAGGGGGATCAAAGGGCCCAAATGCTCAGGAAGTCTGTGCTCAGGCAAACTTTGAAGGCAGAATCTGTCCAAAGGACAAATGGCAGGAAGTGGGTTGGCTAGGGGAGGCCTGAAGAAGGAAGGAGACAAGGCTTGGTGGCCCCAAGATGAGGTAGCCAGGTTTCTGGGACAAAGTCCAAGCCACCCGACAATAGACCCACTAAAGGAAATTGAAATTGACTCTGCAGGAGGGCCTCAAGCGACTTCGTCCACACAGAAGGACTCTGCCAACTCCAGCACTGGCCAGTCCTAACCTTTTCCTTCTCAGGGGTACTTGGTCACACGGAGGCATGTCTCAGTCTTCTTTCCCTCAATTCTAGGCAGTATTCTTCAGGACTCTTCAGCACCCAGGTCCCCAGCCCTCACTTCTGTTAGTATGCTTTTAAAGTCAAAGTGAAGACATCATGACCTATAACCAAAACAGAGTTCCTGAATTTCCTCACATTGAGAATAAAAACTACATCTGGGCCTGCACAGATGCCAAGGAGCTCAAACTGATATGTCATTGGGCAGTTAAGTCTACATATGTATATCACCACCTGGTATTTGGTTCTAGAAATTATCCTTTCTTCTGTAAGACTGGCAGAGACTCAATCATCTACCTCTTCTCCCTAGTTTGATCAAGCTGCTGAAAATCCCCTTTTCCTTTTTCCATTGTTGATTGATTTCTTATTTGGGCTGGCAGCTGAATCTGGCCAGTCTGGAACCAGGCAGTTTCCCTTGGATTGGCTGTCAGTAACAACTATAAATAAGCCTTCTTTGCCTTCTCTGTAGATGGATTTTAAATCTTGAAACCCTATAAACAGCATTACATTGCTGTGACTATAAGAGAATTGTTGCTCCATAAGCCCAAATTGTACTAAGAGACCATTTCTTTTCTCGACCATTTCTTTTTCCTGGAGTTCCTTATCGCCTTCATTTTTACTTGTACCATTGGGCTTTATCATGTCCTTTTCTGCCCCTCATACCTAATTCTCCAGTCAATCTCAGTGTCTTCCTAGAAGCTCCCCCAGTTCCCAGATCATTCTATCACAGGGGGAACACTTTCATGGAGAGCATCCTAAAACATTTTTGGCCTGGTTCACTTAAATAATGGGAGAAATACAAGTTTGCAAACATGGGAGTGCAAAAATCATTACTGAGTTTATTTTTTCCTGTTTCTTAAACTAGTTGAAACTTAATTGTACTCATGTGGGAGTCTCCTTCCCTGAGAGGTGATGTCTAAGTGGTAAAGGACTTTAAGGTCACAGGCCATCTACAGGCTCCATTAGGATCCACCATTCAGCACCACCCCCCATCAGTCTCATTATCAGGAGTTGGGGGAAGACTGACTGGGTGTCTGAGCAGCCTCCCTGGAAGGTACATGGAATAGAGCCAGGCTTTGGAACTTGTGTGTGTGTGTGTGTGTGTGTGTGTGTGTGTGTGTGTGTGCACATGCTGGATAAGTGATAGGCCAGGGGAAATCTCAGGGGCCTGCACATACAGGAGTGACCCAGAGGCAGAGTAGGAATAGATAAGAGTGGGCAAGAGGGGCCACCAGGTGATGAGAGGTCAATGAGGTGACTTTGGGGACTTTCAAATCTTTTGACCCAAATCATATGTGTAGCCTGTGATGGTTCTTCTGTTGGGGAGCTACAGGTTTGCCGGACCTGCCTTCCGGAGAATGGAGGGTGAGGATCTTCTTGCCCAGCTGTGGTGTCCTGGGGCTCTCCTCTTCCAACAGCCTTCCAGCCAGGCTACCAACGCTGGCCCTACCCTACTCAGTTCATGGGGTCAGGTTCTGTGCTGGAGTGCTGGGAGGTGGAGAGGAGTCCTAGCCAGAACTGGGCCCTTGAGCAGGGTTGTTCACAGCCTGGAGGAGCTGAGAGCAGACCCTGACAATCCCAGCAAGGGAAAGTAGTGCAGGACTAGTGCAGGACTAGGTTAGGTGCTGCTGCGGGGATGGGGTTGGACTAGACCCAGCTGGACGGGGCAGGCATCTCCTAAGGACATGGAGAGGAAACTGAGACCTGAACAGTGAGGAGGCCCTGGCTGAAGGTGGGTTCAGAGCCTGTTCAGGAAGAAGGCTGGTTGAGTGCAGAGGCCGAGTGCCAAGAAGCCATCTGGGTGCACAGGCTCTGACAGGCTGCGAGGGGCATGAGAGGACCAGGTCAGGGTCCCCAGGGCGCTGCCCGGGGGCGCGGTCCCGCGGCCCATGCACCCCACGGCGAGGCCGGGCGGCCAGATGGGCGGCGAGCTGTGGGGGTCGCGGGCGTCTGGCCAACACAAGCGTGTCAGCTGAGGCCCGCGGGACAAAGCGGGCGAGACAAAGGCGCGGCCAACACCTGTCGCTCTTGGCGCTGCCGCCGCTTTTCTCCGCTGAAGCGGCTGCAGCTGCCAACTGTCACGGGCATCAAGTTACGGCGGCCAGACGGCAGTGCTGGCGGGCCGGGCGGGAGGATGCGGGGGGCCAAGGGTGAGGCGGGACTTCGGGGGACAGCACGAAAGGGATTTGGAGCAAAGAAGGAGGGGCGATGGAAGCGGTGGGGGCCAGGGAAGGGTGGGCTCCTGGGGTGCGGGAGAGAACAAGGAAGGGCTGTGCGGGGTGAGGGCGAGAGGAAGGAGGTGTGTGTATGGGGGGGGTGAGATCGAAGGGAACAGTGGGGGAAATGAGGGGAGCTCTGGGGGAAAGAGGGATGTGACCAGGGAACGACGGACCTCCGGTGGGGGAGCCAGGGAAGGACTGGCAGTGTGCGGGGGGGGGGGGGGTCTGCGGGGGAGGGTGGGTAGGTGACCAAGAGAAAAGAACCTAAAGGAAGATCGGTTGGGGAAGGAGCTCCCGCGGACCTCCCCATACTAGGATTCCGGTGCAAAGTGGCAAGCTTGGGTGTCCACAGAGTCCGCAGTAAACGTGAGGGGATCGCAGGGCAACCCTACACTTGCTTCACTACTGACCCCCACTTCCCTGGGGCTTCGCACCCACCCCAGCCTGGACGCAAAGTCCCCTCCAGAACCCGGCCACTGGCGACTGGGTGGAGCGCCACTCTTGGGAGGCACGTTTAGGGAACCAAGGGAGGAGCTAATGCAAGGATGGAGGGACGGATAGATGGATGGATGGTGGGAGGGAAGAAAGGAGGAAGGACGGCATGAATGGGTCAGCCCCCTCTCGCAGGCACAGCAGACCCGGAGGTCCTGTAGCAGCCGAAAGCAGGAAACAAGCTTGCTCAAGGCCGCAGCCCCCGGGTCACCGCCCCCCGGGTGCCGCCCCCGCCGAGGTCGTTGGAGGCCGGGCTGGGGGCCCCGCCCCGCCAGCTGCCCACCGGCTGGGGCGGCCGCGCCGGACAAAGCACGCCGCTTCCATTGGCCGAAGCGCGCCTCGAGGCTGCCTGCTAGGAGTCCGCACTGCCAATTGGCGCATTGAGATGCAAATCAGTGGCTATAAAAGGGGCGGGGCCGCTGCGAGCCGGAAGACGCGAGGAACTGAGCGGGACAGCGGGACTACCCCGGTGCTGCGAGGGGCGCGGGGGCTCGCAGCCCTAGCCGCGCTCCTGGCGGCGAGGGCATGGCTCCGCCCCTGGTTCCCGGCAGGGACTGTGCGGGCCGCGAGGACGAGGACTGCTGGGAGGCCCGCGGGGACCGCAAGGTGCGGGTGGGGCCCGCGGGCGGAAGGGCGAGTGGGAGGCTTGGCGGGGCTGGGGTTCAGTGACCCGCTTCCCGCAGGCCCGGAAGCCTCTGGTGGAGAAGAAGCGGCGTGCGCGGATCAACGAGAGCCTGCAGGAGTTGCGGCTGTTGCTGGCTGGCGCCGAGGTGCGGCGGCCCGGCGGGCGCTGGTGGCTGCGGGGAGGGCGGGGTGGGTCCCGGAGCGCGCGGCCAGGCTCACCGCTCTTCCTGCCCGCGCAGGTGCAAGCTAAGCTGGAGAACGCCGAGGTGCTGGAGCTGACAGTGCGGCGCGTGCAGGGCGCGCTACGGGGCCGAGCGCGTGGTGAGTGGCAACGGGGCGCATGGACCCGGCGCGGGTGCCTTCTCCCAGGATGCCATTCCCCTGAAATACCTCTCTTCCAGCGACGTCCCTGCCCTGTCGGTAGCTAGGGCTCCCAAAAGCAGGGTTCACGCCCCCTCCCTCTCCTGGGTGAACTTAGTACCCATGGCCAGGGTGGGCCTGGCCACTGGCGTCGCAGCTCATGGCGTTGGGCACTGCTCTCTTCCTCCCACTCACAGAGCGTGAACAGCTGCAAGCGGAAGCGAGTGAGCGTTTTGCCGCTGGCTACATCCAGTGCATGCACGAGGTGCACACATTCGTGTCCACATGCCAGGCCATCGACGCCACGGTAGCAGCGGAGCTCCTGAACCACCTGCTTGAGTCCATGCCCCTGCGCGAGGGGAGCAGCTTCCGGGATCTGCTGGGGGACACCTTGGCAGGGCCACCTGGAGCCCCTTGGGGAAGTGGCTGCCCCCCCGGAGGGGTCCCTGGGTCCCCACTGCCCAGCCCTCCAGGCCCCGGGGATGACCTGTGCTCTGACCTAGAAGAGGTTCCAGAGGCTGAACTGAGTCGGGTGCCTGCTGAGGGAAGGGACTTCATGCCTGCAGCCCTAGGTAGCCTGACTGTGGCCCGATTACCCCAGAGCGTCTGGAGACCTTGGTGACAAATGGCAGCCAGGGACCTGCAGGCACTGGCTAGGCCTGCCTGAACTCTACTCCCTCATCCTTGGGGTTCAGATGTGGAGTAAGTTTGCAAGACATCTCCTAGGTCTGCCCTTCCCCTTCCTCCAGTGGATGGCTTGCAGGCAGCCCCTGATGACCAGCCCAGTCAGGCCCTAGTCCTGTTTCTTGAGGGAGTTACTTTCCCGGAACCTACAGCTCTGGGATGGGTAGAGGGAGGGAGCTACAGGCAGGAGGAAGAATTTGGTAGGCTACCAGGGCTCTCAAATATTCACCTGCGCTAGCCCTTTCTGGCAGTCTAGTGACGGGGGTAGAAGTGACAGAGTGATGCTGAGCCTCCCCAGGGCTGGACACTCAGGGCACGGCCCCCTGAAAAGAAGCTTGAATTTGCCACTTCTGCCAAGAGCCTAGGGAGAGGCTAGTAGTTCTGCAGTGTTGCTCTGAGCTCCTCTCTGTACAACTTGTTGGTAGCACACCTGAGTTTGTGTATGTGGTTGCCATCAAGGGTTCCAGTTAATAAAGAATTTTGGAGTTAGCAACCCTTGAAGTATTACTGATGTGTCATTAATGTGTCAGAGATGTGGATACTAAAGTAAGCACATTTTTTTTTCTCCGACACTAGTGAATGTCTTAAAATTTCTCACCGTTTGTTAGCAAAGTAAGTTGATGTGATGGAGGTGGAGACACCTCCACTGCCTGGCAGGTCCTGAGGCCTGGCCTCCTCTTCCTGAGGAAGGAGCTCATAGGCATGGGGTTTGTCTCCAGGGTAGCTCAGCCATAGGGAAATGGCCCTTCTTTGTATCCTTCTATTGTTTATGAGCTTCCAGGAATAAACATTAATGCTAATTGCTGGCCATCTGGCTTGAAATGTCAAAGACCTGGCTTAGGATCCAAGAGCACAATGCAGATGTCAAGCTACTTGCATTATCACTTTTTGATAAGAAGCTTTCCCCGGGTGCCATTGATTTTGGGGGACAAGGAGACCCACCTAGTTTATGGCTTGCAGTGCCATGGCTGCAAGCACCTTGAACTTGAGGTCAAAGTGGACCCAGGGAGTTAGAACCCCTAGGGATGGGCAGCTGTGATGTAGAAACCTGCCCTTTCAAGCTGGGGAAGGCCTGCAGACAGCACAGGGTCAGTCGACAGCAATCACTGCCACAGCCAAGCCCCCTCCTGCTCCAAGACCCCAGAGCAGCTTGTTCTCACTGAGGGTTGGGTAAGGTTGAGGTGTAAGGATTTAGGATTGACATATGGGTCTCCTCTTGGGCCATTTGTCTTTAAGAGCATCTTTCCCAACAACCCCTTTACCAAAGTCTCTCAGCAGGTCCTGGCCACCAGGGGTTCACCCTAGTTTCCCTATAATTCAATCCTAGACCTCTGGCCCTGGGCTATAACCAGATGCAGCTTCATTTTAGTAACTGGGGCTTAGCTGTCGAGAGGGTTGGAGAGGGTTGGGCCCACCAGGAGGGCTGGAGGAGTGGAAATGTTACTCCTGGGGTTATTTTCATAGCCCCAGACAGTGATGCACAGGGACACAAATAGGTAACACGCCTTCCTGTTAGCCCTACCTTGTAAGGCTCCCAACAACATCCCCTGTGATGAGCTCTGGTGCTGGAATTGCTTGGAACAACTCTACTCTGACATCACTCTCACCCCATCTTCCCAGGGGCCTTGGAAGGTTGGTCAATGAGGATGCAAGGTGCAAGAGGCTGATCTGGGGTAAAAGTGCCAGGACCTGCCCAAGGTCAAAAGCTGCTGACCCAGAAGTCAGGCCCTGTGCTTCTCCAGTCCAGAGTCAGCCTCTCTAATCTTTAGAAGCAACTTTTGCTTTCTCTGAAATAGGAATGACTCCCACAGCCATGACCACCAAGTTTTCCTAGGGTGAGAGCTGCTTTTGCCCATGGCACAGCCTAGAACCTGGGACTAGAGGCTTTACACTCCGCCAGACAACTATCTCTTGTGGCCTCCTCACTCCACGGCCCCTGGGTTCCCTCACAGGCCTCCTGCTAAGCAGTCGATGGCCTGGCTTCCTCCTTCTCTGAGAATTACCTCCTTGTCTCAAATCCCTGGCCCTGTGTATTAGTCATCTACAGCTGTCACAACCAATGACCATGAACTTGATTTAAAACACCACATGGTAGCTGGGTATGGTGTCTCGGAATAAAAAAATAAAGGGCTGGGGATGTAGCTCAGTGGTAAATTACTCCTGGGTTAAATCCCCAGTACTCTCTCCCAAAACATGTTTATTATCCAGAAGTTCTATAGGTTATGGGTCCCCCACAGGATTGGTTGGGCTCAGATCAGGTGTTGGCAGGCTGGTGTGCATTCCTGTCTAGAAGCTGGAGGACGATCCATTTCCTCCACCCACAATTCTGGGTCCAGGGCCCCCTTCTCCATCTTCAAAGTCAGCAGTGTGTTGCACCCTGTCTGACCCTCCATAGTCATGGGTCTTCTGATCCTCCTCTTCTGCCCCCTTTCCTAGTACTTTTAAGGACTCCTGTGCCTTCCTTGGAGCCCATCTGGAGAGCCCAGGATAATCTCCCTAATATCCAGGACTTTTATCTTCAATCACATTTGCAGTTTCTTCTACCATATAAACTGACACATTCAAAAATTCTAGGGATTAGGATGTGGCCATGGCAGGGGCGTTATTCTGTCCCCCATATCCACCTGTGCCTTGAACCAGGCACTCTGCTTTCCATCACTAGGCACCGGGGGCCAATTTCCCACATGGACACTGGGTCCTTCCCTTTTACCTGTTCAGTGCCTCTGCTCTCCACTGCATCATCCATTTTGACTCCCTACTGGATTGTTCTTTTCAACCTTTAACAATTTGTAGTACTTACATCTGGAGGAAAGAGAAACAGGTTCTCCTATCTGATGTGCGCTATTGTCCTCTGCCTCCTTTCCCTGCTCAGGCATGGCGCACATTAATGACCCCCACTTCAGCACCTCATTCCTCACTCCTTTCCGATCAGGTACTGCCCACCCTCTTGCTGCAAGCCGGGTGGAGACCTCCCTGGTGTGCATGTTTTCCAGTCCAGCCTCTCCCCAGGTCCTCCCTCCCTCCATCCGCAAATTTCTTCCAACCTCCAGAACATGACACTTCCCACAATCTTCTGCCTCACTGGCCATCATGGTCTCCTTGTGGATGCTGCTCTCTGCTGATCTCTGAATGTGGGCATGTCAGGCCCAGGGCTCTGTCCTCCGTCGAGGTCATCCCCCATATCAGTCTACCTGGCCTGTGCCCTCTCCAGCTCGCTGGCTCCCGGATGCTCCTGTCCACCCCAAGTTTCTCCGCTCTGATGTCTGATAGCATTACAAACTTGCCACCACTTCTCTGCAGGCATCCTAGGCACTTCTCGGCACCCCACTGAGGAGGCAAAAAAGTTGAGTTTCCCTCGATTTCTTTCCTATCGTTCCACTGCCAATCAACCCAGCCCTTGAGCGTGACTTCTAAATCCTGTCTGCACCTGGCCTTCCTCGCCGCTCTCCAGCCGTCGCCACAGCAGGCCACTGACTACTCTGCCTAGTCCCCCAGGCTGCTGGCCGCGGCCTTCAAGGCTCCCCTGCGCTCGACTCTGCACTCAGACCTCTGCACTCAGCCCTTCGGGGTCGCCCGGGCTCTGGGGGAACCTGGAGCTCAGAGCCCGGGGTCGAGCTCCGCAGGTCACGGGGATCGCGGACCTGGCGGCAGCTAGCGCTGGGAGGGGTCCAGAAGGAGCCGCTCCGAGGCGACGAGGAGTCGAGGCCTGGACCCCGGCTCCCGCCGAGGCCAGCCGCGAGGCCAGCCGCGGAGGCTCCTGGGAGGTGCCATTCCCGTGCCCTTCTGTGGCCCGCGCGCGCCCCGCGTGCCAACCCTGCGGGCGAAGCCAACGTCCCAGCTCACCGGTAGCGCCAGGGTACGGCAGGCAGGCTGCTGCGGCCGCCGCCCTCCCTGGGATCCCGAGGGACGCGTGCGGCGACGCGAGCTCCCCCGACGGGACCGGCTGCCCCGACGTCGGCCCCTGGGAGCGCCTGCGCCGCGGAGCTGGCGTGCACGGTGACATTGCAGCGCCGGGCGGTGGCCCTTCCAGCCCGCGGGGAGGCCTTGCCTTCACTGGAGACGCGTGCTCTGGCTGCCCCCGCCTGCCCGCTGCGGTGCCACCACTCCCTGCAGGCAGTGTCCGGTGATTGTCCATTCTCCCTCCTTAGGCGACTGAGTGACCCCATATCCCACACCTGTCCCTTTACGCCTGCATCTTAGCTCAGGTTCTCCCCCTCACCTGGAGAAGGGTCCGCAAGAAAATCCCTGCTTCAGACGTGAGCTCCTGGCTGGGTCCCTTCCAAAGGCCAACCCTGTGGGTCCGCGAGCACCCAAGGCCCGTTCTCCGCGGGTGGTCTCAGGACCTCTTCGCTTTGCTTCTGGCCCCCTTCCCACCATCTGTGTCCTCCGCTCCTGTTGATTTACCAACCGGCTGTTCTTTCTCCCAGTGGCCTTCGAGTCCGGCTCAGAGAGCACCTTCTGTGGGAAGTCCTTTCTGGTCACCCTGTCGTTTCCAAGGTTGCTTTGGTTTCCCTGATGGCATGTTTCAAATGTTCATTCATCCCACAACTGTCTGTCGGACGCCCACTGCACGTCAGGCAGTGTTCTAGTTGCTGGAGACAAAACAATGTTTCTTCTCAAGCTTACACTGTAGTGAGAGGGGACCGGCAAGAAACAGGCCACGCGGCAGGCTGTCTTTACCTGCGGGGAGGAATATCAGTACCGTCAAGGGCACAGGCAAGGTGGGGTGGACACAGCGTGCGTTTCCCACGAGACTGATGGGAGACGACCTTGCTGCCAGATTTTACTTGGGCAGAGTGTAATTAAATGAGGGAATGAGCCCAGCAGCTGTCCTGGGAAAGAAAGCTCTAGGTAAAATAAACCTAGGTTCAGAGGATGAGACAGGAGCTGGATCCCCATAGTCTTTAAAAAATTCTCTCTCTCTCTCTCTTTCTCTCTCTCTCTCTCTCTCTCTCTCTCTCTCTCTCTATATATATATATATATATATATATATAATATACATATAAAATTTATATATACATATACATATGTATTTTATATACATATATATTTGTATACATATAAAATATGTATATATATGTTCTATATACACATATACACATATATATGGATATATATACACATATACATATATATGGATTATATATATACACACACACACACATATATATATATATGCAATAACATGTTTACTGTGTACTTAGTATGTGCCAGGGAACTGTGCATGAAGTGCCTATCTACAGCATTTTATCTGTTTTCCAAATGCTATAATAACCCTCAATTATTACTATTCTTGATATCACTGATAGGGAAACTGAGGCTCTAGTGGATTAAGTAGCCTTAAACTAGGTTTTATCAGAAAAGCAACACACAATCCCAGAAGCTGTCAGGCCTCCCAGAAGCACGCAGTAAGGAGGGTAACCCTCCTCCTCCTGCACCAGGTCTCCTCCCTCTTAGTACTCTCCACCATTAACAATTTCTTCAGTGTCTTTTTGGTGTTTGCATTTACAAGGATATTTATATAGGATCAAGGTCTTTTACCTTTTTATATAAATGAGACCATTCTTCAACATATTTCATTGATTTAACAACATAGACCAAGCGCCTTTGTACCACGCAAGCCTTGGGTGCTGGGACACAGTCATGAGGAGACAAAGCCCCTTGATTGAGGGACTTACCTGACATTGCTCTACCAGACACAGATCCTTCTCACTCACTTTAACCCTAGGGAGTGTCCCACTGTATGAGCATCCCCCTGGATGATACAGAAAGGGATTTTCAAATTCTGCTGAGATCAGTACTCAGTGAACACCCTGTACTTTGCAACCAAGAGGCACTGTATATATGCCACCAGAATATGAGGCAGCTTCAACATCCTCATGAGCAGCCTGCATTCTTGCTTTGCTGATTACCATTATTAAATGTTTTTTAAAACATAGGGAAGGATTCTGAGTTTGGGGGGTACCTCCCAACATATTTTGAGATAATTACATATTTTCATAAGTTCGTCCTTCAGCCTATCAATATGGGGTGTTTTGTGACTAGATTCACAATGTTGAGCCTTGCTTGTATTTTTGTTATGAACCCCTGTGCAGATGGTGGGATCAAGGTCCTACTGAATCTGTATCTGATTTTCTGTAGGATTTTTAAAAAGCAGACTTCTTTGCAACAGTCTCAGGTTCACAGGGAAATTGAGCAGAAGGTGCAGAGACTTCCATTTTTCCTGGCCCACCCCTGACCTCCTGCATGGACACACCCTTACCTTACCGCCCATAGTTACCTTAGGGTGCACTCTTAGTGCTGGGTCCGTACAGTATCAAAAGAAGCTGTTTCACTATCACTCTCTGTGCTTTGCCTGTCTCCCCAGCAAACTCTGATCTTGTTGCCATCTCCATAGTCCTGCCTTTTCCAGAGTATTCTGTGGGATCTTCACATCAGTGTTTCTAAGGGATGTTATTCCGCAGTTTTATTTGTGCTGTCTTTGTCTGGCTGGATGCCAGTGTCTTGCTGCCTTTGTGAAAAGCCTGGGAGCCTGGCGGTTCCTCTGTGCTGAGTTCTGTAAGTTCTGGACAAGTCCACCTAGAAGTCATCTGGCCAGCGCTGGTGCTGGCTCCATGTCCTCTCTCCTTCTTCACCATCGGTGTCAGTCTTTCCCTTTCCTTACTTCTCCATCTCTGTCCCCCTCCCTTTCCCCTTCCTCCGCCTTCTTCCTTCTCTTACGCCTTTCTGTCTCTCATCCATCCCCACCTTTACCTTTCCCAGCCTGTCCCTCACCTCTGGACTTTCTTCTTCGTCGCAGCCTCCCTCCCAGGGAGAGCAGGCCTGCTCCCTTGGCTACCTCCTGCCCCTCTGGCAGTGATGTGGAGGGGGTGTTAGGCTAGCACCCACAGAACCAGTGACTTCCTACCCTTGTTACCCCAGTGCAGGGTTTCAGCTCTTGCTTATCAGGGCGGTACCTTGGCCACCATATTCACCACGCTGAAAGAGGCTTGCGGACTGGGTCCCAGGAATGTGTCTGCTCACCAAGTGAGTGCTTTGGGGCAGCAAGCTGCAGCTGGGGAAGAACCTGGTAACGGGGGGCTGGGGATATGGCTCAAGTGGTAGCGCACTCTCCTGACATGCGTGTGGCCCGGGTTCGATCCTCAGCACCACAAACAACAAAGATGTTGTGTCCGCTGAAAACTAAAAAATAAATATTAAAAAAAAAGAACCTGGTAATGGGAGCTGACCTTCCTGTTCTTCCCCACCCCCAGTGCTTGCAGACAGGTCCTCTGATCCTGCCTCTGGTAGTTGAAAAGGGACCACTCAGTTCACATAACTGAGAGCCAGTGGTGGACAGGGCTCTTGAATCAGCCTGGAGACTTCCTTAAAGGACCATGGGTATGTTTGGGGATGCCAGGACAAAGCCAGGAGGGAGCAGTACCTTGCCCAGTTGAACTGACTCGTGGGATGGAATGGAATAGCTCTGGGGCTGGCCTTCTTCTATCTAAGGATCTGGTGAGGACACCCAAACCTGGAGAATTCCACAGGAGCCAGCTGATGCTCTCCTCATCCAGAGTCCCCTTGGCTGTACCTTGGCCTCAGACACTACCACACAGATGCCCTGAGACCTGGGACTTTTAGGGCTCAGCTGTCAGTGTACTCTGTAAGAACAGAATAGGTGGGGCCTTATTAGACCTTGCATAGCCTCTGCAGCCTTGGGAGGGGGAAGGCCAGGAAAGGAGGCACACCCTACTTAGGGACACTGAGAACAGATCCCTGCATCTTCTGTAACCAGGAGGAGTTTCAATAGGAAACACTTGGTGGAACAGAGCCTCTTTCTTTTTTTTTTTGGTACTGTGGATTGAACTTAGGGACATTTGACCACTGAGCCACATCCCCAGCCCTATTTTGTATTTTATTTAGAGAGAGGGTCTCACTGAGTTGTTTAGAGCAGCACTGTTGCTCACGATCCTTCTGCCTCAGCCTCCAAAGCCACTGGGAGGTGCACACATTTGTGTGCACCACTGCACCCAGCAGGGCCTCTCCTTTGAAAATTTAATTCCAGTTCACTCTCCAGTGCTTCAAAAACAAAATAATAGAAAATGTAAATTTGGAGAGTCCAACAGTTGCCCATCATTAGTGTTTAGGGCATAAGGCTAAGACAGAAGAATGGTCAAAAGGTCAGGGAGGCTGGAAAAACCGATGAGACTGAGACCCACAGGCCCTGAGGAAGGCTTCCTGGGGAAGCTGGCATGTGAGTCCTGTAGGACAGATGGAGCTGAGAAGGCAGGAGGGGACGTGCCTTTCAAACTCCAGAGGTTACCATGCTCCCAACTTTGACTTGGGAATTTCCTGTAGGAATCTCTGACTAAGTAAAGTACCCCAATACATAAGAACTGGCAGAGCAACCAGGAGGGTACAGAGGGTGTGAGTGAAGCTTAGGGTTTTCTTCCTTAGAGGGACTGGACTGTGTTTAGGGGTGGCCCTGGAGGGGAGGGGTGCTGCCCTGTGGCTCCACCTCTTTCCCTTCTCCCTCCTTCTTCCTACTGGGGGCAGAGCCTGCTCACTCTGGGTCTAGTTCCCCACCAGATTCCTGGGCAGCAGCTTCCTAGCAATTGGAACTAGAAGGCTAATCAGACTCCACCACCCCATCCAGACTCTGCCCTCCCTGAGCTGGGGCAGGGGGACAGTGGGAGGGGGCAAAAGGAATGGTGCCTGCATACCCTATAAAGGTGTGGCAGACCTGACCAGCAGGGGCTAACCAGACCAGGCTCCTAAAATAGAAGAGTTAATATAGAAAATAGAGAGTTAGCTCTTGCTGACAAATAACCCCACAACCTAGCAGCTTAACACAAATGTCACTCACAGGTTCTGTGGATCAGGAATTGAGGCTGCAAGGCCCTCTGCCTCTAGGCATGGCACAGGTTCCTGAGAAACAGAGAAGCTGTCATGGTCTTCTCACCACAAGCTACAAGGTGGGGGGCAGGATTCAGATCCTCACAGGCAGATGGGCGGAATGCCTCCTGTCCCTCATTCTCTTCTGCTTTACGGTTGTGATACCGCCAGTTACCAGTGACAAGTTCTGCTGCTCCCTCACATGTTGAGGTCTGGACGTTAGAGAAGCATGCTGAGGCAAGCATATAAAGCAGGGTTTATTCCAAAAAGGGGCAACGAAGACTTCTCCTGGGAGAGAGGAGGGGGCCACAGCTGGTATCCTGGTATTCCAAGAAGTGAGGTGTTCTGCCCTTTTTACATGTCCTAGGCTTTGTTCTTATTTGTTCTGTGTTCTTCTGCCCTCTTCCCCTTATCTTTCTCCTTCCTGAATACTTGACTAGCCATTTGACTAGGCCTAGGAAACTGGTGAGATGCCAAGAGGTGGGAAACAGGTGGGCTGAAGGGGCAAGGGCAGGATGGAGCAGCCCAGGACACATGAATTAACAACCTTACAGCTCCCTGTAGGGAGGGGCAGTTCCTGGGACAGGTGACCTTGGCCACAGGTTGGAGCAGGGCAGGTTCTTGATCAGGGAGGAGAAGAGCTCTCAAGGAACTAACATTTCAATCCCCCAAGGGACAGCCTCCAACTTCCCTGATTCACTAAAAATCGGCCTCCTTCTCCAACCTGACTCGATTTACCTGTCTATACTGATGGCCTAATTTTGGCTTCATTTTCCCCAATTTTAGGAACTCCTTATTGGGCAATGATCTCTCTGGCTGCTTCAGAGCTGAGAGGGGGCAGTGTGAGGTGGGGCAAGCAGCTTTGGAGCCCCCTTTTTATCAGTCAGGTGGGAAGTATGGCTTGGGGAAAACAGGTTGTAAAGTCATCGGAGGATGGATGGCTCTAAGACAGAGAAACAAAAACATGAGTACTGAATAAATACTGGAGCCTCTGGGTCATGTCCACGTATACCATGAAGGTGAGAGCAGTCAATGACCTCTCACCAGGAGATGTGAGGGCTGAGAAGGTGTCCCCATAATAAGGCCAGAGTGAACAAGGCCTTTATTTGGGAATGTAAATCTTTAACATCCCCAGAGTTATCAGGAATGTAAACACAACATTTAACATGTCATAGATGTCCATAAGATGTAGTTAAGCTACTTAATGTCATCTAATCTTGTAAGACCTTTCTATTTGGTATGACCTCTGTGTCTAGTAGAGAACCCTTTATTTCTGTTACTTGGGGCTAGAAAATCATGTTAGCAATATTAATTCTACCTGAACAGGAGGTTAGAAAGTTCTGTAGGCCTTCACTGACGGAAAACTTCTGATTTCGCAGTTTCACCTGAAGTTATTAGGCATTCCTTCCTAAGAGTCTCTCTTTTGTAGCCTCCTGTCTCACTTATTTTGGGGGGCTAACACAAATGTACCCTAAGTTACATTAACTATTATTATTATTTCTAAATGCTCATGAATGGCTATGTTTTGTTTTAACTATTTTTACTAGGTGTTTAAGATGAAGCAGGTCAAACTGACTTTGTTTCTATCTAATGTTAGGAGTAAGTGGAGTTTCCCTGGGAGTCACTCTTGGGGGAACTTGAGAGCAGCTTCTTAGTTCTGTTACTGCCATTTGCGCTACGATGGGTCCAGATCTTGCTTGACCATGTGGTGTCCCTTGGAAGCATCAGAGATATCTCCCTTCTCCAGTGACCCTCCTCTTCATAGCAAGTGCAGTGATTGGATTTCTGTTCTCCAGGGGTCTCTTTAACCTCCCTGATTGGGAAGTTATGTGGCTCAGAGTTGCAAAGCTCTTTAGAGAAGTTTTCTGTTCCCTAGATTCAGACTAATTCAGAGGGCAAGAGCCAAATATTGGTTTTCTTGGCCCTTTTAATAAAACTTTAATTTTTAAGTCTTGATCTAAACATCTACAAATCAGTCGCACCAGTCTTGAATTAAGGAATATTGGGCTTTAACTTTTTTTAATATTTATTTTTTAGTTGTAGTTGGACACAACATTTTAATTTTATTTATCTATTTTATGTGGTGCTGAGGATTGAACCCAGGGCCTTGCATGTGCTAGGCGAGCGCTCTACTGTTGAGCCACAATCCCAGCCCCATGGGATTTAACTTTAGTGTCTATAACCTTATACTCATTTACCCTTTTATTAATTGGGGTTTGTATTATCCTATCTGTCCTGAAGGTGATGGCTTATTATTTTAAATTAACCAGGTTGTGTGTTCTTGAAGCAATATCTCTGCAAAACATTAACAGGCAACATTTAGACAGTTTATAAGGAAAATACAAAATAAAATTAACAAGAGTAAAAACATATTTAGTTTATATAATAACTAGCTTGAATTTTTATATTATATTATAATATAATTATATTATATTATATTATATATTATATCCCCTGTTTGAGATCCTAGTGATCTTAACAACAAAAATCAATCTTTTGAACATAACATTTAATAAACTGCAGTCTGGCCTACTTTGGAGTCATTCTGACTTGTAGAAAGGTGGCAGATAGAGCCTTATCTCAGGTAAGGTGGGGCTCTTTATAAATCTTAGGTAAAGTATTCTAGTTCTGAAGCTGATCTTTGTTCTTAAATATCATTTTATAAAATTTACATGTATTGTTGCTTGAGGTCATATGAATATTAGCTAACACAATATGATATTACATTTAAAACATGAACTAAAGAAAGGTTGAGAGCTTTCAACCTTAAGTAGCAAAATGCTTTTGTGTTTTACAATATTTAAAAAAATTTTTTGTTGTAAATGGATCTTTTATTGTATTTATGTATTTATATGTGGTGCTGAGTATTGAACCCAGGGCCTCACACATGCCAGGCAAGTGCTCTGCCACTGAGCCACAACCCCAGCCCCTGTGTTTTACAATATAAATCTTTACATAGATTAAGCTCTCTTTAACTTAAAAATGCATTTAAATTGTATCCCAGTTTAAGAAGTGACATAAAACTTTATGTATCTTATTGATAACAGGTCCAATTATAAAACATTAAATGATATAAATAAGTCTCCAATGTGTTATTCTTATAAGCCTAAAATTACCATACAACTTTAGTTTGGAGAACACCGGCTTAATATAATGCTCATTTAAAGCTTCTACCTTATATATACCTGGAAGATATGAATACATTTAATATACAGAGAAGAGTAATAGCACCACAACTACATGGATTTTTTATATTAACCAAGTTTAGCTTTTAAAGAAATAGTAGTACAATGCTCTAAAATAACAGTTGCTGTTTAACCAGTTGTTGTTTAATTTTAAGATTACTTGCTCTAAAAAAAACTCAAAAAACTTAATAAACACAATGTTATGGGTAAATTAATGTTTTAAGAAATCTTTGTCCTTTTTACACATAGATTAAACTTTGGTTTATATCAGTACCTTAACATTTGACCTTAGGGATGAAACCTTAAATAGCTTTGATTGTTTCACCTACATATATAATCAACTTACAGAGGCTTTCTTTATTACTTACTTAAACCCTCTTATTTACTTTATCACCTAAAGACTTGCTTATCCAGAAACACTTTCTTTTCCTCCTATTAAATATGGTTTCCATACCTCGAGCCTTCTAATTCCTCCTTCCCATCTCTTAACCCCCTTTTCTGTTCATAGTCTGAAACAATCCTTGTAAATTTCTGAATACAGGCAAATTATTTTATTTTAATAAAAAGAAATACTTTATGTTATTTACTCTTAATTAGAACAGTTGAGACTTTTGGGCCTTTGTGTATAGAAATCTTCTATAAACCTTTGAATATAGAACCACATCTCTTTACCATTTCATGCAAACACAATGTTTAAGTATATAGAATTATACCTGTTGGGACTTTAAATTCTTAGTAAACTTTTTCAGTGAAGGCAAAGGAACTTTAAACCCTTTTTTTCTTCACTTTCCAATTTATGAAAACAGCAATAATGTTACCCAATGTAATTCAAGGAGTGAAGAGTACTTGATGGTATATTTAACAGTTAGCATTTTAACCTTGTAAATTAACCAGATGTCTAACAAACAAAATTACTCATAAATATGAGTAATCCTATGTCAAATCTACTTATTTTACCAGACAAGTGTATTGAATAGTATTAGCCATTTCTTCCTTGTTGAAGAAAAGTCCTAAAACCAAGGGATCTTAGATATTTTATAGACATCAACATTTTATTAGTTCTTTGACCACCTAGAGACTTAAGTTTAATTTTAAAGACATCTTTATTTCCATGTGTTTACCCAATTTAAATTGAACCATTTAAAATCACATGAAAGGTATTTGGATCTTTTTTAAATTTATGAGCACTCCCTATATATCTGCCAATTTTTATATCATGTATATGACATATGGACATACGCACATATAGACATACAACACATAACACAAGTGTGCACACATAACACAATAGCAAAGGCCTTGTAGCTTTTCGCAGGTGAATCTCCATTGCAATGTTACATATGTTTAAAACCTCCACAGTTGAATAAAAAATAGGGCTGATCAGGAAAACATTAACCTAGATGCATAGGACCAAAATCATGAGCTAAATACAGAATCTAAGGGCTGGGGTTGTGGCTCAAGGGGTAGCGCGTTCGCCTGGCATGCGTGCAGCCCGGGTTCAATCCTCCACACCACATACAAACAAAGATGTTATGTCCGCCGAAAACTAAGAAATAAATATTAAAAACTCACTCTCTCTCTCTCTCTCTCTCTCTCTCTCTCTCCTCTCTCTTTAAAAAAAAAATAAATAAAAATAAATAAATACAGAATCTAAGAAAAAGCAAGAGTCCTAGAAAAAATGACTGGCTAGTAATTAGTAAAGTACCATACAATTTACTTTTTGGTTTAGTCTCCTTTGAGTTCCTGTAAAAGACACTTTTACTTTTTTTTTCTTGGGCCTGAGATCAGTCCGGAGCTTGCAGGATTTTTTCATTTGCATTTCAATGTAAGTCCTGGCTGAGGTCTGGAAGGAGCTGGGAAAACTGCTATTCTGAGCAGAAACCTCAGGTCTAAGGTGCTTTAACCACTTTTTTTTTTCCTAGTTGGTAATTGGACATATTTAGATGTTGAAAATTTTGATGTTGAGAACAAAGCTACGATGTCAGCTCCTTACTGAGATAAGCCACGGGCTGTTGAACAGGTCCATTATTATGTATGGCCATTTCTAGGGGTATTCTTCCTCTCTCAGTGACAAACAGGTTAAATCATGAGGACAGGGGCTCAAAATAAGGCCCTGTTTTAAAGTCTTGAAGACTTTCAAAACCTGTTCATAACTCAGAGGGGGAGTAAACTTTTTTGGTAAATTTATCCTGTAAAAGTAGGTGGCCCTTTATGGATTCAGGATTTAGGGTTGTGTTTTTATTGTCTTCCTGAATTTCTCCATGAAAATAGCAGGGCTTTCCTGGGGGCCCGGAGTAATTTCAGAGACCTTGGAATAATAGATAATGGGGTTTTGCCTGATCTTCCTAAGGGCTTCAAGGACCAACATTTGGAAATGTGTAATCTTCTAAGCATCCTGTTCGTCATTGTGCTCCGGTCAGGATTGTTTCTGGGAATTGCCTGTGTTCTAGATGAATAATTAGGTTTGTTTCAGGTTTGTGATGCTGGGCATGGGCAAGATGTAGGTCCACCCCAAATTCTGTAGCTGCTTGCTTTAGGGTGGCCTCCTTCTTATTGGAGGCTAAAATTTGGCTAAGTAATAACATAATATCTTTCCAGGTGAGGTCAAACACCTGGCATAAGTTCTGAAACATCCCAATATGTTTATTTAGGTCCCCCCGAAAATCTTAAAACAAATAAGAACAAATCAAATAAGAATTTGTTGTTATTTGTTTTAAGTTGGGGAGAGTTGATTTCCCTTCCTCAGTAGGTGATCCCTTAAGGCCTTCTCTCCTGGTAGACATTGAGGTTTGGCTGACAACACATGAAAAGGAGGCAGTTTCCTGATCATCTGTAATGTCCTGGTGTGTAGACTAGTGGTCAGTCTACACACTGACTTGAGAGAGAAGCTCCCACCTGAGTGATGGAAAAATTCAAGTTTTCTCCCTTATCAGAGAAAACTATTTATCTGAAGTATTAGGAACAGCTCCCTAAACCTGAGCTTCATCACAGCCCAGAAAACCCGTCTCTCGTCATCTGGCTTTGCCAAAGTTATTTCTAGCCTCCTTTGGCAAAGTGCTAGCTAGGTCTCAGTTTACCCTGTGCTAGAGACCCTGGAAGGATTCAGACTGAAGGGCTTTACTGCTTTCCTCCCTGCCACTATAACTCCTGATTATGAAAAAGAGGATACTGGAGTATGTCTTAACCTTTTGTGCCTAACTGTTGTCCTGTAGACCAAAGGAATCTCCTGGGGGTAAGGGGAACACGTACTGGCTGTTAGGCACATAACAAACACCCTTTTCTGGAGGACTTTAATGGAGGGGTTAGTTAAAATAGAATGCCTCCCTCTTGCAGCATTAAAAAAATATATTGGGTACATTTGAGCACAGGAACAGTAATGGGAGATTTTAACGTGGCTTGTGGAGGCTAACTATGCCAACAACAGGAACCTGAATGTTTTCTTATTAATCATCCCATGTGTTTCTCAGTCCTGCAATCTGAATTGCTAGTGTTTCTGATCAGTGAAGGAAGGGGAGTATCCAGGAGAAGCCTGCCTTGGTCCCTGATCTGATCACCATGTCTGAGTGAGTGGGCGTCTGCTGGACTCAGAGCCTAAGGCTGAGACTTCTGACACTTGAGCTGAGCCTGCAGAGGGAATGTCTGTCATGAGCCTGTCATGAGTCAGGTGTTTGCAGTGCTTAGAATCAATCTAGAATTGTTTGCTGTGGATTGATCATGTCTATTGCATTGCCCAGCATTAAGGATCGTCATTTTCTTGATAAGAACCTATAGAGTGAAATTGTACTGAGTGATTTAAGTGAATAAAGCATTGAAAAGGGCAGAAGCTGTGGGCATTCTTTATCTCTCCCCCTCGACTGCGTAAGTCGCACCTTTTGCCATGGTGACAAAGGGTGACATAGACTTCTCCCGGGAGGGAGAAGGAGGCCATAGCTGGTGTCCTGGTGCCCCGAGAAGCAAGGCGTTCAGCCCTTTTTATGTGACCTGGCTTCCTTCGTTCTCCTCCTCTTCCCCTTACCTTTCTCCTTCCTGCACACATGACTAGGCCCAGGAACTGCTGGTGGGACGCCTAAAGGTGGGACACAGGCGGGCTGAAGGGGGAAGATGGGGCAGCCAGGACACATTAACAACTTTCTGGCTCCCTGTAGGCAGGGGCAGTTCCTGGGACAGGTCACCTTGGCCACAGGCTGGAGCAGGTTCTTGGTAAGGGTGGAGGAAGGGCTCTGAAGGAGCTCACATTTCAGTCCCTCAGGGGACAGTCTCCAACTTCCCAGACTCACTCAAAATTGGCCTCCTTGATCCTCCTGACTGGATCTACCTGTCTACACTGCCTGCCTGTCTCATTCTGGCTTCAGCTGGGGCCTCACTCATGGCCTGCCATGTGGGTCTTCCACAGTGCAGTTCCCAGGATGCAGGTGGCCTCCATTTCAATGTGCAGCAAGAGAGGACAACAGTCTTTTAACCTGGTTTCAAAAATGATATCCTGTTACTTTTGGTAACTCTGCTTGTACAAGTTAGGGTATGCACACCAGGGAGGGGGCCGTGGAGGTCACCTCAGGCCACCTGCCCCTCTGCTCCTCCTCCTGTAGTCACCAGCCTCGCCGACCAGGCCTGCAGCGCTGTGTTCAGCATGTTGTCACTCTGGGGTTCCCTGTGTGACTGTTGGACCCCGAGAGCCCCACGCTCAGTGTAGACCGTGTAAAGCACTGGCCACCTTTTCCTGTTGACACCTTCCAGGGGCCTCTAATTATCCTGTCCCCCTACCGGAGTAACGAGCCTCTTTTCTTAAGCTCCTGAGTTGTCTTTCTTTCCCTCAGGGCTGGATTGGGCCCCAGTGTGTATTTCCAAAATGCCTGGTGGTGTAGTCTTGGGAGTGGAGGGACACTGGGGAGAATGACACAGGAGTGGGGGAGAGCTTGCCCCGGCACCCTTGCCTGTGTCCACCTAGGCCGCACAGCCCCGGCGCAAGCCATGGTGGGATCTGCTTCTTGGCAGAGCACCCGTAGGTCCTCCCAGACAAGGCCCGCCCCACTTGCCCCCTTGTGTCCCCTCATGGCCTCCAGTCTCTGACCAGGTCCCTGGCTTCCTGCTCACCCGCTCCAGTGGCATTACTCCACTGCAGCAGAGTGCCCTGTCACGCACATGGCATAGTCTCTGGTCACTTTTTCAATGTCTCCCTGCTCAAGGTCCATGGGGAATGTAAGGTCAGGCAGTGGCGGCAACTAAAGGAGGCAGAGTTAAAAGTCGGCTGAGCGAGGCTTTATTGAGACTCAGTTCCTGGGGGAACTCCATCAGACCCACAGAGTGGACAGAGAGGGGCTGAGGAGAAACCGAGGGGGAGCTCGACCAGACTGGGATTTTACGGGGCTCACAGCAGGAAGGGAAGGGCTTGGGACAGGAAAAGGTGTTTTTAGGGTCTCTGGTCCCGCTGGAGTTGAAATCCAGCATTTGTCGGGAGACCTTGCTGATTGGCAGGCGTTTCCAATGGCGCCTGATTGATGTTTCTTTGCGCGCTTGGTGCTTTGTTCCTAAGTCACCGCCAGCGATCTGACAGGGAGCTGGCCCTTTGACTACTCTTCCTGTTTGTGCAAGTAATAAACTGAATCTAAGAAGCACTTGTCTATCTTCAGTGTGTGTGCATGCAAGAGCACTCTCTACCACTGGGCTGTGCCCAGCCCTGGACTCCTGTTTCTTTTCTGGTGAATCTGTCAGCCTAGGCCTTACCTTGCACTTGGCAGAGTGAAAGGAAAATGAGGAGAGAGGAAGAAGCCTAGGCCTCACCTGCTCTTGGTGTGTATTCTATACTCCCCTCTCCCAGTGCCAGGTCTGCCCTGATGTCCCACCTGGAGAGACTCAGCAGGCTAGTGGGAGCTGGTCCTGGACCTCACCAACTCTCAGATGGACCAGCAATTAAGGCAGCCTGTGGAGGACCAGCACCACACCCCCACTCCGCCCCGCCCCCCCCTCCCCACTCCACCACGAGGTGTTGTTGAGGAGCCCATCCTAATTCTCTCTTAAGATTGGGAGCCATCTTGTCACAAAGTCATGAAAAGTTAGTTTCTGCTTCACTATAAATTACTGCGATTTCTAAACTAGCTTGGAATGCCTGCCCGTGCCTTGAACTCCCCCCTGCCTGACCAGATAACAGACCTCTCTGAAACCTTAGCAGTGCCTTATAAATTCTGGTGTTGGCATCTAAATTAACTCCCTAACTTGAAATGTTGAACCATTTACATCATTAACATACTCTTTGCCTTTGTATTATGGTTGTCAAAATCCTGTTATCTGTAAGTTCTCAAGACATCCCCCTTTTTGCCACTTTTTTTCTCAAGACATCCCCCTTTTTGCCACTTTTTGTTCTCAAGACATCCCCCTTTTTGCCATGCTCCTAGAGAGCTGGGGTACTGTCCTCTAACCCACGGATTTCAGGAGAGAGAATCCAGGCTGGTCAGAATTACAGTCTTACTATAATTTGATTTATAATTGGAGTGGGTGGTCTTCTCCTGTGTTGTGGTGTAATAGGTGTGTGTACAGCAGGGTCCCCTGCCTCGCCCTTCTGTGGCTCACTTTTGGTGAGGCAGCACTTCATCACGTCATGAATCCATGTTGTTCTAAAAGCTTCCCAATATCTGTCCTTAACTGGAGGTCATTACTCCCAGTTTTTTTTCTCCTGTAAAATTTAACAATGAAATGCCTGGCCGGTAAGTGCACGTTGGCTGAGTTTTGACAAATGCAGACACCTTTGTGACTCAGACCTTTCTCAGGACACTGGACAGTACTGTCACCCCAAAGGTTCCCTCACTCTCCTTCCCAGTTATCTCAGTCTCACTACCCTGCTGAGCATCGCTGGGGCTTAAGCAAAGGAAAAATGTGTTTGGTTTTTCTTAGCAGTACAGGGAATTGAACCCTGGGTTCTCTACCACTGAGCTACATCTCCAGCTCTTCTTATTTTTCTGAAACCTCATTACCTAGGTCTCCCTCATTACCTAGGCTGGCCTAGGATGTAATCCTTCTGCCTCAGCCTCCTGATTCCTTACCTGGGATTACAGTTGTGTGCCACTGCAGCTCGTAGAAATTTTTATTTTTAATTTTTTTTTCTCTCTGAAGAAAAGTGGGCAAAAAACCATTGGGGGAAAAGTGGAAAATTTGTGTAGGTTGGGCATGATAGCACACACCTACAACTCCAGTTTCCTGGGAGGCTGAGGCAGGAGGATCCAAAGTTCAAGGCAGTCCGGGAGAGCCTGTCTCTAAAAATAAAACGAACTGGGGATGTAACTCAGTGAGCTCAGTCCCCAGTACCACCAATTTTTAAATTTTTTTTTTGTTTTTTGTTTTTAAAATTTGGAATTTTATTTTCCTCACTTTAATGGAAACAAACTCATCAATTTTGGTAAAATTATTTGTGTGCGTGTGTGGATACATTTATTTTTTTTTTTTTTATTTTTATGTGGTGCTGACGATTCAACCCAGTCCTCACACATGCTAGCAAGCACTCTTTTCTTTTTTCCAGTGCTGGGGATTGAAACCAGGGCCTGTGCATATTCGGCAAGTGCTCTGTTACTGAGCCACAGCCCCAGTCCTCATTTTCAATTGAGACAAATGTCATGTGAGTTTCATTTGATCAAGGGATGACCTTGTTATGCTCGAATTTGAGACCCCCAAAAGATCACCAGAGACCAAGATCCATGTAAGCAGCAAAGAGGTGTTTATTGTGAGCTAGCTCGGTCCTCCGCGCACACAGCAACTGGTGACGCTGAGAGGCCCCAAGCCCAGGATTTGCAGCAGTTTTATACACTCTTTGGAGAAGGCAGGGACCCACATACATCATAGCATCTCTTAGCAAATCATCACACACCACGGGAAAATCATAAAACAACTCTAAAACATGATTAGCACAGTCACTGGCGGGAACAAGTTGGGTTGGGGTGATTGGTTAGTACAAGAGAGGGATTCGTTTGAACTGATTGGTTTAAGCCACGAGGGGAGTAATGCTGAACTACGTGGTTTCCCAACATGTTATCAACCACCATAAACTACTGGGGGGTCATCTGGCATCCCAGGTATTTCCCTGTCTCATGCTGATTGGTGGTTGCTAGGGGATTGCTATGGGTCCTCACCTAGCCTGACTGAGTCAGGGACACCTGGTGCAGCAGATCTCTCCTATTATTTGTAAATAAACAACTCAGCAAGGTGGGTATGTGCCTAGGAGTGCTCTGTGGGTCTTTCCAAGGACAAGGTCACACCCCCTTCCTTGAACAGGCTTTGCTCTGAGGTAGAGGCTGGTTTCTCAATCTTAACTTTCTATTAACTTCAGCTTGCTGAAATTTATTGTAAAGATGACGCTGTGACTGATAGTGTTAAAAAAAAAAGAAAAAAAAAATACTTCTTAAGGCCATTTCTGAAGTTCAATGAGATTGCACTAAGCAAAATTTGTGAATTGGTACAAGATCCAAATAAGATATCCATTTTTTATTACAAATTACTGATTAAAACTATTTTGGATAAAATTGCTGCAGGACTTAAACCATCAGAACACATGTTAATGCCTTGTGGGAATCAGATATATTAAAAGGATATAAATTTTCCAATGAAAAATTCAAAATCTAAAGATATTTTAATTTTTTTATACCTCCATTTTAAATGTAAAATTAGGGAATCTACTTTTTAAAAAATATTTATTTTTAAGTTTTGGTTAGACATAATATCTTTATTTTACATTTATGTGGTGCTAAGGATTGAACCCAGTGCCTCATACTTGCTAGGCAAGCACTCTACCACTGAGCCACAACCCCATCCCAGGGCATCTACTTAATTGCTATTTGATAAGCACTTTTCCCATGATAATTAACATTATCATCCAATGATGGTTCACTTCCAATTTCTATACTTTTTAAATTTTAAAATTTAGGCAGTATGTTAATATCTTTTGCTAAAATTTAACAGATAAACATACTTCCAAGTTTACTTTTTATTTTTTTTAGTTGTAGATGGACACAATACTTTTTATATTTTTTATGTGGTGCTGAGGGTCAAACCCAGTGCCTCACACATGCTAGACAAGTGCTCCACCACTGAGCTACAGCCCCAGCCCTCAAGTTTACTTTTATTTGTTGTAAGCAAGGGGATGGGCCTACTAAGCATGCAGCTTTATAATTTTTTGCAGTATAGCTTTATTAAATTTTCTACTTTGCTCAAATCATCCTACACAGGTAGATTACATAATAATTTATTATCTGGTCACACCAAAATGCTTTCGCTATTCATGTATATTTATCCATTCTTTGTAAAGTACCTCGATTGTATTTGGCCTTGATTCCCATGGGGTCCATACGAATTTTTTGTTTTTAAAACAGAGAATAGTCTATCTGCTTACTGAATTCATATACACACAAACAAATATGTAATGCTAAGAAAGATTATTCAATTTCATTTCGAAAAAGTAGCATTTGTATATATTGAGATAATGAGCTGAGGAAGGCACAAAGCTATTTCTGGGGGAAATAGCTTTCAGTGGCTCAGTCATTTCAATAGCTTGAATACAGTTTTTCTAGCCAAACTGTTGTACAGCCTGTCCTGTTTGCTCCACCATCCTATACCTGGCCACAAGAAGTTTTCATGTCAGTATCTTCTCTAGCCTCTAACTTCATGTGCTAGACCTGCCTGTCTTTTCTGACATTTCGATCAAATCCATGTACCTTTTATCATTATGACACTGTTCTCAGTATGAGTGTATCTTGTGTTCACATGGTCTGTACCTGGGGCACCATCAAAAAGTAATCAGGGTGGGGTTCCATGGTGCACGCCTGTAAGCCCAGTGGCTCAGGAGGCAGGAGAATCACGAGTTCAGAGCCAGCCTCAGCAACAGGTAGGTGCTAAGCAACTCAGTGAGACCCTGTCTCTAAATAAAATACAAAATAGGGCTGGGGATGTGGCTCAGTGGTCAAGTGCCCCTGAGTTCAATCCCTGGTACCAAAAAAAAAAAAAAAAAAAAAAGTAATCAGAAGCATTTGTTTCTTTTTTTCTTGATAGTATTTCAGCTCTAAGGCTATTAAGTCATTTTACATTTGTTGTGAATTTTACTACACAAATAAGACATTCTCTTTTATGAATAGCTATAAAATCAGCTAAGGCTGGAAACATTGCACCACTTGGATTTCTAATGATTTCTTATGATTTCCAAGATGTTAATTATTATTTGTAACATTTAAACTACCCTCAATGTCGAACTTTTGTTTATCTAACTTTTTCATAATGCAAAGCATCATTTTTAAACTATCAGTTGAATATTTTTAGAAAGATACTTTAATTTTAGAAAAGCATCACATTGAAACAAAGCGTTCATGGTCACAAATTCTGCTTAATTTTTCCAATCTTTGACACCTTTTTCAAATTGCAAGTAATTGATTCTGTTGTATTCCTGCAGAAAGGTATGCATGAAAAGGGAAAAAAATTACATGGAATTAATGAGTCAGTCATAATTAATTCACTCCGTCTTAAAACATTTAAAATAAATGTTGAGAAAATCTTTGCCCACTGTGGGACAGATATTCCAGAACCTGCTTCTTGCATTCACCAAGTTGCTGTTCTATCAAAGTCATTTTTACATTATCACAAAGTAGCCACAATGAAGACTCAAAAAAATTAATTTCAAAGGCATTTTCTTAGGGGGCTGGGGTGGTGGCTCAGTGGTGGAGTACTTGCCTAGCATGTGTGAGGCACTGGGCTTAATCCTCAGCACCATATAAAAATAAATAATAAAGGTTTGTAACCATCTACAACTAAAAAAAATATTTAAAAGAAAAATTCATTTCCTTAGTTTTTTTGCTCATATTAATAATAACTTGTTTCTAAATTTTCTATTTATTTCTTTTCATTTTTTTTTGAAGAGGAGACTTCTTTAGCTCTGAATTGATGGCAAATTTGGCTCTAATGATTTCAGTATCAAGAGGCTCAGTCATTTCAATAGCTAGAATACATTTTTTTCTAGCCAAACATAATTGTCTCCCACAATGGCAATTCAAGTCTGCATTGACTTTTCTTCTTTCCCTGAACATTGTACCACTTGGCTTTTTAGATACCATATTAATAACTTTTAATGAATTTTATGAATTTAACTATTTTTAATTATAGAAATTATAAAAATTGATTTACATGAATATGAATATAATCTTTAATGATTATATATATCTATATCTATCTATATCTATATATCTATATCTATATATCTATATCTATATATATATATATACACACACATACATATTTGTTACTGGGGATTGAACCCAGGGGTACTTAACAACTAAGCCACATCACCAGCCCTTTTATTTTTTATATTTTGACACAGGGTCTCGCTAATTTGCTTAGAGGCCTTTAAGTTGCTAAGGCTGGCTTTGAACTCATGATCCTACTGCCTCAGCCTTCCAAGTAGTTGGGATAACAGGTGGATCCTACTGTGCCCAGCAGTCATCAAAAATAAAACAATCACTTGTTGGTGGGAACATAAAATGGTATAGTCATTGTAGAAAACAGGACAGTGGTTCTTCCAAAAAACTACACATGGAATCCTCATGTAACCCAGCAATTCCACTTGTGGTTATATACCCCAAAGACTTGAAAGCAGGGATTCAAACGATACTTGACACCAAAATTCATAGCAACAGCCAAAAGGTGGAAACACGTCAAGTGTTCATCAAAAAATGAATGTTTAAACAAATACGGTCTATCCATTCAATGGAATATCGTTCAGCCATTAAAAAGTAATTAAGTCCTGATACATGTGACAACATGGTTGAATCTTGAAAACATTATGCTAGGAGAAAAGAACAAGTAGTGTAGGAATCTACATTTGTGAGGTGCCTAAGACAGCAGAGGAAACAATGAAAGTTATAGGGCTGCAGGGAGGGAGAGTGAGCTTTTAATGAGGATGAAGTTTCATTAAAATCTGAGATGACAGGGCTATGTATAGCTCAGTTGGTAGGGTGCTTGCCTCACATGCACAAGGAACAACAACAACAACAAAAAAAGACCTGATGAAAGGTTTTGGAGACAGATAGTGAAAGAAGAACTGATGAAAGGTTTTGGAGACTGGTAAAGCTTCTATTATGCATATTTTACCACAATAAAAGCACATACTACAAAGAGCATTAAGCTGAACATAAACATACCTTATGATCCAATCATCCCATCCCTGGGCATATCCTAGCAGAAATGAGACAAATGTTCTTAGTAGCAGTACTTGTAACTGCCTGACTGGCCACAACTCAGATAAATGAGAATGGATAAATAAATAGTGGTACATGCAAAAAAAAAAAATGCTTATGTCATAGCAACAAGAGTGAGTGCACTATGACTCTTAACAATGAAGATCAATTTCATAAATGCAAAGTTGAGTGAAAAGATTTGAAAACACACACTGTATGGTCTCACTTCCATAAAGATCACACCCCAGCAAAACTCTTCTATGGCAGAGTGCTGATCTTGGGAGGTCACAACCAGAAGTGGCTTCTGGGGTGTATGTTTTTAATCTAGGTCCTTGTTACACAGGTGTGCTTACTTTGTGAAAATTCACCCAGGCCCAGCACAGTGGCACATACCCCTAATCCCAAATTGAGGCAGGAGGATTTCAAGTTCAAGACCAAGTTCAGCAACCTTAGCAACTTAGCCAGACTGTCTCAAAATAAAATATAAAAGGGGCTGGGGATGTAGCTCAGTGGTAAAGCGCCCTAGGTTTAATCACTGGTACAAAAAGAAAAAAGAGAAAGAGAGGAGGGAGGGAGGGAATGAGGAAAGAAGGAAGTAAGAAAATTCATCCTTTTAGGGATTCATCTCTTTTCAATAAAAAGCTAATTAATTATACACCTATTAGAATTGCCAAAATCCAGAACACTGACAACACCAAATGCTCATGATAATATGGAACAAGAACTCTTATCCATTGCTGGTGGGAATGCAAGATGGGACAGCCACTTTGGAATGCCATCGGGTGATTCCTTGTGGCTTGGAGTGTCCTCCCTTTCCCAGGGTAAGTTCCCTTTGACCCTCAGATTTCAGCTGGGTCATCAGTTCCTCTGGACTCCTGTCCCACTGCCACTTTGTCATGGTTGCCATTTTACACTTATATTCAGTTAGTTCTGTAATGACAGTCTTCGGTCAGAATGGAAGTTGCTGGAGGTCAGGAATCGTGCCTGGCTTTGCTCTGCTCGTTCTTGTACTCTCAGCACCTGACACCAAATATTGGATGAATGAACAAATAAATAAATGTCTGTTTTTGATGCTGTTATACAAGCCAAGGACCCCACAGGAGAAAACGTCCTGGGACAAGGGAAAGAAAGGAATTGAGGACGAGGGAGAAGGCTGAAAGGAGGCTGTTCTGGTACACAGACTTGTCGGGGGTGGGCTGCAAGGCAAGGGGTTTGGGAGGTAAGCAGACAGAACCTGTGATGGAGAGTGTATTCATACCCACCGCTGCAGGGCACAGCACCACATCCCTCTGCCTGGAGTCCACGCACAACTCCCCAGTTTTCAGTCCCAGCTCAGCCCCTGCAAGGCTGGGACAGAAGCTTCCTCTGAGCCTCCTAGCAGGGTGGGTGTTACCAACATGTATAAAGGAATCACACATTACCACAAACAAAGCAAGGGGTCTGCACTAAATCTGAGTATTAGGAGATGGGGGCATTGGGGGTACCTTTTAATCTGTCTTCTATGGAAGTGTCTGGAGTGGGAATTGAGGGTGGTGTCAACTCTGGAAGGGGAATAGGTTGAAGGAAAGAGGGGGGAGCAGATAAAGTGAATTCAGCTGGGGACAGGTTGCGGTACTTTTGAGTCATCCAGGAGATATCGCATGGATACTTAGATGAACACAGATCTGGTATAGCAGTAAATGTAAATTTACTATGTTAAACTATGTTCATTTGGGTGGTAATTCAACCAGACGAGCATGAGATTACCAAGGGACAGAGTATGGAATGAGGACTCAGATCAAGACTTAAAGAATTTCATCTAATAGCAAGACAGAAGAGCCTGTAAAGGAGACAGATGGAGAAGCCAGAGAACAGAAATAAAAATAGAAGAGTGATGAATTCTACAAACCAAAGGGAAAGAGAGGCCAAGAGACAGACATTGCTGAGATGGGAGTAAGATGATGACCAAAAAGGTTGGTTCCACTTAGCTCAAGTGGGAAGTCCTGGTGAGTTTAGCAAGAGCCTCTTTTGGATAAGTGATGGGGAGAAACTAGATTGGGGTGGACGGAGGAGTGGGTAGGAGGCAAGGAAATAGAGACTGATTGTTGTTACTTCCCAGTATTTCTGCTGTAAGCGAGGAGGCATTTCATCTGCTGCAGGTAGATGAGCAGCATGGAGGCTTGGGGGACCCAGTCAATGTCCTACAGGCGGAGAGCAGCTGGGTCACATCTGGTCTTCTCACTCATTGCATCGGGGGAGAATACCTAACTGGGAAACTCAGATAACACACCAAGTGTGTTGTGTTCTTTAGTTGTTGGGGGGCTACGGTTGTGGCTCAGCGATTGAGTGCTCACTTAGCACATGCAAGGCCCTGGGTTCGATCCTCAATACTACATAAAAATAAAGTATGTGTGTATCTACAACTAAAATAAATAAATAAATGTAAAAAAAAAAAAAGAGAGAGAGAGAGGTTGTTGAAAAGGACTTGTAAGGTTTGGGTCTGTGTCGGTTTGTTTTGGGTGGCCTTTAAGGACGTGGAGCTTTGCTCTGGACGGTGTCAGGAAGAAGAGGTACCATGACTGCGTATGGTAGTCTAATAGGAAGACTAGACAGAAGCAGAACTGCCTCTCATCCGCCCAGGAGGGGGACACAGGGTCATTTTTGCGGCCTGGACTAAGTTCACATTTTCTGTTTGGACTTAGAGAGAGGTCTGGTTTAACCTATCACAGTCTGAAGACGACGTCGCACCAAGTGGCTTAGCTTCAACAGGACACGAAGGCCAGCACGTGCCAGGCTGTAGGGTGCAGGCGCTGCAGGGACGCACGGGGCCGCTCCGGCCAAGCCTTGGCCTCCGGTCTCTAAAATCGGCCTGGAGCCCAGGCGGGCCCTGGCGGTGCCATCGAGGCAGCGCTGAGGTGACGCCGAAGATCCGGAAAGCCCTCCGGACATCAGGGGTCACGCACTCCACGCTGGACTGGCGTTCCCGGCCCGGAGCTCAACAGAAGCCAAAGGAACGCCAGCCGGACGCAGCAGCTCGCGCTTAGGACAGGCACCGGGGCATCACGACAGGCCGGGACAAGCTCGGCGGGACCCTGTGCGCGTGCGCGTGCGCCTGCGCGGGGGACGCCCCGCCTCCTCGCTGCGGTGCCCCGCCCCACTCGCGCGCGGCACTCTGGGACGGCCGGCCGCGCCGCGCGCCGATTGGTGGCGCCCCGCGCCGCCGCCGGGTGACTGACGGCGCCGCCGCCGCCGGGGTGTGGAGCGCGGCCGCTGCTCGGGCTGCGCGTCCGCCGCTGCCAGCCTCCGCCATGGACCTCTTCGGGGACCTACCCGAGCCCGAGCGCTCGCCGCGCCCGGCTGCCGGTAAGCGGCGCGGCGCGGGAGGGCGGCGGCGGCCGAGGCGGGCTGCACGGCCTGCCCTGACTGTCGACCCCGCGGAGCGGCCGGCGCGCCTGCGCCATCTTCGCTGCGCAGAAGGGACGGCGCCTCTGGTCCTGGCGGCAGAGGCCGCGCCTGGCCACCCGGCCTGCTGCCCCGGCGCGACGGCCGCAGCTGCCCGGGCCGGTGTGGCGCGGCGGACGCGCCGGCCCGAGTCGCAGCACCCGCGCCCACGCGCCGGGGCTGAGGGTGCGGAGGTTCGCGCCTTTGTTACCCGAGCCGGGCTGGAGCTCCTCTGCGGAGCCGGTGGGCATGCGGGCCTGGCCTCCTGCGCCCCGGGCGCCGGCTCGCGGGCCGCGGATCGCGGACCCAGGTGCTCCGGAGCTGCGTCCCGCGCGCAGGTGGCTGTCGTTGAACGCGAGTGGCGAAGGGGGCGAGCGAGGGGCGGGGGCGGAGCGTGCCCGGGGCGGCCGGCGGGCTTGGGTCCGGCTCCTCGCCGCGGCTGCGAGAAGTTGTCTGCTGTCGCACCTGGTAATGGCACCGTCCTTCCGGCCGGCCGTCCCTGCGATGCAGTGGAGTCTGAATGACTGTTCCCTGCGGCTGCGAACCGGGCTCGGCGTCTGTTCTTGGGACAACTGCAGTTACAGTGGAGGGCAAACCGGCTTCTGGCAGGCAGGCCCTTGTCCGTCGGTGGAGCGTGATTTGTATCTCAATGTGTTTGGGGCAGTTCGATGCATAGGTGTGGCTGTCAAGCTGGGACCTTTTTTAGTCTCTATTACTTTTTACCCGAAGTTAGTTTGGGTCTGCTCTCAGAGGAAGGCCCCACGATGTGACAAAACCTGACCACTCTTACAAGTTGTCACTTAGCAGCCTGTTAGATATAGTGAGGAGGGCGCATCCTGCCACTGATTTTTTTTTCCCCCACAAATTCTGCTTCCAGACCTTGCTGACAAGGTGGCAGAGGGGCTGCAGATGTTTCAGCCTCCTCCCCTGGGAGTACATTAGTGAAGTAGTCCCTTCTGCCAGGACACTGTCGCCGTCACAGACTCTGTGACTATTTTTACAAATAGCTTTAAAACCAAGAAGTCATACTTTCAGAATTCCTAGGTTGTAGGAAGCTAGGGGATAAGTTTTAAAGTGACAGAATTGGAACCCAGTAATCTTGATTGTTAAAAACCAAAAGATGAGATTTGACCTTAAAAAAAAGAATCATTTGAGAACAGAATCAGATTTCACATTCTTGGAAAAATACTTGTTTTTTAAAATAAATTAATAACAAATCACACTTTTTTTCAGTAAATCATATTGACTGCTAATGTGGGTGAAGGATGAGGCGGTACTGTTTCATGACCTCACACCTGATATGTGGATGATGCAGGCAATGTGAAAAACCTGGTTATTTTCACAGTCCCCAGAAGTAATGTTTGGGAGGTGTAACCAGACAGGTTTCAAATCCCACTCTTCACTTACTAACCCTATGCTTTCTATGGCTGTTCCTGCATCTATAAAAGGGGGTGACACCTTCTTTATTTTTTTTTTTTTTATGTTAGTTGTTGATGGACCTTTATTTTATTTATTTAAATGTGGTGCTGAGAATCAAATCTAATGCTTCATGCATGCTAAGCAAGCGCTGTACCACTGAGCTACAGCCCTAGCTCAGGAGTGACAACTTCTGTCATCGTGTAGGTAAAAGTGTGTGGCACTCATGGTGCAGGATGGAGCGGAAAGTGCTTTGCAGATGTTAGCCATTGTCACATGAGCTATTAACCTCAGCTGCTTAAAGCTGGGGGAGCAATCTTAAATGGCTTTTGTAAAAGCACTTAAGTGTCCAAAGGTAGAATGTTATACACTGCTCAGGTCACACCAAGTGTGTTGTGTTCTTTTGATTTTGGGTTTTGTTTTCAGCATCCCTTCTAATGTTTCTACTACAAAATTTAAGTTTTAATGATCTTGAGAAAGAATGTAGAAAAAGTGCACTAAATGTTTTCAGATAATGTACTAAATTAATAGTTTTCATCCCTGCCCTTAAAAGGTTTTGATGTTACCTAACAGAAAGATATATATTTATGTGAAACAGAAATGGAATTTTTCTGTGCCATACTTATAAAAATGTTGACTTAAAATTGTTTTGGTAATAACTCAGTTTCAATTTTATAGAAATGGAGGTTGACTTTGTTGTTACACCAGCAAGTTTGAAACTGATGGTCAGGCTAGATGTGTAGCTCAGTGGTAGAGTACATGTTCAGCATGCTGAGGCCCTGGGTTCCATCCCCAGCACCCAAAACAAAACTGAGGGTCATCTTTGGAGGACAAAGTATTTGCTTGGCAGACCATCTTAAAAATACTTCTTTAAAACAATTGGATATATCAATATAAAGGTGAAAATATTAGGGCTGGGGTTGTGGCATGAATGAGGCACTGGGTTTGATTCTCAGCACCATATAAAAATAGAATAAAGATATAGTCTCCATATAACTAAAAAACTATTTTTTTAAAAAAAAAAGTGAAGATATTAGAATAAAACAGATCAATTGTAAAACTGCAGGGAAAAAATTCAAGTTATAAAAAAAATGAATTTGACAGAAAGTTAAAATTTTTGCAGGACAGAATATACCACAAAGGCAAAAGGCAAACTCAAGGAAATAACTATAGTGTACATTATAAAATCAATATACTCAATAAGTGAAAGGATTAAGAAGAAAAGGAGTTAAAGAAGACAAAGATATCTCATTACGAAAATAGTCAGAGAACATGTCCTGTTCCTATAAGAGTGCTGTTTCTCTGGGCACTGATGAAGGAGAGGTCATATCACTGATATGGTGTATTTCTCCCCCACAGCTTAGCAAAAATTGGTAGCACTCATGGAGGTATTAGTAAATGGCCTTTCTCATAAAATGTATTCGGGAGTGGAAGTAACTGCAACTTTTTTGGGGACACACTTTGGTGGCTGTCAAATTTAAACTACTCAGCCAGGCATGGTAGCACAGCCTATAATTTCAGTGACTCAGGAGACTGAGGCAAAAGGATCATAGGTTCGAGGCTAGGTTCAGTAACTTAGTGAGACCCTGTCTCAAAAAGGGTTTGGGAATATAGCTCAATGATAGAGCACCCATTGGTTCAATTTCCTCATACCCTTTGACCAGATTAAGTAAGTTTATATGTGTAAGATTGTGTGGCTTCCCCCGCTTCCCCGGTACTGGGAATTGAACCCAGTGCCTGTCACATGCTGTGCAAGAACCCTACCCACTAAGTTTCATCCTCACCCCTATTTTAAAATTTTTGAGGCATGGTCTCACTACATTGTTCAGACTGGCCTAAAACTTGTGGTCCTCTTGCCTCAGCCTCCCAAGTAGTTGGGACAGCAGGCATGTATCATGTTATTGGCACTGTCATGGCATCATTTGTCATGTAAAGAACTAGAAAATGGCCTGAATGCCCATCAGTAAGGGAACTTGACAAATGAATACAGCTACTTGCCATGTGGAATAGCATGCAGCTGTCAGAGTGAGTTAGACACAGGTGTGCTGGCTTCTGGGCATTCCCTGATGGGTACCTGAGTGATCGATGTGGGGTGGAGCACAGAAGAGTGGGAGTGAGCTCTGAGGCGTTGCCGTGGCTGGGATTGTGGTGGAGCCAGACCCTTACTCCCCACCTTTCCCTCCCGCTTTGGTAGTGCCTCTGTGGTATTTAGGAAACACACCTATGTTGCTTTTTGTAGTTGGAAAGAAAATTTAGATATATAAAGAAAAAAAAACACAATTTAGGCAAATTTTAGAAGATCTCTTTTTGTATATAGCAACCTTTAACTAACTGAATATGACCAACCCTAGAGTAGCTTTGCACAGCAGTCTCATATAACTTCCAGTAGACGTAGCATCAGAATGTCAGTAACAAAAAATTAGGCGAGATTAATTGTAATGAAAAACATTTTCAGTTTTGTTTCATTCTTTATTAGGGTTGTTATATTCAGTTCTGGGGGTGCTCTTTCAAAATTTTGGGACAAGGTCACATTTTGTCCAATGATAGCATTCCCCAATTCTGTGTATCCAAAATAGAATGTAAGATTTTGACTAATCAGAAGTTCCCTTTATGTATCTGTAACAGATCTTCTTTCTTTATTTTAAATAGTCCAGATACTAACTTCTGGTTTGATCATTTTTATTTTGTTTATTTATTTTTGGTACTTGGAATTGAACCTGTGGGTGCTTAACCACTGGACCACATCCCCAGCCCTTTTTTATATTTTATTCAGAGACAGGGTCTCACTGAGTTGCTTATAGCCTCCCTGAGTTGCTGAGGCTGGCTTTGAACTCAAAATTCTCCTGCCTCAGCCTCCTGAGCTTCTGGGATTACAGGCATGTACCACCTGCCCAGCTGGTTTGACTATCTTGATGATACAAAAGATTTTGTAGAGCCTCCAGGTTATCATTTTGGATCGATGCAGGGGTAAGATGAGAGGATCTTTGTACAATCCCTACAAAGGTCCTGGCGTGTAGTGCACCTCATGAAGAGCATGGGTTTGAATCCACGCGTTTGATACTTATAACCTAAAGACCCCTTGAGAATTTTCCTTCCTTGGAGTTCAGAGAATTTTACTTGAAATTTTTGTTTTTAAGAGAGAATTGACACTCAGTTGATTTCTATTTGGAGGCAAAAAGATAATATGATGAAAATCTTGAATACAAACTTAAAGTGAATGTGTTTTTATAATTCATCTCTGAAGATCAAGAAGCAAGACAAACCCTGTGTGTTTGGTCTGCATCTCAAACTTCATAGGAGGTCAGTGTGCTGTACTGAAGACCCCTCTTATCTAGGGAGTGTGTTCCAAGAGCCCCTGTTGATGCTTAAAACCTCAGGGGGTCCTGAACTGTGTATGTTGTTTTTCCCTATAATATGTATCTACAATACAGTTGAATTTATAAGTTAGGCACAGTAATCATGACTAAGTAACTCATAGGCAGGTAGCATATAGATCATGGAGACACTGGATAAAGGGATGAGTCATAACTCTGGTAGGAAAGAGCAGGGTGGCATAAGATTCCATTCTTCTACTCAGAATGGTACACAATTAAAAACAGAAATTGTTTACTTCTGTAACTTCTCATTTAATCCTTATGGACTGTGTTTGACCTCAGTTAATTGAAACTAGAAGGTGAGGCTGAGGATAGGGGGACTGCTCTTCTTCCATCTTATGCCCTCTGTTTCCCCCATGTTTTCATGTGCTAGTTCATATATGTAATAGCTTAAATAGAATTTTGGAGAAAAGCTGGAGAGAAAGCAGTGGCAGTTGACTTTTATGTAGACAGGGATAGTGGGACATGAAAATTTAGGACATACTTTTGTGTGTATGGACATACTTTTGGAGTGTAAATTTTCAGAGTTCAGATAAAAAACATTTTGCTGGCTTTCTCCTGAGGCCAGTTGTCTTCCACTGTCTAAAATGTCTAGGCTTCTCTGTAAATGTTTATTGACTCGGAGACTGTGTTGGGGCTGGTGGCCCCAAGTTGCAGGGATTTTCTTCTGTTGCAGTCTTGTTGGGATAGGTTATTAACACATGGAGCCTTTGAAAGCTTACTATTTCTGAAGTTCTTTCTTCTTGTTGGTCTAAAATCAGTTTTTTTTTTTCTTCCCAAGATTCTTCTTTAGAGAAGGTGTTTTAAGTACTTGATGCTTTTAGTAATGAAATTATCAGGGGAAAAAACCTTGTTTTCCTCAAATACCTAGTGGCCTTAAAGTGCCCTCTGGGGCATCATTCATTGCTTTTATGTTGACTGTAACTGCTGGAAACAAAACTCTGTTAAACAACTGTCCAGGAAGTATTTTTTAAAATAAGTTTGTCAAACAGAATGGAGGAATTTGAACTTGTCTCAAAGTGGGGGAGAGCACACTGCTGTTCCCTTTGAAAGTCCATCCTGGATGACCGTCCTCTGCTCTAAACAGGTGTTCTGTGTTTCAGGGAAGGAAGCTCAGAAAGGATCCCTACTTTTTGAGGACCTCCCTCCGGCCAGCAGTACTGACTCAGGTACAGTCTTCAGGCTCTCCCAGGTGTGTGTCAACGTCTCTACTCATCCTGGGATTGTAGTTGTCTCAATCTTTCTCCCTTTCCCCCATTTTCAACACACAGATGTTTTAGGTGTTGGACTGTCTTAAGTTTTGAATCCATGGCATCAGGTAAGGCAGAAAAATCTGCTAGTCGCTAGCCCTGAGAAGTACTGCGTAAAAACGTTGCAGTTTCCTCTGGGTCATTTGAGTGCTTATTCTACTAGTTGGAAAAAAGTTCAACTTTTTAAGGCAGAATTTTTATTTCCTTTGCAATGATAGGACTTTAAAATAGGTTCAAGAAGTTATTTGTTGCAGTGAGTTGCCACTGGATTGACACGAGAGCTTTGAGTTTATTCCAGTACCTACATAGTGTCCTGGTGGGATGGATTCTGAAACTCAAGCCTGTCCTCTTTTGTGCGCTCACTGGGTGTTTTGCTGTGTTTCAGGACCAGGGGGACCTTTGCTCTTTGATGATCTCCCACCTGCCGGCAGTGGCGAGTCAGGTAAGGGTGGATGTCCTGTGTAGGCGTGACTGGGGTTTGGGATGGTGTGGCGTCACAGTGCAGCCCAGGTGTGGTAGAGAGCACAGCACCCTCACGTGGAGCAGAAACTAGGTGCTTCAGTGCTGCGTCACTGTGGGGACTAACTTATTGGGGCTCGGCCTGTTGGAGCTAACAGTTTACTCTTAACTTAGTTGTTAACCTTTTACACATTTTTTATAGTCTATTACTCTGGTTTGCCTATGCTCTCGCCAGACCCACGGGTGTCGGGCCTGTTCGCACTGTTGTGTGGTCCCCCTCGCAGCAATGTTTCTTTTTTGTCCCTGTTAAGTAGAAGGGAAGAGTCAACTTAGCTGTCTCTTAGTTGTTCATAGTTCAGAAGACCACAAACTAATAAATTAATAAAAGACAACAAATTAGTAGGTAAATAAACTATTACTAGACTTAACCACCACCATTAACAAGCCTGATTTTTTGGAGAGAGAACCTTGCATCAGATATTTTGGATTTCTTGAGAAGACCACACATTCTTCTGAAGCAGCAAAGAACCATTTATGAAAATTGACCAAGTACTAGGCCATGAAATATACCCCATAAAGGATCTGTTTCTTTTTTGTGGTGCTGGGGGTGGGACCTGGGGCCTCACACATGCTAGGCAAGCCCTCTGCCACTGAGCTACATCCCCAGTCCTTTTTAATTTTTATTTTGACACATAGAGTCTCACTAAGTTACTAAAGCTGGCTTCAAAGTTGTGATCCTTCTGCCTCAGCCTCCTAAGTAGCTGGGATTATAGGTGTGCACCACAGCACCCAGCTAAGGATCTTTTTATTTTTCTTCAGGATTCAGTTATCTGGTAAAGCATATGCTGAATGAATGGCTGCATACCTTCAGACCTAAAGACAGACCATTTATTTGGATAGCACTTTCATGTGTTGGACATTTGGTATAGCAGGCTCATGTACCTTGTCCTCATTGACTTTCAAACAGCCCTCTGAGGGGACAGAGTTCTCAGCCATGTAGCAGATGAGGAAACCTAGGCTAGAAGGTTAAGTACTGACCTAAAGGGACATGTCTCTGAATCTAGGTGTCCCTCATTCCCAGCACACAAGCACTGCAGGGGCCATTAGGTGTGGCTTCAAGCTCAGGTCCGTCCCCCTCAAGTGGGAAAAGCAGACTTTTATCTTGTAGTGAGGGTCTGGGGCATGTTACTCTGTGAGCTGATTCTGGATGTGGCAATGTGTTTACAGGTTTTGCAAAGTCCCTATTTATCAGTATGGATCTGTGGATATAAAACATGTGTATGCTATAGGCCAAGAATATGTGCATTTTTGCTACCAAGAAGTCTCTTGTACAGCCTCTTTCAGGGCCAGGATGATTCGGGGCCTGGATATCGCTTGGTGTTCTCCATTGTAGGTCCACAGCACCACCTGTGCACTCCAGCTCCTTGAGGTCCTGGGCCTAACTACTTCTGACTGTCCTTGTTGGAGAGATCATTCTATCTCTAGGGTGGGGTGGAGCCTCGTCTGCAGGTGACTTTTTCTGATGGTCTACAGCTGTGTTTCTGTCTTGACTTTTGCTTTATTTCCAGGTTCTCTTGCTGTGTCAATCTCCCAGACCATAAAGAATGAAGGAAAAGGAGCAAAAAGGAAAACTTCTGAGGAGGAGAATGGCAATGAAGAGCTTGTGGAAAAGAAAGTTTGTAAAGGTTTTCAGACAGTTTGAAAACAAATGTATTAGACTTCATCTTTTAAACTAGCCCAGAGCAAAACCCATCTTGGCTTTCTAGTTAGACTACTTCCTTCTGCCTGTGCACTTGAGGATTGGGTGGGGCTCCCTCTGTGGACAGCTCCCAGGAGGACCTTGCTTTCTCCTGGGACCCTGCCTTAGGTCCCAGGGGAACATTTGCTCCTCAGGAGTAAGGAGCACTGGTGCCCTGCTTTCCTCTTCTGCTGGGATGGTTAGTGTGTTGGCTACTCGGGCTCCTGCTGACGCCCCAGTCTTTGTTTAGAGCTGTTACTTAGCATAAACTAATGGGAAGTAGCTGTGGGCTTTCATTTCCTGTCCTGCTCTGTCCTTGGCACGAAAGTCCTCAGTCAGAGTTGTGGGAGTGCACATGGAGAGGCCGTTGTGAGCCCACGGTCTCAACAGCCTGTAGCTTCCCAGAGGACAGCTTTTCTCAGTGCCAGTTTATTAGTTACCTGGCGCCAGGTGGCACATGTGAGCTTAAGCCAGCCTAGCCTTTAAGGTAACCAGATTCTGTGCCTCTGGAAGCCTTGTTTCTCCTTGTGTCCTCGTTGAAGCAAAAGCAGCGATCTTATCACTCATTGACATTCTTTAACAGCCTCACTTAGATACATATTTTCAAGGTATTTGGGGTGTACTCTACAGTTTTCCCAAACTGGGAGTTTTTATGTCCTCATTAAATTATCACAAGACTGGATTTGCGTAGGATCCCTTTCCCTGGTGCAGTTCCATCTCTGCAGTATAACAGTACTTCCCTTGACCTCCTGCTGCTCTCTCTCTGACCTCCTTAGGCAGAGTGTGTCTGTGCTTGCTGACCATCTCCCCACTCCCGTCCCTGCTCCTGCCCCACGTGCAGCCTCTCAGCCCAGCCTAGCCAACAGTGCTCTGGTTGTGGTTAAGACTTGCAGCTGGGAGCAGTCTTGAGGACCGTCATTGGCTTGTTTGTGTCTTTAGGGCACTGCTGAGTAAAGCTGCTGAGCCTTCTCTCATTGCTCTGGGATGGGGGCTTCCAGAGGGCAGGGCACAGTTTTGTATTGGCTTTTTGTTCTCTTCCCCAGCCTCTTCGGTGATCTTTGGTCTCAAAGGCTATGTGGCTGAGCGGAAGGGTGAGAGGGAGGAGATGCAGGACGCGCACGTCATCCTGAATGACATCACTGACGAGTGTAGGCCCCCGTCCTCCCTCATGTGAGTGCTGTGTTCCAGCAGGCCTGCTCATGTGAAGCTCTCCTCTGTTTTGCCTGGCATTTTGGACTGAATCCAGTTTCTTTCTGACGTGCGGTTTGGATTGCTTGCTTCTATATCAGTGCTTCTTAGCTGGGGTTACTTTTTTGTCCCCCAGGGGCATTTCTCAGTGTCTGGGGACATTTTTGTTGTCAGGGTTGGGGGAGGGGGTGCTACTGGCCTCATAGAGGCCAGGATGCTGATGAACATCTTATAGGCACAGGCCAGCCCTCAGCTGCCCAGGCTGCAACATCACAGGGCTACAGCCAGGTGCCGCTGAGTGGGAAGTGACTCCCATGTTATGGACTGCAGGGTATGTTACTCTTACCAGAAGCTGAGCAGCTCTGGCAGAATTTTTTTTTTTTTTTTTAACCGCAAATAAAAAGTTTAATTTCAGAAACTGAATTCATCATTTATAAATACACTAAAGCATAGTCCACTCGAATTGAGAGCCAGCGAAGGTACAGTATTCAGCAGAAAGACAGCTTCCTAGGGGGCCATGGCAGAGGAGCGTGTTGCCTCACCCACAGCACCCAATGGTCTGAAGTGATGTAGAACAGGAACCTTTTTCAGATGTTAAAGCAAACACTGACAACTGATAATTTCATTCTGATGTCCTGGGATTCTAAAATACCCCAGTGATGGCTGAACCTTCCCTACTATAAAAAAAGAAAAATCTAAACGCCTAAGGCTAGCCTCACTGCTGTAGCCTGCCAGACACCCCGTTGGTCACCACTGCCTCCAGGGCCCCGGCCGTGGTCCTAGCACACAGAGCTCCACTGCTCAGGGATGCTCGGTCAGAGGCCTGGCAGAATATTTTTATTCTGCATCCTGGAGGACAGAGTTGGGAGCCACTAATTTCTAGTTGAATAGGATCAGGGAGAGGCGGTACAGATAACCAGGACCCAGAAAGACCATGACCTTGAGGAGAAGAAAGACAATGAGACTTTTCCTGCAGCTGTGAAAACTTGAAGGGAAGCCTTCTGATAAGCTCTCAGCAGCCAGAAGTTTGGAGATAAGGGGCATTAACAACGTTTCACTACACATATAATGGTGTATTGAATAATCACAACTATGTATGTTACATGTGCAATTTCCATAATCCAGAATTACATGATGTGCACACTTCATACTTTGACTAACACCAGATGGCCATCAACACACACTGTGCTTGGTGGTGAAGATGGGGGAATGTTTGCTGCAGGCGGCTGTCACGGGGGCAGGCCAGGTGCATGCGCCTAGGTCATGGTGTGCCTGGGAGCATGCCAGGATTGCACCAGTGGGGCCTGTGGGATCCCACTCCCTTCCCCAGGAAGGAAGACTGGGGGGCAGCAAGCAGATCTTGCAGCCCTGCCGCCCAGAGACGCCAGCTGCATGCAGCAGCCCCTAGCTATGAGCCAGACAGGCTAGTCTCTCATGGCTCATGTCCCTGAGCAGAAATGGAACCCCAGACATGGAGAGAAGAGTGGCTGCACAGGCAGGCGGCTTTCTCACGGCATCTTTGTTCTCTCTCTGATGGTTTTCTTGATTTCTTGTGTTCCACCTGTGAGGGGTTTTGGTAAAACTTGAAAGGGAAGAAGGAATAATACTAGTATTATGCTTTTAAAGTTAGATATTAAATTTTTTTTATAATAGTTCTGGAATTTCCCTCAGTTCTCCCCAGATCCTCACTGGGATTGAAACCAGGGATGCACTATCACTGAGCTGCATCCCCAGCAATTTTTTTCTTTTTTTTTTTTTTGTGGTGCTGGGGATTGAACCCAGGGCCTTGTGCGTGCGAGACAAGCACTCTATAAACTGAGCTATATCCCCAGTCCCTAGCCCTTTTTTTCCTTAGTTTTTTATTTGTATATGACAGGGGAATGCATTACAGTTCTTAATTACACATATAGAGCACAATTTTTCATATCACTGGTTGTATACAGTATATTCACACCAATTCGTGTCTTCATACCTGTACTTTGGATAATAATGATTCTCACATTCCACCATCATTAATAACCCCATGCCCCCACCCTTCCCCTCCAACCCCTCTCCCCTATCTAGAGTTCGTCTATTCCTCACATGCTCCCGCTCCCTATCCCAATATGAATCAGCCTCCTTATATCAGAGAAAACATTCAGCATTTGTTTTTTTGGGATTGGCTAACTTCACTCAGCATTACTCCGTCCATTTACCTGCAATGCCATGATTTTATTCTCTTTTATTGCTGAGTAATATTCCATTGTGCTTTTTATTTTTATTTGGAGATAGTCTTGCTCAGCTGCCCAGGCTGGCCTCACAGCTGACTCTTCCCAGTTTGACTATTGGATCAGTGGATCAGTAATGCTTTATGCGTTAATGTTTAAAACCAAACCTGAGGTTGGGGTGTGGCTCAGTGATGGAGTGGGTGCCTAGCATTTATGTGGCCCTGGGTTTGATGCTTAGCACCAAAGAAAAAGAAAAGAGAAAAACAAGTCCAAGTTAAATAGGAAAGGAGTTGTGAGTTTTAATTTCATTGTCAATTTAATTTCATCAGTTAACAGATTTTGATTTTTTTTAAGCAAGTGTGGGTTTTTAACATTTAACTAAAATGCCGTGAGTTACTTAAATGCCTGTCTTGGGTACTGTTTTCGTCTCATTCCTCTGGGTTGCCCAGCTTCCTTGTCTCTGTGCTCACTGTTGGAGACCAGATGTGGAGTTTCACTGAGGAGGTGCCATCTCTGCAGTAAGAACCTCACTGATACTCGGTTTGTTCTTCCAGTACTCGGGTTTCGTATTTTGCTGTTTTTGATGGACATGGAGGAATTCGAGCCTCAAAATTTGCTGCACAGAATTTGCATCAGAACTTAATCAGGAAATTTCCTAAAGGTGAGATGAAAAAATAAATCGGTGTTTATTTTGGTTTTGCTGTCTGTTGGGTAGTTGGTGTGCTGGTTTGCTTTGGCAGAAAGTGATTAATGGCTCTTAAAATTAAGAGTGTGGGGGCTGGAGTTGTGGTTCAGTGGTAGAGCGCTTGCCTAGCATGTGTGAGGCACTGGGTTTGATTCTCAGTATAACATTTAAATAAATAAAAAAGTAAAAGTCCATTGACAACTAAAAAATATTAAAAAAAAGGGCTGGGGTTGTGGCTCAGTGGTAGAGCTCTTGCCTACCACTCATGAGGCACTGAGTTTGATCCCCAGCACCACATTAAAAAACTCAAAACAAAGTGAAGGTGTTGTGTCTTACCTACAACTAAAATTTTTTTTTAATTATTAAATTGATTTTATTTTTTTTTTAAATACACGTCACTGCAATTCTTGTTACACATATAGAGCACAGTTTTTCATATCTTTGTACAATTAAAAATTTAAACATTTTTTTAAAAAGTGGGTTGAAGGCAAGTGGGGGCGCTGAGGCCACCCCCGGGGGCGGTTGTGCTCCTTGTGTCTTGAACTTCGAGGGTGTCGAGTGTCTCACCTGCCTTCACCTGGGGAACTGGCGAGCACACGTGGCGGGCATTGTTCCATAGGTGAGGAAGTGGAGGTGGCTCTTTGTTATGGGAGGACGTCAGTGGATGTATGCAAAGTACAAAGCCAGTATGAGCAGGGGGAGGCAGGCTTCACGCCTTGAGGTTGTTGCTTTCTTGGACCATCTGTTATAGGAGATGTGATCAGTGTGGAGAAGACCGTGAAGAGATGCCTTTTGGACACTTTCAAGCATACTGACGAGGAGTTCCTTAAACAGGCTTCGAGCCAGTAAGTATAACTCTGTGCAGAAGAATGGGGCACTGTTTTCCTGAACATGCGTCAGGCCTTCTGATTCAGATTAATACCAGTGCTCATGTCCGAAAAGTGCCCAGCACCAAGTAAACCCTTACAACCACTAGATAAACTTGAAACAATAAAAAAGCAATGGGTTAGTCGACTTTGCATCCCATAATGAAATGCCTGACCCAGGCTTCTTATGAAGTAAAGAGTTTTATTTTAGCTTACAGCTCTGGACTTCAAATCCAAGATAGAGTGGCCCATTGGATTGGTCCTCTGGCCAGAGCAGCACATCAGGGTAGGAACATGTCAGAATCAGTCCTGACATCTTGGACCAGGAAGCAAAGAGGAGGAGCAACAGCCGGGTCCCACAGCCTCTTCAAGGGCATGCTTTGACAGTACCCTCAAGTGAATGCTTGCAGCAACATACTGGCCCACCTTGCAAAGATCACTGTATCCCCAGTGGTGTCATCCTGGCTCAAGCCTTTGATGTGGGCATTCGGGGGCCACTAACCCTGTTCAAACCATGCAGCATCATGAAAATGGTCGCTTTAGAGTCTGAGCAACTTCTCCTCCTTCTCTGGAACTTGACCTCTGGGTGCTTGCCTGTGTGGTGATGGCATTTCTGATGTTTCTCCAGGAAGCCTGCCTGGAAGGACGGGTCCACTGCCACGTGTGTCCTGGCCGTAGACAACATCCTGTACATTGCCAACCTCGGAGATAGTCGGGTATGTGGCTCTGAGCCACCCACATCTTATGGGGGCCCTCAGCGAGCACTGGCTAAGTGAGGTCAAAGTGGCAGTGGCAGGCTGGGATTGTGGCTCAGGGGTAGAGCGCTCACCTAGCACATGTGAGGCCCTGGGTTTGATCCTCAGCACCACATGAAAATAAACAAAGGTATCCAACTATAGCTACAAAACAATTTTTTTTTTTTTAAAGTGGCAGTGGCTGGGTCAGACCTTCTGGTGGGGTTGCTGCAGCAGGCTCTGCCACAGTGTGACTCCTGGGAGGGGACCAGCAGCTAAAGTAAAGGCAGTCTGTTCCTTGGGGAGACTTGTGCCTCACAGCAGTTTTGCCTTTACATTGCCCTTCCTCCCCACCCTCCCACCCACTTCCTATGGGTGTGCATGCAGACAGCACACTCTGATACTGTGGTTCAGAATTTCATCTGTTCGCAAATCCTTAAACATTTTTCTGACCTCAGATGGTAATGAACGAAAGCATTAACCCCTGCGTCTCTAAAGTCCTTGTGATTTTGGAATAACTTGAAGTTGTAGCTAAAGAAGTACCAGGTGAGGCTCCACTCAGCCACAGTCCCAGTCTGCCTGGTGAGGGAGAGAAGCCAGTGAGGTGAAGTTGTGGGATGGATGCAGTCCCTCCCTGCTCCAAAAGGATCTGGTGTTTAGTTTCTGTTTTACGATACTGGGGATTGAAGCCAGGGCTTCGCTTGTGATAGGCAAACCATCTACCAATAAGCTACGAACCTCTACGAGGTTCTCCCAAAGTTGCCTGGGTTGGCCTTGAACTTGGGATTCGCTGCCTCAGCCTCCCAAGTCACTGGGATTACAGCAGCTGCCATGCCCAGCCTGTGTGCAAGTTCATTGCCCCTTTGCCAGCCAGCCCGCCCCTGCACTTCTTCAGTTGTCACAGACTGACACGCAGGCACCCACTTCATATCCATGTCCTGGTACTTCTGAGCTGGTTATTTTATCAGTGGGGTGCCACAGGGAACATGGAAGTCCCTGCCTGGTGGGAATGTTCTGTTCCCCTTTGCTAGACTGGCTCTCTAGCATGCTCATATTTGTATCAGTTGACTCCAAATAACAGAAGGAAAAGCAGCCCCCAATTTTTTTTTTGAGCTGGGCATGGTGGTGCATACCTATAATCCCAGCAGCTCAGGAGGCTGATGAGGCAGGAGCATCGCAAGTTCAAAGCCAGGCTCAGTAACTTAGCAAGACCCCTGTCCCAAAAAATAAAATAAAAAGGGCTGGGGGTGTGGCTCAGTGGTTAAGCATCCTTGGATTCAATGGTACAAAAAAACCCAGTTCAAATCCTAGCTCTGTTGCCTCTGCTCCAAGCCTTAGCAGCACCCTCTGTAATGAAGCAAGAGAAGAGAACATGGACTTTGATTGTGGCCTTAATACTGTTGACAGCCTACCTTTGGTAACAGTGCTTCTCTTCTGTGTTGGTGATAGTGTCCACAGTGAGCATTCAGCTGTGGTCATCCAGCAAAGTTTGCACCAGAGCTGAAACCAAAGCTGGAGGCTGCTCACCCTGACTGCTTTGCTTTCCCCATGAAGAGGTTGCTTGAGTGTGGCAGGGCTACTCTGTGACGACTGAAGGAGTGCAGGGGCTGGCTGGGAAAGGGCCAGGCGTTGTGGCACCCCCCAGGAATCCCAGATACTCAGGAGGTTAAAGTGGCAGAGTCAGCATGGGCAACTTGGTGAAACCCAATCTCAAAATTTAAAAATAAAGAAAAGGCCTGGGGATGTGGCTCAGTGGTCCAGTGCCCCTAAGTTCAGCCTGCAGTTCTGTGACTTTTCTATTTGACAATTTGTGGATGCTTGATTCTCTGAACTTCTGTTTGGCAGCTGGTAGATGAAAGTGAAATGCGATTGTTGACCTTCCTCTTCCACTGGTAACTCTAGATTCTCTCATAATCTCCATCTTCGCAGGCAATCCTGTGTCGTTATAACGAGGAAAGTCAAAGACATGCAGCCTTAAGCCTCAGCAAAGAGCATAACCCAACCCAATATGAAGAGCGGATGAGAATACAGAAGGCTGGAGGCAACGTCAGGTAAGCAAGGACCTGAGTGCTGGCGAGAGCAGGCCACTGGTTGCACAAGAGCCGCCAGACCTTGGAGGGGCCTTTCCACATCATGGTCCTCCACCATGACGAGACCTTCTCTCGGCTGCCACTGGGGAGCACGTGGATGACTGCTGTGGGATTTCACGTGTCTAGGGGAAGCAGAGTGCATAGAAAACATGTCTCCCTACCCTTGCAAAGGGACAGAGTGATGGTCATTATCTGCAGCATTCTCTCTCTGCCTGGGAAATATGTTTTAAATACTTAAAAAATATTTGTTATATTGAGTAAATTAAAGTTTTAGGTGAGTTCTCCAGAAAGGACATCTTAAGTGGTTAAGATAGGAGAATTCCAAGGCAGGGCCAGTGTGGAACCAGCACCTTTAGTGCTGGCTACCTGGGAAGCTAAAGGCAGGAGGATTGTTTTAAGTTCAGGAGGTTGAGACCACCCTGGGTAATATAGTGTGACCCATCTCAAAAACAAAAACCCACCCATTGCTGTCTTCACACAGCTGCCTCATCACAGAGCTGCTGTCTCAGGGTTGCTGGCACAGAGTACTACATGTTATCTGGCTCTGTCTTAAGCAATTCTTTTCAACCCTAAATCACTGAAGTCCATGTATCTGATGGTTTCTCGTCTGCCATCCCTTCCAAGAGGCCAGAAGAGGGCTTTATAGTCTGCACTGTGCGCTAAGAGAACGCCACTTAAAGGACCCTGCGTTATGCATTGACGTCACATTTGCTTTCTGTTGTAGGCAAGAAAGAAGTAATCCTGTCAGTGTAGCCGGGAGCAGTTTGTCTCTGAATGCAGTTTTCTCTCTGTTGGCTCAGGAAGCCTGCACTGCTCTGGCTGTGTGTGGCCAGTGCTGAGGGCCCTTGGAGGGGGTGGGAGCTCCTGCGGCGTCTTCAGCCTGCTGGGCTGTGAGGGGGAATTGTGGCCATCATCTCTGCAATTTTCAGGAGCCATGATGGGGTCACGGTCCTGGTTTTAGGCTTCAACATTGCTGTTTGCTTGATGTTTGCTACCACCACTGCTATCCTGGTGCTTGCTGTGGAAGTTAACGCCTGAGGCTGTGACCCTAAGGATGGTGTCCTCACCTCCTCCTCTGCACTTTCGTATGACTTCTCTTCTTTTGGCTAGCTTCTTAAAAAGATTTTGATATTAACAGTCCTGGGGCAGAATGTAAAGCCAGTTGTGAGGAGGAGCTTCCTATTTTCCATCCCATTTAATTCAGCACAGATGTTCAGACACCTTAGCAGTACATTGATAGCATGGGCTTGAGTGAGCCCCTCATTTTAAAGAAGTGGGGTGAGAGGCCAGAGCCAGGCGGTAGCTCTGTCTCCAAGCAGTGGAGCTCTATGACCTGCTTGCCTGCCACCCACCTGGCATTTCCGTGCTGAACAAGACTTTACCACTTGGATTCAGCAGTTAGAATTTGGTTTTGGTTGTGTTTGTCTGTGTGCCAGGCTGAACTGTTGAAAGATAGTTGTAGATGTGATGATTTAACACCCTGAAACCCTCAGTGTACGGATATTCTGGACATAATCACTGACTGGGTCACACCTAAGACAGTAGCACTCCCTTTGGTCATCTTAGTTGTCTGAATCCTCTCTGTATGCAGACCTCTTTAGATGTCCTAACTGCCTTGGCTTCCTGCTAGGACTTGGACCACGCTGGTCCAGGACAGCAGCTATGTGGTGGGAGTCACCTGTGTTCTGAACCTGCCTATTTCATTTTTGTGTTATTTCTGGATTTTTTTCTGGAAGTTAGATATAAAGTCTTTAGGTTCAAATTGAGTGTTTTCAGCAAAGGCATCTTATGGGGGTGCTCTGTACACAACATCTCCTTCTTTCGCTGGGCATATGCTATTCTCCAGGGAGGCCATGTCTCACACCTGGCTACGTGCTGATAGACAGTTCTAAGGCTCCAGGTTCCCAGGCGTGAGCAGCAGGAGGTCTGGGGGTACTGTTCTCTTTCCTGTGGGACTTTCAGTTTTAGCTGTCCTTGGGGACCCCTGTGTGGGTCCGTGTTTCATTAGATGGCAGAGGTGACCCTGTCCTGTGACTCTTCCACTTTGTCGGCACACATCTTATAAGGAAAGGCGCTCTCCCTCATCAGTAGGAGGTCATACAGTGTCTTCTAAAGGGTGGGGTACAAGAAAGAAAGAAATTATAGTACATGGGGGGAAAAAAGATTGGGGTGAGTGTTTAATTCTGTCCTTGTTAACAGTTTTCAGAGTGAGACAGTGACTGCAGTCAGGGTGAGTGTCTTGCCTGTCCCTCTGTGTCTCACACCTCCCTCACCTTGTAGATCACTGTGTGCTGATGCACGTGCTTAGTTCTGTGTGTTCAGTGGTGCTTTCTCCTGCTTTACCCGAGCACCACAGTGGAAGCTCCTTCAGGGGCTCCGAGTCCTCTTCACACATTGACTTTAGTCTTTTAAGAACCAAGGTTCACATTTCTGGGTAGTGTCTGTTTAAGGACTGGCAGAGCTAGGAAGCAACATGTTTAAAATGAGGAGTTTAAGAGTCTGGGGACATAGCTTAGTTGGTAGAGTGCTTGCCTTGCAGGCACAAGGCCCTGGGTTCAATCCCAGCACCAAAACCAAAAAAACAGAATAAATAAAATTAGGAGCTTACATTGCTGTTTCTTACTCAAATGTAACAAGGTAGGCTTTTCTCTTAACTTCTTTAATATTTACAGCTTGCTCTTTTATGCTGAAAATCTTGGTACCTAATACTAGTGTATTTATTTATCAAAACAACTTCAGAATCATAGTATGGAAGTTACCACTGTTATGAGGTTTCAGTGTCCCTGCTGTTCTCTTGTCCTGGGAATGACCTTGACTGCAGAGGAGCTGTCAGAACTCTGCCTACAAAGTGAAGTCATCATTCACTGTGGTTTTGTTATTTGGTTATTATGATCATTAGTTTCAGTTTCTTTTTATTTTGGGGGCCTTTTCCCCCTTGTTAATGGAAATTTGGAACCTCTGTGCACTGCGGGTGGGAAGGATGTGTGGTGCTGAGGATGGAACCCAGGATCTTGTGCATGCAGGTGAGCAACTCCACCCAGGGGTGAAAGGTGGTGCAGCCACTGTGGAAAAGAGTGTGCACTTCCTTAGCAACTAAGGAGAGTCACCACAGGATCTAGCAACTTCACATCTAGGCATGTACCCCAAGGAATTACAAGCAGAGACTTAATCAGGTATTTGTACACTGTGTTCACAGGATCGTTCACAGTAGAAAGGGGAAGCAGTCCATGTGTCTGGGGACCAGTGAACAGATAAGCAAAACACAGTGTACAGGAAGGAATGATGTGCCGGCCACACGGCAGCATGGACGAGCTTGAAGACACTGCACTGAGTGAATTAAACCAGTCACAGGGACAAGCACTGTGGTTCCATCAGGGTGCTTGGGGTCCACTCCAGAGATAGCAGAATGGGAGTATTGGGCTGGAGAGGTGCAGAAGCTAGTGCTTAATGGAGATGGAGGTTCAGTTTAGGAAGACTGAGGAAGTTCTAGAGGTGGGTGGTGGTGATGTTGAGGACAGTGTGAGTGTACTTCTATCAGACTGCACTTAAAAGTGGTTACTATGATCAACTTCATATGATATGTATTTTACCACAGTAATAAAAGAGTGGGGCACGGTGGCATGCGCCTGTATTCCCAGCAGCTTGGGCAGCTCAGACAGGAAGATCATGAGTTCAAGGCCAAGCTCAGCAAGGGTGAGGCAATAAGCAACTCAGACCCAGTCTCTAAATAAAATATAAAAATAGGGTAGGGGATGTGGCTCAGTGGCTGAGTTCCCCTGAGTTCAATCCCCAGTACCAAAAAAAAAAGAAGGAAAAGATTTCCTTTTTTTCCTCACCTGCATGCACAAGATCCTGGGTTCCATCCTCAACACCACACACACCTTCCCACCTGCAGTGCACAGAGGTTTCAATTTTCCATTAACAAGGGGAAAAAGGCTCCCAAAATAAAAAGTTTTCGTTTCCTGGTTCACAATCTACACTGAGTTAAAAGACGTGTTCAAGAATGTCATGCTTTGGTCTCTGTTCCCTTCACTCTATTTCCTGTTTTTTCCTGGTGTTTACTACAAAAGTAAGCAAAACCTGTGCCTGTGTTCTTAGTTCTCCTACTGAAGGTAGTTATGCAGCAGGGAGTTTCTCTGAGACAGTGAAGACAGTGGTTTTCATCTCACAAGGAAGGCATCAGGACAGGTTATTGTCAGTACCATGTGCCCAGAATCCAGGCAAGTTCTGATCTTTCCTGATTGAAGAGACATTGCTGGAGCCAGGTTTGGTGGCACACTACTTGATCCCAGCTCAGGAGGCTGAGGCAGGAGGTCCCCAAGTTCAAGTCCTGTGTGGGCAACTTAGTGAGACCTGTCTTGGGAAAGATGAGAGAAATAGGCCTGAAGTGGAGACCTCATGGTCTCTGTGGCACTGGTTGTGTTAACCCTAGTTTGGGGCGTCTGCCATTCCTTGGATGGTGAGGAAGTGCAGCTGTCACCTCCCAGTGCTTTGCACTCGTCAGTCACAGATAGGCTGCGTTGAGACTGCTTGTGTCCCTACGTTTGCACACGTGTAGAGGACCTGAGGTCGGAGCTGTCTCCCCTTTCCTTAGCCTAGTTAGTCTGAAGCCCACAAGGAGTAGAAGTCTCCTCTTTGGTTATGAAGAAAGAACGGGAACCGAGTCCAGCAGGCTCAGCTAAGATCCAAGGGCTGTTGAGCAGCCCCTCGCCTAATAGGAAGAGGCTTCTCTGGATGTTGGCAGGTGGGAAACAGAAAGGAAGCCACTTGAAGCAAAAGTTAGAAGTGTGTAAGGGCAGGAGACATGTCTCAGAACAGGTCTCCTAAGGAGGGCCAGCACCAACCGACAGGCATGACTTGGTAAGTGAGGCTTGGAAGCCACTCCCCTAAGCCTTGCAGACCTGGAGGGAGAATGAATTTTCGGCAGCTCCTGGGGGAGGACCTGCTATGAAACTTAACCGCCCTGAGCGGCACAGGCATCCTGGGAACCGACATATGTGGTTTGTGTCATGGTCTCAGTAAGAAGGAAGAAGCTGCTGGGGACTAGGACGCCTGTGGCCTGTTTGGCTGGATCTTGACAAAGCTGGTCAGCAGTGGTCTTGGTCTTGAGCTTGATCACACGTTCATAAAGCATAAAGGGTGTGGGCTTCCCCAGGCACAGTGCAGTCTCTGCCTGGAGAAGTACTGACCTGTCTCTGTGGGGTGGCCTGGCATTTGCATATCGCATCCCACGCAGGGGATTACAGTGGGTGCTGGTTGCGGGTCCCTCCTAGTGTTTCCTGGGATGCACAGGCTTCTCTGGAGCCATAGCTCATCTGTCGTTGCTCTCTGCCGTGGCGGTAGCACTTCAGGAGTGTACCACTGCAGCAGGTGGGCAGGAGGGGCAGCAGCTGCCGCAGGCTCAACTTCCTTAGATGGGCCTTGGTGCTGTGCACTGAGCTGTGCTGCACAGAAGCTGGCAGAGGTTGGGTCCTCCAGGAGCCTGTATTGCAGAGGTCATTGCACAGGATGGGTTTGTAATGGGGGGGGCCACACCAGGCACCTTGTCACTCAGTTGCAGAAGGACTTTGTTGTCCTCTCACAGTTCTTGAACCTCTGAAGCACCTCTTCAGCTGGGGCTCTTAAGACTGCGGGTCCCCGCTGCACCTACACTCTCAGCTGTGGGTCCTGCTCACTCGGGTTCCTCTGGCTGTGTATTTTTTTTTTTTTTTTGTATCCCAGGAGATTGCCAGCAGAAGTCTTGGCTTTGGTATGGATGACCGGGCTGTGAGCCACTGGGCAGGGGTGACGAACACAGAGAGGGCCAGGGCCAGGCTGAGTTCTGCCTCCAAGAGACAGTGGCTGAGCCCAGGAAGAGTTGGCTGCATGTTCACACACACAGTTCTTCAGAGCTTGTTGGTGACTTGGGAAGCCTGGCACTGTGGTATTGACCACTGTCAGGCTCCTAGGAGGTCAGGCGCAGCACCATGAGCTGCGACAGAGCTCTGATCTGGGCTCAGCTTAGGGCCTCGGAGAACTGCATGTTAGTTGAGATCAAGAAGTGTCAGTACTTGGGCTGGGATTGTGACTCAGTGGCAGAGCGCTTGCCTAGCACATTGTGAGGCACTGGGTTCAATCCTCAGCACCACATAAAAATAAAATTAGTTAAAAAAAAAAAAAAAAAGTGTCAGTACTATAATGTGGATTCCATAGTCCGTAGCTTTCTCTTCTGTATTCTGCTTTTAGGATCAGATTCTCGGATGGAGTCTGAAAATGTCTCTCTTGTCTTAGGGATGGACGTGTCTTGGGTGTGCTGGAGGTGTCCCGCTCCATCGGGGATGGGCAGTATAAGCGCTGCGGGGTCACCTCTGTGCCTGACATCAGACGCTGCCAGTTGACCCCCAACGACAGGTAAACTGCCCTGCAGGCACAGGTGTGCATGTGGGGCTGGGCCTCCTGGACTCCTTCCAGTTTGTATCCAGCCTTTGCTGGGGGAAGGGTATGAGTGACTGGCAAGGTCTCAGACACTGTGCTAGGCCTAAAGAGAGAGATGGGTCCACAGCGGGCAGTTGCGCATAGTGTGTCATGGGCCTGTGGGGTGCTCTGGGAGGCTTTGGCAGTGGAAGACAGCAACACACACAGGGCATTCAAGTGGCAGTGTGGAAGCCTAGCCAGGCAGGTGCCGGCCATGACTCTGGGGATTTGGAGGACGGGAGGGCTGGGAAGGTAAAGCAGTGCTGAGGATTCAGAATAGACTGCCTAGGGCCCTCAGTTCCACTGAGGTATTTGAATTTTGGTTCATAGTTGGTGGAGAATCATGGAACGTTTTTAAGCAGAACCAGGATCGATTGAGAAACACTCCCAGTATTGGGCACCTCCCATTGGAGGGCCTACAGACAAGGCAGGTGCCCCTGAGGGAACCTCTCAAGTAGTTGTCAAGGTGGTAGGAAAGAGGGTGGAATGAGATGGTCATCGTTACCTAAGTGCATGTATGAAGACACGAATGGTGTGACTCTACCTTGTGTACAACCAGAGAAGTGAAAATTGTGCTCTGTATGTGTAATAAGAATTGTAATGCATTCTGCAGTCATGTATAACAAATTACAATAAATAAAAAAAAAAAATTGGATTCCAGAGCCAAGGAGCCTGTCATGATGGAGAGGCTGCAATATGTCAGCAGGAAGGAATGGAGAGGAGCACAGGAAAATGGGACCCCCAGACTGAGCCCACAGCGTGACCCTAGGGAGGGGGGCCACTGCAACCCAGCAGTCTTCGCAGGCACAGCCCAGGTCCCACCTCAGGGCTACAGAGGAAGAGCACACACTGCCTCGTTCTCCTCACAGCCTCTCCCGTTGCCCACGCCTGCCTTTGTGTGCCATGCTGTGATCACCTTAGGCCTTGGGGTGTGTTTCCAGCAGCCCCCTCTCTGCCTCAGACGAGGCCAGGCCCGTCTGCCTCCCCAGCCCTGCGTTGCTGTCGCAGCTTCCCTTTATCATGGGTGTGCATGGGTGATGGTTCCAGGTCTGACTCTCAGGACACTGGAAGGTGTCCCTAGCACAGACCAGGAGCTCAGAAAATACTGGATATGTGAATGTCCAGTCAGAAGAGGAAAACAGACTGAACAGTACAGCAGCAGAGCAAGGTGGCGACCCAAGCAGTGCCAGGAGAGTGAGCGCTGCCTTGCTGAGCCCAGGGGAGCTCAGAGACTGCTCTTGAGGAAGGGGTCCTGAAAGGGAGAGTGTGCTGCTTTCAAACCAAAACAGTGGGGTGGCCCTCTTTGAGATCTTGGGCCTTCTAGTGTGAAGGTCACACTCAGGATGTCCCTCAGGTCTGAGCTCGCCCTTGGCGTCACATACTTGGTTAATCCCACTGTGTATACCTCGTACCTGGTGCTGCATGTGACAGTGCTTCTACAGAAGAGCGGCACCTAGCATCAGGGTGTCGGTCATGGACAGAGAACGGCAGCTCCACTCTTGATGTACCACGTCCACCTCCAATTGTTTGTAAGTAGTTGGCTGCTAAAACCCATTTGTTTCTTCCTGGTGTTGTAGGTTCATTTTACTGGCCTGTGATGGGCTCTTCAAGGTCTTTACCCCAGAAGAAGCCGTGAACTTCATCTTGTCCTGCCTGGAGGTGAGCAATTTCACAAGGGTGTGCCAGTTGTCCCAGCTGCACCTCCATTTCTAGAGAAGCAGAAGTCCCAAGGCCCTATGTCAGTGTCAGGGGCAGCCCTTGTGTTCCTTATTCAACATGAGCTCTGCCTGGGGGACTCACTGGTCACTTTGCCCTGCACCCTGATAGGCACAGAGCAGTCTCAGGAGGATGACAGGGAGCAGACAGAGCCCCTGCTCACTCAGGCCCCTTTCTCATCTGGTAGGATGAGAAGATCCAGACCCGGGAAGGGAAGCCCGCTATAGATGCCCGCTACGAAGCTGCCTGTAACAGGCTGGCCAACAAGGCGGTGCAGCGGGGCTCGGCGGACAACGTCACAGTGATGGTGGTGCGGATAGGTCAATGAGGCGCTACCCGCAGGTGTTGGCTTGCAGGTTCATTCACGTGTGCACACTCTGTGTTTTGTGTACTCCTGTGGGGCTCCATGGTTGTAAATAAAGGTTTCTTTTTTTTTCCTAGTCTTTTGAGTCCTCATATTACCCATCAGGCTGCATGTGCTTGCCCCGGAGTACACTCTGCATCTTTTCCTGGTAGGACCACTGTGGGCATCGTAGGCTAACTCTCCAAGACCACATGTTCTTTCAGCCTCGGGATGACCCCCACAGGGCCAGTTGTACTGGTTAGGGATGAGGCTAGGTCAGAACCAGGCTTTTGGAATCCTGTGGCTCCATTCAATTTTCTGTACAGAAATAGCGTTAAAAATTGTTACAGGAGCCCAGGGCTTAGCCAGAGCTAGGCCCATATACCAGGCTCTCCCTCAGGGGCCTGCCCTGCCAGGCCCCGACACAGTTTGGCCCATTCCATCTCCTGTGCACTGCAGTCTGGCTGAAGGGTTCAGGAATGCTGGCTTAGAAGGTCTTAGTCTGGCTCCCCTGGGTCTTCAAAGTGCATGGCTCATCATGTGCCATCCAATACGACCTTGGCAGGCCCCTGGCAGGTCTGTTTGTAGTCAAGGTGGACCCTCAAAATATCAGCCCAGAGGGCCCTGCTGTGTAAGGTGAGGGAGGAATGGGTCAAATGTCAGCCTGTGCTCACACAGAACTGTCATTTTTTATTTTTTTAATATTTATTTTTTGGTGTAGATGGACACAACACAATGCACTTTATTTTTATGTGGTGCTGAGGATTGAACCCTGGGTCCTGCCCATGCTAGGCAAGCGCTCTACTGCTGAGCCACAATCCCAGTCCCCAGAACTGTCATTTTTTAAAAGCAGCTCTTGGCTCCTCTGAGTGTTGGGCCTAGGATGGTTTGCATGGTCTGTGGTGCTCGCTGGCCCCACCCACTGCACACGGCTTATCAGCCATCAGTCCTGGTGGTGAGCTGGCTCTTCAATGTGAACCTTTCATGTAAACCTGGGGTCTGCCATGGGAAGACCATAAATAGAACAAAGAGCTGACGGAGCCACCCCTCCCCACAGTGTCAAAAGGTAGGTATCCATTTCTGCTTGGGGACTGGGACACTGGATTGTGGCATCCAGGAAGAACAGAACTCCAGCACCTTGGAGTCTGTCCGTTTATTTGGTAGATGTCTTCCTACAGCGAACCAGGTGTCATTCTGTGTCTTGAAGACTGTGGTGAGGCTTGGCCCTGGCATCCTTGGCAAGGTCCCCCCCGCCCATGCAGGGGGAGTCCCCTCCCACCCTGCAGCTGGGGACTACCTGCATCTCCTTGGAGTTCAGCACTCCTTTTTTTTTTTTTAAAGAGTGAGAGTGAGAAAGAGAATTTTAATATTTATTTTTCAATTTTCGGCGGACACAACATCTTTGTATGTGGTGCTGAGGATTGAACCCGAGCCGCATGCATGCCAGGCGAGCACACTACCACTTGAGCCATATCCCCAGCCCCTGGAGTTCAGCACTCCTGGTGATTAGGGCTAAAGGGTCAAGATTCTGACTCTCAGATCCACCCCCTTTTTTTAATAGCTTTGTGTGGTCACATCATACAGTAACCCGTGTCAGTTATATAAATAATCTCCTTCCTGGCAACATTATACTATGTAACATGCTTACATTGGGCAAATATGTGCGTGTGCAGCTCTTTCAAGGGAAAAGATAATTGTGTTAACAAACTGAAATCCAGGATGGGTGTGGCCACATCACCCCCTTATCAAAGTGCATGGGAGTTGGGACCCAGGCCAGCCTGGTGCTTCTTGGTAGGGTGGATACAAGTCCTACCGAGAATCAGACCAGGCCTGCCCATGGGGCCCATAGTGGTCAGTTCACCTGTACCACTGCTTTGGCTGCCTGGCTTGGAGGTGTTTGATTTTGAAGTGTGGGCAAGGAAGCTAGGGTCCTTCCGCCCAGCTGCCCTTGAGTGTGGCATTGTCACCTTCTCTCCTGGAGGCTTGGGCACCCCTGAAGTCCTGTGGCACCACGTCTCTTGCAGCCTGTGTGTTTTGGGCCAGCTCTTCCTTAGCAGGCAGTGGGGCCCTGGAGGGGACTGCTGGGGCCTTGTCCTCACTGCATACTCGGTCAGTCTGCACTGAGGAGGAACTGGAAGGCTGTGTTTAAGCAAGCTGTGGGCTATTGGCCCTGCGTCTTCTCCACCCCACCTACCCACCCTCAGGACCATCTCCACCACCAGGTGAGCCCAGAGCTACACGGCCACCTGAGTGGGAAGGACCATCCCAGAGCCCGCTGGGCCCAGCAGGGCCACACCACCCTGGGGGCAGCAGCTGTCCACCTGCCCAGAACTTGGGCTGGCAGGTTGTCTCCCATCTGTCAACTGGTAGGGGATGGGAAAGGGTCTTATTGACCAGCTGGCCTCTGGAGTGGGCCCAGGAGGCCTTGTCTGAAGGGTCACTGGGGGGAGTGCGGTTTCATTTGCCGAGGCACCTGCAAGGAGGACTTGGGAGTTGAGCTTGGCACACACAGCAGGGAAACAGCCGCTGGGAGCCAGGCCTCTGGGAGCTGCTGTCCTCCAGGAGGAATTCCCTGTCCAGCTGTCCTCTGGTTCCTGAAGCAGTTGTGCCAAGAGTCCACATCAGGTCTTGAGTTCAGTTTTCACTGGGGGCCAAGCAGGTCCCTGAAGCTCACGGCAGGTAGAAGCAAGGCTGGGGAGAGGCACAGAGGCTTGGAAACCCAAGTCAGCAGGTGAGTGGTGGGCAAGGCCGCTGCCCCAGACAGCCTGGCTCCCCAGTATGCAGTGAGGACGTGTGGCTGGCTTCTCTTTGGTGCCCATCAGCCCTGTGCAGAGGGCTCTCTGCAGCCCATGAGAAGGCCAAAAAAGATGGGCCCCAGGAAAGCTGAGCTGTATGGGGCCATGTGGGAGCTGGCTCACAGCCGAGGACACACAGTGCCACTGGGCATGCTGGACGGTTCCAAGGTGAAGCCCAGAGGGATCTTCCGCTCTCAAAACATCACTGCTGGTTCTGGAACCACTGGTATGTGTCACCTCTGTAGGGTCACCTGTAGTGGCCAGCTCTGGGCCCAACTGCAGTGACCAGTGTGGGCAGAGTTCCAGGTGGGCTTCCTTTTACCTGGGTGGCTGTCCTTCCCATTGTCTAGATGTTGCCTGGTGAGAGCAGGGCCTGTGGCCATTCACACACCCAGGAGGACAGCACTGAAGTGGGAGCCACCCCGCACCGTGAGGGAGGAGCCGCTGGCGTTGTCCAGGAAGACAGAAGCATACTGCCCCGTCTGCAGGAAGGGTGCCTGTCAGGGTGAGGCTGGCCCTGCACCGAGGCCAGGACAGCCTGCAGGATGCCTGGGGCCAGTGCCCTTGCCCTGCCCACTCTGCCTGGGCAGCAAGAGAGCCCAGGCACAGAGCAAGCATTTGTAGGCCTTGGACTTGAACCCAGCACCTCTGGCACCTAGTCTAGAGCTCTCCCCAGGGTCCTACAGTTCAGGGATATGGGAGCCAGCCCCTGCCCAGGCCAGAGTGGGATCAAGAGTCTGACAGGCTTATGTGATGCAGGGCTTGTCTCAGGCCTGGCCTGGCACTGTCGGCAGCACCGTGGCACTCGGAGCGCTGAGGACCACCAGCGCTGTCACTCCACACACCACCTCCTTTTGAATGAATCCACCTTCACCATAAATCCCTATCACTTGGCAGATCCCTTCAGGACTCAGGGTTTTCTGGAGAAAATGGCCACATCCCAGGCTTCCGCTGTGGCAGTGGGCCAGGTGTCATGAAGCGCCATGCTCGCGCTTCACCAGGCCCCACAGAGGGCCTAGGTGGCTGGGAGTACCTACCCACCCACGGTATGGGACACCTGGGGGTCTGAGCCCTCACCTATGGCTCCAGCCCAGGCAGCACTCCCCACAGACCAGCTGGCCCCACGCACCTGCAGATACAGGACCCCGTTCACCGAGATGGTGAGAAGCTCACGGCTGCTCTCCAGGCCCACGACAGCCTCCAGGGAGCTGTGGCCAAGACAGACAGTCAGCCTGCTCCAAGGCCCCAGTGTCCCCATAAGACACAGTCACCCAGCAACTGTCACCATTCCCAGCAAAGTGCTTGGTCCTGGCCTGTTCACGGGGGGCAGGTTCTGAAGGGGTCTCGGGAGAAAAGCCAGCGCCACATGCACACCCACCACCAAGGGCATGGCTGGGCTGGGCTGAGCAAGGGCAGCAGAGGCCTGGCTCTGAGAACAGACGGGACACTGCTGGTGCGGATGCAGGTGGGAGTGTGGCAGAGGTGATACACAGCCAGGTCAGGCCAATCACTCCAGGGTTCCCAGAGCCATTCCTTCTCAGTGTCACCTGTTCATCTGCACCTTCTCCCCCCCCCCCCACATGCAGAGCACCTGTGGTGTGCCTGGGCTTAGTCCAGGTGCCAGGGAGACAGGGAGCTGGTAAGGCTGCCCTCATGGTCCAGATGCAGTACAGATGGGGACAGTAGCCGTAAGGAATGGATGTCATCATGGGAAAGGAAGTTCACAGGGTAGGGGTGGCGCTATTGCCTCCCTCTGGCCCCTAGTTCCCTGTTTGGGGGCACAAGGAGGCAGAGGCTGCGAAGGACCAGGTCTCCCAGGTATACCCTGAAGTGGGCAGGATAGAGTGGCAGTGGGCACGGAGGTAGGTGGCCGCCAGGTGGGCTGGGGAGGCCACGTGTGCGCCCAGAGCTTGGGCAGGGCCCACTCACACGTTGTGCTGGCAGCGAGACTGGATGCAGATGAGCAGGCGCAAGCGGTCCCTGGGGCGCAGAGGCCCCTGCCTTGGCTGCTCAGCAAGTGCTGCGGGGAGGGCAGGTGGTGGTCACACGAAAGCGGCAGGAGCCAGGGTGGTGGGTGGCCCCCCCACACCCCGGGCCTCACCCACGTGCAGTGTGGCAGCCAGAAGGTAGAAGCCAGCCACGGGCGCCGTGTATTGACCACTGGTCAGGTTCAGGCCCAGGCCGCGGCGGAAGGCACCCTCGGAGTCAGGCTGTGGGATGCAAGGCTGGTCATCCCGAGTGTTTGGTCCTGTGTACCCACTGGGCCCACGAACCTGACTCACCACGTAGTAGATGCCGAGCTCGTGCAGTGCACGGCGCTCTACAGGTGCGTCCCTGCGCAGGCGACAGAGGAAGGCCGCCTCCACACGCCTAGCCAGTGGGCCTGGAGCCAGGGGTGCAGCCAGCAGCGCCAGCATGCCCCCGGCCGCCGCCTCATCCTCGATGGAGCCCGGGGCGGGGCTTGAGCCTGTGGTTTCAGCCGAACACCGAATGCAGGGCTCAGGCTTCGTTCGCTCACGCTGCTGTACTGCGCCTGGCACAGAGTGAGGTGGGCACATGGGGGGCTGCCTCACCTGCCCACCCCAAAGGTTGGAGTTCCCTACTCGACTGCAAGGCCTGGGGAGTCTTGGCTTCCCATCCTGCAGCTGCAGTTTCCCTCCAGCTCCTGGTCACAGGGGATACAGCCCTCTGGGCAGGTGTGTCCTACACCAGCACCCTTTCCCCCAGCCAGGCCTCTTTTGGAAAGCAGTTGCGTGTAAGTTACTACTGCAGCTATATTGGCAATCACGCAGAGTTCTCTAGCCACCGAGGTGGTATTAAAAAATAAACAGCACAGCCAGGTGCAGTGGCTCACGCCTGATATCCCAGCGTCTCCAGAGGCTGAGACAGGAGAATGGCAAGTTCAAAGCCAGCCTCAGCAACAGCAAGATACTTAGCATCTCAGTGAGACCTTGTCTCTAAGTAAAATACAAAATAGGGCTGGGATGTGGCTCACTGGTTGAGCAGTCCTGAGTACAATCCCTGGTACAAAAAAATAAAACCAGCACTCTGAACAGGAGGGGTCTGAAATGGCCCAGTTCATCATAACAAATCCAGAGCCGGTAAGAGATATGGGCCAGGCTGGCTGCAGCTCACAACCCGGGCAGGACTCTGGACTCCCAGCTAGAGCACTTGGTGGTATGCCTCTCTTCCTCCGTGAAGCCTTTTCCTCACCATGTCCCCACCCCCAGACCCTACCTTTGGCATACCTAGGCTGGGCCAGTCAGGTGCCACCTCAGGAACTGAGTTGCTAAGTTCTGCCCAAACATGGATGCCCAAACCCTGTGCACAAGATAGCCAGGGCGGTAACCCTACCTTTCAGCAGCAGCTGGAACTCCTTCAGCAGTGTCTCGGGTAGGATGAGGGGCCCTGGGGGGCCCTGGGGGCCAGGTGGCCCCGGGGGCCCTGGCAGGCCAAGCTGGAAGGGAACCTTGGCTGTGAGGACATACGAAGAGGCAGCTGGGTGCCAGGGCATTCCCTCTGCCAGCTCCTGCCACAGACAGGCAGGAGGGCACCAATAGCTGTGGGCTCTGACCTCCCAAGTGAGCCGTGGGGTCCCAACCCCTGCAGTCAGTGAGCTGTTGGCCCTGGGCAACTTCAAGGCTGGGTCTGGACAGGAACTGTGGGACTGGCTGTGGGTAGCCCTGTGGCAGGCTGTGGCCTACCTACCCCTCCCTGGTGTTCCTGGAGGGAGGGGGAACTACAGGCAGCTTCCAGGGACTTGCACCTCAAGTCAGTCAAGACACTAGTACTGCATCTGACTAGTACTAGTGTCCAGGGCCTTCCAGGAGCCCACACTGGCCTGGGTCAGGACCCAACACAGAAGGGAGGAAGTTTGCTGCATGGGGCAGCTTGGGGCAAGGCCAGGTGGTTCAGAAGGAGAGCGGGTGGGCGAGCCACAGTAACAGCGCAGCACCTCTCTGCACACCAGGCTCAGAGCTGGCATTCCACACTTGGCACAGTGAGACTGGCTCTCCATGGATAGAGAAGTCCAACGCTCAGTATGGGCAGCACAGCCCTGTCCCGAAGCTCCTGTCTCAGAGGACACAGCCCTCACTGGGGCTCAAAGCAGGAGTTAGCCACCAAGCCAAGCACCGAGTCCCAGCCTAGGCCAGGCCCAGGGCTGAGTGAGAGCAGGACCCAGCAGAGGCCTCTTCAGCACGCTCCACACAGTTGGGCAAGGCCCCTCTCCAGGACACAGAGGGGAGAAAAGAGGGCCTGGCACACCAAGGGTGTGGGTGAGTGGTGAGGACCAGGCCCTAACTCAGGGCTCCCGGGCCTGGCCAGTTCCTCTGCATCCCTGCCCCAGGTGTGTGGTCTCAGAGCTGAGTGCGTACACCAGAGGCAAGGGGTCCAGGTTACTCACCTTTGGCCTCCTGGCCTTGCCCTTGCTCCTCCTCTTACCATTGATACCCTTGTCACTCTGCCTGACAAAGAGCATCCAGGCATCCCTGGGGTCGACACTGTGCGCTGGCTCCGTGGTGGGCTCCTGGAACACAGCCAACCGGGCAGGTTGGTCCCCCTCACCTGGTGCCTGCTCGGGTGTGCCTTACAGGTGTGACCATGTGCAGCACTTCCTTTAGCACCCTGGCCCTGTACATGTGCTCTCAAAGGCGGCACAGCCCCTGCCCCTCTCCTTCTGGCCCATGGAGGACAACTCCTGGGGAACATGTCACACCACAGCCCAGACTGCACCAGTGCAAGAAGCAGGCCTTGCTGCAGATAGAGGAAGGTGGGGCACAGGGTCTGCTGCACATGTGCATCAGCACTGCAGGCTGCCCAGCCTGTCCAGGGCTTCCTCAGGATGCACTGGGACAATCATACTGTCCTCTTGACAGTCACCAGGAGGATCACAGCACCAGCACCCACTGGTGCTCAGGAAGAGGCAGCTGATAATGAGAGACCTCGACTGCCACAGACCCTGCTATCTCTCCTCCACTGGCACAAGTTCCAGCAAAGCAATGCCACCAGGGCTGCTGCTGGGCATGAGGCACAGGGGCAGGGGCTATCCTATCTGCCTCTGACCCAAGCAAGGACATGGCACTTCCAGAAATGTCCATTCCTGCAAGTGCAGCATCTGACAACTCTCAATGTGGAGCAAAGCTCTGGTGGAACCTGCTTCCTGGGAAAGGCTTCTGGCCTGCTGGGCAGTGAGCCTCGGGCAGTCTGGGTTCCAGGCAGGGATGCCAGCTGGGAAGGAAATGGCCCAAGAAGGCTCAGATGAGGTCATGGGGCTCCAGTGGTTGGTGACAAGACCCCAGGTGTCAGAGTTGGCCAGGCCCTTTTGTCAAGGACAGACCCAGCCACCAAGTCCCAGCCTTATGGGTTCCCAATGCTCTGCAGGGACTCAGGGCCTCCCTCTGGGAGCTTGCCAACCAACCCACAGGCCAGGCTGCTGTGCTGAGAAGATAGAGGCTCGGGGGTTGGAAGAAAGTCAGGTGGACAGACAGTCCTCAGAGGGCCTCCCTCTGCACCCCCACCCACATCTTACAGGGCTGATGGTTGCTGGTGATTCTTCTGCATAGCCTCATGGTATCCTGGGTGGCACCAGGATTTCCCACACAGGCCAGTGGGGATGTTGGGCTGACCCTCCCTGCTGGGCCAGTGGCCTGTGGATAGACTAGACTTGTGCTGGTTTGGAGGAAGAGCTGCAGTGTGTAGTCTGGGGCCCAAGGATTTGGGCCTGCAGCAGTGTTGGTGTGGGCTGGGCAGCTGCCCTGACCAGCCAAGTTCTCCAGCTGTAAGGACTTTCTCAGAAAGAAGTCTTGGAACCTCAGCAGGGCAAGAGAGGAAGGTGGTCTGGTGACACCTAGACCCTCCAGAGATCCAAGGTCAAATCCCACTTAGAAGCCCTGAGCCTCTCTGCCTCCCAGTGACCCTGAATCTGTCTGCCTGGCCCTTTGAGTTCTTGGCCCATGCCTAAGCATATGTGGCTTCATTCCGGGATGAAGGGCTCTGCAGAGGGACCTGCAGAGGGACCCCCCAGAGCTGGCCGCAGTCTCCAACCTTCATTAGTTGACCCCTTCTTGGTTAAGCATAGTCCTAAGTGGATACTCAGGACAGAGGATCTGAGGCTTCCCTGTGTGAGGCTCACAGCACCTTCAGTCCAGAGACCCTGGGTGCCCTACCTGCCCTGAATGAAAGGCCCCATCCACCCAGAGGACACCAGTGAGGGCCATCAACCCTCCCTTCCAGGCCTATGGCCACGCCCTCCCCCACCGGCCCATTTCAAGCCCTAAAGCCAGGAGAAAGGAGCAGGGCAGGGCTTCCAATCTCCCCTAACCGGCCAGAGGTCGTGGACAAAATGCCAACTCAGGCACGAAGGAGATCATTCTGGGCCCCCAACCCCGCTGTCCCTTCCTCAGAGCGGCGGGAAGCACTTCTGTCACTGCTCACCCCTTTACAAAATGGTTTTCTTCCCACTTTCAACAGAAGCAAGTCACTGCCCCGCAGGCTGGGGTTGGGGTTGGGGTTGGGGTTGGGGTTGGGGTTGGGGTTAGGGTTAGGGTTAGGGTTAGGGACGGTCTCTCCCGACTTCCTTCCCCGCCTGGTGGCTGGTGGGTTCTTTCTTTTTGGTGGTGGTGGCGGTGGCGCAGGTGGAACCCCGGGCCAGAGCTCTGCCACCGAGCCACACCCCAGCCCTAACTAGGAGAACCCCCGAAACCGAGGTCGGGGCTGCGGGCGGCAGCGGCTGGGCGGAGCGCGCCTGCCCGACGTCCCCGGTCCCCGCCCCGGGCTGGCGCGTCTTACCGGGCGGACGGGAGGCTCCGTCCCGGGCCGCGGGCACGCGGGGCTCCCTGCGGGCGCGCCGGGCTCCGGGTTGCCGAGGCCGGCGGCGGTGGTCAGCAGGCCAGCGCACACGAGCAGCAGGCGCGCTCCGGCGGGGCGGCCGGACGGGGCCATGCGCGCGGCGAGCGGAGGGCGGCTCCGGAGCGGCGTCGCGGGGCCGGGCCTGGGCCGCGCCTTATAACGCGCGAGCCCCGCCGCTGCCCGCCCCGCCCCGCCCCGCCCCTGCTCCCGCCCGGCCCGGTCCCTCTGGTCGCCCCCACCCTTAGGCCTCGGAGACCCCAGCTGAGCACGTCGAAGTGGACTCTTGGGCCCCTTTTCCCAGTCGGGAGCCCCTCCCTCCAGGACGCCTCCCAGATCGGGGGCGCCCTGAATTCAGGTGGTGCCCACGTCGGATGCACCCGGAGGCCCAGGGTCATGGGGCCAGTCTGCCAAGCGGGCAGCTGCCCAGAACTGGTGGGGGCCCAGGCTGGGAGGAATGACCCCATATTATGCTGCTGTGGACAGTGTTGGGGGCGGACCGGACCAAGCTGCCCTCTGTCCATCAGCCCCCAGGGTCAGTGCAGGGCACCGCACCCCGACAGGTGGAGCAGCCCCGCGCGCCTGGGATGGTTACGTTCAGACCTGTTTGGGCGTAAAGGAGGGGAGTGCGCACACCTGGATCTCTGCGCGCCTGGCGGGCACACCGCGCTTTCCGATAGAGTCGGGGCGGGCACAGCTGGCATGCTCCCTCCGCCATCCACCCCAGGGACGGCGGGACGCGGAGAACCAGGCAGGGGAAGGGCCCCTCCCGCCACGTTCCACCTGGCTGGCTTAGTGCCAGGAGATGACAAACAGGAAACACTGCCCTGAGTGAGAAAAGGCGCTTAAAAAATCATTTTGTTGTTGTTGTGTTGTTTTTGTTTTAGTTATAGATGGACACGATATCTTTGTTTTGCTTATTTATATTTTTGAGTGGTGCTGAGGATGGAACTCAGTGCCCCACATGTTTGAGGCAAGTGCTCTGCCACTGAGCCAAAACCCCAGCCCACAAAAAGAGGCACTTTTAGTTGTAAATCATCCAAAAGAATTCTGCCTCTCTTCCCTGGGGAAATGCTCCAAGAAAACACCCTGCTGCCCTGAGCATGTGGGTCCCAGGTCCCTGGCAGGTTAGGACTGAAAACAGGAAAGCTCTGCCTTAACACTGACACCCCATTTCTTTAAATATTACCATGGAATGAAAAAATATTAATTCCTGTGGAAATTACAGATCTCTAAGAACACATCTGAGAAGCATTGACCTATGCAAAATGCCTGAATTTATTTTATCTGGAGACTTGTGGTAGATTAATCACAATGAGGACATTGGCTCCCAAATCCACACATGGGATGGAGGGTGCTGCTGTGTGCCCTTGGAGCATGGGGCACTGCCTGGCAGGTTTTCACTTCTGCTGGGGGTGGGACATGAGGGCTGGCAGCCTGGCCAGTGGAACTCTGCCAGAGCAGGTCCAGGGGTGCTGGGGCCTGCGTCCCACTGTGAAGCAAGTCAAGCTGGTTCTGTTCCCTTGTTCAGGGAGCCTGTGGACCCCAGGACCCCAGGGGTTCCTGTCAGAACCTGCAATCTGCTGGTGCAGGGCCCCGCCTGGGGGTGCACTCTGTGCAGGCAGGTACCTTCTTGTTTCTGAAAAGCTTTTCCCGGCTCATGGACTAGTCCAGAGAGGTGGCCGGCTTGCCCAGGGATGCACAGCCCAGAGGCAGTGCTGGGTTTTCGTGGGGGGCAGGCCTACTTCCCTAGTGGGTGTGGTCAGTTCTTCACAGCCCTTTGGGACGCTCAGTTCTCCTGCGGTGTGTCTGGGGCTGTGGAGGCCGGTGGCCCTGTCTTCTCCCTGTGCCCCCCACCCGCCCCGTGCGCACTTCCTGCAGGGCCTTCCCCGTAGTGGCCCAAGGTGGGTGGTTTGACCAACCTGCTCCCAGCTCTGTCCCCTGTGGGCAGCACAAGGGCTCTGTGGGAAGAGGGGAAGCATGACTCTTCAGCTGCTTGGTGACTTCTCTCCCTTTCACAGTGTGGAGCCCGGGGCACAAGAGCCAGCACTGGGGACAAGAGCCATTGCCCTGTGAAAAAAACCGTTATTTTCCCAAAGAGGGAAAAATCCTAGTGATGTCATGGGCTCTGCCAGAGGGCCCAAGTCCCATTGGTCATGGTGCTGGGATGGCCTGCTGGAACACTAGCCTGGGCGTGTGACGGGCCTGGCCTGGGCCTGGGCTCCCACCTCACGGCAGCTGGCTCTCAGAGAAGATGGTAGGCAAAGTCGCTCCTGCTGCCTACCCCCCAGAGGCGCGGCCCTGGTTCAGAGGTGGGGGTGGCCCCTGGGGTGGAAGTCCTAAGTTGAATGAGTGGCCACAGGATGGGCCTGCACGCCTGGCTGGAACCTCACCCTCCCTCTCGGGCCCTGGTGCCCTGGCCTCAGCCTGGCTGCCCGGCAGCCTAAGGCAGCCAAGTGATTCCCACTCCCCTCAGTTTCTCCAAAGGAAGGCCCTTGGCCGATGAGGTCATGGGAATAAAAGCTCCCTTTGCCCCGGAAACAGTGGGAGTCTGCAGTCAACTTGTTGTGTGGCCCCCGCCACCCCTCCCCTCAGCGTGCACGTGGGCCACCAATGCTTGAATCCCAAGATCATCCCGTCACATAGATGAGGAAACTCAGGCTCAGATCCTGGGACCCCAGGAGCTTGGCTCCAGGTCATGAAGTCACCAAACAACACGGTGTCCAGGTCCAGCCCCCACGGCCTGTGGCCAGCAGCTGTGACGGACTCACAGACTGAATTCAATTCATGAATTGTTCCCTCTGTTCCTGCTCAAGTTTTGGGCACAAGGTGGGGGTGGAACCTTGTGCGTCTGGGCAGGGGCTAGGCTGTGGCAGGTCAAGGGACCTCTTGGGTTATAATCTGCTAATGGCCTCCATGTTCTCAGTAGATTAAAAATTGATTTAAAGAATTAGCTTTTAGCTCACAGTATAATGCAAAAGGGTAGATACTGGTCCTGGTGGCATTCTGGTCAGGATTGATATCACTTAACCAGCACTGGGGACGGAACCCAGGAGCACGTTACCGCTGAGCTACGTTCCCAGCCCTTCTATTTGTTATTTTGAAACAGGGTCTTAGAAGTTGCCCAGGCTTACCTCAAACTTGGAACCCTCCTGCCTCAGCCTCACAAGTAGCTGGGAAGAGTCACTTTGCTGTTGATGGTGATGATGAACACCTTTATTTTATTTGTTTATTTTTTATTGTGGTGCCAGGAACTGAACCCAGGGCCTCATGCATGCTAGGCAAGGGCTTTACCGCCGAGCCCAGCCCCAGCCCAAGGAGTCCCATTCTTAAATGTGATTGTGATGGAAACCACCCCCACCCCTGAGCCTGGCCGTCCCCGAGCAGTCTGTGGGCCCTGAGAGGCCACCTTGCCTCCGCGTAGGAACCCTTCCTTCAGGAAGACCCCTTTATCTCCTGGTTGGGGACCAGGAGTGGCTCACCCCAGGCCCTCCGGGGGCTGGGCATCTGGTGCCACATGGGGAGCAGGGACTGTTCTAGTCAGAGTTCTCACTGCTGGGACTGGAAGATCTGACCAGAACCATCTTAGGGGAGGGGCGCAGGGTTTCAGCAGGCTCCATTCCTCAGGGCTCTAGGGGAGCGGAACACGATGGCGGAAGAGTGGCGGAGAGAAGCGCTCACAGGATGGTCAGGAAGAGAGAGCAAGCTCCACTGTCCAGATGCAAACCTCATGCCCAGCCACGCCCCAGGCCCCCTCCTCCAGGCGCCCCGGTCAGCGCCTGCAGCCATCAGTTCTCCGACTGGGCTAAGGTCTCAGGCCCAGTCCCTTCCCCTCGGAGCCCTCACACTGCCTCACTCGTGAGCCTTTGGGGGACGCCTCACATCCAGACCCTAACAGGGACCAGACGCAGGCCCTTGTGCGGGTTGTGTCCTGGCTCCCCCGAGTTCCTGACAGAGTGCAGGCCGCGGAGTGGGGCTTCACTGACCACAGGGCCCTCCAGGCTGCCTGTCCCTGTGGCTCGTTCCAGAGGCTGAAGAGGCTGGTGACGCAGGGGCGGTGCGGGCTACCCAAGCCCAGTGGAAATGGCTGCAGCACCCTGGGCCCTGACTCATGGTGCGGGGCCTGGCTACTGAGGCTCCATGGGCACCCCGGGGGCTGGGCTGCTGCCGGGGCTCTCTGCCCCCAGCACCACCTGCCGGAGGACATGCTGCACCCACTTGGCAGACGCACACTCCATAGTTGGGAGGGCAGCTTGAGAGCAGGGTAGGGGGTGGTGCTTGGCTGGCACATGTTCTGAAGTGCCCCATGTCCCTTCTAGAAGCCCACATGAGCCCCAGTCCTTCTGAGTCCTGTGTTCCTGAGGTCTTCAGTAACAGAAGAGGCTGCCCATGGTCATCCCTGTCCTGTGTGAATGAGCACCATCACCCAGGGCTTGAGTCACATGCCCGAGAGTCCCCGTGTGCCATCCCAGTGGCCTGTCCCCTTCCCCACCTGCTCCACACCAGAGTGGCCTTGGTGGACTGTGCCACAGCCTCTCTTCCTTCTGGATTCCGGTTGGTTTGGCTGGTGTGCGGCACTAACAGGAGGGGACAGGAGAGTGAGAAGCACCTGCTCTTCCACGTCCTCCTCAGGGCACTGCCCTCCCTCCCCAAGGCCCTCTCTGCACAAGCACTGCATGGGTCCTGAACTGGGCAGCTCCGTGGACCAGCCAAGGTGTGGTGTGAAGCTGCAGGTCGGGCACTGGTCGGCATGTGCCCAACCCCAGAACGGCCCCCATTCCCCTGCATGCTATGGCCAGCGCCCCACCTTTCCCGCCAGCGTAAGTCGGTCTCACTCCTCAAGGCGCGGTTTTTAAACACCTAGAAAGGGTTCCTGGGGACTTCTGTGCAGCAAGAGCCAAGGGTCCCAGAGACCCTTGCCCCGTTTTCACCCTGTCCATCAGGCAGTGGGGTCCCTCAGGCCCTGGCTCTTTTTCCTGGAGGACCTGCTCTACCTGGGCCCAAGGTCAGCTCAGTTCTTCCTAAAAAACTGGCCTGGAAGTCAGGCCTGGGAGCAGAGTGGACCCTAACACGAACTAGAACCCAGGGGTAAAAGCCCAGGTGCCATGGGCTGGACCTGGAGGCCTTGGAGGGTCAGGGCAGGGCCAGTGCTAGGGCTGACTCCTAACTTGCAGCTCATCTTCTGATGGAGCCTGTGACAGAGGGGGTGTGGCACTCAGACCCGGTGAGAGTCCTTAAATATGTCCTTGGTTACAAACATGGTGCCTGATTCAGGATGAGAGAGAGAGAGAGAGAGAGAGAGAGAGGGAGGGAGGAGCATGCAGGAGGCTGAGCCAACCCTGCATGGGCCCCAGTGATACTCAAGGGCCCTGGGGCAGGCCTGAGCCAGCAGGAGGCCATCAATGTCCCCAGCTTCCTCTCTCAGGAGGGTTCTGGAAGACCCCCTTCAGAACCCAGAGCCACAAAGTCCCTACAGACTCCAGTGGGTCCCACCCTGTGGGTAATTTCATCCCAAGAGCCTTTTCTTTGATGAACATTGTCCCAAGAAGCAGGGCAGTCCTGTCCTCAAGCGCTCTCTCCAGCCGCCCACCTTCAGACCCTTCTGTGCCTCATGCCCCACCCCCTTCTTTCCTAGGGCATCCTGGAGGGGCACAGAAAGGGTTGAGCCAGGCCTCCTTTGTCCCCAGAAGCAAATTTGGAAACACTGCTGTCGCAGTCTGGCTGGGCACAAAATAACTGAGCCGCCACGAGGCACTTGTAGGTTCAAAACAGGAACTCCTTTATTATCCGCACTCTTGCGAACGCCACCCACACGGCTTCCAGGAACACCACACACCAACCGGAGATCCCTCCTCCGGAACTTCCCCAACCAACGAGAACTCTCCAGGAATCCCTGCCAGAACTCCAAAGTAGGGGGCGCCCCAGGCGGACAGCAGGGGTCGAATATACAACTGAATACACAGCTTAACATAACCATCATCATCTCAATGGCTCGCTGGCGTCACCTCTCAACCACTCATTCTGGCAAAAATGCCATGCGTCGTTCTGGCTCTCAGCACAGTGCCACTGTGGGGGGCGGGACGAAGCCCACCTTGTGGTCCTGTTGCAGTGAGCACAGAACCCAAGGCCAGAGCCGGCAGGTGCCAGGTGTGGTCAAACACTGTGGGTCAGAGCAAGCCAGAGAGGGCCTGGTGCTGACCCATCCCGGGGCCCTGCTTCAGTGCCCACTTCACTCCTCATTTAGGCAACTTCCGCAGGTGGGGCACAGAGGCCCTAGGAGCTGACCCTGGGAGAGGCCTGAGTTCTGGGGTGTCCTGATCCCCCGGTGCCTTCCTCTGAGGTCGGCATCCCAGGTCAGCAAAGCCCTCCTCCCACACAGGTGTCTGGAGATCAGGCCGTGCTGCCAGAACTGTGGACACAGGCCACGTCCTCTCAGTGTGCCTTCTGATGTCCCCTGTGGCCCAGAGCCTGGAGACAGCGGCTCTGGTGGAACCGGTGAGAGCCAGGGGTTCCACAGGGTGACAAGGACCTGACGGGTGCCCCGCCAGTGCTCCCCACCTAGTGCTCCTGGGCTGGGCCGAAGGGCTGCGTCCACTTGGAGACGTCCAGGAAGATGCTGGAGGCACTGTGATAGAGCCAGAGGCGGGGCAGGGCCCCGTGGCGCGTCCAGGAGTCGCGCACCGTGTCGTAGGCCTCCATCTCCACACGGTAGTCGCCGTCCATGCCCTGCCAGCGGCCACCTGTCACGTACAGGGCATCACCCAGAGGCACCAGCGCACCATTCTCATGCAGGCTGTGTTGGGACTGCACCTGTGGGTGGTCAGTGGTCAGCGTCCAGCAGGCCGGAGGCTTATGGCCAACAGCGTCCTCACCAGGGTCAGCGGGGTGGGGGAGGGTGGCAGGGCAGTTTGTACCAGCTTCCTGGGGAGGTCACCAGGACCCCTCAGGCTTCCTCGGACTCCCTTTGGGGGAGCCCCTGCGATTCCCCAGAGGATGACCTCTCCTGGTGTCAGAGGGGCTGAGGGGACCCTGAGGCCTAAGCCCAGGGGCCTCCAGTGAGGCTGGAGTGAGCCTCCATTCACAGTGGCTGTCTCGAGGGCACGAGGGGCAGGTGTGCTCACCTGCAGACACCCCGGAGGGCGAGCCACCCCGGGACCCCTGCCCACGCACACTCCTTGCCCCTGCATACGGCCTCAGGAGTGCCCTGGAGAGGGGTTGAGGGACATGGCCTGAGAGACTGTGGGCACGAGAGCCGGCGTGGTGGGAAGGGCCTGACTATCAGCCCAGGGAGGGCAAAGTAGGACCCCAACCCAGGTGGTGGGACCCCAGCCTGGCCCTGGAGCATGGCGGGAGAGGCCTGGTGCAGGACGGGCCCAGGAAGCAGTGCTCCTGGCAGGGCCCGTCCTGCACCTGTCTTGCCACTATGGTGGGGGCCTCAGGTCAGCAGAGTGCAGACACCAAGGGACAGCTGCAGGCAACAGGAATGCAGAGGCCCACTGTTGCCAGGACAGCGGCTGCAGCCTCCCAGGGCGCCTGCGGGAGGGAAGCCTCAGCTCAGCCTCTGGAGGGCAGGCCCAGTGTCCAGCACGGGCTGAGACCCATCGTGGCCTCCAAAGAGGAGAAAACCGGGGCTCCCGTGGCCCCAGGCTGGCCTCTGGAATGACCACCTTCCATCCTCCCCGGGGCCAGTGGAGAGTGGGGGGTGCCTGGGGATCTAGGGAGCCCACACCAGGGCAGCTCAGGAATCCGCTCCCTGGCCCGACCACCCCCAGGGGGAGGCTCACTCCCTCGTGGCCGCGGGAGGAGCAGCTTCCTTTTAGTCTGTGGCTGCCTCTGAAACACCCGCTGCCTGAGCCTGGGACACTCCCCAGGGACAGAGTGCCGGTGGTGACCGGCTCACCCGTCCTCAGCGCTGGCGTCCTCAGCGCCGGCGTGGCGGGATGCATCCAGGGGACAGTGAACTGTCTTCACTTCCCTGTTGGCCTCTCTGTGCCCCCCGGGCCAGGAGTGCAGCAGGGCCCACCAGTGGAGAGGTGCCTGGGAGGCGGGGAGCCCACCTTCTGCCACAGGTTGGCCCCCGGGTCGTACACGTAGACCTTCTTGGTGTTGTCTCCGATGAGGTACAGCCCCCCCTGCAGCGCGGCACAGCGGGGCGAGGACAGGTACTTGGGCAGGAAGGGCGAGGCGATCACACTCCACGCATCTGCAGGCAGCGGGCACCTTCACCAGAGGGGCCTGGTGTGGTCCACAGCCAAGGCCAGGCGCCGCTCGGAGCCTGGTGCTCTCTGCTGCGGACAGCGTGAGCACCCTCACTGAGACTGGACACTTGTGGAGGGGGCCGTCCCTGTGCCCTGCGAGGCCAAGTCCACTGAACTGCAGAGGCCTTTCAGCCTCAGGAGACGCTGCGGCCTGGTCACCCCACCTCCCTGACCCACTGTCGTAGTCCTCGAGCCTCTGTCTCCATGCTGCTCGCAGTGGCCTGTCCCCCAGGTCTCCCCGGGGGCCCAGCCCGACCTGGAGTCTGGCTCTCACTGGTAGATGGTCCCTCTCATCTCCACTGTCCAGAGGATAAAGGGACAGAGACCAGGGCTGGGAAGGCCACCCTGCTGGAGAATACCCAGCTGAGACTCACTGGGTCTCGGAGGCCCAGGATCCCTGCCCGTGAGGCCCAGTCCAGGTGCACAAAGCCACCAGGCAGGCTTCAGGACCAGGCCAGGGGCTGGGGCAGGACAGACAGGCTGCTGCCCTCTGCGAGGCGACCGGCCGACCTTCCCATCCCTCTCTAAAGGGGCTGTGGCCCTTCGTGAGAGGTCCAAGGCCACCTCTCCCCTCCTCTTGGCCCCACCCGCGGCCCACTGTGCTGGGACTGGGTTGGGAGCCTTGCAGAGGGGGCTGGTGGTCCCCGCCCCTGCTGGGGCCGCAGGATGCGGCAGGGTCCCATGCCTGCCCACCTGTGACGGGGTTGTAGCACTGCAGGGCCAGCGCGTTGTACTTGCAGGCGCTGGAGCCCACCAGGTAGAGCCGGCCCCGGCAGCCGGCCGCACAGAAGTTGCTGACGTACTTGAGGGCTGGGCTGACGGGCGTCCAGCTGTCCGTGTAGGGGTCGTAGCTCTCCACCTCCACCACACCCAGGGCAGTGCCTGTGGGGCAGCTCAGCCACGTGAGGGGAGGCTGCACCCCAGAGGGAGCTTTCAGGGGTGCACAGGGTTGGGGGCAAGTGGGGAGCGTGGCCTCCAGAGGCAGCCAGCCTCCCACATCCAGGGAGGCTGGGGCTCCGAGAGCTGAGGCTGCCTGCCCGAGGCCATGCAACCGACAACTGGCAGGGAATGGGCAGTCACTTGGACCCTGAAGTGTCCCCGGCCAGTCCTGAGAGGGTGGACTGCAAGAAGAAAGACCCTGGAGCTACCGGCAGCCCGTGCCCAGTCCCCAGTGGGGTCCGGATGTGACAAAGAAGGGGAGCCCGGCTGTGGAGCAGGAGGTGCGCCTCGAGTTCCTAGTGCCCAGTCTTGATGGCACCTGGGGTGTCACGGTGCCCCACCATGTGACCCTGGGGGTTGAGATGCCCTGGGGATTAGGTGTGCTCTCTGCTTCCTGGCTAGGGACACAGCAGCCATTGAGAGAACAGGGGACAGTGGGCATTAGGCATGGCTGCAGTGCCAGGCAGTTATTTACGGAGCTCGAGGGTCACGTGCATTTCATGTTCAACATTTGGATCGATGATTCCCGGGTGGCTGCTTGCTCTAGCACTGGGGTGCCTGCGTGACTAGTTGGTCCCGTTTCAGGCTAGAGGCTCAGTGGGCCTGACGGCAATGAGAAAGTGGCCACAGCGGGTTCCCCACTCTGAGGTTCCCGTGACCCTGAGCTAAAGGCTGAGTCCAGGCTTCAGGGGTGGCGTGGTCACCCCTGCTGGCAAATCAAGGCCTCAGTTTCTGCCGGCCACCTCCTGACTCATCGTCCTGCTTCCTCTGTCCCCAAAGGCGTCCGAAGCACTGGGGCTGGCTGTGGAGGTCTCCCAGGCCATGGGTTTTGAGAACCACCCCCTGGAAGCCCTGTGGTGGACTTCCCCGACCTCTGGGCAGGAAGGAGGGGCTTCCTGCGGCTGCAGGGAGTGGGGAGGGAGGCCTCACCGCCAATGGCGTAGATCTCCCCGTTGAGCGCGGCGCTGGCGTGGTTGGTACGGGCCTTCAGCATGGGTGCCACTGGCTTCCAGGCTGCCTCCTTCAGCGGGAAGCACCAGGCCTGGGTGGTTGACCAGGTGTCTGTCTGGGTGCCCCGGGAGCCACCTGCCAGGAGAGGCTCTATCTACACGGGTACCACCAATGTGGGGTCTCTGGATCCCTGGGGTCTGGGTACCAATGTGGGTACAAATGCCCCTGCCCCATGCCAGGCCATGGTCACGAATGTGTTGCGCCTCCATGCCACCAGGTCCTGGGCTGTGGGCGGCACTGTGGGCGGCATGGAGTTGTGGGCCTCCTTCCTCATCAACCAGGGGAGATGAGGATTCCCAACCTCCAACGGGAAGATTTCTCCCCCAGCCAAATCCTATAAGGAACCCCAAATCCTGAGATGTGAAAGGATAAGGGGGCCACCCTGTCACCAGCTCCTTCTGGGGACACGCCGGCTGCAGGAGCACAGCAGGTTGGCCCTGGGCAGTCAGTGAACACTGCCCAGCTCCAGCGCCTACTGGTCACCCCTGGACTTAAATCCTTGCTTTCACAGCTTGGCTGGGCCTGGAGGGACCCTGTGAGAGGGGAGAGCGAATCTGGGGCCAGTACTAGGCCAGGCACTCACTGGGCAGGGCTCTCTGGAAGGGGCTAGCTGGCCGCCCACCTGTGACATAGACATCGTTGTTGAGTGCTGCCAGGGAGAAGCCCCACTTGTGGTAGTCAGGGAAGTCCGGGAGAGCCGTCCACCTCCCTGCGGGGAGAGAGGAGCATGCTGAGGAAGCACCCCTCGCTGCAGACAAAGGGGCACAGAGGGGCCCGGCCAGCCACAGAGGTGAGATGCACCCAGCCTGGCCCTGCGTGCTGCGGCTCATCATGACCTCACCTCTAGCACCCCAGAGCCTGGCACCCAGCCTGGACACGGGCGGCACCCAGGGATGTAGCAAAGGCCGTCAGGCTCCGCAGGCCAGGCCACGTGGTTCACCCCACTGACCCCAAGCGGCTATTCAGTCTCAGGTCCAGTTTCCCCTCAGTCAGATGGGGTGTGGGCTGTTACCTGATCTCTGGGTGTCACTAGTGAGTTATGAAAACATCACTCACCATCCAGCCACCCAACCATCCCCCTGAGCCCCCTGTTTGCCCCATAGGGCATCGGACCCTGGCCCTATGGGAAGCAGAACGGGTCCAAACCCCAGCTCTCATGCGCCAGCGTGTGGACGAGCCCTGGCCCTGGTTTCCCTCTGTGTGTAAGGGGGTCCTCCTGCTTCCCTGGGGAGGGGTGGCATGGGAGGACGGGTGGGGCACGGGGACGGCTCCGCCGTGGTGGGTGTTGGGAGTGTTCTCACTGCTGGGAGAACGAGTGATGTGCCAAGTCAGACCTGCCTTCCTGGGGCTCTTGGGTAAACTGAGGCAAGAGATGAGAAGATGTTGAAAAAAAAATCAGCAAGAGCCTGTCTGGGGACACTGGGTCCTAGAAATGGAAGTGTCTGTGGGCGGGACCAGCCCTCCGGGAAGCACCCGGGAAGCACCCGGGAACGCTCACTGTCTGTGAGAATTCAGGGCCTCATGGTGAGCAGAGCCTGGCACCGTGGGCAGGGACCGAGTGTCCCCTGACTCATGCCTGTGTCACCCCAGGGTGGGGATTGCCCAGTAGTTAGCAGGCCTTGGATGCCAGCACCCCCACCCTGCCCTGCTGACCTCCTGGCCAGGTTTGAGGGACAGCTGCTCCCTCCTGACGTCAGCCCCAAATCCCCTCTCGTCAGCCTCGGACTTGGACAGCCAGCCTCGGACCTCCTCCAGCCGACCAGCCGCTGCCGCCCTGCGGGTGGCTGGCCACCTGCCCCAGAACTTTCCCAGGAAGTGGCAAACAGAGCCATGAGGAGCCCTCAGAGCCCCCCACCCCTTCCCAGGAAGGCAGGGAGGCCCCCCAAACAGCAGGCCTGTCCCCGGTGTGCCCTCGGCTCCTGGCCTCCTGGTGACTGTGCGAGAGGCCCCAGGCCCTGGGCACACAGGAGGAGGCTGAGGACCCTCAGGGAGGCAGAGCAGCCTGCTCAAGGCTGGGCCAGAGCCCGTGGGCCGAGCGCTCACCCAGGCAGCCTGCGCCCCTCTGTCCCTGTGCCAGGGAAGGGGCACTGAGAGGAAGCAGTGACCCAGGCCACCACCCCACACAGCTCTCCCTGGGCAGTGGACCTTCTCTCTGGCCACCAGAACCCGATAAAGACCAGAGATGGGGACTCTGACTGGAGGGAGAGGGGACTGAATGTGTCCCCACCCCTGCTATGGCCTGGGCTCCTCTGCAGTCCCCAACAAGGCCCGACGAGGACCCCCAATACATGGACTTGGGCAAGGGCCCTATTTCCTGTGCATCTGCAAGGTGACACCAGGGCCACCTGAAGGGGTGTGGGGAGGTACTCACGGGCCTTGGTGTTGTAGAAGGCGAAGTTCCCAGGCTGAGGAGTGGGCTCCTCACCACCCTCGTCCTCCTCCAGTGCCCGCCCGCCCACTACCACCAGTACCTCCTCCATCTTCGGCGGGAGGCCCAGCATCACCTGTGGGCGGGAGCAGGGGCAGAGCATCTGGCCACCATCTCCCCATGCCAGGGGCCCATGGCGGTCCCTGTGTCAGTGCCACACCTGGGCCAGCCTCAGCAGGGGTGCACACGTGTGTGTGTGTGCTTACATGTGTGTACACGTGTGCGGGTTGCCTTATGGCTGTGGGGTGCAGACGGCTGCGGAGGCAGGGTGTGTGAGGGCCAGCACTGTGCCCCGTGCCCCTGGCTGGGCTGCTCTGGGAGACACAGTCTCAGTAAGGAGCCACTGTCCCAGGCTACCAGGACCTTCTCCAGAATGTCCAGCCTCCCACCGCCAGGATCACTGTGACGGCCAGCTGGGCAGCTCCCAGGTGGCCGCAGCATGAGGCCAGGCCCACTGTGATTGGCCAGGGCCCGGCGGTGGCAGGGGTCAGGATTCTGCCCCCTGTACACTGCCGGGAGCCACCAGGCTGGGCCAAGCCTCCACCGGTGCCCCTCCAGGCTGTCTGGAGGCTGACCCACGTGCTCCTTGTCTCAGCCACGTCCAGGTCTGTCACTTCACCAGGACCTGCCCCGCCTGCCGTCAGCACAAAACGAAGGGCAGCCATGAGGCCAGCTCAGCACCCTCAGGGCAGATGCTGGTGGCTGCCAGGCTGCCTGTGCCCCCTGCCTAGGAGCCACCTGGGCCACCTTCCTGGACGATCTGTACCCCCCCGTCCCATTCCTTTTCGCTGAGCGCCTTCCTCGAGGACCCTGCTCTGATGCCCCCCCCCAGAGCTCCTGACGCCAGCCCCTGGAGGGTGCCTGAGCATCCCCCCTCTGCCTGGGGTCTGCTCAGGTTCTTCCGGCTGAGCCACGGGGTCCTCCTGGTTGGGGCCACTCCTAGGTTCCCACCCTGATACCCAGGGTGTGGCTCTCAGGGCACCATCTGTACTTGAGGGATGAGTAATGCCCTCACAGGTGACCAACCCAGGGCAGGAGCAGTGCAAAGCTGGTGGCACCTTGGTGACTCCCCTTTCTTGTTCTTGCTCCCCGGGCAGGTGGCGTCTCAGGGCTGCCCCTGTTCCTCAGCAGGAGGAGCCACAGGCCCTCACTCACCCCACTGTGGCCCTGGGACAGCGCCTCCTGGCAGGCCTCTGACTCCTGGATCAGCGGCTCTGTGGCCAGCAGCTGTTGCATGCAGGGCCTGGGCACAGCGTCCAGGTGCACGAGGCTGAGCAGCTCGGGCAGGTGGACAGCCCGGGCCTGGGCGTCATGGCGCACCCAGCGCAGCAGGGCCTCTAGCCGGCTCTGCTCCGGCTGCATCTGCAGCAGGTCACTGGCCAGACAGGTAGCCAACCGTTCTCGGGACAGCTGCAGGAACTCGTCCTCCTGGGCCACGGCCTCAAAGTTCTCCCGTAGGAAGGCCCAGGCCTTGGCGGCCACCCCCAGCAGCCCCTGTTGCTCCCCGAACTCGCAGATTCCCAGGCAGTTGGTGGCATCCAGCTGCTGTTGGAGGTAGCGGCCACAGACCTTCTGCACGGCAGGGAAGTGGAGGCGGGAGGCCGTGCGCGTCAGGGCCTCCACATTGGTCTGCGTGATGGTCAGCCGACCCGTGTACACGAAGTCCAGCAGCTGTCCCACCACGGCCGGCTCCACGTCAGGTAGCTCCACACGAGCAGAGAAGCTCTCAGCGAAGTCACCAGAAAACATGGCGTGGAAGTAGGGGCTGCTGAGCGCCAGCAGGCTGCGGTGACAAGGCAGCTCCCGGCCGCCCACCAGCAGGGTGACGTCGGCCAGCTTGGGCAGAGAGCGAAGCTGCTGCAGGCCATCCAGCATGTCCTGGGCGTGCGAGGGCAGCTGGAAGTCCAGGTCATCCACATTCCGCACCATGATGCCAGAGCTGGGCAGGGACACTCTGCAGCCCACCCTGTCACCGTAGAGGCACCTGGAGCCCACCTGAGTTCCTAGGAAGGGCAGAGAGCAGGGTCAGCCTGAGCGACAGGCTCACTCTCTCTGGGGACCGTTGGTGCACCACCCTCCCTGCCCCAGCAAGCCCTGGCTGAGCCTGACTGACCTGGGGCCACCGTCTGCCACCTCCCTTGACCCAGGCCACAGCCCTTGGAGGGAAAGCTCTGTTCCCATTTCACAGGAGGGAGGTGGCCAAGCCACTGGGGAAGGGCAGGCCCGAGAAAGAACCCAAGCCCCCAGAGGACAGGACTCCTGTGCCACTCGAGCTCCCCAAGGCCGGCCCTACCCCACCCCTCTGCCTGATTGACTGTTGGGGCGTTTTAGGGTCTCCTGCCCCCTGATTCGCACCGCCGGCCAGGCCTTTTCTTGGTGGCCTTGGGTGGCTCTGCTCCTCTCTCTGGTCCCATTTCCTCATCTGCCAATGGAGAAGCTGGGGGTGAAGGGCCTGGATCCACCATCCTCCCAAGTCTACCCTGCCCAAATGGGGGTCTCCAGGCCCCACCTTGCTCTGCATTAGCCACTCAGCCCCACCATCCTGAAGGTGAGGGTGTCATTTTACAGCAGGGAAGCTGAGGCACAGAGAGCCTGACTCACTTGCCCAAGGTCACACAGAAACTGAGGGAGCCAACCCTGGAACTCAGCCAGGTGTGGGGCTATGGCCAAACTTGGGCCACTGAAGACCCTGTGGCTCAGCCAGAGGCTCCTCCTGGGCATGTTGAAGGAGGAGCCTGCTTATTTATGGGCTTCTGGTGTTTTGCCCTCAGAAAACATCCTAAAGCAAGAGTGTGCACAGTCACCCCAAGGCAGAGGCTAGCACAGCAGAGAGGCATCCCATCCACCAGGGGGCACCCACGCAGCCCCCAGGGCCAGGCCGCGGTACTGAATGCTCTAGAAATCAAACCAGATAAAACAGAGCCGAATAAACACGAGAGAGACCCGTAGAGTGACTTGACTCAACCTCAAGGCCTGAGCAAGAGACGCGGGGCAGGCGCTGGAGGCCTGTCCACTCCGTGGCCTGCGCTGCCCTTCTCCTTCCCACTGAGCAGAATGCTCCCAAGGAGCCACTTAGGCCTTCCAGGGGCCAGCCTGGGCTCATGCTGGGACAGGACAGCTCAGGAGGCCAGGGCCAGCACCCGGCCGGCCATCCAACACGCTCGACCCCCTCACCCCCTCGGGCAGGGTGAGCACAAGAGGCCAGCGAGCTGCAGGCGCGGGGGCTCTCCTGGGCCACCGCCCACAGGCTCTGCATTCCCGTCATTGCTGCCTTCCCTTGGCCAGCCGCTGCGATGGTGACACAGTGGCTGTCAGACGGGAGCGCCCAGCACGTCCCAGCCACCTCAGGGTGGCTCTGAGCACACGCTGCTGCCATCCCAGCATGGGACAGGGGTCCCAGGGCCTCAGAGCCTCCTCCAGCACCTGCCCAGGGAGGAGGGAGGGTGGGCAGCTCACAGCCGTCACCCAGCCTGGCGGGGAGTGGGCCAGCGTGGCCCTGGCTGCAGTCCTGGGGTTCGGGGGCCTCCTGGCCCCCCGCCCACTGAGGAAGCCTGTTGGCTGAGCCCCCAGTTCACCCTGAGGAACTGGGCTCGGCCTGTAGAGGGGCCTCTGTCGCAAGCACTCAGCTCCGTGACCCCCAGGCTAACGGGACACCAGCACGACCTGCCTGCTCACCCCACTGCCGCCTGCCTGGCCCCTCCCTTGCTGCCCGCCCCCCTCAGAGCCCCTGCCCCTACCGTTCAGCCAGCCTTGGCGCCCGTCGCTGAGAACACAGAGCTGAGGGCAGGACTGCCCAGCTGCAGCGAGGGGCATGGAGGCCTCCCGGTCTGGGCTGGGTGGCCACGTGGGGACGACGGGATATTTTTAGCCTCTGTCTACATAGAAGGGAGGGTGGGGAGGGATGGGCTGGAGGAAGAGGGGAGGTGATAGCTTTTCACAGACGTCTGCTGTGAAAGCCCAAACTGACCATGTCACGTCAGAGGGCCTGAGGCCTGCAGGTGACCCCAGGGCAGAACAGACAGTGGGGAGCTTCCAGGGCACCCACGAACTTTCACCCCTCCAGGGGCTCTTGGGCTAACTTGATGGGTGGGACTGCAACCCCCTCCCCAGTTTGCTCCTCTGCAGGAGGGGACAGTGGGAGCCTATGCTGGGGACCAGGGCCCACAAGGAGTCTCAGCTCATGGCTGGACCAGGGGGAGGGACGCTTTGGTCTACTTGACAGGGCCCGGGAGCCCTCTGATTCTGCTGTAGAGTGGAGAAGTCTCTCCACCAACAAGCAGGTCGGTCAGCCAGGCCTTTCAAAGGTTGGGGTCTGCAATGGCAGTGGGGGGGTTTTGGTGGCCAAGAGGGTGACAGGGTACTGAGGAAGCCCCACCCAGCAGATGCAGGGCACCAGAGGCCAGCCTCCCTTCCTACCAGGCCACGGCCTTGGCCTTGGGCTGCCTGGTCTCTTCCTTCATCCTGAGCACCCAAGAGAGCGAAGACATGGGGTGGGGTCATCTAGACACACAGGGGTCACAGGGAGCCCCTCACATCTGGGCCTGAATGAGGCTCAGGAGGTTGAGCCCAGGAGCTGGGGTCTCTGGAGGTCTCTCATGGCAGTGGTCAGAACCAGTCTTCCCAGACAAGGAGCTTCCACGCACCAGAGAGAAGCCCTTGGCCCTGAGCCTGGGCTGGTCAGGCCGGAGCCTCACTGGTCAGCTCTTCCTACTAAAATGACCATCTCTGGTGTGTTGGCAGTGCTGGAGTAGGGAGTGTCTTACCGAGCAGAGGGGCCAGGTGGCCCCGTGACAGCCTCCCAGCAGAGCAAGGCAATCTCTCAAGGTAGTGGGGTGTCTGGGCACGAGAGGCACCTGCTCGGCCAGCCCAGCTGCTGTGGCCTGGTTTGAAGCTAAAGGCCACAGCCCCTGCTCCCAGGATGAGTTTGTTGAGGCAGGGGACAGCGGTCACACAGAACCTGGCATCAAATCGACAGAACGTTCCCGGCTCCCGCGTGGGGTCCCTCCTTCCACGCGCCCCTCCCCGGCTAGCCTACCCCCGCCCCGCCCCTTCTCTGCTTCTGTTCCCCATTCTGTTCCCCCAGCCCTGCTCTGCAGGCTCACGTGGGGTGAGAGAGCCCCATGATGTCCCCAAGTGTCATATGTCAGGCCATCGTAGGGAGGGAGCTGGAGGGGGAGTGGAGAGGCTGGCTTTGCTCAGGGTGTCTGTCCCTGCTCAGGCTGGAGGGAAGGAGGACAGGAATCCTGATGACAGGCTGCTGTCACAGGGAGCTGGCTCTGCCTGGGGACAGTGCTGTGTGCCAAATGTGCTGGCCTCACAGTGGGGATTGGAGACCTGGCCAGTCAGCGAGACTCAGTGACGCGGCTCAAAAGGGATCCTCATCAACGGAGGGTCCGCCTTTGAAAGTGCACTGCTCACCCCCCACCCTTTTATTTTGTACCAGGGATCGAACCCAGGGGCGCTTAACCATGGAGACACATCCCCAGCCCTTTTTTATTTTATTTGGAGACAGGGTCTCGCTGAGTTGCTCAGCACCTCACTTTTGCTGAGGCTGGCTTGGAACTCATGATCCTCCTGCCTCGGCCTCCTGAGCCACTGGGATTACAGGCGCTCACTCTCATTTCCTTTATGATGATAAAAACACAGCATTCATTTTGGAAATCAGAAAAACATAAAGCGGAAAAGAGACTATGGCCTTCACACCCTGGTGGCCTCCCTTCGGGCCTCGCTGGTCTCACAGTAGGTGTGTGTGTCGGTGTGGTCCTCGTCACTGGATGACACATGGCCAGCACTTCCGATGAGATCAGTGTTTGAAAACATGGTTTTGGATTCCATCTCAGCAGGGCGATGCCTCGCTGTAGGAAGTGGGAAGTGAAGCCTCTTCTCCTCATGGGTGTCCGGTTTCCCCCCCACTACTGTTAGGAGGAGAGGGTGTGGCTGTGGTGACCTCCCAGAACAGATTCTGAGCGTGAACTCACAAGTTCTAGTGTGCGACCATCATCAGCACCTGTGCACAGACCAGAGTGACCAGCCTGGCTGAGGCAGTGCCCTCTCTCCTCAAGTGCAGCTCTTTCCGTGGCTGCCCCGGCCAGGCTGCAGACTGTATGGTTGGCCTGGGACAGGACCCTGCAGGGCGCACTGGCCAGCCCCCCCGGGTTTTGTGCCAGCCAGCTCATGGGGTCTCTTCTTCCAAGCGAGACTTATTTTGTGCTTAGGATGCCATAAAGTTTTGCTTTCTTCTTCTTCCAAGATACTTTTCTAAACAATCTCAGCACTGTTACCAACACTTCTTCCCCTGGGAATGTGCCCATGCCCCAGGTTAAGTCAGCCCAGTCTGTTCTGATCTGCTTACCCGAGTGACCATGCTCCTGGCTCAGGGCTACCTAGTGCAGTGGACTACTGCTCTGTGATCATGAGACCTTCAGATCTGAACACCAGCATCTCCTCATCACTCCTGTTGTATCAGTCAGCTGTTACTGCGTGACAGATTGCTCCCACACCTAGTGTTTCAGGACAACAAACAAATATGGTTTTATTCCAGGGTGGTTCTCTCAGAATGTCTAAATGAGGCTGCACTCAGGAGCTGGCCATACTGTAGTGACCTGAAGGCAGCTCTGGGGACCCTGCTGGGCTGTCCTGCACTCTTCCCTGTTCCGCCGTGGGCTTCCCTAGAGTCAGAGAGAGCACAGGAGACAGAGCCACGGTGTCTTCTGTAACCAGGTGGAAGGGACACCACAGCTTCAGTGGTGTTCTGGGGGGCACCTGGGGCTGTGACTAACAGGTGGCGAGGGGACTTCTTGAAGGCTGGCCTCAGAGTTTATTTGCTCATTTTTTGTTTCAAACAAAACAAAAACAGAAGAAGAAGGAAAAGAAGAAAAAAGAAAAGGAAAGGAAAAGAAAAGCTTGACTCTGCACCAGCCCACACAGTGGTGTGGAGCGCGTACGTCTCACCAAGCTCAACCCACCAGGAGGGAAGACGCGCTGCCCCTGCGCTGCCCTTGGTGAGACTGCTTCCTGCCTCTCCCCTGGCGCGCGCTGGCAGGCTGGCAGAGGCCCCTCCTGACCTTGTTCCTGTCTGGCCTCCTCCTGAGTCTGCAGCCTCCAGGATTCCGAGAAGGGCCTCTGGGGTCTCCAGTGAGCTTCTGCCGACTGGAGACATTTATAGGCACCAGACAGAACTCCCCGCAGGTGAGCTGTGAGTGGCCAGGGATTCCCAGGCCGATGGTATCAGAAACCCTGAGATGTCTTTAAAAGCCAGCTCACCAGGCCAAGGCCACTAGGATCTCTGGGGCAGCTCCCCCCAGAAGCAGGGAGTTTGCAGAAGGCCACTTGGGGGTCACCTCCTTCTGGGCGACAAGCCTGGCCCTGAGCCACCACTGCCTCCCTCATCCAACAGCCCGCCTTACCCGAGGACCCCTGGGCTTGTCAGGTGTCCCCTAATAGCCTCAATCTGCCCCTTAGCTGAGAAACTGAGGTCCAGAGGCTACCAGGGGCTTTTCTGAGGCCATAGTACACAGGTACGATGCCCTGAGCCAGATCACCAACCTCCTACCCAGAAGTGGCCTGAGGCCAGGCTCTGTCTTCTGCCCACCACCCAGCCCCCAGGCCCTCCTTGGTCAGGCCCTTGGACCAACAGCACCTGGCACGTGGTCATGAAGGAACTGCAGGAGGTAGGAGCGCAGGACGTTTTCAGGCCCAGTCCCCGCTCCTATCCTGGCCCTCTGTCAGCCCAGGAGGGGGCAGGGCCCGGTGGTCAGCCTCGTCCACAGCTGTGGGGTGCGTGGGGTCCAGCACCGGGGCCTCACTGGCCAAGAAAGAGTACTTGGGTGCTTGGCTCAAGGTGCCCACAGCCCCTGCCTGTGAGAGCCCTCTATAGCACTGACCACAAACTGACGAGCGTGAGGCCGTGGCCCCGGACAGAGCCCCTCCCCTGGCCTCAGTGTACCCCTCCAGAATGCCATCCCCTCTGGTGCAGTGGACACTCAGGTCCCAGTGGGACTGAGGACACAAGGGCGCCGCCCTAGTGTTGTGCCAGGCTAAGTGAGGCTTGGGCCTCAGTGCCCGCTGGGGCCAGGAGCCCTGTGGACAAGGAGGCGACAAGCCCAGGGCAAAGGTTGGCCAGGAGAGGGAGCTCTATTTAGCAAGCAGAGGTCCAGGGTCAGCGGCACAGTGAGGGTCCTGGCAGTGGGGGACACCAGGGAAAGTGCAGCAGGCCCCGGGCGGCCAGGCCTGAGGCTGGGGAGGGGGCTTCCGTCCCTCCCCCAGGGACCCTGCCTCTCTGGGGCTCTCCACTCCGGCTCCACCCTCCAAGCCCCAGGGTCCAAGGTGCCCTGCCCCCAGTGGCGAGGTGGAGGCACTGCAGGAGACCCCTGAAGGTGGCCAGTCCACACTGTGCCCCTTTGTCCCCAGGGGCCTGTCTGAGGAGGTGGTGGTAGCTGTAAGATTCTCGAAACCTTCCCCCTCCACCACCTGATGGGCTACCGAACAAAGCCCCCACCCCAGAGCCCCCTGGGCTCCAGCCCAGCCCTCCTTGGACACACGGCCCACAGCCTAGGTGGTGTCCCATCTGGCTGTCACTGGGAGCTGGGGCAAGCTGCACCCCTCAGGCAGCCATCAGGGCTCCCTCCCCAGCACCTGGCTCAGGAGGTTCTCTGCAGCAGCTCGAGACCCTTCCCCTGTCCTTCCACCTTGTGGAGAAGAGATGCCCTGTGGGCCTCAAAGGCCCCTGGAAGTGGCCATACCTGCTGCTGTGTGCTCCCTTTGAGAGGGGCACCGGCCTGCTCTTCTCCCTGTGGCCCAGGACCAACCCTGCTGCTGCCCCAGGCCCTGAGGGAGGGTCTGGGAGGGTCTGGCCAGCCAGAAGACAGGGGCCACACAGGGAGCCTTCCCTCTGGGGCCAGGTGCTCTGCAGTGCCCTGGTGTGAGTCCCTGTGGACCACCTCCTGAGGACTTGGAGGATGGTCTGCTCCTAGGGAGGCCCCTTCCCATCCTGTCCCGCCCCCTCCGGCTGCCAGCCCTGCCCCCATTCCGCAGATGGGAGGTCGCCCCAGAGAAGAGGCAAGACCTGAGCTAGGACTGCTGCAAGGCTCGAAAAGAAGGTGGACAGGCTGGGCCAGGCTGGGACCAGAGCAGCAGGGGAAGGACGGACGAGGGCTCCCAGGTGACTCGGAGCACTAGAGGAGGGGAGCAGGGAACAGGAGCTCGGGGACATCTAGGCCGAGGGCCCTTGGACAGCAAGCAGCCTGCCTGCAGGGCCCACAGGGGCCGGGGCTCCTGGAGAGGATCTGATGTCCAGTCCGTGCTCAGGGGAGCACAGGCCTCAGCCGAAGGGACCTCTGGCCACAGTGGGATGGAGGCTGGTGCTGCACACCTGCGGCCTGGCCTGGGCCTGCCTCGCCTCCAGGTGGCCTGGAAAGGACAGCAGGAGAGGAAACGGCAATTCCCTCCCAGCCACTCTCTGTCACTCAAAGTTAAACATCTCAGCCTCCTTCTCCTTCCAGAAGGCAAAGCTCCGGTCAATGTAGCCACAGATGTCCTCGCTGTTGAAGCTGCCCCGCTGGGAGCCAGACCCCAGCCGCTGTGCAGGGGACTCTGGGCCACTGCTTGGGACGGTGGCAGAAGGCAGTGGCCCCAGGGGGGTCAGGCCTGACTTTCGACCAGGCTCCGTGTCCCGAGTGGCACCCTGGCTGGAGCCAAAGAAGCGAGCTTTGATGTCCTCAAAGCCATCAGTCCAGGTGCGGCGGCCAGCCGCCACCTCATCAGTCACGGCCTTGTGGAAGGCACGCACAGCCTCCCAGCCGTGGGCACCCAGGTGCTCAAAGACCTCGAAGCACAGCAAGTGGCGCATCTTGCGCTCCTCGGCCGGCAGGTCACACTCCAGGAGCTGGAAGTAGCCCAGCATGAAGAGGTCCAGCGGGAGGCTACTGTAGGGCACAGGAGCCCCATTCACGTGGGGCAGGAACTGCTCAGGGGACAGGGGACTGCGGGGCCGCCGCCGGCTCAGCCGCCGCAGCTGCCGGGCCGGCACGTGGGCCATGATGGCCTTCCAGTTCCCCAGCAGCTGGGTGATGATGCTCCGCTGCTGCCACAGGTGGCTGAGCCGGGGGCCCTCACTGGGCAGCAGGGAGGGTGCCCGAGGGCTCCTGGCCACCTCCTGTCCCTGTGGCCCAGCTTTGCGGGCCTCCAGGGTCCTGCAGGCCGCCGTCTTGAGGGCGGGTATATAGGCTGACTTCTTCCAGTGGCTGAGGAACAGCATGACAATGCGCTCCTTGCGCAGGCTGGCTGAGTCCAGGCTGGGCACGGCACCCGCCTCCGAAGGGGCCTCCTCACAGCTGATGCCTGAGTCACTGGCCTCCTCTGTGTCACCTGGCCCGGGCCCCCCTCCTGTTGTGCTGGCTCGGGGCTGCAGGGGAGCCAGGCAGCAGCCTCTCAGGCACTGCCCAGGCTGGGCGGCCAGTTCACAAGGGCTCAGGTCTGAGGCACAGGGCTGTCCAGGGGCCAACTCAAAGTTGCCACGCAGCACTCGCACGGACACCCCGCATTCCTGGATCTCACGCTGGGCCTCGCTGCAAGGGGGCCTGACTGCGGCACCCCCCCGGGGATCTTGCAGGGCCTGGGTGGCCGACTCCTCGCTCTGCACCAGCCCGTTCACACCCTTCAGCAGCAGGGACATGCTGCGCACCAGGCGGCTGATGTGGCTACACCAGAAGGGCAGAGGCTGCCCGCCAGGCACGGCCTCCCCAGTCTCTGCTGAGTCCATGGGCTCAGCCACCAGGGCCAGGGCCTGATCTTCCTCCAGCCCAGGCGCCCGGGGCAGGAAGTGGCTGTTGACGGTGATGCTGACCAGGGGCTCAGGCAGCAGGGCCTGCAACTCCGCAGCCAGCCGGCCCAGCTCACTCTCGTACTCCTGGCAGCGGCGCCGGAGCTGCAGGTCTTCGATCTGTTTCTCCAGGTAGACCAGGTCGTCCTCGGTCAGCAGCTCCCCAAAGGGGCCCAGGACTGCTTGGTGGGCCTGCGAGTACCGCCAGGCCGCCTGCTCCAGGAGGCCTGGGCTCCCACTGTCATCCTGGGCACAGGAAGGGGAGTCAGCAGGGCCATGGCCCATTCTGCCACACGCTGGGGAGCAGGTTTGCTCCTGTGGGTCACAAGTTCCCTGGCATGGCCCAGTTCCCAGCCCCCTACAGACCCAGTCCAGCCCCTGGCCCTTATCTGACCTCAGAAAGTAAGCCAGGTGCTGGTTAGCACATTTTGGGGTGCAGCTGGAGGGCACAGGTCCCCCCCCCCCCGCAGCTGGAGGTGCCCCTGCTCTGCACCCTTCAGGGTCCTCCTAGTCTCTCCCACATCACCATGGTTCATGGCTGCAGCTCCCCAGACCCTTCCCAACAAACCCAGGAGCCTTCTGTATGTGGCCGGCAGACAGGGCAGAGCAGGACGGGTGGCTGCAGTCTTCTGCTCTGTCCCCTCCTCATCCACTATCCTGAGTACTGTCTGGCCCACAAGGACCTGTGCTGGGACTCCTAGCCTTCAGTCAGGCTGGGACTAAGCCCCCAGCCCCTTCAGCCCACCCACCCTCCATTTCCCTGAGTTCTCTGCTCTGTGGAGCCCCTGGGGCCCAGCCCGGGGCCAGGACTTGGATGGGCTTCCTGGCTGTGGTGGAAGGCCCCTGCCCCTGGCCTCCTTGCTCTGCCCTGCACCCTGACAGGCTAGGATGGGCTGGGCCTTAGACTCCACTCTCCTGGGCTCTGGTGAGGGAGTCCTGCTGGAGCCTGCACCTGTGGCAGGAGTGAAATGAGGGACAATTGGGGGCAGGGCTTTTACAAATTTAGCCGCAAGTGGCTGCTGCTTTGAAGGACAGTGCAGCCTGAGCCCCCAGACAGCGTTCAGACAAAACTGTGGACTCAGCAAGAACCCAGAACCACTGTCCAGGCAGCAGCCAAGGGGAGCCGGGGAGAACACAGCCCTCTGCTCCGACTCTCAGCAGGGCCCTAAACACCTTCCCAGGCCTGTAACATCTGCCCCTCGAGCCTCAATTCACTGCCTCTCCGTCCCTCCAGATGGACTAGCAGCGCGCCAGCCTCCTGCTGCTCCTCCCCTGAGCCAGCCTTTCCCACCCAGGGCTTCACTCTGGCTCCCATCGCCTAGAATGCAGAATGCGCTGACCCAGATTCCCTCAGCACCCTCCCAGCCCCTGCTCAAGGTCACCTTCCCCAGAGGACTCCCACAGGTAGAGCTCCCCTTGCAGGGCTTGACTCTTTGGTGGGGGAGTCACCCCATCCCCTCCACCGCGTGCACCTGCCCTGTGATCTCCCTGAGAGTCCGGGTGGCAAGGAGGGGGCAGGGCTTGCCCGTTCCTGCCAGGACAGCGCGGGCACTAAGTCAAATGGGAGAGCAGGAAGCAAAGCCTGCCCCTGCTCTGCGTCCTCCGCCTGGAGCTGACTCTGAAGAGGAAGCTGAGTCCCAGACAGTTTGGAGGGGACACCCTGGTCTCGGCCTCCACATCTGGACAGGGCGCCTGCCCTCCCCGTGCACTGGCCCCTCCCTGCCCCTTGGGGCGCACCTGGGCCTCGCGAGCACGGTCTGCGCCCAGGCGCGCCTGCAGCTTCCGCACCATCACCTGCCGCTTCCACTCGGGGATGGGCCGGCCACGCTCGTCCCGCGTGGGCACCAGCCCGTCCAGGTCTCCTGATGGCACACCATCCAGCTGCAGCGCAGCCAGGCCATCGGGGGAGTCACCCACTGCCGACTCCGCTCCCTGTGCAGACAGGAGGGTGCAGTCACGCTCACACAGGCCCTAAGGTGACCCTGAGTAAGGGGACAGGACTGTGGACACACCCAGCTTGCCCACCCAGGCACCCCTGGAGGATAGGCAGTGGGGGCCTCCGGCCATACCAGCATCCCACTCCCAGGACAGGAACCTGGGCAGTACAGGAGGGTCTGCTGGCCACCAGCAGCTTCCAGGGCCCCCCACCTCTGCAATGGCCGAGAGAGAGAAGGTTGCCCAGAGCAGGCGGTGGGGTGACTGGGGCAACAGCTGAAGCCCACACTGCAGAACCTGCCTCATGTGCTACGAGGGCTCTAGTGCTCAAGCCCAGCACAGGGGGGCATCCCCAGTCCCACCAGGACCTGTTGGGACCCCAAGGGCCCAGGAAAGAGCAGCAGGGAAGGGGAGCTGGCCCAGGCCCCGAGGAGGGGCAGGTGCCAGGCTGATGCTCTGTGCTGTGGTCACAGCTTCCAAAGAGGGCACAGGCATCTGTGAGTTCAAAGGTCAGGTTGAGGGGCCTGGGCTACAGGACTCTGGGATGGCAGCCAAGGGTCCCTATGCTTTGGCAAGTCACTGCCACCCTGAAATTCCCCTCTCCTCAGAATTCAGTGCACCCATAGCCAGCCAGAGTTGCACCTGGTGGCAGGTTGGGCATCTGCTCTTGGAGGAGCAGCCTGGCCACTCTGGGAGGACAGTGAGGTGGCTTGGGTTGGCTGGGGGCCTTGGGAGATGAGGATGCTGGGGGGAGGGACGCACCTCAGGAGCAGCCAGGGCACTGGTGGTGATCTGTGGGAGGACTGTGCGGGCCATCTGCTCACTGGGGACAGGCTGATTGTGCTGGCCAGGCCAGGAAGGGCTGAGAGTCGCTGCTGCTGAGAAGGGAACAGAAAGGGCAGGGGCACAGGGAGAAGCTCAGAGCCCCTGGACCTAGGGACAGGGCCAGCCCCTGAAGGAGCAATGTGCTTGGAGCCAAGGACACTACCAGTCCTGCCCCAAATGCCCCTTGGTCCTGGGCACACTGGTCATCACCGCTGGACTCCTCACTAGGACGTCAATGGAGCATGATGCATGGAGGCCCAACAACCTAATGCAACCCAGCCAGACCCCAGAGCTGCCCGCTTACTGTCCCCAGTGCCCTGCCCCACTACACACACACACCAGTGCCCCAGCCCAGGGTAAGAAACACCTCTGCATGGTGGCCTAAGCAGACTCACACGCACACACACGCATACACACACACACACACACACACGCACACACACGCATGTAACAGCTCCCATGCCCTCGAGGTCCTGCGGCAAGGTCACAGGCCCCTCTACACTCAGGCCTGGTGGGTCCTGAGGTGTGTACTCACGTGTGTGGCTCCTGAGCCCCGAGCCACCTCTACTTCTGTCCTCCAAGGAGAGCCTTGCAGCTGACAGTGGAGGAGGTGGGAATGGAGGTGGCGGGGGTGTCATCAGGACTGGCACCTGGGGGTGGACAGGCCTGGTCAGTGGAGGCTCAGGTGGGCCTTGACTCGCACTCACCCAGATCTGCCAGGCAGGAATGCGGCACCCAGTGGGCAGCCCTGGGCCTTCCTGGAGCCTGTGCATCCCAGAGAAGTGTTAAGGGAGCGAGCAGGAGGGAGGGCCAGGGGCCTGCCCGCCCACCGCTCTCCACCTGCTCTGTGCCAGGTGACCACCCTCCCCAGACACCCTGAGCTCTTCTGGGAGCTGGGGTTCACTGTGCCCTCCACCTTGACTGCCCCCACACCACCTCCACTGAGTGACCTTGCATCTCAAGGCTCAGAGGCTCTGCCTAGAGCAGCTTACCTTGGGGGTCAGGGCACTGGGTCAGGGCTTGGGTCCAGGAACACACATACACACACACACACACCCCTGTCTGGACCCACCTGAGACCCGCCTGGACCCTACCGACTGGTCTGTTGGTGTCTCAGGTGGGAGGCTTGGTCAGAGCTGGCAAGGACTCGGGGAGGGCAGTGGGCCAGGAGGAGTCTCTGCTGTGCCCATCAGTCCATTTCTAGGCAAAGACTGGTTCTTGGAGCACAGGCTATGCTGCAGGGTGGCCAGCAGAGCCTGACTCCAACCCCAATTCTTGGCCCTGGGCCCAGCTGCCCTCTCAAGGAGACCAGCCTGGGGGCGACCCTGCCTCCCGTGTCCTCCCAGGACCTGCAGCCAGGCTTTGCTGCCCTTTGGTTTAAAGCTGAGAGTTGAAGACTGGCGTGGTCTTGGCGCCATGGTGGGCCCAGTTCTAGCCCTTAGTCACAGGCCATCCAGGACCTTAGTTCACAAGTCATGGGGAAGGGGACGAAGCCTGAGACCCCATCTGCCCAGCCCCCACGCACCTTGCTCTCTCCAGGGATTTGTGCAGGGAGCCCAGGAGCCTCCACAAGTGTGGCTGGGGAGAGTCTGGCAGCCCCGGCCTGGGAGCAACCCAGAAGGAGGAGCTGGGCTGTGAAGCCCAGGAAGCTGCAGCCACCCTGGGCTTTCAGGGGCTGGCGCAGCTGCTGCCCCCAGGAGTGGGAGGTGGCACATGAATATTTGAAAGCCGAGGTGTCAGATGGCCAGGAGGGCTGGGGCTGGGTGGGGATCTCTTACCAGAGGGCCTTAACCCTCCAAATGGCAGGGGCGGGGAGTGGACCCTCTGGGGAAATGGGAGGGGACACTGAAACCCTTGAGCCCATGAGAAGAGAGACCACCCAAGGTCCCACAGCTGGGACACAGCAGAGGGTCAAGTTTTCCTGGAGAGCCCAGCCTTTGCTCCTGCAGGCCCAGAGCTCCCTTGGTGTGGAGGAAGAGGCGGGGGCCAGCTCTGGGGAGAGTGGCATTAGGGTCTATGCCAAGCGCTGGCTGCCCTCCTCTGCACCTCTCAGGCTGTTTGCAGGGAGCAACCCAGAGGGACAGGGGCAGGTTGCTCATTGCTCACTCTAACATGTTGGGGGGCAGGTTGCTCATTGCTCGCTCTAACATGTTGGGGGGCAGGTTGCTCATTGCTCGCTCTAACATGGTGGAGGGGGCGGGGTCCTGGACACGGCATCCTCAGCTGAGACTCAAGCCCGTTGTGGCACCTCAGGTTGCTTCCTCTGGGGCCTGGAGGGGCCAGGGGACCCTGCTGTCAGCGGGAAGGCAAGAAAGCACCTCCCTACCTCACCCACAGAAGAGCGAGGGTTCAGCTGGGCTGGCAGCATCCCTCATGCTGGAAGATGGAGAGACTGGACGTTGGCCTGGCAGGGGCATTGCCTGGCTCCAGTGCATTCCCTGCAGCCTGGGGACCTTGGGGTCCTGGGGCTGAGCCCTACTGCACTCCTTACCACCCAGAAGCCCTGGGAAGACACACAGGGCCTTGTGTCACCTGGGAGTCCGCCACTGGAAGGAGAGGAACTCGGGTGCTTCTGGCAGGGTCCTGGCCCATTGGCCTTCCTGCGTCCTATCAGTCCTCTGAATGTCAGCTGAGACAGTCAGTTGTGGTGTCCCCAGGTGATGAGAGTCACCACACCTCTCTTTTAAGGCCCTGACACTGAGAAAATCCAAAAGGATTGGAAGGAGGGAAAAGGTCAGTGTCCCATCCTTTGGGGTCCTGAGAGTTGGGCACATGCTGCCCCTGAGTCCCAGCATTGAGCCTTGCCCCCGAGGTTGGGGTCACCCTGGCCCCAGGCCCTGCACCTCTCTCCTGGGTTTCTGGGGAGGATTGAGCGCTGCTGAGCTGGCCATGCATTATACATGGAGGCAGTGTGGTGAGCTGGGTTACAGGCTTGTAACGCCACCCAGGCCGAGAAAATCATGACCTGCAGATGGGCGCTGGACACCGATCTCCACAGCCGAGATTCGATTACTGGCCAGGCATCCAGGCCCCACTGTTTCCTGGACAAAACACTGCCCAGAGGAGTCTCGCCCTCTCTGGGCCCCGTCTTCCCATCTGTAAAATGAAGGGGTTCTGGGCCTTCTGGCCCTGGGCAGGTCGGCCTGTGCCAGGTGACCTCAGCAGAGATGAGCACCACCTCTGCCCTCCAGCAGGCCTTGAGCTCTGTTACACGGCCAGGAACTCGAGGCTCAGAGCCACTCAGACTCTGGAGGGGCCATGCCCAGGAAGAGCTGCTCCAGCCCCCAGGGGAGTGAGACAGAGGGAGAGAGTAGGCTGGCCTGGCCCACCTGGACGCTGGGCTCTGCCTCCAGCTCGTGGAGGGCCACGCTTGCTGTCCAGGTTGTTCCTGACCGCAGCTCCCTGAAGGAACGACCCTCCGGCTCCCACGGCCAGGCTGCCCAACTGAGGGGATGGGGCCGGGGAGCAGGGATGTGCCTCCAAGGCTCCCCAGCCTCTGCCCATCCAGGTGAGTGAGATCAACCCTCCCGTGCAGAGGGGCTTCTGAGTGCCACGTGCCAGCCTCCCACTGGGCAGCAGGTGCGCCAAGGCCCTGTGGACCCCGCAGAAGGGGCCCTGAGGGGGTGTCTGCCATGGGGCAGGTCTCACCACTGACGGCAGCCTTGCCCAAGCTGCCTGTCTGGGACTGTGAGTCCCCTGGGAGGAAGACTGGGGCTGTCCCTCAGGGGAAAAGAAGGATTTCACCACCTGCTCCTGGCCAGCGGGCCAGCGGGCGGGCCACCTCTGCATATCGCGTTTCCATCAATATTGCATCAGGCACAGCTCCCGCCCCACAGCTGCCGGCCTGCCCCCCAGTGAGCAGAGATGGCGCTGCCAAGGTGAAGTGGGAGCCCTGGGGACGGTCCCTGCCGGTGGCAGAGCCTGGCACCCTCTGCTGTCGCCACCACTCTCCAAGGGAGAGGACAGGGATGGAGCTTGAGTCCTGATCCTGAGCTACCAGACGCTCTGGTTACACACCAGAGACCCCCAAGGCCACGGGTCTTGGAGTGCAGGAGCCAGGCACGTGTGGGTGGGCAGGACGGGGCTGCAGGTGGACATGCTGGACACAGCAATGTCCTCCAACTCCATGATGGGGACATGCAGGGGGCTCAGGGGCTCTGGGCACTGTTGCTGCCTCGAATCCCATAGTACAGCCAGGACCAGAAGAAACCCCTAGGAAACCTGAGAGGGACTGAGCTCCACGGGCCCAGGTGTCAGGAGAGCAGGCAGGACCCCTCCCCTGAGCAGTGGGGCAGGGGGTCTAGGAGGGGTGGCCAGTGTGACAAGGGGCCTAGGGGTGGAAGGCTGAGACCTTGCTTGGACAGAGATCTCAGGTCATGGGCTCCACAGTGTGGCAGGGGTGGGGACAGGGGCAGGAAGCCCGGAGGCCAGGCAGGACCTGCCCTTTACAGCAGATGCTGTGCAGGGTGGGGGGCACCAGCGGTGTGGCTGCCCTCCCCACCTCCTGCCTCTACTGCCGTCCAGGTAGGGCTGGGGGGCAGAGCCCAGGGAGGGTGCAGAAGCCAGGACAGGCCACCATGGCTGGAGTATCCCTGGGCCTGTGAACATGCAGCCTTGACCACGCCCTAGGCCAGCTGAGCTCCCGACTCTCCACCCAGAAAGAGGACCCTCCTCTAAACAACAGCCAGTGAGACACGTAGCCCCCAAATTACCTCATCAGTATCTGAATTCTCGACTCTGAAACTACTACCTCGGGACAAAACCAGGGCAGGCAATCCCTGCTGCCTGTCCCAGCTGCCCTGAGGGTGGCAGGCAGGGCAGGTTTCAGGTGGTGGCCACGTGAGGACTGCCTGGCAGGCCTGGAGGCTGGGAGGACACTGCCATGGTTGGGCCTGGATGCTCGGAGGTGATGCCCTCAAGGGAGGAGGAGGCACTGAAACCTCTTGATGAGACCCCAGTTAGGGGACCTCAATGCCCTCCTCTGACAGTGGGGTCAGGTGACCCTAGGGCACCTTCCTGGAGCGCTGGCCACAGCAGAAAACTGGCCAGCTGGGACTCGGTCATCATAGTGTCTGCCCTAGGCCTGGACAGGGAGGTGCCGGGGAAGAGCCTGCAGCTCTGTGCTCTCGGGTCCCTGGTCCTCCTCAGCCCAGCCCTCGCCACTGCCCGCTGGCCTGTCTGTGCCTGAGGGACCCACTTATCAGCTCCTCTGCTCCTCTGCCCTATCATGGGCTGGGGCCAGGCTCAGCAGGACAACAAGGTCCCTGTCCTTGTGAACGGGGAAACTGGCTCTGGAAGGTGGGAGACGGAGCGCTACACATGAGCAGGCACTGGGATGGGACATGCTGCTTCTGGGCTGCTTCAGGGCCACCTTGGCCAGGACTTGGGCCCTGGTCCCGCCCTGGGTGTCCTCAGGCTGACAGAACATCCCCTGAGCAGAGCCCAGCCAGGAGGCCCCACCTCACAGGCATGGTTTCTGTGGCTCCCAGGGAAGGCACAGCTGGCTGAGTCTCAGCCCTCACTGAAGCCTGGTTGCTGTCACAGTCCCTGTCCCAGCTGGCTGGGTCTTGTACCAGCCCTGTCCTGACAAAACCATGGGCTGTGAGGTATGTGCAGTGAGATCTAGGTAATCGGGGTTCTGGAGGCCTAGGCCCACCCCCCAGGCCTCCAGGACAGGCCTCCAGGACAGATCCCCAGGACAGATCCCCAAGGACTTACTGGCCGGGCCATCTCCCGCAAGAACTGGGCGCAGTCCTGGTGTCCGTGGTACTCCGCTAGGTCTGCCGCCGTGTACCCGTCTTCATCCCGCAGGGAGGGGTCCGCGCGGTGGGAGAGCAGGGTCTGGCAGCACTGAAGGAAATGGGGCACCTTGGCTGGCACAGCTCCCGGGGCAGCTCACAGGCTCGACGCACAGCCACAGCGGGAGGAGCTCTGAGCCTCGCCCCACAGCTGCCCTGGCCTGAGCTAAGTGCTGGGGCCCACAGGGAGCAGAGGCCTGGGCTGCAGGCAGTAGTCGCCAGGGCACGAGAGGAATCTAAGGTGCAGAGGCCGCTCTTCTGGGGCACAGCTGTGAGCAGGCCAAGCTGGACTCAAGCCAGGTGGCCAGCCCAAATGCAGCCCAAAGCTACTGTGCCCCAGGCTGAGATGCAGATGGGGTCTCATTTTTTCAACCAACCCTCAGAGGTGTGTCCCATTTATACACAAAGACACTGGGCCTCAGGAGCTTAGAACCGGCCACCTGGAACTCAGGGCCTTCATCTCAGCTAGCTCCTTCCTGGAGGTGAGGGAGGTGCCTTCCCCAGGTGGCCTTGCACTTTCCAGAGCCCTTCCCAGCCCCAGGCCCTGGCCAGCTCCTCCAGTGCCAACCTTGACCCTCAGACTCTGAGCAGGGGTCAGGCCTGAACCAAGGCCATGCTACCTCACCCAGCCAGCCCAGGGGCCTGGGCCTGCATCCCCTGGGGCCCACTGGAGGAAAGCAGGAGAGGTCTGAAGGAGCAGAAGGCTACGGGAAACTTGGGCTTGTGAAGGACTCAGATGGGAGCCTCAAGAAATAGTTGGCATTTATTCTGTCCATATGAATTCTGCAAGTATTTGTCCTCTTTGTGCGTGAAAGAAATACGGAATGTCACTTGAACTGATTGACGTTTTTGGTTTCCACCACTGTGTGCCCTTGACCTCGAGTCTGCTTTATGACCACCCCATCAGGGCCTCACCTTCCTTAGTTCATCCTAAACTGGATTGGTCTAAAAAGGCAAAATCCCAAAGGAACCGCTCCTCTGGGGACTGCAGAGGGTTCCCATGAGCTGTGATGGAGGGTAGGCCTTGGGTGCACCATGCTGGGAATAAATGCTGACGCTAGGTGGGCATGAAGAGGTGCCTGGCAGAAGGGCCAGTGGAACTTGACCTCGTCCTGGCTCTACCACTTGCTGGTCAGTGAAAACGGACACAATACTGGGCCTCTGAACACCACCGGCCTCCCTGGCCCCACGGTGCCAATGGCAGCCGGCCAGCAGCTGAGGGTCACTGTGGCCCCAGGGAGAAAGCCTGCTCCTCAAGACACGTTAGCCGAGCCGCCCCAGAAGCCATGAGGCGGCCAGTGTGCTGGCAGAGAAGGACAGGCAGGGTGGGAAGAGCTGGGCCCAGTGGCCCTGCCTGTCCACAAGAGCAACGCAGGCACGGGCACCTCTGTAGATTCCCAGGCAGCAAGAGCAGTGGATGCCGTGTGCAGTTCCTGAGTCAGGCTCTGGTCCCGCTGCGGGGTACACTCCTCCATGACAGCTTACTCCTCAGGGCTGTGCAGCCTCCCCCTGACTCCGGCAGGACTTCTCCATTCTCAGTGTGGGGCAAAGGTGACCTCAGCTGACAGCCAACGTGTGACCATGCCCGTGGACCTTTACTAGTGACTGCTGAGATGGTGACTGCGTGTAACTCTCATGTACCATGAGACGTTCTTCGCCTGTCCCCAGCCATTTGAAAACACGAGAGAGCCCATTTGTTAGCTTGTGGACCATAGGAAATCAGGCAGTGGGCCAGGATTGGTCAGTAAGTGTGTTCTGTCCCCAGCCTGCAGGGTTGCTAGGACAGGGATGAGAGGATGTCCTGAAGGCTCTCTGGCCTGTGGCCTGATGTGGCCAAGGGGACAGGAATGGAAAGCTGGCTAACTGATACAACAAGGCCCAACATGCACGTAATGCAAATCCCAGGAGAGGAGAGACCGCGGGCAGAGGCAGTAGCTGAGAGAGAATGGCTGATAACTACGGAGCAGGGCACACACCAAAGCACAAATTCAAGGATTCCAAAAACCTAAAGTGGGATAAACAAAGAGCGATCCATCTCCAGACCTCTTCCACTGAAACTGAGGAAAACCAACAGGAGAAGAGAAAGGGTGACCTCAGGAGGGAGACGGCTGGCGGCAGCCTCTGCACAGTGCTGGACCCGGGAGGCAGGCGTGGTGTGGTCAGGCACGAGAGGAAGCAACGGGAAATCACCCACTACCACCTGTACTCAGCACAGAGGCTCCTTGGTACCGGAGGTGAAAGAGAGATATCTTGAGGCAAACCAGAAGAAAGAAAACAGATAGTTGTTGAGAAGGCTGAGCGGAAGGTCTTCCGTGGGCAAAGCCTGCAAGAAGGAAGAGGGAAGTAGTAAATTTGCAGAAAACTTAGACAAAGTGTTGTATTCATTGACTGACTAAAGATGATAATGCCTCAGGATTTTAAAAGCTGTAGACATAAGACCCATCAAGAACGGCCTCCCACGCCTGTTAAACCTCCTGTCATCCTGCCCTCTCCCTCCTGCCCTCCCACCCGGCCCTTGGCCTTGTTGTGGAAAGCCAAAGGCCTCTGGCGGGCATCTGGAGCTGCTGGGACCAGTGTGTCCACATCTGGAACAAGTTTCCATGCTGAGAAACGAGACCTTCCCACGAGACCTGCCGTCACCCGGTTCCATGGGAGAGACCGGTCTGATCCTCACGTCACTCTGGGAGTCTATTATTGTACAGTTTCGTACCAGATGATAAAGATGTGTAAAGAAGGTCCCAAGGTCACAATGCCAGGCAGTGGTGCAGCGCCCACCTCCTGGGGCTCCCAGGAGCCATGTTTTCCAAGGCACCCTGGACAGAGAGGAGCCGCAGACCCATGGAGGTGAGTTGGGGCAGGGCCCTCAGCCCCACCTGCACACCCACCATTTCCACACCTGTGTACCATTCCAACACGGATTCCACAGGAGGTCGCGTCTACCCGTGCACACAATTTTAAAATAATTACAGTTCTACCCTGGGAACAAAGATGGCTGCGTCAGGATCAGCTGGGAAAGAGAAATGGTCAGACAGGTGGACCCTGGGCATCCTCTTCAGCTCCGTCCACTGCCTCTGAGCCACCAACTCTGTAGGTTGTAGAGACCAAAGCCCTGCACAGGGCTCCTGCCCCCCCGAAGGCAATAGAAAAAGCGTGGAGGGCCACCATACGGTGTCCCATGGCCGCCTGTGCACAGGGGCCCATGCTGCGTCCAGTCAGCGCTCCTCTCAGCACACGGCTCAGTCACTTGGGACCACGGGTTCCTCGTTAGCTGAGGAGTCCAGTAGCAATCTTTGCCACCTTCTCATTTTGTTGTTGGAAGGAGTCACTATTTCCAACACTTTAGACGTCACTCTCTGACATTCTGACTTGCAGAATTGCTGCTGGCGCAACAGACAGGGAACTGCGTGAGGCTCAGGCAGCAGGCTGGCACCACCATGGCTGACGTCACTTTCAGGGGCAGAGAGAAACAAAATACCATTTTCTCTCAATATTTACTTGGGAGAGGCTACGGTATCTCACACCTACCTGGGAGGACGCACTGGGGTGTGTGTTAGGTTCTAAACTTAGAAGATTAAATGTATTTGAAGTAGGTTTTGTATTCAGCTCAGATGATTAAAGGTAGGGTTTTTACTCTCCCTGCTGAATGAGCCATTAGGGACCCATGTGGGGTGAGGGAACAGTCTTCCCCGGGCAGGACTGGCCTGGGAGTGCTGGTCCCTGACACTTCTGGCCACCACCACAAGCCAGGAGTACACCCAGGCAATGTCACAGCCTGAGGGAACCCCCAGATTCCAAGAGCCCTGTGCATCGCCCTGTGAGAACCCTGATCCACGCCAGGCACTCTTGGGCCTTTGAGTCTCTGTAGGATCCTAAGCAAGTGCTCGGTGACACTGTTGGGTGGATCTGAAGGAGGGAAAGCAGGGAAGGGCCGTGGGAGTCAGGGACTCTGAGGAGGGGCTGACCCTGGGGGAACCAGAACTTTGTGGTCCTGGGAAGCTCACCATGGACCGTGGTCATGGGCCCCGAATGAGCGGTACATGCCCTTCCTTGGATTGATGGGTAGAGAGCTGCCGGTGGGTCAGAACCACACACCAAACCTGGAGGCACTGGCTCCACCTGTGTTCCCGCACTTCCACTTAAACCTTGTCCATGAAGGACCTTGGGGGACCATGCCCAGTCCCATAGCAGCTTCTGGCTCTGTGGCTGGCCCCCTCGGAACAAGGTCAAAGTCACCTACTCAAGATCCCACAGCAGCTTCCAGTGGCCTTTTTACACACAGTCAAGCCAGGGTTGGGCTCCAAGACCTCCGCCCAGGCTCCCCTCCTATCCCCCAGCCCCCTCTGCTCAGCCCGGCAGGCCTGGCACCCCACCCTCTGCAGAAAGCTGTGGGCTGAGCTCGCTGCCCGCACTCACAGCTGCCTCTGTCCAGCTCTGTGAAGTCACTAGAGTCATCCAGCTAATGCTCTTCACACTCTCCAAACCCACCCTGAGAAACGGCCCTGAAGTGGGTGAGAACCCGTGAGGAGTCCTCAGGCTCCGCCAAGGGCCCCTGCCGCCGGGCTCTCTGGAGGTGGCAGAGCCTCCTGGAGCGCTCAGCTGCTCCTGGGCCTGTTGCACCCGTGGGCTCTGGTGGGCTCACCCTCCTTCTCCCCTGAGGTGGAAGCACTGTGCTCCTCACCACCTTCAGCTGCCTCCTGATCTCCTGGGGACCTTGTGTCAGCGGCGCACGACCCAGCAGGTGCCGACGGGCCTGAGACTCACTCCTGACAGCTCAGCTGACCTCGCCCCTGTTACTGACATGTGCATCTGAACTACAGGCACCAAGAAGGGGGAGATGGCCTTGAACTGGTTTTTGGACACGTTTGGCGCTCCTTCCTGGGTATCTGGGGCCTCAGGCAAATACTTTTTACTGAGTTCTGTCTTAATACATGATTTTATTGAAAATTTATTATAGTGCAATGAGGTACAACCTCCCAGCTACCAAGGGGCTCAATAATTACCAGATAAAACGTGCTGGCGAGACCGAGAAACAGGAGCCCTTCTACGGCACTGTGGGGATGTAAGATGGCACAGCTGCACGGAGATCACTCAAAAATGACTGCGCGATCCAGCAATTCTGCTCCACCCGCATACCCCAAAGAACTGAGAACAGGCAAACTGTGTAACTTCAAGATTCAAGCAGTAGCTTGCACACGAATATTCATAGCAGTAGTATTGTCATCAGTCGAAAAGAGGAAGCACCTAAAATTCCACCAGGAGATGAATGGAGCCCTGTGAGGGCCCATGCCTGAGTTCCCAGCTGCTGGGCTCAGGAGGCCGAGGCACAAAGATAGCAAGTTCAAGGCCAGCCTCAGTAAGTAGAGAGGTCCTCAGCAACTCAGCAAGAACCCGTATCAAAATAAGAAATAAAAAGGGCTGAGGGATGTGGCTCAGTGGTTGAGTGTCCCTGGGTTCAATCCCCAGTACCAGAGAGAGAGAGAGAGAGGGAGAGAGAGAGAGATGAACGGGTAACAAAAATAGGGTATTATTTAGCCTCCCAAAAGAAAGATGTTCTGACACCTGCTCTGACTTGGGTGAACCTTGAAAACACGCCACGCGACAGCCAGGCGTGGTGGGATTCCCTTTGTGGGAGACATCACAAGTCAGTCCACACACGGGAAGCAGAGCCGGGCAGCAGTGCTGCAGGGCTGCGGGGGAGGGAAGCCTGCTTCCTGGACACAGGAGTTCCTTTTGGGTGAAGATGTTTGGGGACTAGGTAGAGGCGCTGGCTGCACAAGTGTCCCTGTGCGAAGTCATGGAACTGTCACTTTAAATGGTGAGTCCTATGGCATGAACTTGACCTCAAATATATAGTTAACATCCGCTCCAAGCAAAGCCTGCGGTTCTCGCCAGCCAGACTGTGAGGAGTCTGGAGTGGAGATGGCCGCAGAGCCCTCACCCCAGATTCAGTTGGCTAGGGTTCCAGTCGAGAGGTAGGGCGGTCATGAAAAGCACAAAGAGATTCAATGTCAGTGTGGTGGAGGGAAATAGCAGGAGATGGTCTTTTAAATCCAGAGAAGATGGAGCGGCGGGTCCCTACCTGCAGGAACATAACCAAGGACGTCCTGCTGGCCTTGCTTGCCCCTGGAGCCCCAACCCCTGAGCTCCCCTCCCAGTGCCTTCTCCAAATTCACACAGAAGGAAAAGGACCATCAATGAGAAAGGAGAGAGGAGAGAACAAAATTAACCCCTAAATATTGGTGACTCACTGTGAGTGGGCGAGATGAACAGTAGCTGGACGTCAGAACTCAGGAAGCCCAGAGAAGGCTGCCCCTGTCCAGCCCGGGCACAGGCGCCAGACACTTAGAGAAGAAGAGGAAGGCGGGGTTCGGAAGGCCCAGACGGAAGGCTGGAACGAGGCTCACTAGGCCAGTGAGGGACAGAGAAGCCCGCAGAGCCATAGCAGGAGGGCAGATAAGATGGGCTTCAGGGCAGGCTCTGGGGACCCAGACAAACTCGCAATCCACACTTCAACACATCTCCCTCAACCCACTGGAGAATCCAACACACATGAGTTTTTGTGTACACAGATTTGAAGAACACCCTTAACAGATGGCCGTAGAGGACAGCTTCTGACCACAGTGCAACCGAATGAATTCCGTAGCAGGGGCTGGGGCTGCGGCTCAGTGGTAGAGCGTTGGCCTAGCGTGTGTGAGGCCCTGGGTTTGATCCTCAGCACCACATAAAAACAGATAAAATAAAGGTATTGTGTCCATCTGCAACTAAAAAAGAAGAAATTCATAGCAAACCGCTAGCTGGAAAGCCCTTGTGGTTGGGAATTAAGAAAAAGTGGTGGGTAATTCCTGGGGACAAAGAAGAGTCAAAAGGGGAATTAATTAGAAAACATTCTTAACCAAGAAACTACGAAACTGTGGGGTGTAGTCAAGCAGGACTTAGAGCAAGGTCCCCATCCTTAAGCAAGCACATAGAAAAGGGGAAACATGGAGACACAAGGAGCATCCAGCCCCAGCCCTGGGGGCAGAGTGCTGAAGGTGAGTGTGGGGTGTCAGCCAGGCAGGGGACAGATGCACAGGAGAGGGAGCGGTGCCTTAGTGGCTCAGAACAGGCCAAATCTGTCTGTTTGAAGAACTAAACACCGATTAGTCTCTGGGTGAGACTGACCAAGACAGAAATGAGAAAAGCAGTAACTCAGATCATCGGGAAGGAAAAACAAGAACCTGCAGCCCCTCCCGCAGTAGAGGATGAGGAAGGTCATCACAAACAGCTCTGACCTCTGCGTCGGACAACTTAGATGAAATTAGTTCCCAGGAAAATTTCTAGGAATAAAACCAAAATATATATAATTTACTGAATCAACACACACACACACACACACACACACACACACACACGAAAAACCCAGGATTTTATAATTAATACAAAGAATTATTTAAAACCTTCTTTCAAAGAAAATGATGATCCAAATAGCTTCACTAGCGAGTTTTACCAGATATTTAAAGAAGAAATAAGTCTAATAAAACCCAAATTTCCCAAAGACTAAAATCCTAAAGAAAACGCCAGCAAAGGAAAGCTAGCTGTAAGTCAAGCAACCATCACGACCAGTGGACGCACCACCGGAGCCAGGGCTGGCCTCAGCTGAGGAAGCAGTCAGTGCGCCCACACAGACCCCCAGGAGACCCTGCATCCCACGTCCACAGCAGTCAGGAAGGGGCTCCGGCGCAACCATGGCTGATCAAGGGAACAGCAAAGCCACACAGAGGAGTACTGCTCAGCCTTGAAAAGGACACTCTGACCTACGATCCACAGTAGGGACCTCGAGGACGTTATGCTGGGTGAAGCACACCAGACACCAGGATGAGCACCAGGAAGGGAGCCCGGCCTGCCGGGCAGGGGCTTCACGGGACAGAGCCTCGGTCGTGCAAGGGGAGGAGGCCCTGGCCATCTGCTGCACTGCCCCGGAGGGTGTTTAGTGTCCCTGGACCTCCAGATGGTGGACGATAGTATTTTTAAATTGCAATTAAAAATTTTGTAAAGAGTAGTCAGGGTAACTGCAGCACTCAAAGGAAAAAGACAGCGACATAGTGAAACATCAAAAAGACCACCGTCCCCAGCATGGTCACAGGGACATTAGCTCGTTATTTTGAAGTTTTGTTTTTTTTTTTTAAATGGAAAAAAAACAGTCACAGTTGGCGGGGGGATAAGGAGGCTTGACTCAATGTCCTTTGTCCTGGGTGAGGTGCTGGTACAGAAAAGGGACATTAGATAAAAACTGAGGGGAAATCTGGGTGTGGACTTTGCTAATAACACCATATGAATTTCGGTTCACTAATTGTGACAAGTGTCCTGTGTGGATGGAAGTCAGTGGCACTGGGGAATGGCCTGGGCGCGGGCATTCTGTGCTGTCTCCTCATGTCCTATGCACTCCTGAAACTGCTGAGCTGCTCTAAGGTAAGAACATGCTTCACCTGGCAGGTGGGGGAGGAGCATGACCCCCCCCATCCTGGACAGAGGGTCCAGGGAGCAAAGAGAGACCATCCACACATGCCACCCTGCGTAGGCCCTGCTGTACAGTCAGGGAGCGGGCACGAGATGCTGGACTGGGCAGTAGGTGATACTTGAATTAGACAGAATAATGGTTCCAGGTTGTGATTTTTAAACAAGAAGTACACGTGGCTCAGGGCTTTGGTATTATGGAGGAAACCCTGTGATGTCCCTGATTTGTTCTCAGATAATGCTGGAGCGGGAAGGAGCTTGGTGAGCTGAGGACACTGGCTTGTGTGCCACCATGAAGGTCTTAGGAAGGAGTGCTCTGCTCTGAGCCTGGGTTTCTCCTCTTCCCCCAGGAGCTGCAGGGCTCCTGGCCGCCCCGTGACTATTTCATTTGCAGAAAGATCAGCTGCTTGGGAAATAATTGGACACTAGTGTCCTGGTCACCTTCCCTTGGTGAGCAGCTGGGTTTGTGGGGGCTGCGGCCACACAGCAGAGCTCAGTCCGACCCCTTCCTGCTTCAGCTGCCTGAAGGGGACACGTGGCCCTCCCCAGCAGATCTGAGTGGAGACCCTTGCCACAGAGCCTCTGCTTCCCCCAGCCTCTAAGCTGGCCCCTTCCCTCCTGCAGAGTCTTCTCAGGTGGAGGAGGAGGATTGCTGCAGGTGCAGGCTTCTTCTCAGGCCAGAGCTGCCCTGCTTCCTGTCCCTGCTTAGGTAGGGACAGAGCTGGGAGATGGTCAGCTGTGTGTGAGTCGGGAAGGGCTGAGGAGTGAGCGGAGGCCTGGGGCCCAAGGGGTGGAGAGCAGTGCTGCTGGGAGCTGGGAAGAGGGAGGGCTGGAGGGGAGGGCTGGGGGGGACTGGAGGGAGGGCTGGAGGGGAGGGCTGGGGGGGACTGGAGGGAGGGCTGGGGGGGAGGGCTGGGGGGGACTGGAGGGGAGGGGCTGGAGGGGGGCCGAGGGGAGGGCTGGAGTGGAGGCCTGAAGGGGAGGGCCTGGATGGGGCAACTGGAGGGGAAGGTTGGAGGGGGGGTTGGAGGGGGGAGAAAGGGAGGGCTGGAGGGGAGGGCTGGAGGGGGGACTGGAGGGGAGGGCTGGAGGGGGAACTGGAGGGGAGGGCTAGAGGGGAGGGCTAAAGGGGGAACTAGAGGGGAGGGCTAGAGGGGAGGGCTGGAGGGGAGGGCTGGAGGGGGAACTACAGGGGAGGGCTGGAGGGGGAGACTGGAGGGGAGGGCTGGAGGGGAGGGCTAGAGGGGGACTGGAGGGGAGGGCTGGAGGGGAGGGATTGGAGGAGGTCTGGAGGGGAGGGCTACAGGGGAGAGCTTCAGGGGGCTGGAGGGGAGGGCTGGAGGGGAGGGCTGGAGGGGAGGGCTGGAGGGGAGGGACTGGAGGTGGGACTAGAGGGCAGGGCTGGAGGAGGGACTGGAGGATCTGACACTTCTCCACTCAGCTGCCCCAGCCACAGGGCTTCAGAATGACCGGGAAGCCAGGTGACACCATGGCGGTGATCAGATCTAAGCAGGCAAGGGTGTGGCTGGGGCCCCAGTGGGGCCAGGAGGGAGCTGTGCTTTGCCCTGGATGTGGACTTGTGTTGGAAAAAGGGCATTGCAGCAGGTACCAGTGCAGGGACATTGTGACCCCTCTGCCACACCGGGTTCCCCAGGTGGTTTTCTTGAGACCCAGCCAGGGAAGCAGTTGGCTTCAGGCTTCTAACCACTCACAACCTGATGTGGGCTGAGGGCTGCCCCGGGCAGACCACCAAGCAGCCTGGGACAGGCCGCAGGGGACTTCTGTGCAAGGGGCAGGGCACATGTACAGGAGGTGTGCAAACCAGGGCACATGGCTTTGCACACATGCTCTATACCTGAACCTCGGTTTACCCATCTGCAAAAGGCCAAGGATGACACTTCCGCAGGGCTCAGAGGGCTCTGTGACACACTCGGGAAGGTGTCAGCAAGCCCTCCTGAGTGCTCGCTGCACCGCCCCAGCCCCCGCTCCTGCCACACGTGGTACCTCCATCTGCCCATTCTCTGCTGCGTCGTGCAGGGGCGTCCCACCCCAAGAGTCTCTCGTGATCGGGGCACCCATCAGCAGGAGCCGGTCTAGGATGGGTGTGTGGCCTCCACGGGCAGCGAAGTGCAGGGCGGTGGCCCCCTCATTATCCCGTGTGGTCAGGCTGATGTCTGTGAATGTGACCTGCAGAGAAGTGCCATAGGGAATGGGCTGGTCAGCAGAGACCAGCCTGGAGTGACCACTTCCAGAGAGGAGGGACATGGGGTAGCTCAGAGCAAAAGTGGGAGCTGACCTTCAGCTATGCCTAGAGGTGGGGGCAATACTTCCCAGGAAGCCCTGGGACAAGCTGGCTTATATCACATGCCCACAACCCTAGGGCAGCATGGCGTCCAGGGTGAGGTGGGGACACACGCTGCAGTGGTTTTATCTGGAGACCCCACAGTCCCAAGTCTTAAACCAAATGTCATAAAAAAGTGCCACATCTGGCCCCTAGGGGACAGACAATGTGTGAACGGCTGCTGGTGAAGGAGCAGCGAGGAAGGGCGTCCTCGGGTAAGGGCAGCACCACATCCTCTGGGCTTCGCAGCCCAGACACAGCCCAGCACGAGGACGCTGCTGGGTGAGCCGGTGCTGGGACCCCTCCCCGCCTGGCCCGGAGCCTGGTGATAAGCACACCTCAAGTCACCTCAAGTTGACTTGAAGCCAGGCCTGCTCTGGAGCCTCACCTGCCCCCTGAAAGGGTGTCATGGGTTCTGGTCCACAGCACCAGCCAGGCGCCTCCCAGGGTTGTCCCAGCCGACAGTCATGCCCAGCCCTTTACAGGGTGACACGCTGAATGCATGTCTGGCATGGGAGACGCCAGGAGAGGGTGGACTGCAGGAGGTTCTGCCTCGTTAGGCCGTGGTGCCTCCTTCCACCCTCCTCCTGCCTTGAACATGGCCAACTTCCCCAGGAGGAAAGGGCCAAGAAGGGCCGCCAGTCCCTGCCCTGCTTCCCGCTGTGGGGTGGGAGGACTGCAGCCCAGGCGTTCCTGGCGGACCCCACAATCCAGTGTGTGTTAGAGAAAGGGACCCTGAAGGCCGTCCCCGCCACCCAGGGAGAGCGTGCGAGGCGAAGCCCAGCCACTTTCCCACCTGGAGAACCCCACGGCCCGGGCCACTGCTTACCCAGGACCGGCTGCTCCAGCAGCACAGTCTGCGAGCTTCTGTGGGTGCCCCCCTCCTGCCCCCATGGCACCCACCACCCCAATCACAGCTGCTTCTCCCCACAGCCTGTGGGTCACGTCCATGTGGCAGACATGGCAGCCCTGAGGCTTGCTGCAGGAGCCTGGAGCAGGCCCAGGGAGGGGACGGCATGTTTGGGGCTCTTCATATGGAGTGAGGCCACAGGCGGCGACACCAGGGGGGCCATGTGTGGAGAGCTGTGCAGCAGAACCCAGGTCCCACCCCCGCTCCCCAGGGTGACACTTCCTCAGGGAGGCACCAGGGCTGCCTCAGGCTGCCAGGGAGGCTAGGGCCATCCTTGCTCCTTCCCGGGTCTGTCCACTGATCAGTACACATTCCCCAGCCCTCCGGCGCCAGGCACAGGGGATGAGGGGATGGACAAAGGCCTGGCTCTCCAGGACTCCCGGAGGGTTCTCTCCAGGGGGTAGAAGGTCCCTGACATTACATGTGATCAGGCTTGATGTCCTGGGGGACACGTGGCCAACTTGAACAAGCACAAGGTGCAGCCTGGTCAAAGGCCCCGAGCTGGGCAGCTGGGGCAGGAGCAGCAGAGGAGGAGGGTGGAGGGACAAGCGTGGGAAGTCTTAGCAGCAGGCTCTCCCCTCTCCACCAGCAGCCAGAGTGGCCTTCTGGAATGCCAGCAGATCACTCAGAGGCCTCAGTGTTCTCTAGCACCCTCAGTGGGGAGCCCAGGCTGCCCTCCCAGGCCATCTCCAGGCCCACGGGTAAGGGCTCCCTTCTCCAGGAAACTGCTTTGGGCCCTGCCCAGCCCAGCTGCCTCCTGCTCTGCCCCCACTGCCACCTCCCTGGTGAGACCCTCCCTCCTCTGAGACCCATCAGGTCTCCCATAGACCCTCAGAGCTCCCCAACAACCCTGCCAGGCTGGTTTTCCCTTGTGGCATGGAGGTCCCCGCCCTCCTTGCAGGAGTCATCCCCACTGTCTCCATGCTGTGGGGCTCAGGGCTCCCTTCTAGGAAGGGGAACTGGCCTAGGGCTTGGAGGCAGTGGGCCTGAACTAACAGCTAAGGTGCCCAGGCCAGGCACTGTCTGTGGCACTGGTGACAGAGCACCTGGGGTGCCACCAACTCCAGCGCACCCTGGAGACCCACTGCTGGTGCCCAGGTCTGGAGGCCTCTGTGGTCAGAGCCGTGGACCTGTGTGATACCCCTCTGCCCTGTGGTCCCTGTTCCCGGTGGAGCCTCAGGCCCTGCTTGTTCCAGGCCCATGGACTTGGACATCCTCCTCCCCAGCCCTGCACCCCCCTTACCAGCCAGACAACGAGCGAGTAGTGGCCACGGGCAGCAGCGGCATGCAGCGCACTCATGCCATCGAGGGCACGCAGGTGCACATCGGCTCCGCAGTCCTTCACCAGGAACTGGGCCAGGTGCAGGTGGCCTTCCTGGCAGGCCAGGTAGAGGGGGGAGGCACCGCTGCGAGTCCTGTGGTTCACGCTGCTGCAAGGAGGGAGGGTTCAGAGGGAGCTTGGCCAGGGGCTGTGGGCAGGGCAAGATGGAGAGGAGGCGAGGCCCAGCCTCTGACCTGCTTGTGTCCATCTCCTCCCCATCACCTGTAGAGCTACAAGGTTGTGCTGTCCAAGACGGGGAGGGCCAGGAGCTGGCTCATGGGGTATAGCTGAACCCACTCCTTGCTGCACTCCTCACCCCTGGCAGGGGCGATACTGGCCTGGCTAGCGCAGTGGGGCCTAAGGCTGGCAGCCCTTAACCATGAGCTGCCATGGGCTACCATGGGAGCCAAGGGCCACCATGAGTAGCACAGGAGCCTTGCATACCCAGGGTTGGCACCAACATTTGTCCCCAGTGAGGATGGGCCGAGCAGCATCTTAGAATCCGCCTAAACCCACTCTGCCCTCACACTGCCATTGGGCCAGGCATGGCCCCCCCAGCCAGCTGCAGGGAGGGCCAGTCCGCTACCAAGGCCAAGCCCATCCTCTGGTGACACGCTGCACCCCTGGACCCTTGCCATTACATACTGAGTTTCCACACTCCTTCTAGCTGCTGCCCCAGGGTTTGGGGGTCCTTGCCCCTGGCTGAGCTCCCCAGGTGGCTGGGCATGGCTGTCCCCTTCCCTTCTTTCCTCACCTGGGGGCAGGTTACAAAATCAATCTTTTTAGACTCGAGGTGGTCAAGTCTTAGATGGAATCAACCCTCAGCCAACCCCTGAGCCCCCCAAGGGCTCCCCTCTGCCTCTGAGCACTTGCACCCTGCACTGCGCAGCCCTGAGGGTGAGGCAGCTGGGCTGAGCCTGAGCTGGGGGCCTCGCGCTGCCCTGGGAGTGTGCTCGCCAGGGCCACGGTGGTTGGTGGAGGGCAGGAGACCTGGACGTGGGTCTCTGGGCTCCTCTGTTCTCCCTCTGTTTCTCTCACCCAAGCCCCAGCTCTGTCCCAGCCTGGCTCTGTCCCAGGTCCTCCACCTCCAGGGCCTTGAGCCAGGCGCTTGCTGGACAGGGGGTGCTCTCAAGAGTGCCCACCATCAGCCCCATGCAGAATGGATGAGTTTGAGCAATTTGGGATCCACCCCAGAGGGCTACTTCCCCCTAAGTGGCAGAGAGTCTGGTCACAGCCTTCAGCTGTGTGAAAAGCCTAGGGATCTGAACCTCCTTCCCCTAGTAAAGTTCCTGCCAGGACTAGCCTCAGCTCCTAGCAAGGTGCCCAGGACCCTGGGCACAGCCCTGGTCTTGGACCCACTGTGTACCTGCTCAGCCCATCCAGGGCTCCTTCCTTGGACTACAGAGCCTGAGGGTGACTTGAGGAGAGTTCCAAAGGGCTGAGTGTGCCCTGGTGCCCTCCTGGGGCAAGCTCTCCCACCAGGGCTGAACAGGCCAGTGTCCAGCATGGTGGCTGAGGAGCAGGCAGGTGGTGCAGAAAGTGGGTCTGGGGCTGCCGGAGTGTGCACATGGCCTGGTTCTGCAAATCTGCCCCCGCAGTCAGTGCCCAGTGGGAGTGCCCGGTGGGACAGGACGCTCCCAGTTGTGTGTATGTGGTGATGTGTGTGTGTGCATGCCGGTATGCGTGTATGTGCTGATGTGAAGTCACCCAGCTCAATATTGGAAGCTGCTTTAAAAGCTGTGCAGGCCTAGGGCAATGTGGGTGCTCCGAAGAATAGCTGGAAGCCCACCCAGACTCTCCAGGTTGTTCTCAATGGGACAGAAACAGGACACTGTTCTCAGCTGCGCTATCCTGGCTTGTCCCAGAACAAACATGGGTCCCTGGAAAACAAGATGGACAAGCAGAAAGCTCCTGGCGGGGGTGTGGGGCACAGGCAGAGGGCAGGCTTCTTGGTTGGGAAGGAAGGGACACACTGGGTGCCTCTTTCCTGCCCCGTCACCATGACAACCGTGACCCTCCGTGCTGGGCAAAGATGGGCAAAGGGTCATCACCAACTAGTCACCAATCCTGGCAGGTGGGCACAGGTCTCTGAGGTGGTCAGGCTGGCCACCAGCAGGAGAGGTTCCTAGTGTCTGACATGGACAGTGTAGAGGCAAACCCAGGCCAGCCTGGCTGGGCTCTTGCCACTCTGAGCCTCCTAGTTAAACAACCTCTGCTCCCTTCAGGTGCCCACAAAGGTGCCCAGCTGCCCACACCAGGTGCTTGTTTTCTGCTCAGGCAACTGGCTGTCTTCACTGACCCGTCAGCGCTGCTGACCTGCTGTGCCTCAGGATGAAGGTCCTGCCCACGCCCTGTTGAGCCCCCTGTGCTCTCTCTGCTCATCTCCAGTCCCAGGCCCTCACCTGCGGTGGACAGCCACCAGGAGCTTCAGGCAGGTCAGGTCTCCGCTGACAGCGGCATGGTGCAGCGGCAACGCGCCCTCCAGAGTCTCCAGCGTGGCTTCGTGGCCCTCCTGCAACAGCCACTCCACCAGTGCCGGGTGTCCAAAGCGGGCAGCCAGGTGCAGCGGGGAGACGCCCGAGGCATCTTGGTCCTACCGAGGCACAGGCAGGGAGCAGGCCGGTGGCAAGTCCCAACCCAACCCTGCCAGGCAGTGCCACATGGCCAGTCAGCTGCCCAAGGCTGGACTTGCTAGGACCCCACACCACCCACAGCCCTGGCCCAGGAGCCCATTTCCTCCCACCTTCCTCCGTTCCCCTCCATAGAGGGGTCCCCTGCTGGGACTGAGGGGGTCCTACTCCCAGAGAGGCAGGGTTCAGACTCAAGTCAAGGCTCGAGGGTCACATCCTGGGATCCTGCCCCAGTCCAGGCCCTGGACGCCTTTTGGCTGTTGAGCCCTCTGCTCAAGGTCAGGAAGCAGCCTACTTGCCCAGTATGCTGCCGGGAGTGTCCAGGACCCCTGTCTCTGGGCCTCTGCTCCTCCCTCCCTGCTCTGCCATAGGTCTCCAAGGCCAAGGAGCCTTTCCACCTCAGATGTGGCACGTTCGGCAGCCCTGGGTGTCCCAGGGTGAGCAGAAGTGAATCTGGAATTGACACAGCTCCTGCCTGCTGCCCTTGGGTTATCAGAAGCTGAGGAGAATCTGTGCTGAGGCTGGAGCTGACTTCGGTGCCGAGAGGAGCCCTGACACGTCTTCCTCCCCCAGGTCCTAGGAGCTCCCGGCCACCCACTGCCGACCACTGGGTGGGGCACTAAGGCTTGCTCCCAAGAACCGAGCCAAGGCTGGTGCACGCTCTAAGGTCCTTCCCCTGCACAGAGGAGGGCAGGGCGGGCAGCGAAGGGGTGGGGCCCTGGTGGAAGTGCCTGGACAGGATGGTCCCTGAGACTTGAGAGCCCTCTCCTCACCATGACAGCTTCAAACTGCCCCTATAGCCTGGCAGATGCCACCAGAGCCTGAAGCTCTGAGCCCAAGTTTCTGCCGTGCCTCTTCATGGATCCGTTTCTGGCCCTCTGAGAAACAGCCCAGCCGTTCAGGCCTGATCAGACAGGGGTCCTGCTCACTGGGTAGCCTTCCCTGCCAGGCCAAGTGCTCCAGACATGGCCAGGAGAGCCTAAGGAGCTACTCTGAGCTGGTACAGTTTAGGAGGTGGCCTTGTCTTCGAGGGCTCTCTGCTGTTTTGGGGGATGGGCACAGGGCAGACAGATGCCACTGGTTGAGAAAGAACCCAGGGCCAGAGCCTGGTGAACAGGGCCTTCTGGGCTCTTGCTCTTGTTCCACCCCAGGAAGGTTCCTGGAGACGGGCTGCCGGCTGTCCCCTTCCTGCTCACCTGCAGCCCGCAGCCTCCATTTCGGACCAGCCAGCGCAGCTCAGCCAGGCCGCCCGTGGCAGCCGCATCGTGTGCCGGTGTGGCTCCGTTGTGGGCCCGCTGGTTACTGGGCAGCTGGGCCCGCTGCACCAGGAACTTGATGCAGTCCAGATGGCCTGTCCGGCTGGCATGGTGCACTAGCCCAGCCCCCAGAGCATCAGTGATGCCTGGGCCCAGGGTGCCAGCCTCCAGCAGCCGCTCCAAGGTGGCCACATCCCCTTCTTTGGCGGCCACTATTGCCTGCTGCTCCTCCATCCTCTGGCCCGGCTCTTGGGGCAGCTCCTGAACAGGCCCAGCAGGGCTTCCTGTTTCAGGCATGGATGAGGCTGCCGGCTCTGGTTACATGATAAGCAGAGCACAGGGCAGATGGGAGGCGGCAACAGGCTGGTGCAGGGGTGGGGGCAGGCCCAGGGGACCAGCTCTTTCTAAGCCACTCCTACAGTCCCCCAGGGCCAGGTGCCTGGGGCTGCAGAGTGTGGAAGGCACACAGAGTGGGAGAAGAGCTGCACAGGGTGGGCACCATCCAGCGAGGGGAAGCCTGGCCCTAGCCCAGACACTGTCCTGCCCAGCAGCCGGAACCTCCTCCTCCTGCCAGGGCCTTCGTCTCACCTGCAGTGAGGCAGGAGGAAGCACACCAGGTTTCTCTGCAGGACGAGTCTCAGCATCTAGAGGTGTTTCCAGTTACAGACAGCATGGGCTCCCGAGCACCTGCTGTGCCCTGCCCTGCCAGGCCCCCTAGCACTTCCCAATTCTCCTGGAAGGGCGATTTGCCCCTGGGGTCTAAGTGTCTGTGCTATGTCATCACTACAGACAGGTCCTGCCCTTGGCCGTGACACTCAGTGGGTGTCCAGGTGGTTGTGCGATGGGAGGGTCTCCAAAGTGAGAATGAGGGACTCACAGCCCCTGTCCAGTTTCAGGGGCACCTCTTTCCAGATTGTTCTCATCAAGGGTCTAGACATTACATGGGTCTTTGCTGGAGGTCAGGACAAGTGAGGTCTCTTCCTGGCAGGGCTACTGGCAGGCACTGGTCAGGGATCTACTTTCTAGGGCTCCCAGAAGCAGGATCCCAAGCTGTGTTTCTTAGACTAAAGCACAACTTTAAGATGATAGGTTGGGATGATGTCCCTGCTGTCGGCTCAGACAGACACTCTCGGCCGCTGAGAACGGCACAGGCAGAGGGTAGGCAGAGGACAGGTCACAGACACAGGAAGCCACAGATGTCCAGGTAGGCATGGAAATCTTTAATTAGTTCATTTAATTTCTGATAATCCTTTCCTCAATATCATCCTATAGTTCTTTGGACCTTAAAAGCACATTAAAAATGTTAACTCTCTGAAAATTATTCCTATGTAAATATTGGCATTTGATGTGTATGCCATACATTCTGTGAGGATAAACAAATCTTTTGCAAACAGTCAGGGATGACCTGGCCCCCACCTCGGGGTGACCCGGAATTGCACACACTCACAGCAGTGACACTGGAGTTGAATCCTGAGTAAGAAAGCAGAGGGGGAAGCGGGCACGATGGGGAGCTGGGCAGGGCAGTGGTCAGTGGCCCACAGAACCATGAGGGCAGACCATGCTTGTCTGCCAGGAAGGTGTCCCACGGGGACAAGGCGTCGTCAGGATGATGGTGGGGCCAGGGAGGCGAGAGCAGCAGCTACCACCCATCTGGGGGTCACTGCACACGGAGGTCGGGAAGGCCACATCGCATGGTGCAGGTGCCATAGTTCCCTCTCTTCGACAGCAGCTTACTGGCAGTGGATTTTATCTTCTGGATAAAGCCAGCCTTCGGAGGGCGGGAGCCCTGAGTGCCGAGAGGGGCGAGGGGAGAAGCATTTCCATTTCCACCCAGCCTCTGGCAGCGCCATGGGACAGTCCTACATGGGTGCTGGTGTCCTGGGCCTGTCAGGACTGGGCTGGGCAGGACATCTGTGCATCAGCCCCATTTAGGGGGGGAGGCAAACGGACACCCCCGTGCCTGGTACTCCATGACAGCGAGGATCAAAGGAAGTAAGGGTGGCTCTGGCACAGCTGAGAGGCACAGTCAGACACCGAGCGCTCAGCAACGGGCTTCCTATGGGCGCCGTGACCATGGCCCTGTCCTGGCCACCAAGGGCAAGGGCGGCCCCAGCACTAGGCCTGGCCTTCCAGCCGGGCCACGGCCTGCTTCAGGTCCTGCAAGACGAGGTCCACCTCGGCCCTGGTGGTGCTGCGGCCCACGCTGAGCCGGAGCGCGTTCCTGGCCACATCGAAGGGGATGCCACAGCTGAGCAGCACTGGGGACGGCCTGGGGAGGAGGACAGCGTCAGCAGCCCCTGAGGACAGTCTCCTGCTCATGCAACTCAGGGAAGACACAGTGCCCTTTACTCTCAGCCAAGCCCCCAGGTCGGGCTGGGTAAACCCCATGCCCACTCCATGGCCTGGCTGTTCCCCCCGCCCCTTACCCCTCAGCGTCGTCTGCTAGGGACACCCTGTTCCAAGCCCACCCCAGCCACCTGTGGTGAAGGTCTCCCCAGGAGCCTCCCTGCAGCCCTCACAGCAGGAGGGTGGTGCTGCCCCTCTCGCTGGCTCCCCTTGAGCAGCCCCAGGGCCCCAGGCTTCCCCGTCCTGCACTGACAGAGATTGCAAAGGCCTCGCCCAGGCGCTGGGACTAAGGCGCTGCTCTGCACACACCAGAGCCCGCCAGTGCTCCAGGGTGCAGTGCCTCAAGACCACCAAGGGGCGCTGAGGGTCGCCTCATGGGTCGCACACACCAGGACAGCGCCAGCTGAGTGCCCCAGGAACAAGGTCCTCACACGCAGGCCCAGGCGCGGGCTGCCTCTCCTCCCCAACCTCTCCGAGCACCACACTGAGGACAATGACAGGACAAGAGTCTGTCTGTGTGCTGGGCCCTGCCTCCTGTCAGCCAAGGACAGTGCAGCCCCTAAGCCACCTCCACGGCTATCCCCAGTAGCATCCCCGCCCTGACCCTCGAGGCCCTGGCCGGCTGTGGGGCTCCCAGTCAGCCCAGCCCGTTCCCCACCTCACCACTGCCTCCTGGAGGATGCCCTCGATTCCTGAGCCAGGACACAGAAGCCACCAGAGGGGCACCCTACTTCTTGCCTCCTCTCAGGAACCGCTGGCACTTGTTCCTCCTGAGCTAGTCCCCGCTTCTAGCCTCAGTTGCTTCATTTGAGAAACAGGCTCCCACGGTTCTCAGCACAGGGCTGTGGTGAGCACCCAGAGCAAGGCCGCCTCAGGACTCCATCAGTGGCAGCCCCTGTGCCTGCCCTCTCACTTGCATCTCTCTGATCTGAAGGCTCTAGACTGCTGCACCCCAGCCTCCTGGCCATGCCAACCCTCTGTAGTCCTTCCTGCTGCTGGGTGCTAACCCGATTCCTGTCCTCATCCTCCTCTGCCAGTTGGGGCAGGGCTGCTTCTCTAGTACTGTCCCACTAGCTCCAGACCTGAATGGCCACTTGTGGCCACCACAGGGCTGCTCTCCTGAAAGTCCGGGCTCTTCATGCAGCTCCGCCTACCTACAGGCACCACAGCCACAGCAAGCCGGGGACGGGCCTTCTCCCTGCAGGTCTGCTGCTCAGGTGACCAGAGCCCTCGGTCCCCTCTGCCTCCACCCGAGCACTGGATGTGGCCACGAGCACTCACCGGTCCCCTTGGTCTGAGTGGCAGGAAGCCCCCACACTGGCCAGCAGCGTCCGGCACTGTGCAAGCACCACATAGCCTGCAAAGACAGCACGCACCTGAGACCCAGGGCTTGGGCCACCCCTCCCCACTCCTCCCCACTCAGGCCTGGTCCCTCCAGGCACCCACCAGACCTCCGGTGGTGGGAGAATTTAGCAGCACCCATTGAAAATATTTCCCCTCTCTCCTGGCTGCAGAAGGGCAGGCTCCTGCCCCATCAGCCTGGCTTTGGAAATGGCCTTTCACACCCTCACCTCCAGGACCCCTGGGATTCTGACCTCACTTTATGGCTTGTTGCTGGGTTGTCACCTGTTCACCTCCTTTCTGGGTAGAAGCACCTGGGAGCCCCTTGATGAGGTGGCAGGTGCCTCCCTCTGTTCCACAGCACGGGACTTCAGAGCCACGGGCTACTGGGTGGCTGCAGGAGAGTCACTGCACAAAGTGCCCCAGAGGTGGCCAGGAACAGCACTCTTGCGGGTAAGGGGTATGGCAGAGGGTGAGTGGCCTCCTGCATCCTTGCTTGTGGGAATGCCAAGTTCTCAGTCATGCTGCCACACTGATGGCACCCAGGGGAGTCTGCAAGTCCAACAGGAGGGCCAGTTTCCCTGTGTGATCCAGGGAGACCCACAGCCCTTCTGTGAAGTCCAACTGAGTGTGCAGGTGTGATCGGGTATGCTCTCCGGGCCACCATACCCCCTGCCCATGAAACATGGCAGGTCAGGCCCTGGACTGGGACCTCAGGGAATTGAGGCCAGGTTGTACACACCTCTGGGAGGCAGGGACACTACCCGCTTCCTGGCTGGGGGAGAAGGTCGCAGGAATAAACAAATCCCATAGAGAGGCACTTTGCCCTCACTTAGCCAGGTGTTAAGAATGACTGCCTCTATTTTCTCTTCCTCTCAAATTATTTTATAAAATTGCTAACAAAACAGACGAGCTTTCTTAGCAATGGATGATTTTATTTGCTTCCCTAACAGCTAATGGCTGATGTGAGAACTGAAGAGTATCCACACCCAGTGTTCCTAAAATGTGCAAGGTCAGCAACGAAGCTGCCAATGTCTGGAGCCACAGGAAGCCACCAACCAGCTGACCCAGGGGACAGGCTGGTTCTCAGCACCTGGCCCCGTGATAGTCACACCCCTGGCAATCTGCTAACAGCACGAGCTGCGGTACCCAGGCACACAGCAAGAGGGGAGGCACTGTCCCGGATCCAAATCCATGTGGCCCCACTGTGCGGGAGCCACAGACACCAAGAGGGCCAGGGCAAGACAGGTAGTCACCTTGAAGCTGGTGTCCCTGGATGGAAAAGTTACAGGTATTGGGAAGACGTTCGACTCCTGGAAACCGGCTGTTCAAATGAATTCTCTTACCAAATTCAGCCTGAAAGAAAAAGGAATCTAGCATTTGGTGATGGCTTTAAAGACTCCTCCACAGGCAGCAGCTGTCTCAGCAAGTGACCACTCACCTCATCGGGGAACACCACTGTGAGAACTGAGGGTCTGGTCCCAGCTCAGAGCACCTGCCTAGCACACGCAGGGCCCTGAGTTCCATCCCCAGGACCACAGGGGAGGCAAGATGAGGGGCAGTCCATGGGAAGCCAAGGTGGACGCCGCACTACTCTGAGCACTTGTGAGTGCCTCTGCCTAAGGACAGTCTGCTTGGCCAGGGTCCTTCTTTGGGGACCTCTGCTTGGAGCTCACTTTCTGCTTCTGAGTCCTCTCTCCGCGGGACCTGCTGTGCTCCCCTCCCGCAGCCCCCGGCAGTGTGCGTGGCCCCACTCGCCTGCAGTCTCTCCTCCAGGTAGTCGCGGATGTCTCTCATGTGCGCCTCGTAGGCTTCGCAGTTCTCAGTCACCATCTCAGCAGCCTGGAGACATAGACAGGTGACAATGAGGAGAAGCCCAGTCACTGCAAAGCCAAGGACAGGAGGAAGGCTTAAAGAGCCCAGCGACACCTCCCAGCCCAAGGGCACAGATCAGCTCCACAGTGCCCACCACGCTGGCCTCCTGAGGGTGCTGCCCCACTCTCTCCATAGCCGCCCCCTGCTGGTGCCAGGTACCATACGCCCCAGCAGACAGGTCACGAAGGGTCCCAACCCCAAGGAATGTGTGTTCCTGAGAGGAACAGAACGGGAAAGACCTATGTGGAGGCAACCCAGGAGGGACTGCGCAGCCTTTGGGGTGGACGGAGATGGCTGTGACGGCAGCACCCCAGCCACAGCTCTGTGGGGAGCAGGAGTGTGCCCTAAGTTAGGAGGGCTGTTGTGCCAGAGGAGAGGGCAGCAGTGGACAAGGGGACAGGCTTCACGGGCTCCTAAGAGCTGGATCCAGTGAAGTGCTGCAGGCAAATGCCATCACAGGGGCAGGGGCGAGGTGACCTGGCCGATGGCCACATCTCTCCTGCTGCTATGCAGGGACGGCAGGCAGGACCTGGCCCAGGGCCGGGGGCCATGAGATTGGACCAGGGTAGCGCTGGATGTTCTATTAGATGCGGGAGATGAGGACAGGAAAGGCCCAAGGTGTCTCCCAGGCTTTTAAAGTGAGGATGGGGATGGCAGGAGGTGCCTCATGGTGAGAGGGGACAGGAGGGACCCAGGAAGATTTTGGACCCTGAGAAAATGTGCAGCAAGCAGCAGGGGACATGGGTGTCCCTGGAGAAAGATGAGGACCTGCCCTGAGCTATGGTCGTTGGGCAGGTGAGGCCCACCAGGGCAGGTGTGGAGTGGACCCAACAGCAGACAATGCAGGGGGCGGGGCCGTAGTGTGGTGTCACTGGCTGGGGGTGGTGTCATGCTGCCAAGGGCCTGGGGACAGCCCTGTGGCTGGAACAACACAGCAGAGGCCACCATCCCTTCAGCAAGGCACAGGGAAGAGGAGCAAGAAGCTGCGTGTCGTGAGGAGGAGAGGCTGGCAGAGTGGAGGCTGCTCCCAGGACCCTGCTGGCCAGGCGAGCGGAGGTCAGACCCTGGACAAGACCCGAGGAGCGAGATGGAGCCGAGACCGAGCTGGGCACCTCTGCAGCTGCGGGTGCAATGAACCTTAGGCGTGAGGTCACAGGCTGGGGGGCCACAAGCTGAGGCTTCACATAGGGAGCCACCACACCCAGGGCTTGAGGAACTCTCGGGTGACCTTGTGATCTGACCCCAGGCACTTCTGTACCCGGGCACTTCTCAGCCACAGGCCTCCCTGCGTCACTCGGATCAACGAGCAGGAGCCAGGCCTCCAGCGCTTACTCCTCCCACCAATAGCTGTGGTTACCATAGCACAACACCAGGAAGGGCAGGACCTGGGGGCCGGGTGCAGCTCAAAGGTGGGCACTTGCCTGCTGTGTGCGGAGCCTGGAGTCAACCCCAGCATCACAGACAAGTCTTACAATTTTTTTTTAGAAAAGATGAGTGCTGGATGTGGTGATACACACCTGTGATCCCAGTGACTCAGAGGCTGGGCTGGAAGATCTCAAGGTGAAGGTCAACCTCAACAATTCAGTGAGGCCCCAAGCAATGTAGTGGGACCCTGCCTCAAAATAAAAATAAAAAGGCTGGGACTGGGGCTCAGTAGTTAGGCACTCCTGGGTTCAATCCCCATGGCCAAAAAAGAAGAAAAAAATGATGACTTTGAGTATTCTGAGTTACAGCCAATTCTTTTACTCTTCCCGACCTTTTCTTCTGTCTGGGGATAATAGGGCAGACAGGCAGGGAAAGGCAAGACACACAAATAATCTAAAATGCAGGGGACACACGGCAGGATAAGGGGACAGAGGGGCAGTGAGGGGATGTGGCTCAAGGAGGGCTGCTCAAAGTGGCAGCTGGGCAGACCCTCAGTGCAGTGAGGGACAGCCATACACCTGCTGGACAGGTAAACTGGGCCTCACTGTTGGTGGCAAGGACATCATTGCTATATCAGAAGAACTTTTTGAAACACTAAGCAGGCTAGGCATGGTGGTGCACACCTGTAATTCCAGATACTCGGGAGGCTGAGATAGAGGATCACAAGTTTGACTCAGCAAAGACCTGAGCAACTCAGTGAGACCCTGTCTCAAAATAAAAAATAAAAAGGGTTGGGTATGTGGCTCAGTGGTTAAGTGCCCTAGTTTAATCCCTTGAACCAGACCAAACCAAAGCAAACAAAAAACCCCTAAGCAGGTGCAGCCCACCCTACAGATCTCCAAAGGCACAGTTCTCCAGGCTGAGGAATGAAATCTAGGCTTCTTCTTATCAGTCCATTCATGGGGTTCTGAACCTCATCCCCCTGAAGCCTTGGTTCAAACACTGCTGAGGTGACGGCAGCACGACCCCTCTGGCCAAGGGCATCAGGCTTACCTTGCCGAGGCCGGCGATCATGGGAGTGTTCTCTGTCCTGTAGGAGACAAGAGATCACGCAGAATCAGCCAAAGTCCTGGGAAGGAGTCCTTCTCCAAGAACATCATCGAATTCAAACAAAACCAAAATGATCTTCCTAAACATGGGCCACATGGGTGCTCAGGGCCAGTAACAGGCCCCAGCCTCCAGGCCAAGTTTCCACTTATCCTGCCCACACAGACCACCGTAGGCACTGAGCCAACTGGGCGGGTGTGCGTGCGCAGGATCGGGGCAGGGGCCCGAGGAGCAGTGGCTCGCATGTCAGAACTCAGAACTCTACCCTGCTTGCAAGAAAAACAGAACATCATACTTTCCTTAATTTAAAGTTTTGTCCCTAACCCTTTGCGGCAGGCTGCTGCTGGCCTGCCAACACGATGCGCCCTGCACCCACAGCGCCTGTGTCTGGGTAGGTGTGTGGCAACGGCATCTCATATGGCTTTGATGGGCATCTGAAGTTACTGAAGCCTTGACCACCACTTGCTACTAAGGCCGTGACCACCTTTTCATGGGCTTCTTTGCTGTGTGTCCTCTGGGGAAATGTCCTTTTAGGTCTTCAGTCCATTTTCTTTTAATATTTATTTATTTTTTAGTTTTCGGTGCACAACAACATCTTTTGTTTGTATGTGGTGCTGAGGATCGAACCCGGGCCGCATGCTTTCCAGGCGAGCACGCTACCGCTTGAGCCACATCCCCATCCCCTTCAGTCCATTTTCCATGGCTTTTTGCTGTGGAGTCTGGTGAGTGATTTATGGACTCTGGATACTAGTGCTCTGTCAGGTCAGTTCATTTGAAAAGACATTCTGAAGCACACTGACTTTTGGCCTCTTAATAAGGTCTTTCACAAAGAAAACCATGAAGTATTTTTACTCTTCCTAATCCTTTTCTTTTCCTGAGCATACTTAAATTTTTGTAAAGTCCAATTTATATAAACTCTCTCTTATGGGTACTTTTGTTGCTGTCAAGCCCAAGAATCTTCTGCCTAGCCTAGATCCCAATTTTCATGTTTTTTTCCTTAAAGTTTTATCTATATATAAATATAATATATATTATGGCAAAATGATGTCTAAATTATTATTTTTTCTTTTGCCCTCTACCACTGAGCTTTTTTTTTTAAATAATTTTGAGTGAGGGTCTAAGTTGCCCAGGCTGGCCTCAAATTTGCTACACTCCTGCCTCAGCCTCCCAAGTGTCTGGGAGGTGTGTGCTACCACGTCACCTGGCTTAAAAGTTTTATATCTTTATGTTACATTTCACCATCTATTTTGAGTTGATATTTCCTCAGGTTGAGGCTTAGGTCAAGGTTCATTTGTTGCCTGTGGACACCTAATTGTTTTGACACTATTTGTTTTTGAAAAGGTGTATTTCCTACATTAAACTGTGTGTGTTTGTCATAGATCACTTAGAGCTGGCTGCAGTGGCATACACCTGTCATTCTAGCAACTTAGGAGGCTGAAGCAGGAGGATGGCAAGTTTGAGGCCAGTCTAGACAACTTAGCAGGGCAGTGTGTCAAAATAAAAAAATAAATAAAAGGGCTGGGGATGTAGCTCAGTGAACCTCTGGTTCCATCTCCTGGACAAACAACTATAAACCTCCCGTGGCACCAGTGTGACTGTCTCTTCTCTGTTCTGATGGACTTTCTGCCGTGCTCATGAAAGCTGTTCCGACACTATTTGTTGAGAAGCTGTATTCCCTTGTCTATCAAGCTGGGTAGAACTGACATCTTCACTAGGTTGCATCTTCCCAAAGAAACATGGCGTGTCTCTGTTATTTACATTTTCTTTGATATCTTCATCCTCCCCCAAGTCCTATAAACTTTGTTAGACATATATCTGAATATATTTTATCATACATGGTATTTTAAAATTTAAAAACAGATTTTTAAAATGGACGTCTTGTGTCCTGTGATTTAGTTGTGTTGATTCTGGAAGTTTTCTAGTCCCTTTCTCAGGATTTTCTACATAATCCTGTGACATGATTGGGAACAGTTTTGCCTCTTCCCTTCTGGTCTGTTCATCTTTGACTTCTTTTTCTTGCACTGATGAGAACTTCGCTTGCTAGTTGAGTCAGCAGCAGGTGTCACTGCTCTGCTCCCAGGCATGGGAGTGGACATCAGGTTTGGGTGCTGGATTATGACAAAAGTTTTTTCTGCATAAAATACGACCATGTTATTTTTATTTCCCCATCTCACGTTAACGTGGTGGGTTGCACTGGTTGGGTTTGGACACGGAAGCTGCCCGTTGGGCTCTGGCATAACCTTGCCTTGGTCACAATCCAGGACTCTGGCTCAGTAGTGCTGAGCCCTACTTGTTAACGTTTTATCAAAGGTTTGTACACATGAATTCACCAGAGATAAAGGTCTATAGTCTTGTTATGTTGTGCACTGTTTTGGGTTTTGGTATCCAGGTAACGTTAGCTTTGGAAAATGAATTGGGAAGTGTTCCTTCTTTTATTTTCTGGAAGACAGTTTATTAAAATGGTATTAGTTCTTCTTTAAACATTTGGTAGAATTCTCTGGTAAACCATGTGGGCCTAAAGATTTCCTGTTTTGCTGTGTAGCCTTTATAGATTCCCAAGCAGTTACAGAGCGACCTGAAGTTCACCGTGAGCAAGGGTGGACCTAGTCTGTGAGGAGGCGGTCGGTGTCTGACTGTCAGCTTCCCTGTGCAGGGCTGTCTGCGGCGTCCCTCACCGTCCATTGGTGCGGGGGTTGTGGTGACGCCTCTATTCCATTCCTTTTGCCTTTCTTAGTCTTGCTGGAGGTTTGCCATTCTTTTTCTTTTTCTTTTCGAAGAGCTAGCTTTCTGTCTCCCTGACCTGCTTTCTCGTCACTGTCTTCAGTTTCAGGGATTTCTCTCCTTTACCTCCTCCTTCCGCCTGCTCTTGGTCCTGCTGCTCGGGTGGGAGCCTGGGCTGCCGACTGGAAGTTCTCCCTCTCATCCTCACGTGCCTCAGCACCACCATTGGCCTCTCAGCCCTGCTTCAGCTGTGTCCTGCAAGTTTTCTTTTCTTTTTTTTTTTTTTCATTTTTGGTACCAGGGATTGAACCCAGGGACACTCAGCCACTGAGCCACCCCCCCAGCCCTATCTTGTGTTTTATTTAGAGACAGGGTCTCACTGAGTTGTTTTTTGAACTCGTAACCTCCTGCCTCAGCCTCCCGAGTCACTGGGATTATAGGCGTGCGCCCGGCTCTTCAGTTTTTGCTTGACGTTTTGCAGCCTGTCATCTAGCCCCCAGATTCCAATCGCTGTCTTCTTGGTGGACTGACCCCTTTATTGTACATCCCCCCTGTCTCTGGTCACTTTCTATGCTCTGGAGCCTACAGTACTGGACAGCCACTCCTGCTGTCCTTGGACTCTTTACCTAATAACCCTTTCCCACCCTTTATTTTCCGGCTGCCGATTGCTGTACTGGTGTGAGTTTAACAGGTGTATTTCACATCTGCATTAACCCGGTCACTGATGTGCTAGGGCTTCAGCCCGCCCTTTCACTTGGTCGTCCCCCGTCTTCCCTTTTTTGCAGGGCCGGGGAGCACACTCGGGCCTCACTCTTCTGCCCCAGTGCTCCACCCCTGAGCCACATCTCCAGCCCCATTTAAAAAGTCATTTTCTTTTCCTTGTCCTCCTGTGGGCACTTAACATTTTTTAAAATTGGATTTTTGCTGTTGTCTCTCCATCTCTCGGTAGTGTTCTCAGTGGCTGAAAACCACGTTGGTAAGACTTGTCAGTCTACCGGTGTTGTCATCTTACTAGTTCAAATGAAGTAGAGACACTTTGCTTTTTGTCTTTATGTGATTGTCTTAAACCTTTTCTCCATATGCATTTACAACCATGAGAAATCGCTATGACTTTTACTGAAGCTATCACACACCGCGTAGAAGAGGCCAGAGGAGAAGGAATGCAACTGGCCTTGGGGATGTTCTTCTCCTGCACCTGCCTGATTCCCCTATGCACCTGCCGCTCTCTTCCCTGGGCATGAGGTTCTGAGCAGACAGTTCTGAGCACCTGAAAAATATTGTCCACTTTCTTCTGCCTCCGCGGCTCCTGGGAGAAGCCCACTGCCCCTCAGATGTGCTTCTCCTAACAGGGAGCTGTTATTGTGCTCTAACTGCTTCCAGGTGTTTGTCTTTCCTTTGTAGAAGTTACTCACGTGCCTTGGTGGGTGAGTCTCCTGGGGCTCACTCTATTGGGTGCTTTCCAGCGGCCTGAGTCTGTGCCTGTCTTTGGCGAACATAAGAAATTCTTTGGACATGACCACCTCAAGTCACTTTCCCAGCCTGTTGACGTCTTCTTCCCCGTAATAAAATAAACATTTATCACTTGGTGGAGTCTCCAGGGTATCCAGGGCTTCACCTGCTGTTTCTCCCAGTCTATTTCCTCTCTCCTCCAGTTTGTGATCCTCTCCTTTTTTTATAAATTTTTTTTTTAAAGAGAGAGAGAATTTTTTTTAATATTTATTTTTTAGTTCTTGGCGGACACAACATCTTTGTTGTATGTGGTGCTGAGGATCGAACCCGGGCCGCACGCATGCCAGGCGAGCGCGATACCGCTTGAGCCACATCCCCAGCCCTGTGATCCTCTCCTTTGTCCCCCTGTTCTATGGCTGAATGCATCAACCTGAGGTTTTTATTTGGGTTACTGCAGTTTTTAGTTGCAAAATTTCCATTTTGGTTCTTCTTTATGTCTTTCTCTTTCGTCTACTTCATCTGCTCAAGGGTGTTCATGAATTCTCACGGGAGCATTTTTACTGTGTCTGCTATAAATATTTTTTGGGTAATTCTAATATTTTTGTCATCTCAGTGGAGGAATCTATCCATTGTCTTTTCGTACAATTTAAGATCTTTCTGGTTCTTGGCATGATGAATGATTTTCAAATGAAACCTGGACATTTCTATATATGAAAGAGTCTCAATTTCATTTTGAGACTCTGCTAGTCAGGGGAAGGAGTGGCTGCCTGTCACTGCCGGGTAGAGGTGGAGGCCCAGGTCCTTTGCGTGGCCTGTGCCGACACCCAGACAAAAGACACTTGCTACTGATGTATGGGTGGAGGTCTAGGGTCCCACACTGTCTCTCCAGCACCGCAGAGAAAGGGCCTCGTTACTGGTGGGAGGGGTCAGATCCTGGCTCCCTGCCGGCCCTCCCCGACACACTGTGGGCTGGGGGCTTCTTGGCTCGGCAGTGTGAGTGGCAGTCTGGCTTCCTCACACACTCTGTTGGGGTGAGCTGAGGAGGGCAGGTTTCTCTGTGATGCCTGGCTAGAGTGAAACAGGCACAGTTTCAGTTTTCTTTTCTTTCTAGAAAGCAGACCTAGAGGGGGCATGTTTCTTGTATCATCACTGCTGTTTCTAGATGGCCGGCTTTTCAGCTCTAAGTGTGGGATGTACGAGGCAAAAAGGAAGCCCAGGGAACCCATCACGTTGTTCTTGTTCTCTCTCGTTATGAAGCTTCTAATGAAGTGTGTGCTGACACCAACTGATTCCCTGGTACAATGTCACCATACATAATCAGACACAGCAGCCACCAGCCAGGAAACCAGGGCACCTCTTTGTGGCCTGCTAACCCAATCCCCACAGTGAGGAGAGGAGCCGCACTTCCCATCCACAAGGGCCAGGCAGCGTCTCCTTGGTGGCTGGGCCAAGATAACAAGGGGAAGTAGATGCTTTGAAGCAGCTGAGAGAAAGAGCTGGGCTTGGTGGTGCCTGCCTAGAATGCCAGAACTCAGGAAGCTGAGGCAAGGGGATCGCAACTTTGAGGCGAGGGTCAGCAACTTAGGGGGGCCCTCTCTCAAAATAAAAGTAAAAAGACCTGGGGATGTAGCTCAGTGGTAGAGCACCCCAGGTTCAATCCCCAATCCAAAAAATAAAAAAGGAAAAGAGAGGAGAGACTTCCTTCATGTGCTCTGAATCATCCCTGAGCAGTGCTCCAAGTACCAGTTGGTGACTACCGCCACCCGGATCCCACAGTGACATGGACAGTGCTAGTGCAGAGCTTCCAAGAGACAGAGACGTGGCAAAATGCCACTGCTCTACGGACGACGACACAGCAGCAGCTCGGAGATGTGGCCGACCTCCTACCTTACCCTGGCCTGAAATTGCGCTCCTGTCCACCTCCAAACAGCATAGGGTGCAGCGGGGTCAGTTTACCGAGCCCTCGGACGTAAAGTGCTCCGATCCTGGGGCCGTAGAACTGGAAGGAAAAGGCAGTCTTTCACCCAGTGAGCACCGCCCAGGGCGTGCACCGTCCTGTGGCTTCGTGGTGGCCCTGTGGCTTCGTGGTGGCCCCGTGGCTGTGCTGCCACCACTTCTAACATGCCCTTGGGGACAGGGCAGAGCCCCAGCCTGAAAGGCAGGTGGACCTCCCTGCACTTCACATCAGAGTTTGTAAAAGGAGACTAGCAACTGGAACTGGAGATCACCACGGGCTTTCCCTGCACAGGACTCCGCATCTCCAAGTAAGAGGCGCCAGGTTGAAAGTGCCCTGTTTGGCTGCGTACGCACTGCTCTGGGGAGGACAGCAGCGCTTCAGGTCCTCATCAGTGCTGGGAAGACAAGACCCCCAGGGCCTTCACTATGAACTCTTCCCCACGTTCCACCTCAAAGAGAAGAATGCTGAGGTGAACCTTCGTGGGCAGCAGCCACATTTTAATCAGATTAGAGAAAGCTGCAGGGTCTCCAGCCCCACACCTGAGCTGGGAGTCCTACATGAGGGCGCATGAAGACCCCACAGCTGCTACCTCCTGCCCCTGCTCCCATAGGCTGGGATACCTGTCATTTGTGTCATGGTACTTGCCAAATGGCATCTTAGGGGAAGATGGCACTCCCTTCTTAAAATCCCCGAGGACGGAGACCATGAGCTGCTCATCACAGCAAGTGAATAACCCACACACAGTGCTGTGGGCTCTGCCTCCCCCAGGAGAGGGGCGGCTTCAGCCGTACCTTGTGCCCCACGATCGTCAGGAAGTCCACACCTAGGTCCTCGACGTCCACGCGTCTTTTCCCCAGCGCCTGGGCAGCATCCGTGTGCACCAGAATGCGCGGCAGGCCGGAAGCTGCCCGCCTCTGGTTCAGGGCTTTGATGCGCTGGCTGATTTCAGGCACAGGCTGCAGGGGGAGACAGACAGCTGAGTATGTGGCTTTGGGACAACAGAGACCAGAGAAAGAAGTGAGTCGAGGAGCACAGACAGTTGTGAAATGAAAGAATGGCCAAGCCTAGATGCAGGAGAACACCAAAGGCCTGGGCACCTTCCCCCGGGACTCCCTTAGGAGGGGATCGGGTGGCTCACCATGACAACGCCAGTCTCATTATTGGCCAGCATGATGGTCACAAGGCACGTGGTTGGGCGGACAGCTGCCAGGATGTCGTCAACCTCTGCCTGCCCGTTCACCTGGGACACCGGGACGAAGGTGACCTCTGAAGTACAGAGCACAGTACCAAGGTTGACCATCATGAAGGCTGCATGATTTCCAAGGTTATAAAAGTCACTTATTGTCAAAGTTCAGACAGCTAAAAAGAAGGAATAAGAGCCACTGTCGGCTGTGGAGACGCTCGAGTCTAAGGTTCTCTGAAATCAACAGACTCGGCTGGTAAGAAACTACGAGGGAAGGGTGGTAGCTCCTGGCAGCACAAGCTAAGCCACAGGCCAACTAGACGACCTGACAGACTAGGCAACAGAGCTAAAAGCCCTCCCAGTGCCAACACAAATTTCAAAGACTTCAAAGAATCAAAATTGCAGCCAGGTGCAGTGGTGCACACCTGTAACCCTGAAACTTTGGAGGCTGAGGCAAGAGGATCACAAGTTTGAGACCAGCCTCAGCTACAAGGCCTTTAGTGAAGCCCTGTCGCAAACTAAAAAGTGAAAAATGGCTGGGGGCCAGGTGCGGTGGCACACACACGTGAAACTAGCTGCTCAGGAGCCTGAGGCAGGCAGATTGCGAGTTCAAAGCCAGCCTCAGCAATAGTGAGGCAGTAAACAACTCAGTGAGACCCTGCCTCTAAATAAAATACAAAATAGGGCTGGGGATGGGCTCAGTGGTCGAGTGCCCCTGAGTTCAATCCCTGATACCAAAAAAAAAAAAAAAAAAAATGTCTGTGATGGCTGTGCCCCTGCCCAGGGGTGGGCCTGAGCTGTGAAGCAGTAACTGCATGGTGTGGGGAAGAGGACTTTACAGGAAGCTCACTGAGGCACACCAGCAACAGGAGTGACAACGGGAGCGAGCGTCCAGAGCCACCTAACATGTGACCTATATAGTACACGGTCTCCAACAAACAACAGGGTGTTGGGAACACAGGCGAGAGAGGAGGGAAGGAACAGAAACTGCCTGCACCCATGCTTGAGGAAGTGGAAACCAGTGCAGGCAACGTCTCACCAACCAGAGAAGGGCAAGACCAGGCCCACATCCTGAGAAGCAGTGCGGCAGCTGACATGAAGACGCACCAGAGGGGTTCAAGAGCAGATCCGTGTAACTGGCAGAAAAATAACCAGGGAACTTGAAGATGGGTTGATTACACCACGAACATCAGAAAAAAAGGAAGAAAAAGTTAACACAGCCACAGAAACTGTGGAACACAAGACTGCCTGTGTCGCCGGCTCTCCATTACCGAGACAAGATACCCAACAAGAACAACTAGAGGAGGAAAAGTCGACTTTAGTCCACGGTTGACTGACACTATTGCTCTGGGTTGAGATGAGGAGAAACATCAGGGTGGAAGGGTGTGGTGGAGGAAAGCTGTTCGCTCATGGCCCCTGGGAGACAGGGAGAGAGAGGGAGGGCCAGGGATAATACATCATCCCCAAAGGCACGTCCCAGTGACCACCTTCCTCCAGCCATGCCCCATCTGCCTGTAGTTACCACCAGAGTCCAAATTATAAACCCACCAAATGGATTAATCCAGGGGTAGGTTCAGTTTTCATCACTGCCTTAAGCCTCACCTCGGAACCTTTTGGTATTAGAAATCATGCTTTCAAAACACGAGCTTCTGCTGGGCCAGTGGCACATGCCTGTAATCCCAGTGACTTGGACTTGCAATCCTCCTGCCTCAGCCACTCAAGTCGCTGGGGTTACAGGTGTATACCACCACACCCAGCCCTTTCCTCTCTTATCTGAATTTCAAAGCCACTGTATAAAACAAAAGGCCGATGTTTACATTGATGTAACTCCAAGAGAGGACAATTATAAAACACAGAACATGGGGGAGCAGAACTGTTGGGTTAGAGGAAGGACAGCAGATTATAACTCAGGTCCGGGTAACAGAGGAGACCATGAGAATACGTGACGACAGCTATAGAACTATCTACAGACCTGCTCTCTTTTCCCTTAGCTTTCTTAAAAGAAATGAAGTAAAGTAATGATTGTGACAGTGCAATGCTGGGTTTGTGACGTACATGACGCAATATGCACAGTTATAAAGAAATAGAGGAGGAGGGATAGAACTACCATAAGGTGATGTTTCTGTGTCTCCTTGGAATGAGGCTGGTAGAAAGCTGATACTGTAAGTTAATGTGCATACAGTGAGCCCTGGAGCAACCACTGGGAAAATAACTGAAAACTGAAAAATAAAAAAGCATTTAAGGAATTAAAACAGTCAACCAGTGCAACAGAAAGCAGTAAAGGGGGAAGAGAGAGAGCAGCCGGCACCTAGGAGATAGCAGGGACCCTGCTGTAGGGTGGGTCACTGCACTGACAGTGCCAGTGAGTGTGAACGAGGCACGTCATCCACAGGAAGGCAGGGGTGTCGGCCTGCACCGGGAATCAGCTCTCTGGTGTCCACGGAGAGTCACGCTCAGGGGTCCTTGTTCGCCAGCTTCTCCCTCCTGGGAAGGCCCCCCAGGCTGACCCACATCCAGGACAAGGCAGTGCTCTCAGAAGATGGACAGCAGGAGCAGACCAGTGCAGGCCAGGTGACCACTGCCCGGGAGGGTCTCCATTCAAAGTTAAAATCGTAAAGTGTATTTTCTATCCTTCATGGAATAAAATTAAAAATCAACACAGAAAAAAAAATCTTAGAAACTCAAAACACATGAAAATTAAACAACACTGTCCTAAATGGCTCATGGGTCAAAGAATTCACAAGAGAAATCAGAAAAAACTTTGAGATGAAAGAATAACTTTTCATCTTAAGACACTGGAAAAAGAAGAGAAACCTAAACCTAAAATAAATAGAAGGAAATATTAAGGATTAAGGTAGACACTAATAAAACAGAGAATAGAGGGGCGGGGTCGTTGCTCAGTGGCAGAGCGCTTGCCTAGCATGTGTGAGGCACTGGGTTCAATTCTCACACTGCATATAAATAAATAAAATAAAGGTCTATTAACAACTAAAAAAATATTTTTAAAAAGAAAGAAATGAGAATATTCCATCAACTGTATACCAACAGACCAGGTAACAAGTGGCAAGGACACAGTATCTGAGAAGGGCTGCTGGGGACACAGAAGATCTAGGCAGACCTAGAACAAGGTGAGACAGGAGTCAGCGAGGTAAAGATCTTCCACAAAGAGAAGTCCAAGCCAGGGGATGCTGCTGGTGAATTCTACCAGACATTTAAGGAGAAAGAAATGCATCTTCACAAACTCTCTTCAAAACAGAGGAGGAGGGAATACTTCCCAATTCATTCTATGAGGCCGATTTTACCCCAACACCAAACTAGTCAAAGACATCATAAGGAAAGAAAACTACAGATCAATACTTACAGATACTGATAAAGAAAAATCCTTGACAAAATACCTGGAATTCAGTGGTTGAGCATTTGCCTCGCATGCGTGAGGCACTGGGTTCTCATCCTCAGCACCACATAAAAAATAAATAAAGATATGTGTCCATCTACAACTAAAGAAATATTAAAAAAAAAGAAAAGAAAAGAAAAACAAACCTGGAGCCATTCTAAGTTAAATCTAGAAACAAAAAAGGGTTACATACCAAGAGAAAATGTGATTCATGGCAGGAATCCAAGACTGGTCTAACACCCAAAGGTGAACCGACGTGATACACCATTATTAACAGAGGGACAAACAAAGCCCATGTGATCATCTTCATAAATGCAGGGAATGCATTTGATAAAATTCAACACCTCCATGATAAAAGCACCCAACCAACCGAGAGAGGAAGGGAACTTCTTCAGCCTGATGAAGGGCATTTGTGAAATGACCTCACACAAAATTACTTAAGATGCATCAGAGACGTAGGTGTGAGGCAGAGCCTTCTCAGATACAACACAGGGAACACCTCCCCTACACAATTAGATCACAATTTAAAACTTCCATTCTTCAAAGGAAAATGAAGAGAAAGGAGAAAAACATGATGAATACCAAAACAATGTGTAATTCATGTATCTGATAAGGGGCATGTGTCAAGTATATAGGAAACATTCTTATAACTCAAAAAACGTAATCCAATTAAAATATGGGCAAGGATCTGAATAGACTTTCCTTCAACGAAGACATATACAAATAAGACCTGAGAAGATTCTCGACACTGGTCGTCAGGGAGTGTCACCACTAGGACAGTCGATAACAAATGTTGGCAAGGGTGGGGAACTGGGACCCCCACTTGCTGCTGATGGGAAATGTCAGGGCTAGTTAGAAGGACTTCAGAGCTTGTCAGATATCATCACCATATGACCCAGCAATTCTGCTCCTTGACATAATCCAAGAGAAATAAGCACAATGTTCACATAATTTCTACAGTCGAGCATGGTGGACACTCTTGGAGTCCATCTACCCAGGAGGCCAAGGAAGAAAGACTGTGTGAACCCAGGAATTCAGGACCAGCGTGGGCACACAGTGAGATGCCACCTCAAAGATGAAACTCCTCGTGACTTCTATACCAACGCTCGTAGCGGCATTATAAATAATAGCCAAAAAGCGGCCAACGGACGGACCGTGCTCATCCTGATGAGTAAATAAAGTGCGGCAGCTCACACAGCGGATCATCTCTTCCAAACCAAGAAGGCAGTTTGGGCTCTGCTGCGTCCCACCCCACCAGCGTGGCAGGATGGCCAGGCCGCGGGGTTCACCTACCAGCCACCTGTCCTTCCACCAGGTGCTCCAGGGGCAGGCGGATCGAGTCGTGCTCCACGGTACAAGTGACAAAGTGGGGCCTGGCCCCTTCCTCGGGGCTGTGCTGCTCCACCACGGCCCCAGGCGGGGTCTGGCTTTCCTGGAAGTACTTCACCATGGAGTGGATGACAAGATTATTCGACTGCAGAGAGAGAGCAGAAAAAGCACTTATAAACGCTGTCCTCAGGGAAGAGTGAGGGTGACAATCTCTCCCACTTGTTATTGTTCTTGTGTGTCTAATATTTAAAAAGAAAAAAAACAGCTTCAAACTACTACAACAACCTCCTGAGTTATAGGTTTTGGAAGATTTATGGGTTCCAAACTTGCAAAAACTTGAGAATTCATTTAGAGTTGGCATGTCTGTTTTGTCGTTCAGCAACATGATAAATTTTGTAATTTTTTTTTGGTAGCAATTGAACCCAGAGGTGCTTAACCACTGGGCCACATCCCCAGCCCTTTTTTATATTTTATTTTGAGACAGGGTCTCATTGAGTTGCTTACAGCCTCACTAAATGGCTGAGGCTGGCTTTGAACTTGTGATCCTCCTGCCTCAGCCTCCTGAGCAGCTGGGATTACAGGTGTGCACCACTGTGCCCAGCTTGAATTTTGTAATTTTATAAAGCTGTCAGAAGAGCTGCCCAGGCAGAGTCTGCTGATGAAGTCTGAGTAGCACAGCCTCCATACAGGGTCACTGGCTTTGCTATCAAACAAGCCCAGCAATGCAACGATTCTGCCTTTTGGGCTTTCTTCGACAGCTAGCTACACTTGCACAGAAGCAGAACGATGTATATGAAAGTCATCAAAAGTAGCACTGTAACAGCAAAACCTTGAAAAGCCTTGCACGTCTACCACCAAGGGGACCTGTTCAATGAATCACACACATGTACTTGATGGAACACGTAGCATTAAAACATCAGAAAAGCTCTCTGTGCTGATAATGAAAGTTCTCAAATGTACTTGGTAATAAAAATGGTGGATGGTATTACATACAGTGCTCTAGGATTCCTAGAAAAGGGGAAACACAGATCCATTTGCAAAAAAAAAAAAATCTTTCAAAAGGCAAAATGAGAAGAATAGTCAAAGGTGCTTTGCTTCTTGGCTTTATAATGCAGACTCTCTCTGGAGGGTATAAGAGAAATGCTGGTCTCCCGCGGGGAGAGGACATGGATGACGGTAGGAAGGAGTGTGGTGGGGGAACGTTTTCTCTTTTTTAATTCTTATTGTTAAATGTATTAGAAAAGGTACCCTGCCTCCAAAAAAAGTTTGTAAAGGACAGTGTAATGAAAACATCTGAGAATCAGAGATGCTGCCCACACCTGGGAAGGCCTCCCCCAAGCAAACCCCGAGGCTGCCCCGGGACTCAGCGCCTTGCTCCTCCTGGCACCTTGCCTCCTGTCAGAGCACCCTGAAACGGAATCGCCTGGCGTCTTTTGACCTTTATAGGAAGGGAACAGAAGCTTCTGGTCCTTTAGAAATTCAATCTATTCAAGTTCCAGAAAAGAAACCCCACAGCAGACCCTTATCAGACACTGCACCTTGCAGTCCCTCACACCCTTACCAGGCAGTGCCCCAAGACTCTGAAGGCCACTGCAGCTCCACGGCCACATATGGGGAGAGCTGAGGATGCGCCCAGGCTTCCACCAGAGGAGCGGCCTCCAACTACACACAGTGAGGACATGGCTGGGATGACGAGGCACAAGGTGGCTCCTTAGCCCAGGTCCCCTGCAGAGGACACTGACACCCAACACAGCAGCCCTGGGTCCAGAAAGAAGAGTCTTCAAGGCTCTCAGTGGCTGCGCTGGCCCTGTAATCCCATGTAAAGTGGTCCTTGATGACTTGAAGGCCAGAGATCCAGAGGGTGAATCAAATGATGGTGGTGTCCTGAGCCCTGCACCCCATCTACCTCAGGGGGATGCCATGATGAGGCCCAGGACTCCACCTAGGCCAGGCACACTCCTGCCACCCCAAGAAACCTGGCCGAAGAGACACTGCCTGCGGGCACCCAGAGCACATCAGTGAGCTGGTCAAACAGTGAGTCACGTCAAAAAATGCACAAGGATGTGACCACATCACTCCAGATGGAGACCTGGGGCCCCCTTGGCAGCTGAGGCCCAGGTGACTCCTCCTGGTGAGCCAGGGAATCCAGGCCAGGGGTTGAGTCACAGTGCCCCGGCCCCAGGTGGCACCCTCAGATGCCCTTTGCTCCCTGAGGCCCGGCTTTGCAGGAGACACTCATTTGGTTTCCTCGGCACCTGAAGATCCGCCCACGCTGCCGCAGAGCCTGTGCTAGCACCCCACCCGACCGGGCGTGCTTTCTGATTCAGAAGAGTTTCCGGCGGTCACGGACAGCACTGCCACAAGCGTCCTCATCCTCGTGTCCTGGCTCACTGCCTTGTTTTCCAGGGTGTGAGCCTCTGTGTGAACCCTGGCTGGGAGGACACTCATGCCTGCCCCCTTACGGTAACACCTGTGGCTCACAGTGGCCCTCAGTCCACACTCCTGCAGCTGCATTCCCCATCAACACTCGGCATCAGAGGACTGTCCTCCTAGTGGGCGAGCAGAGGCTCTGTTCTCCTATACTCTCATGGAGGTCACCCTTGGGGTCGAGGACTGCTCCATGTGCAGATGTCACCAAGGTCCTCTAGGGAGTGCGTAGTCCAGATTCTTGCCCATTTTCCAGCTGGGCTTTCTGCCGGCGCATGAGGTCCTGCTCTGTGGATGCTGGCCAGTCCTCTGCCAGGTCCCGTGGAGATGTTTCCCTGAGCCGTCCAGCTGTCTTTTCACTTTCTTCAAAGTGTCCTTGAATGAACCAAAGTTTATTTCGTTGTTTCTGTGATAGAATTGATCAATATTTTCCTTTAGGTTGACACTGTCTGTGGTTCATTTGAGAAACCCAGCACAAAGATACTAATTTTCACCTAAAAGCTTAATAAATCTTCCAATTGGTCCTTATTCCACCTAGAGCTATTTTTTCTATCTGTTTTGAAGCGGAAGTCCAGTGGCCTTTCCTCTGTGATTGTGTCGCCCAGTAGTGTTCAATGAGGAGACCTTCTTCCTTTCCTGAGCTGTCCTCATCAGTCACGCTGATGACCTCACTACCTATCGTAGAACTGAGGAGTGAGAGGGCCCTGCTGCAAGTGCCGGAAATAGCTATCCTGGGACTGCCCTGAGCAAGCAGGACAGATGGCCACCCTCGTTGGATGACAAGTGTCCATACCTGCATGACGATGTTCAGAACCACTGTGCCTTGCCCGAAGAATACCCTGCCTTAATTACGACAGCTTTCCACAGAACTGACTTCAGGCCGATACTGTCTGTAGTTCATTTGAGAAATCCAGCACAAAGATACTAATTTTCACCTAAAAGCTTGATAAATCTTCACAATTGGGTCCTTATTCCACCTAGAGCAAGACCTCCTACTGTGTTCTTAATCTCCAGAACTCCCAACTACCACTCTTTTGTATTTTATATACATTAGTTTGTGAGATTTCACCAAAAAGGAGTCAGAATTTTACCTGAGGTTGTACTGAAGCTATAGATTAATTTGGAAAGAATGGAAATGTTTATAATAACACTGAGTCTTCAGGCTATGACGTGATGCACTCCCCTTTATTCAGAACTTCTTTGAAGGCTCTTAGTAATATACTAACTTTCCTGGTTCTTTTTTACTAGATATCCTAAGTACTCGGTATTTTTCATGTCTGGTAAATACCTCTTTGCTGCTGGCATATAAAAATTCAATTGATATTTGGATTTAAAAGCTTGGCATTAACTCTGATCATCGAGCTGTAGATTCTTGTGGATTTTCTATGTGGACAGCTGTTGCCTCTTTCTTTCGGCAAGAAACTGAACAGAGGCCATACTGGATGTTCTCTGCAGGGTCCTGGAAGGTCTTTATCAATGTGAAAACAAGTTCCATTGGATGCACCAAACCTCAAACTCAATAAGGCAAACAACTTCAGCAGGACTCATAGGAGTGTGACTCCAGGGCAAAGCCAAGGGGGCCCTCTGGAGCGCAGCAGCAAGACAAAGCAAGCCACTTTACACTTCGTACTACAAACACCCAACAGTCACTGGAAGTTACTTATAGGGTAAATGCTCACTGATTATGTCAAGCTTATTTGTAATACAGCAACACCAAGCACAACTCTTCCCAAAAACCAAACAGACAAAACATAAGATAAACCCAGAGCAAACTGCTCTCTATTCTATTGCCACTTATGGCTAAGAGGGTGGGTCATCAAAACATTACCTCAGTGCCCCCAGAAGTGAAGATGATGTCTTGAGGCTTGCCACCTATCATGTTCGCGAGGCTTTCCCGAGCTGCACTGATAATATCCTTGGCCTTTTTACCTTGAGAAACCAAAAAGGAAGTTCATTACCATTGTAGCCCCAAGTCTGATCAACACGTTCAACAGAACTACCACACACAAAGAAGCAAGAGACCTGAGTGGGTGACTGAGGAGGAAAGGGGTCCTCTGTGTGGCCACAGGGTGCTACTGCCGAGCAGTGCCTGGGCAAGGGGGCAGCAGGAAAACACTAGCGATCCAGCGGCAACCACTGGGGTCTAAGGAATTTAGAGCCAGAGACAAATACAGGGCACACCTGGGAACTCCACGCTCCCTGTGACACGGCTTTCTTCTTACCGGATGCTAGAGGGCAGGGGAAGCTGTGGCCATCTGCCTGGCTTCCCGTTCATCAAGACAGGAGAATGAAAGGGTGGAATATTTTGCTTAAGATCATGCTGCAAAACGACAAAAATAAGTAGAAACAGAACTCATGATTCCACATACAATGCCAAATCTCATATGCAGGGCAGCCTCGTGTGTGACAAGGGCATCTGCTTCCACACAGGCTGCACATCCAGCCACTGCCCAGGTTCCCTGGACAGGGGGGCCGGAGCCATGCTTCCTGTGGCAGAGAAGCGGGGCTCTGGAGGAGTGCTGAGGACTTCAGGGACCATTCTCAGTCAGCTGAGCCACAGCCCTCAAACTCCAACAAGCTAGTCTTACTTGTAAAAACAAGTTCAGCAGGCACTATTAAAAACTATACAACGGAAAACACCATAAAAAATAGAAATATAAAAAGCCAAGATGAACTTACAAAGCAATTCTCACACTCCTTAACTCTACTGCAGAGATTTCAATGTGAAGTGTGAGGATTAACAGGGTCTTCACTCTGAACTGTCCACGGATGTGGGCAGGCCTCCTGTCTGGCACACGCTTTTGGTTCCCCTTGGAGTGTCCCTCTAGTCCTACCCACCAGAGGCATCCCACTTCCCCCCAAGAGCAGGCCGAAGAGCATATGGCGGACTTCAAAGTGGGAGGGCCCGCCCTGCTCCTTGCTCCTGGAGGGTTGCTGCTGCAGGCAGGGCCTGAGCTCCCTGACTGCGGAGCCCCAGGGAGTGCTGTCCCCAGGGAATGCTGTCAGGGTGTCTGACTGTAGTAAGGGTGGTTATGGTGGGAAAGGCCCAGGACTCAACTTGCAAGAGCTGGGTTCCAGACGGGGTCTGCCATATGTCCCACGTACTGCTCAGGGGCCTCAGCTGTAAACCTGGGATAATAAAGGCGCCCACCTCACAGTCCTCACTAGCATGCAAGCCAAAGCAGCCTGAGCACACTCACTCTGTCAACTCAAGACTCCCTTCCAGCTGTCATCTACAGTCTAAGGGCTTTGCTTAGAAGAGCAGTCACAGGTGACTGAGATGGAGAAGCAGAGCACAGCAGACGGAAGCACATGCTTGTTACTATTTTAGGGCAGGTACAGGAAGGCAGGAAAGAGGGGAGTTAGAAAGGACCCAGTTTGGGCCTTAAAAGGTTAACAGTTTCCTTCAGAGCCTGAAGAGATGCCTCCCTGTGTGTTGGTACTGCAAAGCTGCTCATCACACTATGTGTGTCAGTTGTGGATAAATTTAGATGACAAGTGCTGTGCAGGTATTAACACCTGAGTATCCAACACATGAACACCTCATCTCTACTGGCTGCCCACCATCCTCATGACCCAGGCCCCAACCAACCAGGTGGATGGCCGATTTTTCCAGCTGGCACATGGCTGCCCAGAATTAAGAACACAATTCCCAACTCACATAACAGTTACATGTGGCCATGGCAAAGTGGTCACATGCTACTTCTAGAAGTATCCTTGAAGGACTCGGGGATACCTTTATCCTCCTCTTTTTCTCCTTTTGACAGGCAGAACTGTTGACACGATGGCTTGAGCTGGAGCAGCCATCTTGACCTTAAGCGTCGAAATGCATGTTGATGCCTAGCAGGCACAAGGCCCTGGGTTTGATCTCCAGTACAACAGCAGCAACAGCGACAACAAGAAGTGCATATGGAGGACAGAGGAGGAGTAAGAAAGGAGGAGCCAACCCCTAATGAAGGAGCTCTACATGGGACCAGACTGTGTGTGAGAAATAAACTGCAAGCTGTATAGGCTGCTATTATTTTGGGTGTTTATTTCTTACAGCAAAACTACATACCATAATTTCCACACTTGATCAGACACTGATTTTTCTTTGGTGGGGAAAGGGAAACAATGAAATCATGCTGTATATGTGTTTACACATGCTTTTTTCACTTGAACTGTGTGCGAATATAATTCTTCTACCTCATGGAAACAGTCCACACCTCACTTCAACAGGGTCCAGAAGTCCCCTCTGGGCAGCACCATGCTTCAAAATCAGGTCTCAACTGATGAACAGAGGTCACACCCAGTTACTGTGAGGCTGTGGTACATGTCTTGGGTGCTACAAAGCTTACCACACGCGTGCTCAGTGCTTCCCTAAATTGCCCGAAAAGATCTTGAATCCAGAGATTGTGAAAACGGAAGCAGTCTATGATAAAGTAATTTTTCCTTTCTTCTCCTTCTATTTGCATTTCTACCTGAATATCAACAGAAAGTGGGCTAAAATCCACTTTTTATTAACTTGTGGAAACAAAAGTTGTTGAAGCAACCTACCAGTCTACAGCATATATTATATCAGTCTACAGCATACATTATTATTATTATTATTGAGAGCTTCCCAAACTCCTTCTTTTGTTAGCATTTAATTATTTTCCATATTCTCAACTTTAACGCTTCAGAAAGTTCAATTTTATCAAAGGAGAGGTTAGACACAAGGCAATGTCCAGATTAGCCAACAAACAAGTTAATAAATTACTAGTATCTGATTTGAAGAAGCTTTTAGTTACTAAGTTGCAGTAAAACTTGAATAAGCAAAAGGCAGGAAGCACAGGGTCCCCCTGAAGCTGCCCACAGGCATTTCTGAACCCTGAGGCTAGCGATATCCTGTTTGAAGAGTTACTTTAGTTCATCATAATCCAGGGAAGATGGTTTATTTATTTATTTATTTATTTAGGCTGGGAGTACCAGGAACTGGTCTCAGGGGCATTTGACCACTGAGCCACATCACTAGCCCTATTTTGTCTTTTATTTAGAGACAGGGTCTCACTGAGTTGCTTAGTGCCTTGCTTTTGTTGAGGCTGGCTTTGAACTCCTGCCTCAGCCTCCCAAGCCACCGGGATTATAGGCGTGACACTGCACCAGACTAAAGATAGTTTATCAATAAACGTTAGCTACAAAAGGCTAGACTACAGCCTGCCTGTCTGAATGAAAACACAATGTAATGCTGCCAGGTAACCACTGACTTGAAGCAAATTACTTTCTAAAATCTCCAATTTAAAGCTCTACAGAAAAAAAATCAGAAAGAAAGAGAATATTTATAATTGTAACATGTAACAAAAGTAACAAAATTTAAAGCAAGTCCCTGCACTCCCGCCCCAAGTGCTCTATCACAAAGTTACATCCCCAGCCCAAGTGACTTTCATTTTTAAAAATGGCCGGGATTCTATATGCTCTTGATGATTTAAAAGACATATTTTGCAAATTCTGTAGGGTATGTGAAAGGATTTTAGTAGACACTGGCATTGCCAATAGCTCCTGATGAGACCTCTTTTTTATGTAAGAAAAAGCAAAGGAGAGCGTGTGACAGTGAACAGCAAAGGTGAAGGCTGTGGTTTCAACAAGGCTCCACTTACAAAGCTGAACTTTTCGGAAAAAACTGCAGCTAAAGATCGAGAGCTAGCAGAAAATCTTTTGCAAACAAAGCCATCACTGGGGTGAGTGCCCCTTAGGAGGCCTCTGCCCCACCCCACCCCTGCCCAAGCCCGGTGCCTCTTCTAGAATCACCTGCTGTGTAGGGGCTGCTAGGGTTCCCCCAGGCTTCCCACATGGCCTCAGTCATGACCTGGATAACTTCTGGCTCCAGGGGAGTGGTTGCATTATAGTCCATGTAAATTTTCCTGGAGAAAAGGAAGACACACCAGGTTAGGAAAAGGAGGTAAAAATGAGAAGCAGCTGCTCTTGGGGGACTAGGTCAGTAGAAGCAAATAATGTCCAGGGCAGTGGACTCCCCTGCATACTCCAACAGTCTTCCACAAACTGCTCCAGAGGACCTCCACATCCCCCTTGCTGATGGAACATGCAAGGATAATTTCTAGTAATCTACAGTTTCCAACTTCTTTATATCAATAGACCATCCATTCAGATGTTCATAATTTCTACTACTGGTTGGCAAGATTAAAAGTCTGTGGGCCTGGATCACCCAGCTGACTGCACGTTCCCCAGGAATCTTCCCATTTGCTTTTTTAACTCCACCAGTAGTTTCTCTTTATTATGGGGTGGCCTCTGGACTCCAGGGAATCTGGTGCCCATTTCCTGCCACATTCTCCTTGCTGGGCTTCCCCGCCCCACAGGGCCTCCTCCCCTGGGGCAGGGCTTGTACTTTCAGTTTTCTTTGAATTACAATGACCCTGGCCCCACCCCATCTTCATATTTTTAGGTGTCTGCTTTAACTTGTCCTTCTGGGTGAGTTCAACAGCCTTATTTAAAACTGTAGGCCAGCCTGGACTTCCTTCCTGGCATCAGTGCTTGTCATGTGACCCACACATGACATGTGTTCCTTGTTTAGTGTCCATTTCAACTGAGTAATAAAAGTGCACCTTCCAGAGCCTGTGGGTTTCGTCTGTTTCTTCCTGCTCTATCACCAGTGCCAAAGACAACAGCTGCCACACGGCATGGTCTTGCTTTGTAAGATGATAAAATAAATGCCAAAGAAAATCCAAGTCCTCTGAAAGATCCCTAAGATTATCTGTGCATCTTTTTACCAGTACCAGAAATTTTCAGAAATCCATATAGTAGAGAATCCTGCCTGGTACTAGTAATTACATTACTTGACTACATCCCCAGCTTATTTTGAAACAGGGTCTCACTAATGTGCCAAGACTGGTCTCAAACTTGCCATCCTCCTGCCTCAGCTTTCCAAGGGCTTTGGATTACAGTACCACTGTGCCTGGATGAATGTGCATTAGTTTTTCACACACCACCGTTTCTATAAACTGTGTGAAATCATCTAATAGGCTTTGGGGCTTTGGAAAGCTGGACTAGTCATCCTTGATCAATTGAGTGTATTGCAGGGACTTTCCACACACCCTTAAGTGTGTTCTTTTCTGTAAGTATCCCAAAGTGCCCAAGTTTGCTAGTTTGCTGACTGTGACTACAGCTTTTCAATCTGTTGCTTGGCTGAACTAATTTAAACCTTGTATCTCAAATTAATATCTTACAGATAATCTGCTCAGATATTCCCTAAAGCACTGTTGAAGAAGGGCCTGGTTGCTGATCTAACTCCATTTTGCCTTTCCTTTTCCGCTCCCTAAGTTCTCCAAAGCCATTCTCTTCAGTCACCTGGGATTCCAGAAACAAGAGGTCTGAAGGATAAACATCTATGACATGAGTCAAAACTGCGCCCAAGGCAAGAGCAATTTTCTTTACTTTATTTCATATATATATATATATATATATATATATATATATATATATATATTAGTTGTAGATGCACACAGTGTCTTTATTTATTCTTATGTGGTGCTGAGGCTCGAATCCAGTGCCTCACATGGGTGAGGTGGGCGCTCTACCACTGAGATACAGCCCCAGCCAGAGCAATTTTCTTATCCTGACAAAGACCCATCAAATCCTAAACCCTGAGATAATGATAGACCAGACAGGGCTTGACAAAATCACCTGCTGTGGCAGCTGTGCAATGCGTTCAGCTACACAAACACCCAACCTTTGCCCCATTCCCCTTTCCAAAAAAACCAGAAGTCATTGCCAGCCCCTGAGAGCCTGGGCTAAGGTCCTCCTTGTCTTCTCAGTGTAGCTACACAGATGAAAGCTCCTATACTGGTCTTCATCATAACTTTTCCAGTTTGTTTTTGGGGGCAATTGGCCAGACCTGATTACTTGGTCCCCCAGAGTCAGACCTCTGGCCTAGGACTCCAGTGGCAAGAGCGTAACTCAGGCCTCCCCTGAAAAGAGAACCCTGACCCTCCACCTGGAGAGTGAGCTCCAGCTGGCCGAGGCACCCCAAACCCCAGAATGACCACACCTCCAGCTGGCGGCCCCTCCCTCCATCCTCTGCGGTGACCCCCGGGAATGACCCTGGCCTGTCGAGCCCCGGCACGGCAGCGCCTCGAAGGCTTCCTGGAAGAGGGCACCGGTGCTTCCTCTGCTGCCCCTCACCGCGCGCACCTCTCCTGCGGACTCTTCTCTCGGAGGCAGCCGGGTGGACTCATCGTCCGTCCCCGCGCAGCCCTCCTCGGCGTCGGGACAGTCTCCATCCAGCCGCACGCGGATCCCGAGGCGCAGACAAGCGCTCCGGGCGCCGGGGAAGGCGGGGCTGCCGGACGGGGCGCGTCTGTACTGGCCAATCCGCGCGCTGCTGAGGGGCTGGGGCAGGGCGGGCGGGATGATTGGCTGATCGGGGTCAGGTGACGGATATGGGCGGGCCCTCGAACACCACAAGCGCCGGAGAATGCTGTGGCCTCACCAGGCCTTGGGCTCCCGCTGCAGCGCCGCCCGCCTCTGGAGGCGGTGACCGCCGCTCCGTTAGGTGGGGCCCAAGTGCGGGCCTCGAGAGAGGCGGCTCGAGCCTGGAGGAGCCCCGGCCTGGGAGCCTCCCGGCTGAGCAGGCTCCGTGAGAGCAGGGCCGTGTAGCTTCACTCGCGCTGCAAACTTGGGTGGGAAGGAAGTGCCGGGCGCACGGTGCCACGTCGGACTTGACAGCCGCAGGCTCTGCGCGAGGCAGCGTCGGTCGGCAGGGCTTCCCCGACTACAGAAGCGCCCCGACGCCCGTAATTTGACCTGTTCTTTGGGTGATTTTGTTTGAAATTAGAAGCCCATTCTTTGAGGATGGAGTTTCGGGGTTCTGGAGTGGAGGCTGTTAGCTGGGCGGTGGGCACAGAAATGTAGGAAGGGCGGATTCAAGGTAGGCTTAGGCTGTAAGAGAGAACTAGGAACAGCCTTAGTAAGGGGACTGCCCAGGTGACCCGGTAAGACTTCAGAGCCTCCTTCTGGTGGAGGAAGGAGCAAGGGAGGGGAGACGGTGGGGTTGGTTGTGAGCCACTAAGGTGGTAAGTTGCAAAGGACAAAGATCCAGATTCTTGATTCTAATAAAACATCCCTCACCCCTGGCCTTTTTGGCATCATAATAGTTTCTAACTTTACCCCTGAACATATGCCAGGCACTGTTCTCCCTGTTTTTCAGGTATCCACTAATTTAATCTCTGTAAGTGTCCTATCAGGTAGGTACTGTGGCCCCATTTTACATATGAGGAAACAGGTTTGGAAAAGTTCAGTGTCGTGTCTAAGTCCACTTGGGTAGGGTGGGAAGCAGGATCTGAGTTCAGGCCAGCTTTACCAAGAGGTGGAACCTGAATTGGCTTTCCCATAACTGCCAATTTCAACTCCTGCTGGGGTCCAGAAAAACTTGATTTTATCAGCATGGCTAGTCCCACGTGTGAACGCCTCATTTTCTTTCATTCTTGCCTGCAAACTGAGCTCTCTTCTTGCCATATGCAGCCAATAGCAAATGGCATACCAAGGATTAAGAGGCAAGTGACTTCATGGGAACCTAAAGCCAGTGTGTGTGGGGGTGGGGTGGGGGTGGGAATGTGAATGGGAAAGAGTCAGAGAAGAGTGCAGCTAATGGTCCACAGTGTCTGCTGAATGTGGGACTGTTAGAGGCCCTGTCAGATTTAGCCAGAGGCATCTCAGTAGTGAAGAAGGGTGAAAGAAGAATGCCAAGAGTTGAGGAACAGATGGGACGTGGAAAAATGGAGAATATGGTCATTGCTGAAAAGGCCAAGATGCCAAAAAAACATCCAGGACCCGGGAAGCACATGAACCTCACTGTCAGATGAAGGGGATGCTGAGAGGAGACTGCAAACAGGAAGAGCTGAAGCCCCCCAGTGGAGGTGAAGGGGAGGTTAAGAGCACGGGCAGGAGAGCAAGGGCGGGCTGGGTAGTCGAAAGGTAAGGGCGAGTGTCATCCTCTAAATGTATGTGTAAGGCCTTAGGGATGGGAGCTGGAGAAGCTGGGAGGGTGATGCATCTCCAGGGCTCCTTGGACCAGCTGGGCAGCAATAAGAGTGTTTGTGTTCCCAGATGCAGGAGTGTAGTGGTGGAGTCAGAAGAGAAGAGGTGACAGGAAGAACTGTGTCCACATGCACACCAGCTGAGGTCACATACTAGCAGTGCATTCTGCCCCTCCACTCTACCAAATACAGCATGTGGTGCAACAGGCATGGCAGGCACCATGCTTGAGCTGATTGACAGGACGTCTCTGTTACAGAGATAAGTGTCCAGTAATGACCCAACACTGGAGGAATAGCACAAAGTTAACACAGTGCCAGAACAAGCTCTAGAGAGATCTGCCAAGAAATAAATGCATATGTTATTGCAAAAAGAAAAGAAGGAGGGTCTGGGCTTGTGGCTCAGCAGTACAGCGCTTGCCTAGCACATGTGAGGCCCTGGGTTTGATCCTCAGCAACACATAAAAAATAAATAAGTAAAATAAAGGTATGTGACCAACTACAACTAAAAAATAAATATTTAAAAAAAGAAGGAACAGTTATGAACAATTTAAAAAGATATTGGGATTAGGGACAAAGCTCAGGGGTAGAACAATCCCCAGGACCCCTCCCTCACACACACACAAAGATTGAACTTTATAATGGTAATAACTGAAGTTTAAAAACTTGAGTTAAAGAAGGCAACGTAGAACACAGGAGTTTTAGGGCAATGAAGGTGTTTTGCATGATGTTTCAACGGCAGGCACATGTCATGTTTGTCAGGAGGAAGAATGCACACTACCAAGAGTGACTGCGAATGTGAACTGTAGACCTCAGGTGATGAGGGTCACGGGTTCATCCGCTGTCCCAGATGGATCGCTGTGGATGTCGACAGTGGGGGGAACTATTCACGTACAGAGAAGGGGGTGTTATGGTAACTCATCAATTTTCATGTGAACTTAAAATTGCTCTAAAAAAGTCTTCATTAAAGAAAATAGTTAGGCTGAATAGCACAGGCCTAGCTGAGCGGTGGCCTGGTGACCTAGGTGCCTGAACTGAGGACTGCTCTCAGAGAATGTAGCTCAAAAGGGTAGAGATGGAAAAGGACAAAAGAAACATTCATCTAAGGCAGCGATTCTCAGCCAGGGTGACCGCCTCTGGGGGTGTCCGGCAGTGCAGGAGAGAATTTTGGCTATTGTACCTGGAGTGGGGGTTCTTTGGGGTCATGGTGAACAGAGGCTATTTATGTTACTGAACATCCTCCAGTATGTAAGATGGCCCCCACATGAAATTATCACCCAAAATGTCAGTATTGCCATGGTTGGGCATCCTTGATAAGGCTGCACATTTTCATCTGGTACCATTTCTTCTGCCTAAACAGCTAGAACTGGTGCTAGTTGCTGGGTTATGCTTCCAACTGTGGTGGAGTCTTTGCTTTGCCTTCATCTGATTTTCCCTGGAAAACAGAGGATTTTTCTCTAAGGATGTCTTTCCCGGGCCAGCATGTTCACATTATCTGCAGTGAGAAATCTGCTGTTGCATTTCTCTTTATTCCTCTACGTTTTAATTTCTTTTCTGCCTACTGTTTTTGTTCTGTCACTAATTTAAAGCAATTATGATGTGATTTGGTGTTTTCAGTTTTTTGTTCTTCTTTTGATATTGTGGATAGAACCCAGGATGCTCTACCACTGAGCCACACTCCCAGTCCTTTTTTGACAGGGTCTTGCTAAGTTGCTGAGGTTGGCTTCAAACTTAAACCCTCCTCCTCAGACTCCAGAGTCGCTTTTTTCAGGTTTTTTTTCCCCCCCAGAGATTCCTTTCTCCCTTGCTTCTTTGAGAACACAAAATTACAAGTTATCCCTCAGCTCACTGAAGTCCTTGTGGTTAGGGGGAGATTCCCATTTTTTCTTTCATTTATGGTTTTTATTGTTGTATCTTCAAGTTTGTGAGTTTTCTTCTGCAAAATGTGACCTATTATTAAAAACATCCAGTGTATTTTTCATTATATCCACCGGTTTCTTCTGTAAGTTGAGTTTGCCTTTACATATTTTTATTTTTACTTAAATATGCACCACCTTTCTTCCACTTGTTGAAGTCTTCTAATGCTCTATCTTGTTTGCCATTTTTATGGGTCTGTTTTTATTGACTGATTTTTTTTTTCCTGATTAAGTGGGCCTTATTTTTTTCTTCTTTTCATGCCTCATAATTTTTTACTGAATGCTATACATTATACATTTTATCTTGTTAGGTGCTGAATATTTTTAATTGAAATTTTTATTGAGATGACTGTAGATTTACATGCAGATAAATAAATAATAGAAAAATCCTTTACCCAGTTTTCCATAATGGCAACATCTTTGATAACTATGTGTATGTAATATTTCAATCAGGATACAGACATTGATTGCAATTAATCTGTCTCCTTCAAGTTTTGCAAGCTATACTTACTGGTATGGATTTTTAGTTCTGTATCATATTTAGACATGTAGGTTTGTGTATCCAGGACCATGATCAAGATAAGATCGACAGGCTGAGGTTGTGGCTTAGTGGTAGAACATGGGCCTCATGTGTGTGAGGCACTAGGTTTGATTCTTAGCACCACATATAAATGAATGAATAAAATAAAGGTCCATCAACACTGAAAAAAAAATTTAAAAAGACACAACAGTGCTATCCCATCAAGGATCTCTACCTAGTATTGTGCTTCTATAAACACACCCCCTCTTCCATGTTCGCTGCTTGTAGTGTTCCAGGGTAGCTGGTGTGTTTCACCCCTGATTGAAGGGACAGTTGGGCTGATTCCAGTTTATGGCTAGTATGAATAAGACTCCTGTGAAAACTGGTGTAAGGTGTTTTTTGTAAACAAAATTTTGTTCTCCAGGAATGGAGTAACTGGGTCCTTTGATTATAGATTTGTCTGCGTCTTCTATCAGAACTTCCCTCAATCTTTACAGATAGATCTGAGAGGAGATGTAGACAAACTTACAACCACAGGACAAAAACAAGTAACAAATTATTTAAAAAAATTTTTTTTTAGTTGTAGACAGACACAATACATTTATTTTATTGAACTCAGTGCTTCACATATGCAAGGCAAATGCTCCACCAACTGAGCTACAACCCCAGCCCAATAAATTCTTTAATTTTACTTCATCTGAGTGAATTTTATTTCACTTTCTTTTCTGAAAGTAATTTGGGCTGAGGATATAGCTCAGTTGGTACAGCGCTTGCTTTGCGTGCACAAGGCCTTGGGTTCACTCCCCATGCACCACCCCCCAAAATAAATAAATAAATAAAAGTTGGGCTGGATATTTAATTCATGATTGACATTTACTTTGTTTTGCTTGTTTTTCTGAGATAGGGTATCCCCACCAGCTGGGATTACAGGGTTACCACAGTGCCTGGCTAACTTTCAGCATTTGTCACTTTCTCTGGCCCCCATGGTTTCTGAGGAGAAACTCATCGTCATTCAGGTTGGTTTCCCATTAAGTAATGTACCATTTGCTCCGGCTGCTTTCAAGATTTCTTGTTTTGTTCTTAGAAGGTTGATTTCTTGGTGTGGATTTGATTTCATCCTGTTCAGGATTCACTCAGCTTCATGAATCCACATCTTTTTACCAAATATGGGAAATTTATCTCTTCAGTTACTCTTTCAGCTCCCTTCTTTTTCCTATCCTTTTGGGACTCACTCACTCTGTGTGTCTGTGTGTGTGTGTGTGTGTGGTGCTGGGGACTGAGCCCAAGGCCTTGTGTATGCTAGACAAGCACTCTACCAACTGAGCCACATCCCCAGCCGTCTTTTGGGACTTTGATAGTATATTAGATCTTTTGCTATTATCTCATAAGCCCCATGACATTTGTTCTTTGTTGCAGGGAAGGAGGGGGGGGTCTGTGTTTTCTGCTCAGATTAAGCAAATCCTATTGTTCTGTCCTCATATTTACTTATTCTATCATTTCCACTGTAGTATTCAAGCCAGGAAGTTTTTAAAGCTTATCATTGCACATTTTAATTTAATGTTTTTGTTTATCTCTAAATTCTGTATATTTGTAAGTATTTTCTATTGTTCCAAGAGAATTTATAATTGGTTTTATGATGGAGAATTCCAGCATTCAGTTTATCTCACTAGTGGTCAGTTGATTGCTTTTTCTCATTTAAGTTGTTCTCCTGGTTCTCGTTATGATGAGTGACTTTTGCTTAGTGTCCTGGACACCCTAGTTAGGAGACTGTGGATGCCTTTTAAATCAGGCAGCACTGTGTTTAGGTCTAGCATTACAGGTGCAGCTGAGGGGCTATGGTGTCTCTGGTCTGCCTGTGAAAATGGAAGGGGTCCACAGGCTAGGGAACCTAAAGCTATCAGAGGCTGAACTGTGCCTGGCTGGGCAGTCACTCTGTTGGGCTCCTTTCAGCAAGACGAGTGTTTCTGGTTGCTCAGAGTCTCAGGCCCTCTCAGGTCCCTGAAGGCCAAAGAGGCTTCAGGGGGCTGGTGCTTGTGGTTGTAGAATTGCTTTTGCAGGTGCTATCTAGCCACCCTGGAGCCTCTGGATAGGGGACCGGGGTCTCAGGCCTGCGGAATCAGGGCTTCCCAGGCTTGGTTGCTTGTTGTAGCAGTCTACAAATATTTGGGGGGCTTTATTCTGGGACAGCTTGCTTGTAAGATTTTTGGATGGAACCAGCACAGCCTGTAGGGTTAATTTTCCTGTTACTGAGCCAGTACCTTGAGTGCTCTACCCAAAGCTCTGACTTTCCACTCTAGCTCATGGGAATGTGGACTCTCCTGGCCCTGTGTGAGCTCCAAGTGTCGTGTTCTCTGCTCCTTTGGGTGGTGCTCTTCCAATCTCAGTGTTCTCATGAGCATACCTAGGACCTCTGCAGCCTGTCTGGTGTGGCTCTCTGCCCCTGGAGCCCCAGCTCTCTTGGCTTCTCCAGTGCCATCATAACTTTGAGCTGCTGCTTTCCACCTGGGTGCCCTTTCAGAGCTAGGACCTGGTAAGTCTCACCCACTAATCACTGTCCTGCACTGCCTGATGTTCAGAATCTAAAAACTTCTCTATGTGCCCCCAGGTTTTTGCTGATCTCAGGAAAGTAAATCCAGTCTTGTTACTCACACTGCAAGCACTAGTACCCTGTTCTTTATCTTTCTTCTGATGGCTTGTCAGATTCCTTCTACAGTCAGGGGAAAACCCTTTAGTTTGTCTCCACATCACTGATCTATTTTCTGTGTCAATCCTGTCCATTCAGATGTAGGCTTCATTGTTATTTCTTCTTCCAGCTCCTTTTCTGTATTTCATTTTTACCTTTGTAGCCTATTTTCTACTTGTGACTCAGTTAACTGAGTCAAAGACGCAGCTTGCTGTCTTCCTAAATGTGATTTTCTTCCCCAAGTTTTTTTTATCCTATATTTCATTTGTTATCTTTATCCTTAAGAGTGTCCTGGAGATTCTTTCTTTCTGCAGTATTTCTTCATAGGCCCTTATCCAAGCAATATGCTCTGCCCAGACCTGGCACCTGTCTTCTGATGGAAGGGTAGCTAGCTCAGTTAGGGGGCAGCAAATGCCCTCTGAGCAACTTACTGCCTGGGCTGGTGAGGGTGCCTACTTCTCTGGATGATCCTTTGAACAGCCTGCCTCTGACATACTTTTCTACATTTACTCATTAATAGCCTACCCAGCCATGCAGATAGAAGGTCCATATTCCAGGTGTGGACCAACCTGGGGAAGGGTGGGAATACATATGTAAGAAGTGCAGTCCCTGGCATCTGTGCTTTGGGAAACCTGGGGGGCGGGAGGTTCCTCAGAAGTGGCCACCTGCTGTAAGAGCAGAAAGAAGTCGCAATAGTGGCACCACAGGAACTGCATCTGGGATGAGCCCCAAGAAGGAAGCCAAGTGTCTCAGCAGAGTGTGGACATCATTCCAGGGCAGGAAAGCACTACTTTGAGGCCAGGGACCTTGGGTCAGTAGCTGGCGAAAATGAGGCTAGCAAGAGTGGACAGAGGTCTGATTACAAAGTGAAGAAGATGGACAGAGGTGTTTTAGAAACCTTTCTGGCAAGGCAGGGAGGGTCTGGGGAGTCCCCAAACCCCCAGCATGTTTTGGCCTCACCCAGATGTTGGGTAACGGCTTCCTCCAATGACTGCATTTTCTGTCACACATTCTTACTGGTCTGGCAAGGCCCACAGCAAGTACCATGGGGCCATGGAGACAGAACACAATCCGACTTGTGGCTGAAACCCTTCAAACAGGGAATAAGGCTATTTACCCACAGTGCCGCACCCAGCTCTGCATGGCCAGGGGAAGGAAGAACACAGTGAGGCCACTGAAGTTGGAACACTTTTTTTTTTTTTTTTAAAGAGAGAGATGTTTGACGATTAAATGAACTCTAAATAGGGCAAAGGGGAAAAGGGGAGGGAGGGGGCATAGGAATAGGAAATACAGTGGAATGCAATGCTCACCATTACCCTAGTACATGTATGAAGACATGAAGAATATGACTCTACTTTGTGTACAACCAGATATGAAAAATTGTGCTCTGTATGTCTAATATGAATTATAATGCATTCTGTTGTCATAGAACAAAATTTTTAAAAAAACTAAAAATAAATTTAAAAAGCCTTCCACTGATGGGCCACCTCAAAAAAAAAAAAAAAAAAAAAAGAGAGAGAGACTTTTGAGAATACCCGTGACGGGAACGAGACCAGACGGCCTTCTAAGCACCATGCACAGCACAGCAGTCAGGATGGGAACTCCAGCGAGGCTGGACACTAAGGGGTGAAAACCCAACATAGAGTAGAGCAAGATGATTGCAGGAGGCCTGCCAGGCGCTCCACTGTCACCAGAGCAGAGAATAAAACGCCCCATGTGAGCTGTGGACCAAGGCTTGAAGGAACCTAGGTGAAGCCCTCAGCCGCTACAGTTGCCACCTCAGCTGGAGACTGGTGCCTGCCTGTGTCTGAGGCCTAGTTCCCAGGGGGTCTCTCCTCTGGCAAGGGGAGGTTTTGGAACAGGCACTGTCATTTCCAAGCAGCCCTACTGAAAGCTAAAAAACAGTGCATTTACTGGAAGAACTCTGGATCTATGAATTTGACAATGAAAATTAATGAGCCCACCACTGAGCTTTCTCAGGAGAGGATTCAGTTGTTTTTATAACTCAATGCGAATAAACGCACATTCTCAACAAATCCAACACTCCCAGCAAAGGCTTTTTGAAGAACTTTTTTTTTTTAAAAAAATAAATGTTTTTCCCACTCAATAAATCAATTCTGTAATCCCATGACCCAGCACAAGAAGGCAACAGCGATGGGCGGTATGACTCCTCCGAGCTGGCCTTCCTAAGCTGTCAGGGTATTTTTTTCCTCAGGGCAGGGCAATAGGAAGGGCGGATTCACAGGTTTTCTCATTTTTCAAGTTCTTTGACGAAAGAATGGTAAACATTTTACTAAGACTATATTTTAGCATTTTACTTAGCACATTTTATGAAGAATAGTGAAATTATAAACAAATCTAAGTTTCCAAGATGGAACATTTTTAAATGGATAAAGATGAGAACACCCTTGGAATGGATAGATGGTACGCAGCTGAGAAAGTCTCTGCTTAGAGACTGTTATTGGCGGCCTAACACTTCTTGGAATTTTTACATGAAAAATAATTGCTTGATTTTATTATTTGTTAAATGTCCCATGTGCATAGGAATTTGTGATTTATTTTTAAACCTCTTGGGAAGGAAGGGAGTTTCTGCTCTGAGGAGTGCTCCTGCTGGTGCAGTGTGTAGGGGAGACCTAAGGAGAGACATGAGCCTCCCAGGACAAGCCCACCCACAAGTCATTCCTTCTAAGAGTGCTTGAAAAACATGCAGCTTGCACATCAAACTGTAAGTAGAGTCACAGAGACCCTGCAGAACACAGCCAGGAACAGGAGTTAGGAAACAAAGATCTGGATGTCCAAAAGCTCCATGTCCCCATGGGCCTGGCCACTCCAATCCATGTCTCAGGTGAGCCTCTAGGATTCCCCATCCATGGCAGATCAGAAATTCACTATTACTAGTTGGTTGGGGGCATGTGGACCAAGGCCAGAAATGTGGCTTTGGCCTGAGAGTGGGGAGGAACCTCAAGATGCCAACATGTCTGAAAGCCAGGGTCACAGTCACCAGCAGGTCCCAGGGAACTCATTGGCCAAGCACCCAGCACAGCACGAACTACTCACTGCCATGAGCTGAGACTGGGTATATTCTTTAGAGGTGGGGGAGGGCAAAATATCTCTGAAGGATTTCTACTGGACAGAATGAAATGACTCAACCACCTGAAATGTCAGTTTTAAAGAAAAAGTCTGACAATAAGCAAAGTGTTTTCCTATTGTGCAAATACTGTGAAGTTAGAACTAACAACTGACATGGCTTTCACTGTGGTCCCTTCCTACTCTGGGCATGTCTCCAAGAAACAATGAGCACTGGCACCAGTTCTCCCACAGAAGCACTCTCATGAGAGCATCCCTACCCACAATGCCTACCCTTCCTCCTCTGCACCCAGATGTGTGGCATGTTAGCCAGGGTCCACTCTCAAGTCTAAGGGTAAAATCCTGACGCTGACCTGCTCGATCTCCACCAGAGGTTAACCAAACAATCAGACATTCTGTAATTAAGAAAAGTCAAGTAAACCCCATAGATGGCAGACAGGGGCAACTCCAAAGGAGAAAGCTAGCAGTTAAACCTGAGTGTTAGACAGCAAATGAAACCAGACAAACATTTATTTTGCATTTGATTCTACTGGTTCAGATGTCTGAACGCTGGAATGAAGCCACCTGCCTCTCTTCAGGGCTCCTCCTCCGGAGCACATTAAGCTGTCCACGTGTGGCTCATGCTGCTGCTGATCCATGACCCTCCAAGGCCTCGGAGGCTCACCCCAGATAGGCCCCAGAACCACAGCAACTCAGAGACGGCCACAGTACAGTCCCAAGAGTCCAGACACTGTCTGGACTGATTCCCCCCCGAGTATCTGTCCTGTCTTGGGACAGTAAAAGCCTGGCTCTGACAAGCAGGGCCTGGCTGACACTCAAGTGACCACTCAGGACCACCATGCCTCTCCCAGCCTGCTTCCTCTGGGCAATATGTGAGAAAGGGCTCCCTGCCTTTTTATTTTTATTTTTATCATCCAGATGTGGCTTCAAAGGGCTCTGAAATGTCCTTGCCACATCTGGATTGGAAAGCAAGAGCTGGTATTTAGGAGCCAGGTTCCAGCTCATTTGGACAGAATGAGTGATGTCTTTCGTCATTACTTTGTATTTCTCTTCAATAGTTGCTTGACCCAACATCTATCTGCTCTATACAATGAAAATACAAACTAAATGAGAATAGAAAAAAATAAAGCATTAAATTGTACAAATTACAAATCTGTTCCAAAATATACTTACATTAAATAAAATACGCATTTCAGTAAGATCTACAGTGAATGACTGTGCTCTGGGAAGCCTCACATCTGGGCAGGGCCAGCATTTGCGGGAGAAGCTAAGAGAATGTGCATCCAACCACAGTGTGCCATAGTTTCTTATTGTCAATCTGCAAATGACACTGGATACCCATCTGCAGGGGAAGGGGAAGCAAGCGCTAGCCTCAATGTTGAGCCCATTACTACTTCCCAGGAGTCTCACCGACAGCCTAGACAGCACAGTTTCAGAAAAGTGAACATGTTAAGGGAGGCAGACAACTCTTTAGAGGCCCAAACACGTTTCCTGCTGTATTTATGCTGCATTCCCCGCCTACGGTGGGCGGTCAGGAGGATGGTCTTCTTCAGGACAAGGTCACAGGACTGGGACAATCCCATGGGATTGAGGGAGCGTGAGGACAGGGAGGAGGGCTACCTCGTGCTGCTTCACATTAGAGACAAACTGTGACACACAGTCCATGGGCCTGCAATCATCTCTTATCATCTGGCATAACGCTTGATGTAGTCATCCACCTTATTCCGGAAGTCCTCCTGTGGAGAAGAGAGAGAGTGTGCATGACTGAGGGAAGCAACGCTTCAGGGTCAGATGCCCTAGAGGGAAAGCCCCTGTGAGAGGCCTGGCTCACGACACTGCCTGCTGTGCTGGGGTGGGCAGAAACATGTGCAAACCCTGATCACACCTGGCCCACAAGCCAACACTCCCTTGACCACAAACACAAGCATCAGCTGCTGCTCTTGGGGCCCTTGTTTCCAGATCTGCCTTCCAGAGTGGCTTTCCTGGACCTGCTGCCCACTTAAAACATGCTTATCTTTCATGGCCCACAAGTAGCCTAGCCCCAGCCTCAGGGTGACTGTACTGCCCAGAGGAAAGGTGGGTATGCTATGAAGTGCCAATTTCACACACAAGAAGCAGAGTCCACCTGGATGCCTAGGCATGTCAGGTGATAGTAGTGGGACTTGCATGGCCAGAATGACAGGAAAGCTTCAGATGTCTCTAGACCCACACGACTGCCCTTACAATCCACAGGAGGCCCACATGCCAGGTCATCTCAAGCACCCTGGCCAGATAGCACGCCCCCCCTCCCTGGCCACATTCAGTGACAGCAACTTTACCAGCTCAGTTCCATTATGCTTTTCTCTTCCCCATGGGTGTAGATGCTCTGTTTCAAAATAAATAGTCTTCTTCAAGGGACATAGGCACCCATCTACACTGCCAGCAGGCCAGGCAGTCACAGCCACAGAAAACAACCAGGTGAAAGCTACTCGAATTAAGGATGCATATCATCCTTGACCCAGTGACCCAGTTCTAGGACTCCCTTCTGTTGATATAAAACCACTAATATTTCAGGTTATATTTACAAAGGATATTTATTGAATTACTGTTCCTAGTTGGGAAAAAAAAAAAAACTTCATGGGGAACCCCAGAGAATGGTTTTTAAAAAATATGGTAGAGTCACTTCATAGAACATAAGGCAGTTTCTGAAATGAATGAGTGCTGGTTGATGCATTAATTGGGAGGGAAAAAGTTCATTAAGGACAAAAAGGAATGGAAGATTAAGAGTAAGAAACAAGATCCACAATTCTGGGAAAAGGTCAAGCCCCATGTGTATGCATGAAAAAGCTCAGCAAAGGCTGTGAGAGATGGAGACAGCCTGCAAGAGCCCAGCAGTGGGGTCTACTACTACCATTGCCAATGTGCCTGTGCTGTTAAACAAGGAGTCACTGCCTGTTACTAACACTCATTTTTACTAGGAAACCCCATCTAATAAAAACCACTTCTCTACGTAGGCAAACGCTTTCCCAAGGTCACACAAGTTTTCTGTAACACATTTTATATATATATATATATATATATATATATATATATATATAAATTGCTTTAACTTCCAGTCTTGCATTCCACTACTCTCAATTTCTCATTTGTGCAATCAAGAGATGGTAGTACGATGTGATTCTGCAATTTGTATTTGGGGTAAAAATGGGAGTTCATAACCCAATTGAGTCAAATGTATGAAAGATGATATATCATGAGCTTTGTAATGTTTTGAACAATCAATAAAAAAAAAAAAAAAGATGGTAGTAATTAGGGCTGGGATGTAGCTCACAGGTAAAGCACTTGCCTTGCATGTGAGAAGCCCTGGGTTTGATCCCTAGTTTCAAAAAAGAAAAGACCAAAAAAAAAAAAAAAAAAAAAAAAGGTAGATTTGTCTTTTTACTGTTACACCAACCTAAAAAAAACCTGTTCATGGCTCACCTTGTCCCGCAAATGATGTTCTGCAGCTTCAATATTCAGTGGATCATCAAAATTCAAAAGATCCTTAAAAAGAGAGAAACTCAAGGTGAACACTGGAGAATCTGCTTGTCTGGTGTCACAGTCTTCACCCTACAAAGCAGCAACAAAACCTAATCAGCCACCTGCAGGCTCAGCTGAGTTGGGAGCACCTCTGAGTCCTCAAGCTCCTGTGGTGTCAGAGTGCTGGGCTGGCTGGTTCTCTGTGCAAAAAGATAGCTGACAGCTGATTGCAAGAGCTCAGGGTTATGTTTATATACAACTGTCTAAACGTCAGTGGGAATAGGGAAAATAGCAACCACATTAACTTCATTAATTTCTGATATTTTTGATAAATGGAGAATGATAACCACTCCCACTGTGAGCATTTCTAAATAAAAACCCCATTCTGTTTTATAAACATTAATTTTCCCTTTATTTAATGATACCTTTGCCTCCAGGCACCTGTTGTTTATCTTCCAAACTTTCTGGATCTCCCTGTCTTTGACTCGCCTTCATGGACACCCACTCACAGGCTGGCGTCCCTGCCTCAGGGGAGCAGACTTTTTTTTTTTTTTTTAAGTACCGGGGATTGAACTCAGGGGCACTCAACCGCTGAGCCACATCCCCAGCCCTATTTTTTTTTAAATACTTTTTTAGTTGTAGTTGGACACAATACCTTTACTTTTATGTGGTGCTGAGGATTGAACCCAGTGCTTCGCATGTGCTAGGCGAGCACTCTACCGCTGAGCCACAACCTCAGCACCCCCAGCCCTATTTTGTATTTTATTTAGAGACAGGGTCTCACTGTGTTGCTTAGTAGTGTCTTGCAGTTGCTGAGGCTGCCTTTGAACTTGTGATCCTCCTGCCTCAGTCTCCTGGGCCACTGGGATTACAGGCGTGTGCCACTGTGCCCGGTGGGAGCAGATTCTTGATACCTTAAAAAGCAATGGCCTACCTACTCTCCTCTCCTCCCAGAAGCAACTGGACTTTGAAGCAGAAGCCACATCTGAACTCCCTGTTCTCCTTGAAACTCAGGCCAGCAAGACTTGTAAGGTGTGCCCTATGATGGGTCATTATAAGGACAACCATATTCCTCTTCAGGAATTATGTTAAATTTGGGAACTGCATTCCTGATTTGGAAATATATATGGGAATGGTGGATAAGACGGTACAAATATAGCACAAAACAAAACAAAACAAAAAAACTAAGAATTGGAAAAATAGACTCCAAGTCCAAGACATAGGCAAAATATGTAAGTACATACTATATGCAATACCTAGTATACATAAAGACTTCCCTTTACCATAGGCCTCACGTAGAATGAAAATATTAGATGGAATAACCAATACAGACTTAAGTCACACTCTGACTGGCTCTTCGGGATCTGGAAGCTTTGAGCACTTGGAGATGGGGAGCCACCACCAGATTTCTCTAAATAAAAAGTCTAAGGAACTAATGTGCATTTCCTTCCACCAACTCCCCAGTACCAAGTCACCAGCCAAAACCTGCTTGTGGTTGAGGAACCTGGGACAGACAGGTGGTTCCAGAGAGATGCTTTTGGTGGTGGAGCAAATGACAGTGAGAGGGCCCCCAAGAGGTCTGCCTTAGCTCCTGCTCTCAGTGGCTCTCAGGCAAACTGAAGACGCAAAGGCTCAACCCGACAGTCCCACTGCTGGGCTGACTTAAGATCATGCTCTCCCTTTGCAGCAACACAAATGGAACTTCATTTGCTTCATGAAGAAACCAACGCCTGCGACAGAGCCACGGGCACAGCCAGATTGTCCCTGGGGGCCGAGTGCAGGCCACAGCCACAGGTGCTGCCTTTCCAGGGAGCAAGGAGCTCTGGAAATCACTGCAAGTGCTGGTCTCTTTGCTTGTGAGGCAGGTGTCGCCCAGGAACACAGACAAAAAGGCAAAGGTAGGCAGGGACGCTCAGCTCAGTGTGAAGCTCTTGTCAAGAAGAGCAGCAGACCTGGCCGCGGCACGTCTGAGTAGTGCATACACACAACAAGGGCCAGGAGGACACCCTGGCAGACTGTCCAGGGCAGGTGTGTGTTCATAGAGTGTCCTGGGACTTTTCCAAAAGTAGAAATTATTTTTTATTCAGAGACATACCTCTGGATGCTTTGAAAGCTCTTCTCTGAATCAGAAAGTAAAGATTCAAAGAAACGAGTATATTTTAAAAAATTTTTTAGTTATACATGAACACAATACATCTATTTTGGTTATTTATTTTTATGTGGTGCTGAGGATCAAACCCAGTGCTTCACATATGTGAGGCAAGTGCTCTGCCACTGAGTCACAACCCCAGCCCAAGAAACAAATATATTTAAAAGCCAAGGTAGAAGCTTTCAGGTGTGTCCTTCCAGTCCTGCCTGCCTGCAATTCCAGTCAGCCTAGAGGCACTGTCATCTAAGAACAGCAAACTTCAGAGGCTCAGAGACAACAGAAACCGGCTGTAAGGTCCTGGGTTCCTGGATGACCACATCATCCACATAACCAGGACCCCTAGGAGAGAAGAGGGCTACCAAATGGGCTGCCTGGTGAGACGGCAGGCACAGGCAGGGACTGGGCACAGAAAACACAGAGAAATAGCTACTTCTGAAGAAGTCAAAGCAAGTGGAACCAGGCTTGTCACCCAGAAGGAGGAGGCAGCTTGCCCAGCAGGGCTTCCCCTGATGGCCTCCCCATGTCACTCCAAAGCCCCTGAGATTCCCATGCCACAGTTCTATCTCTGACCGATAGGAATGATGGGTAACTACGTGCATGGCTTGCTTTTAATCCCCTGGGCTAGCATTAAGGTGATGTTTCAAACCAGGGAAAGCAAAACAACTTGGGAGTTTGATCAATATACTTACAGTAAATAAAGAATTTAATCCCCAAACAACATCCTGAAATAAAAAAGAAAACAGAAAACAAAATTTTAGGCTCCTGTTCAATGAAAGTCTTTAAACCCATGATCAAAAATATGATTTGTGCCATACCAAAACCTATCCTAAGCACTTTTTCCCCCCTCAAGACAAAGAGAAAATAACTTTTTTTTTTTCAAGTATAATAAGCCAGGAAATTTAGAGACCAAGCAGCCACAGGAATAAATATAAGGTCAAAAGGAACATCAACTGCCTTTCCTCAGACCCAGGGCAGGAGCCCACAGGCCACATGTGTGCTTCTGTCACCAACCAACCACTCCCACCAGCCATGACAAATAGTCTTCTGACTTCTGAAAAGTACCTTAAAATAATATCTGTTGTTTTTAACATCAATTGCACTCGGAGCTCATGGATAAGCTAATTACCTATGTCCTACTGAGTTCTAATACTTTTGCTCTACTTAACTTCCAGAATCAAGGAAGACTCACAGTTCAAGGACTAGAGATTTTTATTAAAACTGAAAGCCGCATTGTTCCATCTGTACTGACTCAAGATCTGCAACTCAACTACAAAGTCTTTCTCCCTCTGCCTCTTTATCAGCTAGAATCTTTCATCTTTTTTAAACTGGATCTCATGATCATCCTATATTCTCTGCTATTTGGTAATTTTTATTTGTCTTCTCTGCTTTCTTTCATCCACCCACCCACTGGCCCAATCCCCATCCTCCTGGTGTGAGCTAGGCCTTGGGCTGGAGCTGGAAGTGGAAATAAGCTCCACTTCTATTGGTGGTGGGGTATCAGACAGAGGGCTGGCCAGCAGGTTAACACCAGAGCACCAATCCTGGGGGGACAGGCCCCACAGTGGAAGTGGCAGTCATTTGAGTGGGGGCCTGCGGGAGGAGCAGGAGTCTGCCAGGTGGAAGTCTGGAAGAGGGGGTACCTACCAGGTAATCTGACAGACACTAAGTCCCAAGAGGACAGAACACATCAAGGGCATGAAGAAAGGTTGGAGAGAAGGCCAAAGCTTGGGAGGAACTGGGTCACAAGTGAATGAAGTCTGCAATATTCCCTGACACTGGACTGGGGTCAAAACCCCTTCCCTGCACTGTTCTTCCAAAGTGTCAATTTGGTGATAGAAACCCACCATCTGACAGGAGTGATCTACACAGGAAAGATTGCAGCTCTCTCCTGGGCACACTCCTGTTGAATGAGCAATGGCTTCCTATGCTGTCTGTTGGTGTGGCTCTGAAACCTGCACTGTGTGCTCCTGTCCCAGGCTCCTGAATGGCACCTGGCACTGGCCAATGAGACTGACCCAACCAGAACGGACTGGAGCCAATGCTTCACCAAGCAGCAGGTGTGCCTGGCCACCTGTGTGGGGTGCCAGGTGAGGACCACAGAGGAGGACTTGTGCCCCAAAGGTGCTGACTCTTACCTTTAAGGTTCTCGTGGGAGCCCAGCCAGTGCCATCAATCGAATGTTCTCTCAGTAAACTGAAACAGACACAGAAATGCACAGCAACTAGAAAGGAAGCACCTAAGTTACCTGAGCCAAAGGCACAGCTGGAATGCGACTAGAGTCCTCAGCCCACTGCTTTATCTTAGGACAAAAGGAGATCTACTTTTTGGGAAACCTGTCTTTGCTCTGTGGCTTGCTGTTTCCTGTCCTGCTGATGGCTGCCTTCTCTACCTCCAAGGTTGAATGCATATTCAGTTATAATGACCTGTGTTATTTTTATTTACTGTACCTTTAATCCTAGCCACAGATGTTTAAAGCATATTTAAAACAACATACAAGAAATATTGGTCAATTTAACATTCAAAAATGATAGCAACAAACATGAAAACAGCAGCTGGGCACAGTGGTGCACGTCTGTAATCCCATACGGCTTGGGAGGCTGAGGCAGGAGGATCATGAGTTCAAAGCTAGCCTCAGCAACTTAGTGAGGCCGTAAACAACTCAGTGAGACCTTGTCTCTAAATAAAATATAAAAAGGACTGGGGATGTGGCTCAGCAGTTGAGTGCCCCTGGGATCAATCCCTAGTACCAAAAAAAAAAAAAAAAAAAGAAAAAAGAAAACAGCAATAACTAAAGCCCAAAGCTGACCATTTTTGTATCAAGCATAACGGAAAGTGTTGTGTCGTTAAACTTACTTCATGCCTCTGACAACCCGTGAATAAAGTGCCAACATTTCCTTGTCTTACAGAGAAAACATGCCCAAGGAGCACGCTTGGCAAGTGGTGTGTCGTTCAAACCCAGAACCTGTGTTCTGAGCCACCACTGATGGGGCTCACCACGATGTTGAGTTCATCACACAGACATTTTGTTATTATTTATGTGGGTGTGGCGGGGGTAATGCGAATGGAACTCTGATACACCACTACTGAGCTACATATTGCTAAGTTGACCAGGCAGGCCTCACAATTGGGATCTTCCTGCCTCAGCCTCCCAAGCTGATAAAATTATAGGTGTGCACCATCACACTCAAATCACACATGACATTTTAAAAACATTTTATTTAGTTTTGCAGTACTAGGGATTGTACCCAGGAATCTTTACCACTGAATTACACTCCTAGCCCTTTATTTTTTTATTTTGAAGCAAGGTCTTGCTAAGTTTCCCAGGCTGGCTTTGAACTTGCAATCCTCCTGCCTCAGCCTCCTCCGTCACCAAGCATCTGGGATTACAGGTGTGCACTGCAGTACCAGCTCTCACAAGACAAGTTATTAGATATTTTTTTAAAAACTAAGAAGGGAAAACTTCAGCAGATTAATGCAAAATTCTGGAGAGGATTCACTCCTTGGTTGGAAGGACTGAGCTGCAAGGTGGCACACCAGGTTTCAGAGGTGTGGTAGGGTCCTGTTTCTTAAACTGATGCCTGAGGATCATTTTATATCAGCTGCAAATGCACACTGTGTTCTCTCACATATGTTATTCCATACTTTGAAAAAAACTGAGTTACTGTCAAGCTTCTGTTGGAGATAAAGTTATTTTTGCATTTGTTAAATTATTATATTATGCTATTACTTTGATCTGTACATAGAAGTCCCCAGGCTAGCTGTCGATATCAGGCTTTTATAAAAAGGCCATAATTATAAGCTGAGACAATCTGGGGGGGGCAGTATTGGGGATTAAACCCAGAGGCACCTTACCACTGAGCAACATCCCAGCCCTTTTTATTTTTCATCTTAAGACAGGGTCTCATTAAGTTGCTGAGGACCTCACTAACTTACTGAGGTTGGCTCCAACTTACAGTCCTCCTGACTTAGCAGAATTACAGATGTGTGCCACCATGCCCAGCAAGGCAACTTTTTTTATTAAAATAGTTGAAATCCACATAAGTCGGATTCACATCAGGAGAAAATAAATACTTAGAATTTGAATCAAAGCTAAAATCTTAATTATCTATGAATATCAGTGAGAAAAAATATAACCAAACTTAAATAAGCCATTAAAATTTACTCTGAACTTTAAAAAGAACACTCAAATCATGAAACCTAAAAACTGGATGGGCATCTTTCTGCTTCACAGAGATTTCAGTGAATTTGATGTTAGATGAATTAGAAACTTCTACAACTTTTGAATACCTTTTGGGGAACCATCTGTCAAATCCTAGTGGCTTTTACGGTCCAGTACAAGACTATTACTGAGTTGCAGGGGGCGGTTCTGATCTAGCTCATCCTCTTTTAATGTCACCTTTGGTTAGGTGCTTGTTAGTTTCCTGGACTTACCTACCAAACAGCAAGCCTCATAAGAGCAGGGAATGCAAATTGCTCTCCATCTGCTTAGGCATGATCAGAGCAGGGAGGGGAGGCAAGCGAAACAGGGAGCTCAGGTTAATGAGACGCCTGTCAGTGTCCTCATGGTTTTGCCAGAGCAGGAAAACTTCACACATGGAAGCAGGTACCTGGGAAGCGAGTGCCACTGGGGAGGCTAGGGTCAGGGTCTGCTGGCCATGGGTCTTATCAGCCTGTGGGCAGCAGTGAGGCTCTCAAGGTGTGGTGCTCTAGTCACTGAGGAAGTTCTAGCCTGGCCTCAACAGAGGATGGTCCAACAGGAGATCAGGTGCAAGACTTACGGTCATCAGGTTACTAAGAAAAGAATCAGAGAACACCTAGGGACTGAAAGCCTGGACTCTGGAAGAAAAAGGCTGAAGCACAATCACTTAGCTCCTGACCTTGGGCCTTCCAATCCCCCAACAAGGGGTTTCTGACCCTTTGCCAGGAGCAGAGTGAGGGCCCTGCAAGACCAGGCAGCCCCTTGAGTAGGGCACATAAGTATGACAGGGCCGGTCAGAACAACACTTTAAAGAGGGAAGTGGTCCTGCACACTAATTGACATGTGTCCCTCTGGATCCAGGCGCTACTCAAGCCTGCTGGGAAGAACAAAGGTGGAGGATGTCAGTGAACTCTGCACACTACAGGCATGCCTGGCTCTGTCTCCTTTATCCAGGAGATGCATGGTCAGGCCCTACTACTGCAAAGATACTGTCTACTTTTCACTAACAACGAATTGGCCCTTGTACACACGATGACATTGTTTTCTTAGGTTAATTCCCTAGAAGAGCAGCAGACAAGTCCAAGGGTAAAAACAAGTTACAGGGACACCATGTTGCTGCAGGACCTGGAAGAGCTGTACAAACACGCACCCTCCAGCTAAGAGCCCCCTCGGGCCCACCCGCCCCCAGCACTGCTTCAGTGTTGGCCATCTGACAGCAACCCGCTGCACCTCGTGGTTTTTCTGTGCCTTTTCCTGGTCACCAGTAAGGCTGAGCATCTGCTTCTCCTGTGAATCACCATGTGTGATGCTGCTCATTTTTCCAGGGGCAGTGCCCATCTTTTGCATAAGGGGTAAGTATGATTTACACGCAGAAATATTTTGCCTTTCAATACTGTGCTTATGTGTTTTTAGTTTTAACATGGTTCAACTGGGCAATGTTCTATTAAGGTTCTTGGCTTTTGTCTCAGGCTGCCACCTGCTAGCTGCTGCCATACTTTGCTAATAATCTGGTTTCCCAAAAGACACCACAAGGGTAGGATTTCCTATCCTGGTCCCATTTCTAACAGAAGCAGGAGACACCCACGGAAGCAGAGTGAAGCGAGTCCCCTGGAGTCAGAGGGCTGTGAGCAGGGGAAGCTGAGAGGGGCTCACACCTGCAACTAGGGTCTTCAGGTTCTAAGCGATGCTTAAAGGAAACATACTTTAAAAGTCATGCCTGGACATAAAATGTAAGTTTAACTATCTATCAAAATAAAACTGGCAAGAAAGGAAACAGCACACATAAAAATGGATTGGGTCAGTGGGCACAGACTGCACTTTTTGAGCTAGAAAAGGTCTAAAAGGTTTCCCAGTAGCTCAGAGCCACATACATTCTGTTTCCTTCCAAAGTGGTAAGTGTTTACTGAGAGGAAAGAGGAGTGGGAGAAAAGGAGAGGGAGGCCATGACCGAGAACAGCCTCCAATCAAAGCATTTCATACTGCCCAAGATATGTGCTCGGAAAACGCACACTGCCTCCTTTCCTAGCACAGGAGAATATGAGCACAGAATACTTAGCCTGCCCAAGTCCCACGGCTGCCAGAGGTGGGTCTCCAGTTAAATCCACTTGGTCTGAACAATTAACATCACTGCCTTACTAAGAAAAGGAGATGATATGCAGAAAAAGAAAGTCCAAATGATAAATTTACTTCAAAAACAAAAGGTAAAAAAACCTAATCCACAGATCTTCTCCAGTTCTCTCCCTTAGAGACCAGCACCCTTTGAAGGGGCACAAGCCCTCACTTTGTGCCACTGGAAGAATGAGACACACAGGGCCACATGCTTATAGGGAAGCTGTCACTTCAGAAGGGCTCCTACATGTATCACATCCATTCTGGGGATTGAACCCAAGAGTGCTCTACCACTGAGTTGTACCCCAAGTCTTTTTCTTCTTCTGAGTCAAGGTCTTGCTAACTAGTGGTCCTCCTGCCTCAGTCTCTGGAGTAGGTAGGAATACAGGTAATCACCACTGCACCCCACTTATCAAGTCCATTCTGGTACAGAGTACATCCAAGGCAAGCACTGAGGACAGCTTAGCCTGTCACCTACACTTTTTCTCCTGGGCTTCATTAATCATATTTTCCCTTCTTGCTAAAATCAGCAACATCCAGGGAATGTGACCTCTCACTAAGGGAGGTGGCAGAAGAGCAGTGGCCTCCAACAGGTACATCCCGTACTGAAGCCAGCAGGGCTTTGGCCACAAAATGCAGTGGAAGGATGCCATCTGCAGGCACAGCTGGAAGACAAGGCTTGGAAGGAGCCGTTTCAGTGAACCCCAGACCTTTCCTACTCTTGGCCAAGCTTCAAGGTCTCCTCTGAGAGGAGATGTGATGCAGAGACCAGCACTCACCCAGTGTCCAGGAGAGCATGAGAAGAAGAAGGCTCACCTTAGACATATTTCCCCTGTCTCCGTGATGTTGGGGTGCCAGATCCTGGTCAAGCATTTCACTTTGGGAGGCTGCAACATAAAGAGAGAGAGATGTCACCACAACAACCTCTCTAGGTCACACCTGTGGCCCAAGCCTTTCCACTTTCCCATCTGTCCATAATTTCGAGGCTTGCCCAACATGTAGGCTAACTTTCCAGGCTTAACTCAACCCTGAATGCTGTCCCAGTTGCCTAGGCAGGACAAGTGCTCCTCTCATGAGTCTAACCACACCTCTCTACAAGGGCCATGTCCTGAGGGCCATGGACACAGGGCTGTGGAGCCAGAGTCTGCAGTACATTCCAGGGAAAGCTCCCATGCCCTCCTGGCCGCAGCTCAACAGACTCTTTTGAGTACCAAGCTACTGAGCCACAGCTGAACGTCACTGCTCCTCACAAGACCAGCCAGTTACCCTGGCTGTGTGCTTCTGAAGGTGCTAACACTCCGTACATTTTCCTACAGAATAGTCCCAGTCCACTTAAAGAGGGGGAAGAATGAAGAGGCCCATGGGCATGAAAGGTACCAACATCATTCACAACTTGGCATGTTTGAATAAAGTTCTCCTCTCTATTTTAAAAGTAAATCACACTCGTAATTAAAGGGAGAACAAAAATGAAAGGAAAAACATTTATTTATATAATATTATATGCATAATTACATAAATGAAGTTATGTTTCCTTTCACTTGTTTTTATAATTGTACACACTCACAAAATAATTCCACCCAGAAATAATCTCCACTCACAGCTGATGCACTCTTCTAGACCTCAGACACACATAGGTGTGTGTGCACAGCATTTTTCTTCACAGGAGTGGGAACACATGCTGCATCTCTTCCTATCCCAGCGACCACCTCAGGTGACCTTCCTGCATTCCTGATGTCTAAAAACACTGCTGGACGGTAGGCTGCTTCCCACCCCCACTCCAAGCCATTCCACACCAGTGCTTATATCTTTGCTCACATCCTTGTAGGAAATAACTCCTCAGGATGAAGGCCTGACAGCAACACTGCTCGGGAATCCTGGCTCTCATGCAGTGCTTTGTGTCCTTCAGGAGGCCAAGTCACCTCCCACGCAGGGAGGCAGAGGGGCCCTCCTGCAGTCCCCTGTGACTGGTATGTAGTAAGCATCCAGGCACAGTCTCATCAGAATCTCATCTCATAAAGGATCAACCATTTGTCAAATGGGGTGACATGCTCCCTGCTTGTCATTTAGTATTCAATTTTATTTGTGATGCTTTCTGAGGTGTGAAAGGTTTTTCTTTTAATCTTTGGGATCAAAATTTCTCTTCTGATATCATACTTAAAATGCCTTTCACCATCCAAATACTCTCCTTTTACTTTTTCTAATACTCACAGTTTCACTTTTATTGTATAACAAACACTGTTTTCTACTTGATATCAAAACCAAAAAATCACGTGATTAAATCCACTGTGCAAACTTACATGTCTGAGGGTGAAAGAATTTAGGTTGAGTTTAAATACATTCCACATGCTCTCCTTTGTTTTCTGCAAATACGTGGGAATGCATTTAAACGTGTCTGGAATAAAGCTGACTTGATGTTTACTTCCAATAAGGTGTTTAGGCTGAGGAGGAGGGTCAGAGCTGCACCCCTCCACACAGCTGAATAGAGCCAAGTCCGGGGTGGGACAGAAAGGAGTGGCCAGCTTGATGCTCTCCCAGACCAAGCGCCTTTTCTGGAGCATTCCTGGAGCTGAGGTTACTAGAGCTCCCCAAGTGTCTTGCTTGTCCTTGCTTCTCCTCGCCCCATAGCTCCCCCAGACAGAGGCTGACATAGACGCCTCCTCTATCCCTGGCGCCCTTTAACTGTGAGGCTGTGACAGTGCGGAGCTCTGCATTAGAAATGTGGACCTCTCTGAGACCCAAAGTGCCCAACAGCACCTTGTCTCACTAGTCCTTCCCTCCCTCACTCTTGGATCCCCTTTGGTGCTTGGCACCCATTCATACAGCTAAGAGCTTAACTCTGCATTACACATCAACAAGGAAAATGGGATTATTCAATGGACCCCCGGCTAACGATTTGGAAAAACAGATCCCCCTTACAGCTTTATTCCGGACACAATAAAACTAAATGTAAGGTGGGCACAGTGGCACACACCTAAAGTCCCAGCAACTTGGGAGACCAAGGTAGGAAGATCGTAAGTTTGAGGCCAGTTTCATCAATTTAATTCTTGTCTCAAAATTTAAATAAATAAATAGGGGGTGGGGATATGGCTCAGTGGTAGAGTATTCCTAGGTTCAATCCCTAGTACCATGCCAGGGGGAAACAAAAATGCCAAAGACCATTCATAGTCTGGAATATCTAAAATGTTTGCCACTTTGCCCTTTACAGAAGGTCTGCTTTATAAGCTATCCAAAAACCAGCCATCCAGTGGCCAACAATACAGGGCTGGCTTAACCCTGTACACACTGTACAATGAATGCTTATTGAAGTCATTATATATTCCAAGCACATGGTACAGAGCTCATTTTATAGTGTTCTCACAAAACTATATACTCTGAACAGGAATAAGATAATGCTTACCAAGGAGTCCTATGCCATTTTTTCCAAGGAGGTGCATTTGAGGCACCCTTGCTAATGAAGCTGTGACCATACAGTAAGTGTCTGTCACATTTTGAGTTGAGGAGCCCAAGCTGTTAGGCTCTATGTGGACAGCTCCATGCAGAGACCCTGAGCTTTCCTGTGACCCTGTTTCCAAAGGGGATCACTGGTGATTAACATTCTGTTCTACACAGCCATGCCATCTCAGTTTCAAAGTACAAACACAATGAATGAAATGAAGAGAGGCAAGCGGGATTCCAGGAGGTACCTGCAGTCATTGTGGTCATCTGAGTGTCTCTGGCTTCCCTCCCTCGGTGCACAGGGCGGAAATGGCCAATAACAAACAAAGCGGCATGACACGAGTCACTTCCAGGAGGAAACCAGAGAAACAAGTACAGAGCCGTTCTTTTTCTCCTGCTTCTCAAATCTGCCTGGTGACCAACACCCAGGCTGTCAGTACTCTTCTGGGGTCCACTCTACCCAAGGAATCAACTTCCAGGAGTCCCGCTTCTGTGTCCAGGGTGATCGGAATTCCTAAGGGCCTACAGTGCCTAATACTGCAGGAGCTCAATAAGTGTCACTAAACCAAATCAGCCAGTTTCTAAGATTGAGAGATGACAAGGCAGGCTTCAGGCTGTGAGGAAAAGTTCAGAGACAAAGGGACAGGAAGAAAACAACTCACCAGGAAATCTGAATTCTAGTTGCTGGGATGTGGGAGCATGTGTATGGATGGATACTGAATGGACACTTTTCTTAGCAAGTTTTTCTAGAATTATGATTTACTTTATTAATTAAAAGTTTTTTTCAATTTATAATCCATATAACCAACCTTCACTACAAAAACCATAACTCTTGGGTGTTTGAAGTCTTCATGAAGTACAGAAGTCACGTGAGCAAAGCCGTGGCACAGGAGTGGAGGAACCAACAAGTCCCCAGCCTCGGGTCTGACACTGCCAACAGTGGAGCCGTCTGTCCAGGCTCAGACTCATGACCTCTATCCAAGGACTTGCAGCCTGGCCCTTGCACATGTTGGCTTCATTTTGTTTTCTACACTATTAAGCAGAGAGTTGAGCTCCAGAAATATGAGCAACAGGTGCCTAAGAAGACAGGCACAGGCTACGCACTGGACATGCGTCTGAAAGACAGCTGTAGGCTCCTGCCAGGAGCTCACAGGCTAGAGGGAAGAGGCTAAAGAACTCTGTAAGGAAAGATGAATTATAAACGCTTTTGTATTCAACTCAGCACTGCACCTCCTGGTCTCCTGGAGACCCCTTGCTGTGGACCCCACATTTGCCTAAAGAGAGCAGAAACAGTCAGGAACAAAGGCAACCCCAGCTCATCTCTCAGAACACTGCCAGAGCAGCAGCAGTGAGACCAAGGAAACACAGAATCATGGTGACAAGCCAACGGCCAGACACTGCATGGGATCTGTAGCACGGCTGCAGGACGATGCACCTCTGCTCTGTTCGGGGACTGTAGTGGGCAGGACTGCAGAGCAGAGGTCCACAAAGCGTGGACAGCAGAGTCAACCTCTGGGACAGCCTTCAATTCTTGAGGGACACAAGACACAAAGGTTCAGGGGTTTTAGCCACAGTATACTCCATTTTCCTGCAATTCTCTCTGCTTCTCAAAGTCACATGTGAGTGGAACAGAATGATGGACATTATCAGGTATAGACAAAGGGAAGGGCGCACATTTACAAGCTAGGCAGCCCTGCACATGCACTGGCCTCAGCAATTCAGCTATCTGCACTGGCAAAACTTGTTAGTAAGTTTTGTTTTGTTTTGTTTGGGGTTCTTTGAGACAGGGTATCATTATGCTGCCCAGACTGGCCTCAAACTCCTGGACTCAAGTGCCCTCCCACCTCATCATCCTGAGGAGCTAGGACAACAGGCACATAACACCTTGCCCAGCTTTGATTAAGTTTTAAAAGTTAACCTGCTGAGCTCTAACTCACTACCATATAAAGAGACTAGAATATTATGACCAGCCCCTGAACAATGGTGGAGGATGGACAGAGGTGACCTGAACAGAAACCCTGGACATAGACGTTCTGTCATGACTGCTCCCACTTTCGTGTTTCTCACTCTTTGCTTTCTTTCTATAACAAGAACAACAACTTTACAACTAAATGGCTCCTCAAGGCCTGCTGGAGAAGCACACAGGCTCATGCTAAACTTCTCCCTCAGCTAGCCAAAGGACAGTGACGTGAACTCACCCACTTTAATTCACAGTCCTAATTCTTCTGAGGTATAGTCTACAGAGATGGGCTACGTCCAGCCTAGAATTTTACATTCTATAGTCCTAGGTTTCCAGAAGTCAAACTGTCTCCAATTCTAAATACCTGTACTTAAGCCAAACAACCTCCCAAGCTGCCTCAATAAGGTTTTTGGTGTGTAATCTGGAAAAGGTGGAAAGTCTCAGTGGGTAACTGATGGGCTAGACAAACACCTGAAATACACATGCTTTGTTTAAAAATTAAATTTCCTTTTTCCCCTTAAATTGCCAACTATCCCTCATCTTTATAAAGAACTCTTAACATAGTAGTGCAGCAAAAATCAATTTCTAGAGATTAAAGTTTGGCTTCAAACAAGAGTTGCAGCTCTGAGCTGTAACCTGGCGTGGGGTGGGAGATAGAAGGAAGTCAGCAGCCACAAGCAGAATAATGGGGCACATGGTGTCCCCAGGCCCACATCCTTAGGCTAACAGGAGACTCCACCTTGTCCCTGTTCCCCCACAGATTTCTCTTACACCCCTGCACTCTGATCCTGTATTAAGCATACACCTTGATACCACAGGCACTGCCGTGGGCACAGCCTGAGGTGTGTCACCAGGTGCAGCCTTTTCCCCTCTGCCCCGGGCCCAGAATCCTCCACAGCTTCTCGCTGCCAAATCGAAAAGGCCAACAAACCAGAGACTTCTTGTAGTTTTCTCCATTATTTCTTGACTCCAATTTTTTCTCTGCTGAGTGGCCCTCTGCCTTCCACGGGGGAAGCTCTTCCACACCTGTGACCACAGATCCACACATTCCCAGCTCACCTGGAGCACCCTCCCCCCTGCTATGGGCCAAATCAGGACAACCCAAATCTGGTTCTTTAGAAGTCACACTGGTCTTCACCATTTTCCAAAAGTGACCTCCTTCCCTTCTCTGAACGCCCACACATTGGCTCCTGTCACCATCAGCCTATCTGCTACTTACCACTTTCAGTGCTTCATTGGCTTTTTACTCTTTATTTCACCTCCCTAATGGTTCTGTTAGTTCTCAAAAGCCAAGAGAGATGTGAAAGTATTTGGTATCGTTATTATCTAGGAGGGTCTTTGAGGGATTAACATGTACCTATGGGTAAAAACTACTCATAGCTTACAATAAGCTATTATTCTCTCAAAGTCTAAAGTACCTATGTTATGGACTTCTGGAACTTTGGTGTTATACCATAAACAAAACTAGTTTTAAATTACAAATATAATTTTTTTTCCTCTCTTAATAAGTAAGACTTTACATGAAATACACAGGCCGACTGCCTGGCACATAACATTAACAACCACTGTTGAACAAATGTATTTCTCTACTGCATTAAGTACGGCTGATGAGTGAATTCATCACAGAAACACTAGCAATCTTGTGCTGGGTCCCAGGGCATAAGGAGGGGCAAAGGCCCTGCGTGGCCACAGGCCCCCTGGCAGACACCCCCTGGGTGCAGGAAGACAAGGTGCAGGTGCAGGCTACTCACCACCATGTTGTATGCGTCAGGAACTTCAGTTTCAAACTGAAATTTTCCACCCTGGTAGTAACCCTCATCTATCAAAAAACACAAAACAAAATAAAAAAATCCTTTAAATTAAAAAAAAAAAAAAGAGGAAACAAAAAACAAATACTACATTAGGATATGGCAAACACAGAATAAGAGGTTACAATGAGGGCTGCAGTGTTCCTTAGCCAAAGGCAGGCTTATGGGCAGGGCCTTCCCCTGACCTGGGCAACAGGGGATCCACCTGGATCACACAGTGAAGAGCAGCATTCTCTGGGGGCCTGGCTGCTCGCCACCCCACGTCCTTTCTGCTCCACGCTGTTATAGATGTGCACCCTCCTAACCTTGCCTCCTGCTTGGGTGAGCTCCTCTGCTTCCAGCACTTGCATGACTTCTAGCCACTGGGCTTACATTTGCTGAGTACCCTCTCTCTGCCAGGCTTGGGGACACAGCCAGGAACACTAAACTGCTTCTTCAGTGAGTGCTTGGTGCAGCTTCAGAGCAGACTTCAGAAAATGGGGGCTGATGGGCTGCAGGATAATGTCTGGGCCCCGGGTTCACAGACACCATAGGCAGTCCCTTCTCTCCCAACTGCACTGTCTGGGTGTCAGGAAATGGCTACAGGTGCTGTTGCCTGTAGAGGGCGCTCCAGCATGGATGACCAGGAAAAAGACTCCCAAACTTCAGACTGTTTTCAAACTTTGAAATGTGCCATAATTAGCAAAATTATAAAACCAAGGCTCAACTTTCCCCCAAACATCTACCACCATGAAAAAATTTGCAATATGGGTGTGTGTGATTGCACACACATGGGAGGTGGAACCCAGGGCTTCCTGCACAGGAAACAACCGTGTTACCACAGAGCTACATTGAGCCCTAAGGTTTTGATAGGAAGCAATTGGATACAAGATGAAGAAGAGAAATGCTATTTCTCTTTTATTTTAAATTCATCTGCTGAACACCAGTGAGGCTGCAATTTATTTTAGATTGCTGGTCATTCATATTTTTTCTAAGAACTGAATGATCAATATTCATTAACATGTTACTAAGGTATTCATCTTTTGATTATCAATATAAAAAGATTCTTAAGAGAATTAGCCTTTGCCTAATTTTTGTTAGCAATTTTTGTTAGTTTGCTGTTTGCCTTTTGATCTTGTTATTTCTCAACACTAGTATTCCATCTTTAAGAAATCAGTCTTTGTTCATGTTTTATGTCTTTAATATCATGTTTGAAAATCATCTTTTCCAACCAAGATTATACAAATGCTCTCCTTGGTAATTTGGTGATTTCACATGTTATATTTAATGAGACCACTAGCTCATTACACAGAATAAGGTGTTATTATCTTCTAATTGGATGCCTAACCACACCATCCCTACAGCATTTACTATTCCATTCTTCCAGCACTTTATTTTATATATTTCTGATTCTTAAAAATATATCTGGATTTGTGACTCATAGTATAAACTCTTTGGAAAAGATATTTGTTTGGAAAAATGTTAAACTCCAGATATGAGAATTTTAAAAGTGGTACCTTATGTGTAAAACAGGTGGAGTGCACTCTCCTTCACCAAGGACTCTGTGGATGTGGGTCTCCCCACTAACCTTGACCACCAAGGCAGGGAAGACTACCACTAGGCTCATCAACTCTGCAGGTGCACAGCCCACTCTGTGCTGACCCTGCAGAACCAACTGTGGCCCACATCACACACCATGGCCTATCCATGACACTGCCCAGCCATGCCATCCCACCACACTGAATTTTCTCTCTGGTTGGCTTCCTGTTTCACTGATTCAATACATTTCAACTCTGTTGCCCACCAGTTTCAAAGTTTGGACTTTGAAATGTGGTTCTAATCTCATCATGTTCCTTCTGTCCCAACCACTTCTCAGTTAATAATTGTCCAAATTGTATTTTAACTCACTGCAAACCAAGAACAGAGTGTTCTAATTTCTTTCTTTTTCAAAAAACAAATCTGAGGAAAATCACCTGCTTCTGAATCAGTGCTTCCTTTCTCCCTGAAGCTGCACAGCTGCTGGCCCCAACCAAGGTTGCTTAGTAATGACTAGATCTGCCCAGAAGTCCCAACGCCCAGCTCACAGGCAGTGGGGAGACCCGGAAGCAGCTTGTGCCCTAGGCGTTCTCTGTGGTGACCCCAGATGCAGAACTCTCCACTCCCTCTGCACCAGCCTCTACAGCCTGCACCACCCCATTCAGCACCCCAAGCTGGCAATCAGAAGGCTCAATCAGCACCTGAAAAACCACAGTGTGAACATGGCCCTGGGCACTGTTTCCAAATACAGACAGGCTGACTCTATGTTACTACCCATGGCTGCAGACACTGAAAACGTTCTGCTTCTCAGCAAAGGGGGCTTTAAAGTGCAGTAAGGAGACACAGCAGGAGAAAGCTCCAGGCTGCCCACTAACAAATTCTCGCTCCCGGAGCTCTGGAGCCTACTCTCTCCTGCCTTCAAGGGACCACACACGGGCATCTTCAAAGGAGATTATGGGATAACCCTGGAGAACAAAGCTTCCCAAAGGGCACAACATCCTCAGGCTCCACCTGGAGAAACCTGGACCCTGTGACAAAGGGACCTATTTCAGTCTTTCTCCCACCTTTAAAAGAAGACCTATGCTCCTCCACCCTCTCAGCAGAAGCTCTGCTTCAAGGTAAACACTCCAGAGGGCCAGAGGACCAGTGGTGGGGCGGGCCAGCTGGTGGAGGAGCTGTGGAGAACTGTTTCTCCCTTCTCACACCCATTTCTATAAGGATACAGTGCGGCACCATAAAAAAAAACAGTTCGCTCTGGAATGTCCTGCGTTCAGATACAGGGAGTCTGGTGGCAGGGGCCATTAAAACTCCAATCTAGATCACTGTAAAGAAGGCACCCCCAACCACGAGAGGCAAGCAGCGAATGCCAATGAGGCAGCCTTGGTGCATTCTGCTACCAGCACCCGGCTCATGCCTCCCCTCCCTGAAGGGAATCAGATGGCTGTCGAGGTATGCTTAGTGGTGGAAAGTTAAGCAGGACTTTGAGAGCAAGTGACTAGTTTGACAATTAATGAATTTGGCAGACATTTCTCATAAATTGAGCCAAATCTACAGCTCCAACTTTTAGATAAAAATACAAAGAGTGTGGTACTATTTTTTTTCAATATTCTATTGGTAAAGATATGTTGAAGTTAAGACTATTGTAATTTTCTCAACTCTGAGTCGTTCAGGTAAAGTGAGATGCACTGAAAGAAAAGTGGCAGGTGAGACTCATGGTCAGCTGCTGGGCCTGGAATCCTGGGTGGCAAAGCCTCCTCCAAGTTAGGCGTTTCTAATTCTCTGTTTTCAACACCGCTGAAGAGGGCACTTATTTTGGGAGTCAGCTGAACAATTCTGAAAATACCTGCTCGGATTATTGGTTTTAACTTTGAACTTAACTGCAAAGTCACCAAGTTAGAGCTACAACAAATCCCCTTCCAAGACTGTCTCCTTATTTATGTGAACTGGCAATTCTCAGTATTTATATCTATAAAGACAAATACATGAAGAAACTGGTATTTAAACACTTATTTCTGCTGTGCATTCACAGAACATGTCCTGGAATGTCCTGCGTTCACAGAACATGAAATGCTAATTTATGTTTAAAAACATCAAAATTTACAACCAACTGCTTAAATTCATCATTCCATTCCACGCGTCCTTGATGAGTGACAACTATGTGACAGACATTGTTCTAAGCACTGGGGACACGTCAACAGGGGACAATGCCTGCCCATGGGAAACTTACATTCCAGTGGCAGAAGAGAAAGTACAGCCAACAGAAGGAGAAAACGAGTACAGCCAACAGAAGGAGAAAAGGCAAGGAAGGAGGAGGCTGGAGAGGCTGCATCTCACCTGGGACACTGGTAGGGGTAGGACCAACAGCACTCTGGGCAGGGGTGGCAGATGAAGCAGCAAGAGGCCTGGCATTCTCAGAACAGCACAGAGGCCAGTGGGCCAGAGAGGGAGGCGGCAGCAGAGGCAAAGAGGTCAGCAGTCCATGGTGACAAGCAGACTACCTGCCAGGAGGCTGGCTGATTCAGGGGGAGACAGGAACCATGAGAGGGATCTGAGCCCAGGAGGGCAGGGTAGGTTGCAATCATCCAGGTGAGCGATTAGAGGGTTAGCCCAGAGCGGACAGTGAAGGGACACTGAGATGGGCGCAGCACCAGGATCTGCGGACAGATCAGGAGTGGGGCAGGAGAGGGAAAGTAGTCAAAGAAGATGCTAAGGTCTCTGACCCTGAGTTAACAATGGATATTAAGTGACATCCCAATGGAGTGGGCAGCTGGTGGGTCCTGTGTACAGGGGGTGGGGGGCGGCAGCGTGGTTGGGCCGCAGAGAAGAGTTTGAGAGCCTTTCAGTGTAAGAGCACTTAACTTCAAAAGATGAGGTAGGAAAGGAAGATGAGCTTGGGAGACCAGATGGAGGAGGGGCAGCCAACAACAGGAGAGCCAGAAGCCTGAGTGCTGCTTAACAAGCCTCCCAGCAAAGGGACTTGTGAACAGCTCAATCTATCTATTCTAGAATGACAAATACTTGTAAGCACAAACATTTTCACCTTAGACTGAAATTCTGTAGAACAAATGAAACGAACGTAAGCGTGCCAGGAGAAAAAGTGGCAGCAGGAATCCATTCTGCAGTGCAGCCACTCACTCTGCACACCTGGGGTAGCTGCATGCATGGTGCTGGATCCGACTCTGGAAACACTTCCAAGAGTGATGCCATACTTTGATTTTTAAATGGCAAAATTTCTGCACACTAGAAATTCTATCTTATGCAACATTGGGGGCATGAGGAGTGGTCAGGGCAACAAGAAACCCTGAGCCAGGGCTGGGAGGCAAGCAGGAACAGGAAAGTTGACACTGGGCCGAAGACACAGTCAGCTATCTATTATGAAGAGGTACAAGGATTTAGAGGAACACATGAACATAATGAGGAAAAAAATGGACGATTAGAAAAAAACAAGACAAATGGAACATCAGTAGCTGGAAACATGATAATCTGAAATTTAAAATTCACTGGACGAGCTTCACAGCGAGCAGACACTGCAGGAACAGAGGCCACCCCAAACCCAGCCCAGAGAGGAAAGTGTGGAAGCGACAACCTGAGGGAGGTCTCACTTCCACTGGAGTTAGTAATAAATATGGAAGAGACAGAATATATACAGACACGTTGACCAGATTATGTGACATTTTATGAACATTAAAGCTCAGATATAAAAAGCACAATAAACTTAAAGTGGGATGAAAAGAAAATCACTTCAAAGTGCTAGCTTTGGGAGCAAACATAACTAAAGTTAGACCAACACAGAGAGGAGGAACACGGCCCTGCGCAAGAACATGCAAATTTGTGAAACATTATATATGTGAAAAAAAAATCACACTATAATCAAATTGCTGAAAACAAGTGATTAGGAGAAAAATCTTAAAATCAGCAAGAGAATAAAACACTCACAGCATAAACTAGAACAAAGAATTACTATTGACTTAACATTAAAAAAAAAAAAATCCAGAAGGCAGAAAAACGACTCTTCAAATGCTAAAACTGTCAGTGGGAGGCTCAGCAGTCCACACCACGGCCAGGAGGTCAGGACTCGCCATGAGGGATGCTGTCTGGATCAGGAACACCCAAGAAAGATGCACGTGCTGGGCTTGGTCCTCTGCTTGACGCTATGGGAGGTGGTGGAAACCTTAAGACATGGGCCTACAGAGAGGTCTTTGGGAATGTGCCCTGGAGGGGACAGTGGGACCCTAGTCTCTGCTCCCAACCTCTTTGCTTTCTGGCATGAGATTGCCACATGCTCTTGCCATGATATGCCACCTTGCCACAGGCCAAAAGCAATGGGACTAACCCCTCATGCACTAAAACCTCTAAAACTGTGAGCCCAAATAAACATTTTCTCTTTATAAGTTGATTTACTTCAGATATTTGTTTACAGTGACTGGAAAGCTGCCTAACACAATTAATACGCCTGCACTACAAGAACCCTCAAGGAGCTCTTCAGGCTGAAGGAAAACAACCGACAAAAACCCAGACTTATAAAAAGGAATGAGGGTCTAAGCGCTGAAGAATGTATGTGTAACATATATCTGTAGAAACATGTATACAAAATTATGTGCGAATGTAAAGAAAATAGGTTGTTTAAGCAAAGATAACACATGCTAGGCATAAAAAAAGGTTGGGACTGGGAAAGGAAATATAGCACTAAGCTTATGCCTTAAGAATTAGAAAAAGATGCTGGGTGTGGTAGGACACGCCTGCAATCCCAGTGGCTTAGGAGGCTGAGGCAGGAGGATTGCACATCCAAAGCCAGCCTCAGCAACAGTGAGACCCCTGTCTCTAAATAAAATACAAAATAGGCTGGGGATGTGGCTCAGGTGATTGAGTGCCCCTGCGTTCAATCCCTGGTACCTCCCTGTCCAAAAAAGGAATTAGAAAAAGAGAAAAATTAAACTAAAAACATGAATAAAGGAAATAACAATGATATGAGCTGAAAACAGAATAATACAGGAAAATATATGAAATCAAAAGCTGTTTTTTTTTAAAAGATCAACAAAATGAATCATTCTTTCACTAATCTGATCAAGAAAAAAAATGACACAAATTCTAATACCAGGAATTAAAGGATATTAGGGCAGACTATAGAACTTCAAAGGATAAGAAGAATTAACACCCTCATACCAATACACTGGAAACTGTGGATGACACGAACAATACCTTAAGGCACAAATCACTGAAGCTCACGCAAATAAAGAAGCTACACCATCTCATATCTACTAAAGAAACCGCATGAAACCAGGAGTGGTGGTGCACGCCTGTAATCCCAGTGGCTCATGAGGCTGAGATAGGAGGATCCCAAGTTCAAAGCCAGCCTCAGCAACTCAGCAAGACCCTGTCTCAAAATTTAAAAAAAAAAATGGGGGGGGGGGGCGGGCTAGGGATGAGGTGTTCAGTGGTTAGGCAGTCCTGAGTTCAATCCCCATTGCCAAAAAAAAAAAAAAAAAAAAAGAAAAGAAAAGAAATAAAGAAGGAACTGTTTTTATACTTAAAATCTTACAACAAACAAAACAGAACTCCAGACCTTGGTGTGCCTTCACTAGTGAATTCTACCACTTAAAGAATTTACACTAAAACTACACAGGTTTATGCAGAAACAGAGGGGAAGGGAAAATGTGCCCATTTATATCCTAAGGCCAGCATTACCATGACACCAAAACCAGCAAACCAACATAAGAACACTACAAATATCCCTCACAAATAGACAAGAAATTTCTAAGTAAAATATTAAGCATATCAAATTGAGCGATCTATCATAATGGATTAATACCACCAACACATAACTCAAATGCAGGAGTAGTTCAACATTTAAAAAAAAATTCTGGCTATGTAATTTGCTATAAAACAGATTCACTAAAAAAAAAAAAAAAACACCATACAGCCATTTCAATCAATGCAGAAAAAGCATTTGGCAAATCAACAGCCATTCATCATAAAGAGTCTCAATAAACTAGGAAAAGAATTCTTTAACTTCTATTAAAGTTTCTAAAAAAACCCTATGTCTAACCATCTACTCCATGATGAAAAACTGGCAGGAAAATTAGAAACAAGGCAAGGAGGGCTGGGGTTGTGGCACAGTGTGTTGTTGAGCATGTGTGAGGCACTGGGTTTGATTCTCAGCACCACATATAAATAAATAAAGATCCACTGACAACTAAACAATATTTAAAAACAACAACAACAACAACAAGGCAAGGACATCCTTCTTCTCCCCACTTCTACCCACCACTGTGCTATAAACCTCAGAAAGTAAAGTAAGGCAAGAAAGGAAATAAAAGGATGGATGCTGAAAGCGGGGGCAGGGCTAAACTCCTGGCAGAGCACTTGCTTAGCACACCAAGGCCGGGCTGGGGTGCAACACTGCCAAAATAAAAGCCTGACAGGGAGGCCTGAGTCTTTGCTTACACGTGCATGAGAGTTTACACTGAAGACTGTGGAGTCTCCAGAATAGAACTAAAAGCAGGCTGACAAGGTTGGGAATATAGGGTTACTACACAAAAATAAATTGTATTTCTTCATAAGTTGATTTACTTCAGATAAAGACTGAAAATGGAGACATATCCGTGTTCACAGATCAGAAGATGCAATAATTCAAATGGCAATTCTTCCCAAATTGATCTACAACAAATGCAACACAGTCGCAGTCAAAATCTAAGCAGCGTTCTTTTTTTGTGTGTGGCAGAATTTAGCCGACTATAATATATATATACAGAGAGGGACCGAAAATAAGCAAAAATGATGTTTAAAAAGTGTACAAAGGAGCAGAAGTCAGAAGTCAGGCGATGGGATTTCAAGACTTACTATAAAGCCACAGCTGTCAAGACAGCGTATTTGTGTAACCACAGACATGGAACAATGGGACAGAAGAGAGTCCAGACATCAAGGTCAAATGATGCCAAAAAGGTGCCAATGGGAAAAAGAGAGCCTCTTCCACAAATGGTGCTACAGGAGCTGGGCGATCTTTTGCCAAGAGGGACAGAAGCCAGACCCTTATTTGGTACAATGTGCAAAAACGCTCAAAATGGACTACAGATCTAACTAAAATTTATAGCTACAAAACTTCTCTTTTAATTTAATAGGATCAGGAGGCTAAAACAAGAGGATCGCGAGTTCAAAAGTAGCCTCAGCAACAGTGAGGTGCTAAGCAACTCCGTAAGACCCTATTTCTAAATGAAATACAAAACAGGGCTGGAGAAGTGGCTCAGGTGATTGAGTGCCCCCGAGTTTAGTCTCTGGTACCAAAAATAAAAAAGTATAAAAAAGAAGACAAGTCACTGACTAGGAAAATATTTGTAAAACACACATCTGAGAAGATATATTTAGAATAAAGAATTCTTGAAATTGTGTAAAAAGAAAAAAATTAAACTAAAAAAATATGTGCTAGTTGGCCATGGTGGTGCATGCCCACCATCCCAGAAACTCAGGAGGCTGAGGCAGAAGAATCACAACTTTGAAGCGAGCCTGGGCAACTTAGTGAGACCCTGCCTCAAAAAAACAACTTCAAAGTTGTGATTCTTAGTAGTAGAGGGCTTGCCCAGCACATGTGAGGCACTGGGTTCGATTCTCAGCCCCTCTTAAAAATAAATAAATAAAATAAAGGTATTGCGTATAACTAAAAATATTTTTTAAAAATTTAAAAAACAGAAAGGGTTGGGGATATAGCTCAGTGGTAGAGTCCCTGGGTTCAATTCCCAGTACCCACTCCCCTCCCGCCAAAAAAAAAAAAAACCCAAGAGGGAAAAATAGTTGTAACAGTGACTTCTTAAAAAAGGCAAATAACATAATCAAATACAACCATGTACCCGTCATAATGACTAAAATTTTTAAACCAAATGCTGGTGAAAATATGGAGCAATTGGAATTCTTAAGCATTATTGGTGCAAACAGGTATAGCTACTCCACAAAAAAATAAAAGTAGTTTCTTCTAAGTTAAACAGACATTTTCCTGAGTCATTGCTCCCATTCCTATACATTTTGCTAAGAAAAATAAAAACAGGTCCATAGGAAGACCCAAGAACAAATGTTTACAGCAGCTTTATTCCTAACTGCCAAAAGCAGGGAATGCTCGAGTGCCCATCATATGATGAATACAACTGCAGCTCACCACACCATCAAACCTTCCACACCGCAGCACAGCAACCTCAGAATCACTGTGTGAAAACTTCCTGGAAAAGGCAAGACTGTAAGGAAAGATATTAGATCAGCAAATGCCAGGGCTAGGGGTGGAGCTTTTTGCAAAAGGTGACAGACACATTATCTTGATTGAGGTGGTAGTTCTATACATGTTGGTCAAAATGCAGATCATACCTAAGAACAGAGAACTTACTATCTGTAAATTATAACTGCTAAACAGGACATTTGAGAAATTTAAATGCTAAAAAAACTTAGCACTTAAATGGCCATGTCATTTTGGGTTTTTTATAGATAATGTACACATTTATTGGTAAACACCAGAATGTGTATCTTAACCGTGGCAATGAGTACTTTTTTAAAAAAAAATTTAAATTTTTTTTTTTTTAGTTATTTATTTAAATGTGGTGCAGAGAATCGAACCCAGTGCCTTATACATGCCAGGCAAGTGCACTATTGCTGAGCCCCAGCCCCAGCCCCAGTCCCAGCCCAATGAATGCCTTTGAAAACATGCTTTATATTCACTTTAGGAAGGCTGAGTGCTCCTGTACGCTGCCTGGGAGCTGGGGACCAGGCAGGGCAGAACTCAGCTGTGAACAGGTGTGATGTGTCTGCATGGGGAAACAGGAGTCTTCCCTCAGCACCACCATAAGAAAAGCAGCATCCCACCCCTGGATTATGGAGTTCTGACCAGGAGCAAGGAAGATAGGAGTGAGTGCCTGCCTAAGAAAAGTCAGATGACACTGTGACTGACAGCTGCTGCTCTAAAGCTCAAATTGTATTCCTAGAATTCATAAGAAAAGGAGAATGCCATCTTTTTTTTTTTTTTTTTAAGAATTCTTTGAAGGGAAAAAAACTCCAAGGCAAGGCTGTCTGTTATTCTGCAAATTTATCCCCCTCACAATGGTTATCTCCAAACTAAAATTTTAAGAATTTTTCTAAAAAGAGCCAAGGATGAATGCCAGACATGGTAATGCAGGCCTATGATCTCAGCAACTCGGGAGACTGAGGCCAGAAACTCATGAGTTCAAGGCCAACCTCAGCAACTCAGCAAGGCCCTCAGTAACTTATCAAGACCCTGCAGGAACTGAGACCAGCTTACCAGTCAAAAATCACTATGTATAACTCACCAAATAAGTGTAAAACAGAGGAGAAAACCACAGGATCATCTCAATTGATGCTGAAAAAATTAAACACATATTTATGATTTTAAAAACCTCTCAAAAAAACAATATGCCTGAGAGACCAACATATATAAAAAACCTAAGCCAACATCATATTTAATGAGTCACAAACCTGTGCCCCTAGGATCATAAAGATGACAGATGCATGTCCTCACTACTTCTATTCAACGTGTACTGGAAATCATGACAAAGGTACAAGAAAAAGAATAAAAGGCATACATACTGATAAAGAAGTAAAAATATTTTTATTTACAGATACAATAATCATGGAAATTCAAAGAATATATCAAAAAGCTACTAAAATTAACAAACAGGAAGATCAAATGATAAATGATCAATATATTTAAAAATCAATTATATAGAGTAGTAAAGATTAAAATTTTAAATTAAAAAACCCTATTTATAATAGCCTCAAAAACACAAAATACTTAGGTTCAACAAAAATTTGCAAGACACAGAAAACTATAAAATAGCAGTGTCCCGTTTTCATTCCTGATACTGTAATTTGAAGTTTTTCTCATGATGATGTGAACTATGGTTTATCCAGTTAATTTTTGCAGAGAACTAGTATTTGCTGTTCTTGTTTGCCCATTTCATTCATTTCTATTATTTACTATTTCCTTCCTTATACTTTGGATTTCATTACTCGTTTTCTTCTAGATCATCACTTGAAGTGTTTTAGAAAGCAGTGTTGTCTGAAATGTGATCTTCTTTTACCGAGCATAAGCTTTTGAGCTTTACCTACGTTGCTGTAGCCATCAGCATTCTACATGGTTTCTTGTTTTATTTTTTACTTTTATGTTTTGGGTACTGGGGATTTGAACCCAGGGGCACTTTACCACTGAGCTACATCCCTGTTCTTTTTGAGACCAGGGTCTTGCCAAGTAGCTGAGGGTCTCACTGAGCTGCAGAGACTGGCCTCGACCTTTTGATCCTCCTGCCTTAGGAGGATCAAAGTCCTGCTTCCCAAGTTGCTGGGATCATGGGTGTGTGCCATACCCAGCTAGCAGTTTTGTATCTTTTTAATGATGTGTTGTATTCTATTGTAGGAACGTATATTAATTTACTCACCTATTCACAAGGAAAAAACTGTTGTGTTGCTTCCACTTTGGGATCATTATGCATAAAGTGCTACAGAATTTTGTACACGCATTTCTGTGTGTTTTATTTCTCCTAGGTAAATATCTAGCAGTAGAATCACGAACTCACGTAATAAGAGTATAAAGATAACCATTTTGCAGGGGATGATTCTGAAGAGAAATCAACTTCTTTTCCACAAAGCTTCCCGGAGAAAAACACAGGAGAATGTATTTCCAACCTTGGGACAAGCAAATATTTCTTGGACAGCACACAAAGAACACAAACCATTAAATTTTTCTGAAAAACTGCCCATCATTAAAGTTAAAATTTTCTCAACAAAAGAGCACTGAAAAATGGGCATAAGTTACAGAACAGGAGAGAACTTTCCCAGCTCACGTCTGACAGAGGACACATGCTCAGGTCACAGAGAGAACTGTCACAAAATAAGATCGAAAATGGCAAAAGACTTAGGTACTTCATAAGACAGACAAACGGCCCAGTCAGTAGATGAAAGGACATTCAACATGATCTGGCACTAGGAAACACGTGTGAAACCAAGGTAAGCCATATCACACACACATGCTGAGAGGTGTGCAGAACAACTGAAACTTCTCACACGTGGCTGGTCAGTGTACAGTACAACCACAGTGGAAAGTTTCTTCAAAAGTTGAATATACATCTTTCTATGACTCAGAAATTCCACTCTTAGGCGGAACTGAAGAAAAAGGAAAAATACAACCAAAAAGGCTTGCATGAGAATGCCCACTCATTCAAACAAACAAAACTATGGTAAGAAAAACCAGAAAGAAATGTTGGGTGGTATGAGGGGCAGCAACTGGTTACAGAGAGACACAAGGAAACTGGGAGTCTTGGGAATGTTTTTCACCTTTACTGGGGTCATGGTGGCACTGGTATATACACTTTCAAACTTCCTTAAGCTGGACAGTTCAAATTAGCACATTTTACTGTTTGCAATTTTATACTATAGTAAAACTGATTTTAAAAGTAAAAAAATTTTTAAAAAAAAATCACTGTTATTTTTAAGTCTGTGTTTCCTTCAGCTGGGCCACTGAGCTGATCCAGTTTTTCAAGCTGTCCCACTAACATCCCAGAAGGCTCCATGGGAAGCCTGGGCCCATCCCCATGGTCCTGTTTGACTGACCAGTACTTTCTTTTGTTTTGTAAGCTGATGGAGAACCCCGCAACAGTCCCTTTCTTTTCTCCATCACCAAATTCTGTTTCCATTTTTTTCTCTGAAGAGTGTATTTATTCCTACGCTTGAAGAATCATTCCCAAAACAAATCCATGAAAATGGTACCAAGTGGCCAGGAGCCAGACAGAGTTTTGAGCTGGAAATGTAGATGCAAATCTGCAGAGACCACTGAACGCCCATCTCACACGCATTCTTGAGTTTTCAGATCCAGCTGTAGGTTCATGGCTGCAAATGAACCAGTTTTACAACTGGCATGAAATTTTACTTAGGCATGAAGTTAAAGCTTCACTGCTTAGACATATCCATAAGTATTTTTGTTGTTGTTGTTTGTTTGTTTTAAGAAGTTTTTTTAAGAAAAACTAGATACTAGAGAAGTTTTAAAAGTTGACAGACCTCTAATAACCAAAGGCAAGAGCCCCACAGCTCTCTGATTCAATGGCCCTACAAGATCAGGTGCTACACAGTGTCGGACAGTTCAATGCAATGACAATGTCCCCAGTGTGTACTTACTACAAATATAAATGCTGAAGTAGTAAGTATTTATAGGCACCAAAATAAGTTATTTTTTTAATCTGATAAGATACTGAATACCAAAATATAACAATTATTTTCCATTTTCAAGAGTAATTATATGAACAACAAAGATGCTACCATATACACAATTTCAATAGTCACAACATTCATGTGATTCAGTAAAAACTTTAAGTTAAAAAGCTGGAGAGGAACATTTATCTGAAGGTTAAACTTCACAGAAACCCTATTATGTGACAGAAGCCTGGAAAAATCAACCATAAAAGCAAAAGAAACCCCCGATAGCTGCTCGGGATGACCTGGAAAGGCCAGGGAGGAGCTTTCACCATGAACACCCAGGTCTAGGTTCTTGGTGAAAGGAAACAATCTTGACCACTCTAAGAACTTCTGAGAAACACCACACACTACTTAAGACACAGTGCGAGGGGCTCTTAAGGGTGACCCTGAGTCACCGAGAAACCACCTGTGTGCTCAGCACCGAGTTGAACGTGGCAGAGCCCGTGATATCGGAGGAAGGCAGCAAGGGATGGGCAGTCTTCACCAGCTCCTCACCCAGAGGCTTGCCTCACTAAGAGGCCGCTTCTAAGAATGGGCCTGGGACTCTCCTCCTACATGCATGATGGGGTACCAGACCAAGTTCACAAGCACGTCCCAGAACCCTCTGCACAGCCTCTACATAGAGAAAATGCAATTTAAACACTATTAAGCACATTCTGAAATTGGGATTTCTCTTGTTATTATAAAACATCTTCCACAGCAAATAACACACCTACACAAAGTCAGGGCCAGGCTCATTATCACCCACTTAAATTCTGTATTCTCTTCCGCTTTTGTAGCTGTGACTCATTATTCCTAGTTCCTCACTCCCTTTCCATCCCCTAAATAAAATAACACCCTATGTTTCCAAGACAAACTCCCTTCTTGTTTGTTTTTTTGCATTCTCTACCCACTTCAGCTCTAAATAACAATCTGAACTTTACATTTGCCAAATGATGCCAGAAAAATCTGTGGACTGCCTGCCCCCAAAATAGCCCTGGGTATCTAACCTCAACCAACCCTATTCCAAAAGGTCAGACCTCTTCAGCCCCCACTAACTGCCATGTTCTATCAGCAACACTTCAAGACGATAAATATTCCTTTCCCTCTTTACCACAATCCTTGGGGTAATTCTGTCCAACACTTCTGACTTTACAGTGAATATTTACTGACAATATTCACTTGAGGAACACCTGGCTTCCTTTGGATACTTCTTAATACTTCAGCTTCAGCTTAATCCTTAGGCAGCAAAAGTGAAAGGGGACCCAGCTGGTGAAATTCCTACTCTGGTAGGAGTTTTACAAACATCTACATGTTACTTTTCTTAGAGAAATTCTAAGAACTTAAGACTTCAGAATTCTAGGACTCTTTGTGGTGAATTCCCCTTCTCCTTCCTCCTGCCTCCCCATAGCAGCATAAGCTGACTGCCACCTGCTCCAGCCCCAGCACAGCGGGCTCTGAGTCTCCTGGAGCTGCACGGCAGCTGGAAGAGCCCCCCGTCCTCCTCTCCTGCCTGGTCTGACACGGAGAGGGGTGGTGCCATGCAGGGGCAACCTGGAGAGCACACACTTACCCGGTTCTAATGAGGACAGCTGGCAAGCAGTATTTCTGTGCACCAGGACCTGGGCCATGTGCTGTACACATGGTCTCCTAACCCTACTGCTGTCCTATGGGATGCAGCCCATTTGATGCCTGCTCTGCAGATGAGGCTACAACATAACAAAGGCTGTGCTGCTCCAAAGAGAGGCTCATAACTAAAACCCACACATCATTTCACAGCCCACACTCCAGCATACAAAAGACTCAGTCAACGTTCATTTTAGTTGTTAAGTTTATACATGGTTAATGGAGTGTAAATCAAATGCCTCAAGTTCACGTACTATGCTTTGACTACAAAGCACATGTCTTGCCTTCATATGGAATAGCAGCTAATGTCTTAACTTTGAAAAAGCTAAAGGAGAAAGTTAAAGATTATAACCTTTAAACTTTTAAAAACTCAATGTTTGAAAATCATTTTATTACTGAAGTATGTAAGAATATTTATTACCTGGGATTACAGTTAGCTGAAAGCAATGAAGCTTGTTTGGATCAGGAAAATGCACTTTACAAGTACCTGCAAAAGAAACAGCACATCAGGAAAGTCTGGCATAAGCAGCAGTCTGCACGCCAAAGGCGACCTGAGCACGCACGCAGCAAGTCCACAGTGCTGCTGATAACCCAAGATGCAAGACCCACCCTGCTGTGTTCCATAATTATGCCAACAGGCTCCAGCTGCAAACCAGGGCCTTTTACCATTCTTTTTCTCCTTACAGTTTTTTATGAGTTAATTCCAAATTGATATTTTCCTTCAACCTTTAAATGATCACTAAACATAGCAATCTGACTGTTACTTTCAAGAATTACACTATTTTACTTTGAAAAAACAAGGGCTGGGGTGTGGCTTGGGGGGTAGAGTCTTGCTGGCATGCTCAAGGCCCTCGGTTAAACCCCAACACAAGGAGGCGGAAAAAAGGAAAAGGAGGAGGGGAGGAGGAGGAAGAAGAAAACACCCCTGGGGAGAGTGATGTATGTAGTGAGTAAAGGCTGGTAAACACGAAAAATCTAGGAAAACTATCAGGTCAAATTTCTAATCTGCTCCCCTAGCACATAGACATACAGGCCATTGTGGTGAAGAGAAGTTGAAAATAAGTATGCTTCCTGAGAACTGGCTCCAACTGGAGTTTACCATGACATTTTAAAAAGAACATCTTCACAAACTAACTGGTGGCTCAGCTTGTTTTGTTGGTGAAATGATGCTCTGCCAACCTGGAGGGAACTTTCTGTGCTCAGTGGTCCCAAGCCAGAAGTGTCCTGGATCAGGACAAGGAACTTCCCCTGGGAACAGAGCCACTGCCTGCCGGTGCAGGTAAGGGTAGCATGCTGTCTTTTACCAGCTATCTCAGACATTGGAATGCTTTTTTCAGTTATTTAGTTAAAATCCTAATTTAAAAAGGGGATGTGAAGTTTTGAAACTACACTCTGGTACAAACCAGCAATCTATGTAAGATTCATGTTCAAGAAACACGAAAACAAACTGCTGGGCACAGTGGCACATGCCTATACTCTCAGCAGCTTGGGAGGGTTAGGCAGGAGGATGTCAAGTCAAAGGCCAGCCTCAGCAACTCAGTAAGGTCCTAAGCAATTTTAGCAAGGTTCAATCCCCAGTATTTAAAAAAAAAAAAAAAAAGAATAAAATAAATCATTTGTAAGGGGAACTTTTTTGCAGTCTTGAATGAAAAGATGATGTGTATATGTTCAAGTCAGGGCCAGTGGCAAGAATGTCGGGAGTGGAAGTGGAAGGACTGTAGCCTCCCTGTTTATTAGGAAAGTGACCTACACTCGTGAAGGCAAAGGAGAGTAAAATGGACCCATCACTAAGCTTCAAAATTTTTTTTCCAGTTGTGCTTCATCTGTCCTACACCCACACAGTTATTTACTGGTTCTCCTGGAGCATTTTAAAGCACATCATTTCATCTATAAATACTTCAGTAGGTATAAAGTTAACATTTTAGTAGTATCCCAAGACAAAGCCTTCAGTTCTGAGTCGAACACTTGGAGGGCAAGCAATCTAGAGACTTGCAACATTGTGACTGAGACCCAAAGTAAAAATCATTTTATGTCATAACCACTCTTCTCATCTATCTATACTTTAAAAATAACTTTTAAACAGTTTATGTACTTACCCTCATAAGCTAACCACTCAAGGACTGCAGCCCTCCAACTTCAGGTGGCAGGGAAAATGAGCCCTTTCCTAGCCATGTCAGTGGGTTTTCACATCAATACCCCAAGTTCTCTGCAGCACTCAGCCAAAACAGGAGACCAACTTACAAAATATTTCAATAGACATTCTTACTTAAACTGTTTTTAAAACAAGTGTGACAAAAAGCTGTAATTCAAAAAAATAGTAAAATGGTCCAAGTTTTCAAACTTTGATGTTATTATGGAAATATAAAAGGTTTGGGAGGCCAGGTGCGGTGCGGCATGCCTATAATCCCAGCAGCTCAAAAGGCTAAGGCAAGAGGATTGCAAGTTCCTGTAGAACCTCAGCAACTTAGTGAGGCCCTAAGGACTTAAAGAAACCCTATCTCAAAATAAAAGATAAAAAGGCTTGGGTATGTAGCTCAGTGGTTAAGCACCACTGGGTTCAATATCTGGTACCATAAATAAATAAATAAATAAATAAATAAAGTCTTGGGAAGGAATTGATAGAAAAAAAAAAGGAAAACCTGACACATATTACACATGCAGGGCATGGTGAGTGGGCACTCCAAGGCAGGCCTGTGTGTCTGGGGCAGGAAAGACTGATCAAGGTGAAGATACTCGTGGACTATAGCAGTACAGAAGCCCTACCTCAAACACCAAGGCAGGTCACAGACAAGTACCTTCTGGACTAAAGTAGTGGTATTGTCACTAACAAAGATAGGACTGTCAGTTATTGATTAAATTTTCACAAAGTAGACTGGACATGGGACAAAATACATGTGGAAGAGATCCAAAACCTAACTCTGGTACAGCTCTGGTACACTAAGAAAGCAGTCTGCATGTGAGATGTTCACAAAGACTACACACCTCTGTACTCTTAGTAGGTCCTCAAGAAATTCTTGTACAAAATTAAAATTCATTTCTGAGATACATGAAAAACAGCTTTTTTTTTTTTTGCTATGCAGGGTCATTAAACAAAAACAAGCTTTCTTCATGCAATTATTTTAGAATACTTAATTTTGACTGGTGATGCTATACTTACAAGGTAAATTAGCTTCAAGGTCTGCAACCTCTGTAGAAACAAAGAGATTATGGTTAATGTTTGTCTTCAAAATGCACCAGTTCTAAATTATCAATTTCTTCCAGAATATAAAAGAAAAAAAAATACTGAAAACACTGAAACTGGGTCTAAAGTTTTATCTCAAGCTATTTACTTTTCAGATATACAAGGTGACTTTCAGAATGCCAACAAATTTGGACAACGAGCCTTGAAAATTCACTTTAAAATGTATGCAAATCATCTTAAATAAAGAGAAATTACATGGTGACTGCAGTGTTTTTGAAAACTGTTCCACTGAGTCACAGAAGTACTCCTCTTAAAATCTGATTGACACATAGAATGTGTTTACATCTTTTTTTAGACCTGCCTCCTTGTAGCTACGGTTCTTGGTCTCAATCCTCTCCTGAGGCCTTCAACACCACAGTTCCTCTTCTATCCGTACATCACCAGGTGCGTAAGCTCAGTACTCTTCTGCAGAACAAAACTGCTTACCTCCTACCAGCCTGCTATGAAAAAGCTTAGAGGACAAACCTGTACAAGGCAACGTGCCCACGCTCAGCACAGTACTGTGGAATCACCAGCAAGGGCAATTACACAAGAAAAAGAAAGAAGAAACATCCAACTCAGAAAGGAAGTAAAATTATCCAAGTTCACACATGACATGATTCTTTCTTTTCTTTTTTTTTAGGTATCGGGGATTGAACTCAGGGGCACTCAACCACAGAGTCACATCCCCAGCCCTATTTTGTATTTTATTTAGAGACAGGGTCTCACTGAGTTGCTTAGCGCCATGCTTTTGCAGAGGTTGGCTTTGAACTTGAGATCCTCCTTCCTCAGCCTCCCAAGCCAGTGGGATTACAGGCGTGTGCCACCACGCCTGGCACACATGATTCTTTATAGCACTTAAGGTCCTAAAGACTTCTCAAAAAAATTTGTTAGAAATAATAAATGGATTTGGTATTGCAAGATACAAAATCAATACACAAAAACCATTTGTTTCCATGCACTAAAAATGAACCATCTGAAAAAGAAATCAAGAAAACAATCCCATTTAAGATAACATAAAGGGGCTGGGGATGTGGCTCAAGCGGTAGCGTGCTTGCCTGGCATGCATGCGGCCTGGGTTCGATCCTCAGCATCACATACAAACAAAGATGTTGTGTCCGCCGATAACTAAAAAATAAATATTAAAATTCTCTCTCTCTCTCCCTCTCTCACTCTCTCTTAAAAAAAAAGATAACATAAAAAATACTAAAATAAAGGAATTAAAAAAAATTCAATGGCATATTTATAGTGAATTTAACCAAGAAGTTGAAACATCTGTATAATGAAAACTATACAATATGAATGAGAGAAACTGAAGAAGCTACAAAGAAATGGAATGATACCCTGTGCTCATATATTGGAAAAATTAATATAGTTAAAATGTCCATACTAATCAAAGCAATCTATAGATTTGATGCAATCCCTATCAAAATTTCACTGGCAGGGCTGGGGTTGTGGCTCAGTGGTAGAAACCTTGCCTAGTATGGGTAAGTCACTGGGTTCAATCCTTAGCACCACATAAAAATAAATAAATAAAATAAAGGTATTAAAAAAAAATTCAATGGCATTCCTCACAGAAATGGAAAACAATTCCAAAATTTGTCTGGAACCATAAAAAGATCCAAACAGCCAAAGCTATCCTAAGAAAGAAGAACATAAGTTGAAGGCATTATATTCGAATTTCAAATTTTAAAAAGTATAGTAATCAAATAGTATGATATGGCATAAAAACATATAGACCAATAGGAAAAATAAAGAGTGTGAAAAATAAACCTAAGCACACAATTAATTTGCAAGGAGATCAAGACTATAGGGAGATGAAGGCCAACAAATGTTACTAGGAAGACCGGATATCCACAGGCATTAAAATGAAAGGGGACCTTCATAACCTACAATTGCACAAAACCCAACTCAAAATGGAATAAAGCCTTCAACAGAAGACCTGAAAACATGAAACTCCAAGGGAAAATATATAAGGGCGTAAGTTCCTTGACTTGGCCTTAGCAATGAGTTTTTGTAAGTTACATCAAAAGCTCAAGCACCAAAAGCAAAAGAAGAAAGAAAAGGAAAAAAAAGAAAAAAAAAAAAACAGGCAGGATTACATTAAAGCAAAAAGCTTCTGAATGGCAAAAAAGGCAACCTACGACTAGGGAAAAACATTTGCAGATCATGTATCTGATAAGAAATTAGAAATAAGTATTGAAAATATCTAAGGAATCCATACAACATAACAGTGAAAAAAAAAACCTGAGTCAAAGACGGGCAAAGGAGTCAGTTGTGGTGGTGCATCCCTATGATCCCAGCTACTCAGAAGGCTGAAGCAAGAGGATTATAAATTTTAGGCTAGCCTCAGCAATTTATCAAGTCCATGTCTCAAAACAAAAAACACAGAAAGGACTGAGGATATAGCTCAGTGGAAGAATGCTCTGGGTTCAATCCTCTGTACTTAAAAAAATAGGTGGGGGCAAAGGACTTGAACAGACATTTTAGCAAAGAAGACAAAAAAACAGCAAACACATACATAAAAAAAGATGCTCGATATCACTAAACACCGAAAAATGCAAATCAAAACCACAGTGAGAAATCATTTCAACCCTATGTAGAATGGCTACTACCAAGAAGACAAGACATAACAAGTATTGGTGAGGGTGTGAAGAAAACGTGTGGGGCCAAGTACCTGGAGGAGGCCATGTGTTGCAGTATTCCATGCACCTGTCCCCACAAAAAGGAAATCCTTGCAGGCCATTAGTGGGACTCTAAATTAGTACAGTCACTGTGAAAAATAGCATGGAGATTCCCCCAAAATTAAAAATGGAATTACCACATCACCCAGCAATCCTCTTCTCAATGTATATCCAAAAGAAATGAGGTCATACCTCATGGAGATCTGTGCACCCCCACATTCACTGCAGCACTGTACACAACAGCCAAGATACAGAAGCTGCCTGAACTGATGAATAAATTATGATACACATACATACATACCATACACATATATCACACATTTATACACACACACACACACACACACACACACACAGGAACATTATTCAGCCTTAATAAAGAAGAACCTGTCATTGGAGACAATATGGATAAACTTAAAGGACATTATGCCAAGTGAAATAAGTCTGACATAGAAATATACTACAGATAACACTAATACGTGGAATCTAAAATAGCCGAAGAGTACAGAGAAACAAAGTAGAACAGTGGTGACCAGGACTGGGAGCAAGGAAAGGGCAGTGGGAAATGGGGAGATATTCATCAACAGGTACAAAGTTGCAGTTAGAATGAATAATGTGAGATCTAATGTGACCATGTGAGGAGATGGATATGTTAATTTGCTTGACTAGTCATCATTTCAATTATGGGTGTGTGTGTGTGTGTGTGTGTGTGTGCGTGTGCGTGTGTATATATATACACACATGCACACGCACACACACATCAAGGAATCATGCTTTTTAACTTAATAAATGAATTAATTACAAATCAAAAAAACTAGTCTGGTAGCTCATTGCATACCCTGCAATAAATGGGCCAAAAAGTAATCTATGCCTCAAGCAAAAGGTAAAATGGTCCTTGGCCAGGGAGATTCCTTCTAGTGTGTGTGTAGGGGGTACTGATGGAGGTTTTTGAGCTGGGATTCGAAGAATAAGTAGACTTTAATCCTACAGAGGTAGGAAAAATGGATATTCCCAGCATACAAATCAGCAACGTACAAAAGCCGATAGACCTGCAGCCAGAGCAAAGGTCCACATACAGCAGCAGAGTGACGGGAAACAAGGTAGAAGAGGGCCAAGATCATGAAGGCAGCCCAAGAAGATTTCTCAACCATTATACAAGAGAAAAGCTGAGGCCAGATGTCTTGTGTGCTGGGCAGCAGATACCGCCAAGATGGCAGGCCAGGGGCCAGAGAACACACTGAACTACAGGTATGGCAACAGAAGGTGGAGTGACAGGTCAGAGATGGTACCAGGGCTTGACACAACAGGGAAGCCCAGAATGAGAAACTTGAAAAGTCTCCAGCACAATCAGAGCCAGGGCAAGAAGCCGTGTCATAAAGAGAATGGGTAAGGTTAACAAAGAGGGGTAGGGGGAGAACTTCAGCAGAAAGCAGACAGAGAGCAGGAAAAGTCATAGGTGAGAAACAGGCCAAAAGGCAGAAGACTCAAGAATGCAATGCTTCAGGGAAAGAGGACATGTGGCCCCAGGAAAGGCCACTGGAGACATCGCAAAGAGCTGGAATACAAGGGAGATGGAAAATGGAGGGCAAGACAGGAAGAAATAAATATATGGTCAAAATGCAGGGCAAAGAGCTGGGGCTGGGGCTCAGCAGTAGAACACTTGCCTGGCACATATGAGGTGCTGGGTTCATTTTTCAGCACCACTTATAAATAAAAGTCCATCAACAACTAAAAAAACTATTAAAAAAAAAACCAAAAGTGCAGTGCAGCAAGACTATTCCTCCAAGAAGGCAAGTGGGGAAGGGTCGCTGAGGCGAGTGGAAAGCAAGAGGCACACTGAGGCTCTGGGTGTGGGAGGCCTGGGCCTGTGGCAGCAGCTGTGCACGAACAACAGAGCCTGTGGATGGTGGCAAGTGACCATTCATGCACCTGCTCCAGGGCCCAGGAACCTGGGTGAGGCACCCAGAAAAATAGAGAGGGCAGAGGAGGAGCTAGGGTGAGGGAGAGTCCCACACTCCCCCCACGGTTGTCACAGCCAATGCTTTGCCAGGGAGACCTTCTTGTCTGAGAAAAAGAGCAAAGCTCTTAGCAAGGCAGGTTGTGGGGCAAAGAAACCTACCAACTGACCACCCTCTGGCTGGGGCTGGGAAGGCAACCAATTCTGTCTAAGTCCGCCCTCTTGGCAGTTATGGAACATTCAAAGTATTCACTTAAAACAGCATGATGGTAAACTAAGAAAGATTCACTACTGAGATGTTTATAGTGACCCAACTGACCTTGACCTTCAGTTGTCTTTCTGACCAGCTATTCTAGCCCTTCCTAGGGAGAAGTAAGGCAGGCAGAGGGCTGAGGAAGACAGCAAATGGATCATCCACACTAATCATTTCTAATTGCTTATCCATACAATTAAACTATGTTTCAAAGCAAATACTACATTATTATTTATATTTTTGTTAAGAATTAATAAGAAACTGTTCTCAAGGAACCTTCCTTTGAGAGACTGATGTTGACCACAGGAATCTATCTGGCTTTCTCTCACTTCACTCTGTGGCAGTGGCCCAAGCCACCTAGGCAGAGGGACAGTCTGTCTACAGTTATGATAACTCCTGTCATTTAGTTTTGCCTTTTGAAATTTAAAAACATACCCAGAAGGTATGAATTTTTAGTGAGGGACAATGTAACAAAAGTACAAGAGTGTATAGTCTAGTGCCAGGGATGGGGAAGAGGTGCACAGGAAAGGAGGACACTGACCAATGCTAAATATAGACTGTGACAAAGTGCAGCAGGAGAAGCAGGAAGGAGCGGAGCAGACATCTCAACAGAGGAACAGTACCGTGGCCAGAACCCTTCCCTCCAGGGATGATAGCACGGACACTCCCAACAAAGGACACCATACCTCAAATAGGGATTCCCAGCCTTTGCTTGGGGAATGTTTTGCCAATTTGATTTTTCTCAACAGCTTTACTGAGGAATAATTAACACACTGTAAAATACAGCAACTTTAAACAAACAAAAACAAAAGTTCCTTTATAGTTAAAAAAAAAAAAAAAAGAGCCACTTTAAATGATTCAGTTAATTTTTAGTAAATTTTGGATTTATGTATTTATCATCACAAGCCAATAGATATGGGGCTTCTAAAAATCCTGATACCCCTGCCCTAATGCAGATTAGTTGTGTAAAAAGTTCCAGCTGAGGCCTTGGCCTCTGAATTCTTTTCATTTTCCCCAGGTTCTTAGACCATTTGGCCTGTTATAACAAAACGTTTTACACAGATGGTCTAGGAACAGTAGACATTTATCTTCTCAGTTCTGGAGGCTGGGAAGTCTATGCTCAAGGTACCAGCAAATGTGGTATCTGACGAGAGGCCACTTTCTGGCCACAGACTGTGTCTTCATTTAGTATCCTCATAAGGTAGAAGATACAAGGCAGCTCTCTGGGGTCTCTTACAGGTCACTCACCCCATCTGTGAGAACCCCACCTTCATGAACCAATTGCCTCCCAAGGGCCCCACCTTCTAATTATACTGGTGATTAGATTTCAACAAGAACTTGGGGAGGTCACAAACATTCAGACTATAGCACCAAGTACAGAAAATGCTACTGACCATTTTGCCATGTAAAAATGTGTACAGGTAGCGTTACACACATAAATGAACTTAAGGGCTGGGGTTGTGGCTCAGCAGTAGAGTGCTCGCCCTGCACGTGCGAGACCCTGGCTCAATCCTCAGCACCACATACAAAAATAAATAAGTGAAATAAAGGTGTTTGTCCAACTACAACTAAAAAAAAAATTACAATAAATAAATAAATGAACTTAATAAAAAAGTTTTGCTCTAAGATAACTTCATATGATAGTCAAGAATTTAAATTCCACAATGAATTGCATGTTCAGTATAACTCACTCAAGGAAAGTGAACAAGGGTTGAGCCTCCGACTCAGCCTATTAATGAACCCCACTGCAGAGCCCCTGCAGACTTTTGGTTCAAGAGCCAGCACAGGCAAGAAACAGAATCCTGGGGACATAGGTTTCAATTAAGACGTTGAGCATTTTGGTCTGGCCCAGTGGAGAACATAAAATAAGTTAGTCACACTTGCACAATGATCCTCTCAGGGAGTTGTCATAAATGACAAATTTGTCTACACTTCAAATGACGACAGTGGATAATTTACTGTCATCTATAGTTATCACCTCAGAGTCAACATACAGAAGGCTGGTCAAAGAAGCAAGCCCATCACTTTGCCAGCCTGGAGGCCTCCTGGAAGAGCAGCAGCCCTTCCCTGCAAAACCTCAGGATACAAAGGACATTATCCCACCTGTAAGGTAACAACACAAAAATATTTTTAAATTGCTAATGACTCACTGGTTCCAAGATGCTAATACCACTCAGTGGTTCAGCATTTCTGGGAGGCACCTTGCACAATTCCATAACGTACAACTTCCTTCTGAAAAACTACTCTTTTTCTTTCTAAGGATCAAGCCACAGAGTCCACCTGAAGCATGACTAAGCTCAAATATGATTGCAAAATCCACCCAGTTACCACAATGGCCCCCACATTGCACATTCTCAGCTTGTCCTGGCCTGGGCCATTCACAACACAGGGCTTTAGCTGCTTCCTTACCACTGCCACCTGGATCTACCCACTCTTCACAGGCAGGGGCTGCACAGCCTGACCCAGCCCAGGAAACCAGTATGTGGCACTGGGCTGAGCACATGAGGGCTAAGGAAACGTGGGACAAGGAAACACACCTGCCTATAGGGAGGCACGGCCCCTGCCATGAGTGTCCAGAGATGCCAGGAGCCCTTCTCCTCACAGGGCTGGAGACTGAGCAGGTATTCCAAAGGTGTTGTGGACTGAATTTGTGACCCCTCTTTTCTATGCTAAATCCCTAATCCTCAACGTGATAGTATTTGGAAGTGGGATTTTGGGGCAAGTAGGTTCAAATGAGGTCAAGAAGGGGGAGCCCTAGGATGGGATTAGTGCTTTCACAAGAGGAAGGAAGACCCAAGTTCCTGTTCTCTCTGCCACGTGAGGATTCCAAGAGGAGGTGGCTGTTCATGAGCCAGGAGAGCACCCCCACCAGGAATTCAATCGACCAGCTCTCACTAGGAACTTATCTTAAATGTCCAACCTCCAGAACTATAAGATATAAATCCTGTGGCAGTTTTTTACTGCTCTAAGACAAAAGGCAGTAGCAGGTGCAGACAACCAGAGGGAGCACCAAGCCCCATCAAACAACTCCAGGCAGAATAGCTGAGCCCTTCCCTGGAGGTAGCCACAACAGCTCCTTTCCAGGACACCCAACCACTTCCATTGGCAGCACTGCCTCCTTCAGTTCTTGAACTAGAACTTGATCCCTTGGCTTCCTATCTTTATGCAATAAAATTCTCAAATCCTGCCTCTTTTGCATTCCCTGCACCCACCTGCAGTGCACTTATCTGGGAGGCACATGACCCATACCTGGGGCATTAGCCTCTGCAGAGAATACTGCTACCCCTGAGTGACCCCTAGCTGCTACCATCAAGGGCCTCCTAGCACCACACTCTAGGAAAGCAAGGCTATAACCCTGAAAAGCAGACACAGCCCCCTGAGAAGAGCCTGGTGTCACTGAGAATGGGGCCCAAGACCAGATGCCACCTAGTTTGTTCATGAGCATATTACCTGGGCCCCTGTCCAAAATTCCCACAGGACCTCCCTGCCCTTCCAGACTACTGGAAGTACCTGAAGGGGCTTCCAAATTTCCCCAAGTAGGTCAACAGTATTTAATGCCCCAATGGAGTACACAAAGATTAACCTCATGACCAACCACCCTACCTCCATGTTGGTAGGATACCTCCTTGCAGGGCCACTGCTCTTATTTCAATAATGTGTAATGTAGCATGTTACCCTCAGCTTCACACTCTGCCAAACGCTATGATGGCCCTGACAATGCGGCAGATCAAAACCTACCCACCTGCAAGAGGTCTGGGCAGGGACTGACTCAAGAGAGTACCTCTGGGAAACAATAAATGCTCTTTCTTCCTTTTCCAGGAATCACACTGGAATGCAGGCACATGCAGACCTGGTGCAGGCCAGGGCCCCACCTATACACTGATGGTCCACAGTGACACAGAAGTCCTTCCTTACTCTTCTCAGTGGAGCACAGATGGTGGACTCAGAGCACCACACTCCACAACCCTGACCAGCGAACACAAGAGAATCATAGGAAGCCCATGGAGCTGCTAGGGACAAAGACTGTTAAGAGCCCCTGAGTCTAGACCCACCCCGAAGACCTCAATTCCAAGTCTCCGTGTTTAAGCTCCATGATTAACAGGCGAGGGCTCCTGCAAACCTGCCTGAAGTACCCTTGGGTCTTTTGGGGGTCACTAACAGTGTGTGGCACTAACGTGTTTGGTGGGTGAGCAAGTGAAAGAACAGGGAGAAAGAAAGGCATTCAGCTGTTAGCTATCTAACAACTTCAGACAAGGAAGTGCCAACTTCAGACAAGGAAGTAGCTGGTTTTGCTCTGAGGGGTGTCTTATGGGGTTGGGAGCATCTTCAGAACTCCAAACCTGATGAATCAGGGCCTAACCCTGGCTCAGGAATGCTGACACCACCTGCAAGGGCACCCCAGTCAGGTCCTGACAAAGGTAGACCAACAGGGAACACAGCCCCTCCTCTGTGACCCAGCTACCAGGAGCCAGGCCAGACAGACCCAAAAACATGAGTCATTTAACAACTCCAGGAACCACTATTAGGAGAGTGTCACTGGTTCAGCCTGCAGGGCATCCTCAGAACCAGCAGGGACACTAACGAAAGTCAGTGTGGCAGAAGGGAGCCCTTGCCAGTGCAGACAAGGCCAAAGGTTTCCAGCAACCTGGAACAGAGCAGGGAGGGCTGACTCCAGCCTCTGTCACTATTCCAATAAATGGGATTTTGGTTGTGCAACCACTCGGATCCCTCCCCACCATAGGTGTCCACTCAGCCCTGTAGCCAGTCACATCACAGAAGAGCCACTGTGATACACTGTCCAGTTGCCCCCTCAGAGGGGCCTTTGAGCAGATGGCCTTCAGCTATTTCCAGGATTTTGTGGCTACACAGACTCTCCCACCCCAAGCCAAGTCCCTCCCAGGCCAGCCTCCATGTAATGACTGTGGAAGGAGGCCTGACAATCTCACCAGCCTGGGACAGCTCTAGGGGCCAAGCTCACTCTAGAGAAGAGGCTGTCCTGGGGACTTCTTGCAAAGCAATCCTCCTTCTGCCCCTTCTGTTTCTCTCACCTCCTTCCCTTCATGGGTACTGTTCCAAGGATACTGCTTAATAAGTACCCTGCATGACACACTCCCTCCCTCCCCTTCTGGGAACCCAGTCTATGACTTTAAGTCCCAAATACACAATGACAAAATTCTATAACCTGTCAATTCCTGTGAATTACATCCTCACAGAAGCCCAGGACAACAGTTCTGACTGTAGCAATCTTGCTGAACTCAAACAGCCTGTTTTTAAAAAAGTCAAGGGATTCTCATCATGATCACCCCTCCAACTATCTTGCCAGCCCCACAGCATGGACTCCCCCACCCCACCTGGACCTCTCCTTGAATGGGTCTCACAAGGTTGAAAAATCTGATAGGCCCTGTCAACCATCCAAAGGCATTTGCCCTGGAGCTGAGACCTTGTCCTGCTTTGTGAAACTCAGTGGGCTCCCACTAAGCTTGGGAAGGCCCCCAAACCATTTGAAAGCTCCCAGGTCAGTCCAGCAGAATAGAAGTAGGAACTCTGAGCCTCCTAGCACTCTCTTTCCTGTGGACTTGCACTTCTGCTCACTGGGCCTCTGCTTGCTGAGTTTGCTCCCCCAGAGCCTGCCACACCCCAGGAAGTGGGTCTGTCCATCCTGCTGCAACAAAGCTGCAATAGAGTCTCAAGGTGGCCAAAATTCATGCTGAAGCTTAATCCCACCGTGGCAGTATAAAGAGAGGCCCTGGGGAAGCAATATATCATGAGCTCTGCCCACAGAGATGGATCATGCCTTATAAATTAGCTTAGGCTCTTTTGTCCCTTCCTTTCCTTTGCCATGTAAAAATACAACACTTTTCCCTCGGCTACAGCAACCAGGCACCAATCTGGAAGCAGACAGCAGTCCTCACCAGACACCAGACACTAATCCTGACAGTACCTTGATCTTGGACTTCCCAGCCTCCAGAAGAACAAGAATACATTTCTATTGTCTATAAATTACTCAGTCTGTATTATTTTATTAGTGCAGCACAAATGCACTAAGATGGTGCCCAACACAGGGTCTGGCCCTCCATACCAAAGCTGCTATTAACCATGATGATGACAGTCAAAGATGGGATAGTCTATTTGTCAGCTTCTACTGCTCCTGCTCAGATGATGCCCAGGCCTTCCTCACTGCTCTAAAACACTCTCCAGCCCAAGTATCACAACAGCACCCCCTCACCTCTGGTTTGCTTGGCTCTTGGCTTCCTCAGAAGGTAGAACCCTTGAGGCCAGAATCTGAGAAAAGGACTCCAAATCTTGTCCAGCTCACCCAATGTAGTGCTCCAGCCCATGCCCCAGCCTCTGACCCTTGCTCTCCAAAGGCTAACAGGCTCTGAATACAACCTGAGGTTCTCCTGGGCTTAGGAGGTAAGAACAAGATGTAAAAAGTAATTGTTACTCCACTTTTAACCCATCACCCATCAGCCTGCATAACTCAAAGCTAAGTCAAAATTCAGCGGCAGTAGTCCAGGATACAGCTCAGTGGCAGAGCACTGTTTAGCATGGCAAAGGCCCTGGATTCAACCCCTGTACACACAAGTACGTGTATGCGCTTGCATGCACACACAATTCAAGCGCAGGGGAAGCTACAAGGAAGAGGTCCTTGTTAAAGTCTCCACAAATCTGCTGTATTCCTGTCCTATTCCTTCCTCAGCTTAGAAGTGGGCATAGTGACTTGACACACATTGGTTCTCCTGCTGCCAGATGCCTTCAGGACACACCAGTGTTGGATATCCCTGCTGTCCATTCACTGTGACATGCAAACAGCCAGTGCCAACACTACTCAACCCTTCTTTGCTATCCAGCTACTATACATGCAAGAAACGTAATTTGCGATAAAATAAAAAGTGCTGCAAATGATAAGTTCCTAAAAGGCAACAACTGCTGCTTCTTCATCTTTTGTAGGCCCCATAACTGTGATAAGAGCCTCTGTACCTAAATATTGCAAAAAACTTACAAATGCAAATATGAGGGCCATACCCTTACACACATACATTCTCACACACTACATATCCAGAGATAAAGTCTCCCTTCACTGACATGGCTAGCAGAAGTGTCTTAAGGTTCCAGGACACTATGTGTTAACTGTGGAAAGAAATCACTTTGCAAAGGATTTGCTTTAGTCTATGCCCTAAAGAAGAAGGGAAGACAATGGCAGCACACACAACGGGACTTAGGCCTACTGACTCCTAGCACCTTATTCCTTCTGCTAGCACACTGGCAAGCCCCCAAAAAACACTGCCAGTGCATAAGGCACCATAGCCTCTGAGATCCTCTCCTTGCCACAAGCAATCCCATTATCATCTGCAAGGTATAAGTATTTCCCTAAAATCTTTTTGAATAAGTGTTTCAATTCAGCAGCACGCTGCTTTGTTATTTCAGAAATGTCTCCAGCAAGCTTCATTTGGCGACAGCATGTAGAATCAGCTTCCAGGATGCTGCTTACCTTTGACAAGCAACTTGTCTCTCACAGAGACCCTCCGAGTGGAGTCAGACGTGGTGGCTGACGTCCGGGACCCTTTGAGACCGTCATCCCGCTTCAGCTTGCTTGCCAATGTTAGCATTACTGCCACCTTTACCCTGAAAGACCAGGGGAGAGCAGAGTCAAGACCATGCCTCTAGACAGCAATCAGATCCTGAAGGCACAAGACATAAGACAAGACTAGATTCCTTCATAATGAACCTAGGAAAGTTCCATACCATCCTAACTTTTAAAGTGTGAATTAAAATATTTTAAAAGGGAGAGTAAGACATTTAATACTCAGTGCTTACCCTCCAGATGTCAGGCCCTGGGGTTGTATCAAGCATAGAGTCTAGGGGGGGGCCTCTACAGCTTCTCTACCAGCATGTGCCTGACACTGGAATCCAAACAGGTCCACTGTTCACTGGGAAGTCTGTTCTTCCCTGTAATAGGGTCCTAGGTGTGGCTCAGGGGCTCACCCTTCAGGAACAGAGGGAGCAGCGAGGTGTTCCTTTCCTTCTTCCTTTAACAAAGGTATGAATGCAGCCTTCAAAGGATCTTTGCATTGATTTGTGCTGTACTTTATTTACACTTGTGGCAACAACACCAACACTAAATTATAATTAATGCCCTAAATCAGATTCTCTTCACTGCCCAGACTTGAGCACATCAGTCTTCCCTGATGATGGGCCAAGACACATGTCCATCACACAGTGGTCAGTCAGAGGCATCAGATGCCCCACATAGGGACCACCAGCTTTTCAACCTCTGGCTCACTTCAGTAGTGAAAATAGGGTAAGAAGTTAAAAATAAAAGCAGTGTGTGAAGAGGTCAGTGGTCAGTCCTCCGGTGTTATACTGAAGAGCCCCATGGAAAAGCAAGCAGCAGACATAAGCCCTCCATCCCAGCTCCCTGAGGACCTGTACCAAGCAGAGCTTAGAAAGGCCTGGCAAGAGTCATCATTCTTGTGGAGAAGGGTGTCCACCAAGACCCTCTTCTGTACCGCTGCTGCCTAAGGCTGTGCTTATGAAGTTACCCTCATGCTTTTCCATTTGCTCACCCACACTGAAGCCTTCTCTGTGGCAGAGGCTGGAGGCCCCCCATGCAACTCCACTGACAGAACCCTGGCTTACTATCTTCAAATTTACTAATAAAATGCATTGGGAGGGGACTGGGGTTGTTGCTCAGTGGTAGAGCACTTAGCCTGCGTGAGGCAATGGATTTAAAAAAATAAGTAGACAAAATAAAGGTATTGTTTCCATTCTTTTTTTAAAAAAACATTTATTTTTTAGTTGTGAGTGGACACAGTACCTTTGTTTTATTTTTACATGGTGCTGAGGATTGAATCCAGTGCCTTACACATGCTAGGCAAGCGCTCTACCTCTGAGCCACAACCCCAGCCCTAAGAGAAACTCTTAAAAAAAAAAAAAAAAAATACATTGGGAGGGCTGAGGTTGCAGCTCAGTGGTATTTACTTAGCATGTGTGAAGCACTGGATTCAATTCTCAGCATCATCAAAAATTAATAAATAAGGGTATCATGTCTATCTATAACAACACTAACAAACACATTGGGAACCTGAGTGCAAGTTTTAAAGAAAAAACACTGGAGTTTTGCCTTACATAAAGTAATACAAAATTTACTTTCCTAACATCCAAAGAAATATGACTATAGTGACCATCTATTTCTCTTCCATCTGTGTCGTTATCACATGCCACTTCAAGGATAAACCAAAGGCCTAATTAGGAAATATTTCCACTGCTATAAAATTAAATCTATACAGAGATTCAAACAAAAACAATTACTGTCAAGAAGTTAGCTGAAAATCTACAGTTGCTTCAGAACCTCCTCAATGCCTAAACTCTCCACAATCTGGTTTAAAATTAAACTTCCCCTTTCTGGAAAACGACACTCTGACTAACAGCATTTTGGGAACAGATCAGCTATTCTGAATGGCATGCTCAGTCTCTAGGTTCCACAAGTAGTAATTGGCCCAGTTAAGTTCCTCCTCTGGGTGGGACCTGTTTTTAGTGTGTCCATAGAAGAAGATTGTATTATTTACTGGTCTAATCATCAAATGCTGCTTATTCAGCATTCCAGTGTGCTGTGATGAAATCGGGCCATGTCACCTGTGCAGGCCAACCAAGGACCAGTCAGCTCAATGTAAGGGTAACTTCATTTACAATTTTTCCACCATAGAGAAGCCCCAATCCAAGCATAAGAAATGCAAGCTGGTCACTAGGGGACGTTCAACTTCCCCAGCCAAAGGAGCCCGGATCAGGACACAAATAAGTCCAGGCCCCACTATTCCCCAGAATGCCAGATCCCAGGAAGCTCCCGGCTGGCCCAGTCTGGCTGGCCAACCACCCCTGGAGCCCAGGCGGTCTCATTTCCAGCAGGTACACCCGCCCCTCTCCCACTACCTGAATGGCAGGTATGTCCCCGGAGAGACCCCCAGCCCCGCAGCACTCTGCCGCCTTCATCTCCCTCCCACCGTCCCGCACCAACACCCTGCTCGTTTCTGGAAGCTTCTGTTCCACCTGATGGCCGGGCCCGGAACGCGCTCCTTCCCTTCCCACCCAGCCTTCCCTTCCCGAAGGAGCGCGATTCCTACGGAGTCCGGGTCTTCCCCAAGAAGGGTCCCCCGCGGCGGCCGCACCACGGCCCACTCCGGCAGGGGCAGACCCGAGCCTGGCGCGCCCAGCCGCTCGGCGACAGAAGGGGAAACTGAGCCCGCGGGAGGCCACGCCCCAGGCCACGCCCCGGCCGGAGCGGGCCGGCGACCGGCGCGGCACGGTGGCTCCGCCGCGGCGGGAAGCCGGCCTGGCCGCGCTCTGCCGCCGCGGCGAGCGAGGCGGCCACTTCGGCTCGGCCTGGGGCCCAGCAGCCCCCGGCCCGCTCCGCCGGCGGTGACCTTGCTGCCCGGCGCGGCCCCCGGGTGCTGGGCGTGAGCCTCCGGCCAGACCCCGCTCGCAGGCCGCCCGGCCTGGCCTGGTCCGGCCCGGCGTGAGGAGCCCGAGGGCCCCAAACCGGGGCCGCCGAGCCTCGGCCGCCCCTCACCTGGGCACCCCGAGACAGGCGAGGCGGGCCGGCGCCCAACACCATGCCCGGCCGGGCGGCGGCGGCGAGACGCGGCCCCTCACAGCCGCACCGGCTCCCGGCGGCGGGACCGGAAGTAGCGGGGCGGGGACTCGGCCGCTCTCGCCCTCGGCTGCAGCGAGCGCTTTAAAAAAAAAAAAAAAAAAAAATTCAAAGCCGCGAAGAACTTTATTTGCAACCTGACTTGCGAACAGCGGCGTGTGCCGCCCGAGGCGGGACTAGGCGAGGCGGACGCTCTGGCCTCTCTGATTGGTCGAGGGGCGCGGCGGGAGGCGGGCATGGATTCGAGGTCCTCGCTGATTGGTCAGTGAAGTCCAGGGCGGGGCCTCCGAGGTAGTTCTGTCGCCTGAGAGCTCCAGCGCGCGTGTGGAGCCGGGTTCCTTATTTCCATTCATTCGGCAATGTGCCGGGCTTGTGGGTTTGGAACTGATCAAGCGCCAAGCCTCAACTGACCGCTACCATGAGTGGAGTGCCCGGTGTGTCCAGCACAGTGACCAATGCAAAGGACCGGGCTAGCCCCAGCAGCCTGCCGTGCCGGGGCTATGACGTGGGCGGTCAGACGTGCAAATGACCACCCCGTGGGCCGGCGGAAGGGTGGGTGGCCCGTTCCTGTCTTTTTTAGCCTTTCTCTGATCCGTTTAATACATATGCTTTAAAGATCTCTTTCAAGTTGTCCCACTTCTAGATTATGGGGTGCAAATTCTTCTCTTGTCCTTTAATGTGCTTGTGTGATTGACGGTGGGCAGCTCTGGGTGGGGTCAGGCAAGCTTCTGGAGTAGTGGGCCATCAAAAGATGAGGTTAACCACGAAGACAGGAAGAAAGAGCCAAAGAGTGAGACTTGTTTCCAAGAGCTCCACTGAATGATTTTAAAAGGTGACTGGCAGGCTTGTTTTGTTTTGTTCTAACTGGGGGCCTCCCCCACACAAATCACGTGCTATACCACTGAGCTATATCCCCAGACCCTAAATTTTCTTTCTAAAAGAGGCTTTTGGATCTGTGAACTGGTGGGAGAGGAGCCAAGAGAATCCTCAATAATAACTCACATTCTTTCTTCTGTTTGGGAACATTTCTCCCTTTGCCCAGCCAACTCCCAAGTTTTCCTAAGCTTAGGCACCACTTTCCCAGAGAGGCCTCCAGGTCCAGGTCCCGCATCTTGGGAGGGTACCTATGTCCTGGGTGTCTTTGCTGGAGCCCTGCACTCTGGCTTCTTGGTGCTGAACAAGTGTTGTCATTGCCTAGAGCACACCTCCACCAGGCAGCCAGCACGCTGGTTTCATTAAAGAGGTTCGTGGCCTAGAAGTTTACTAGTGAGATCAAAATAAACACCCAGACTCAATTACCTTTCTCTATGACCAGGTCCCAGAAGGCTCTCCCCTCTGGCTCCTGCCTCAAGCCACCTGGTGGAGCAGTGAGGTTTACTCAGGACTGAAAGGAAAGAGAGAGCACGCCAGGGAGTGGTCTTTTATTGGGGAACAAGAAATTCAGGGGAAAATTCCATCCAGTGAAGGTCGAGGGGGGCGGCATTCCAAGGTCAGGGTCAGTGATTGGCCTCAGGGTCAGTGGTCAGTCACACCCCCACACGGACAGGCTCTGGCACCTGGAGAGGGTGGGGATTAGCTCCCACACAGTTTGGACAAAACGCCTCACACCCACCCAATCAGGGAGGTGCCCAATCACATGGGAGAATGGCTTCCCACACACACCCTGAGCACATAGCCTGTGCCCAGAACACATGTGCTGGGTAGATATTGCAAGAACGAGTGTGGAGTCCTGACAAGAGAAGATAAGGGCTAAAGGCAAGGCTGTGGTGAAGGTGCAACTGGAGTGGCTTGGGCACCGCTTTCCCACCTGGGGCACCGCAAGAGAACCAGCCGCACTGTTCACTGGCCCACAAGAGCCTGAATCTGACCACCTCAGATGAATGACGCCATTTCCTGTCATCTTCTGAGGTACACCATGCGCTAACCTAAGACTTGGTTAGGGCCCACTAGTTCTTAGCTTCTTCATTTCTCACAACAACCCCATGAAACAGTTTTCTTATTTCCATTTTAGAAACAAGGTGATTGAGGAACAAGTTGAATGGTCTGCCCAAGGCGGCAGAGCTAGTTGTGAGATCAGGCAGTGTGACCGCCTTGTGCTCCCTAGCACACTGACCCAGAGGCAGTGCTGATGCCAGATGTGCAAATAACCACCTGTTTATCTTCAACCTGCCTTAGCTGTAACACAGAAGATTCCGAAGACTGAATGTGTCCCCAGAGCCTGAGAAGGTCAGTTCTGGGCACCTGGCCAGGCACTATTGCCTGTAGGCCTCTCTCCTCAGTCTTGGCCTCTGTGGGCTGGCCTTGCCCTCCTAGATGCCTTGGTGGAGGTCGGCCTAGTATCAGACACATCTTTATACTACAGCTGCCACTGCCCGCTCTATTTCACATTCTCTGGGAAGGGCTGGCTTTGGTCATGTGCCTGCTCTGTGCATGGGGTCAGGGATTCAACTCTGAGCCTCCCAAGGAGTGCTGTTGCTGGAGGAGGGGAGGTGGAGACTGCCACCATATGTCCTCCCCATCCCTTAGACCTTGTATGGCAGCTCCCAAGTTCAACCCCAGGAACCGCCTGCTGGGGCACAAAAGGGGAGATGTCTCTGCTATGGCTTGGATGTGTCCCCTCCCAAACTCACTTGACAGTAAAACCTAGTGCAACAGAGTTGGGAGTGAGGCCTATTGGAAGGCATTGGGAGTGGGGGCTCCCTCCGCTGCAGTGTGGATTAGTGCTGCTGCAGAACGCCTGCAGGGGAGGTTCTCTTCTGCTCTTCTGCCCTAAGGGGACACCAAGAAGGCTCTCACCAGTGCTGGCACCTTGACCTTGGGCTTATCAGCCTTCAGAACTGTGAGAAATCTATTTGAAGAAACGTATATAATAAATTTCTCATTTCTTACAGTTCCAGACGCTGGGCAGTCCCAGGCTTTCTTGTTTGTTTGTTTTTTTGTTGTTGTTTTGTTTTGTTGTTGTTGTTGTTTTGTTTTGTTTTTTCAGTGCCGGGGCCCTTGTTTGTATGTCCAGGCAGGCACTCTACCACAGAGCTGCAGCCTAAGTTTCTGCTCTTTGTAAATTTCCCAGTCTGTGGTATTCTGTTATAGTAACACAAAATGGGCTGAAACAGCCCCTTGTTTTCAGCCAGGCCAGCCTCTGAGCACAGCCGCAGGGGCTGTCTAAAGTCACTGAGTGCTGCAGCAGCCATGAGAAGCAAATGCACCTTCTCACAGATCATGCTTGTGATGGCTGCAGGAGCACCTGGAATCTGTGAGGCTGGCTGGAGGGAGAGGCCAGGCCACTGGCCCAGGCACACTGTGGCACATTTCACAGGGAATTGGGATGCTGAAGCCACTCCTGCAGAGAAGGCCCGCTTTGTTTTAGATTTTGTGTAGTTCCTATAGTTTGCATTGTTCCATCTGAAGTTGTCCACTTCAGCTGGTGCTGAGTGTGAAAAGTCAAAAAACACTTCTTCTCTTACAGGAACCATGGCTGAAAATGTGTGTCTGTCAGAGTTGATGGAAACACTTGATAAACAAGACGGGCGCCAGATAGGAGCAATCATCCTGCGTTCTGGGCATTTGTACAGGTCCAAGATGGTGTCCACAGGAAAGCACTTCAGGCTACAGCCCTGACATTCTTCCAGAGTCCCTTAAGGCAGTTTCACCTCGGGTAGAGCCCCTCCACCTGTAGCCACAGCTCTTGCTGGAGACTGGGGTGAAGAACCAACCCTCTGTGACTACCTCCCAAACTTTCACAGCTGGTGTCCAGCAGGGCTCAGGTGATGGCAGTGGTGCAGGTCCTCTATAAAGAGGAGGAGCCACCATTCAGAGTGGACCTGGGCTTCTGCTTGCTGTGTTGGCAGCTAGGTGACCCAGCACAACACCTTAGGAGGTTAATTAAAGTAAAAATAAATAAATAAATAAAACCCCTTCTGATCTTTTGACATAGTTACTCCACCCTTGCCTGAGGAAGTAATCCAAAAGCAGAAAAAGCCCTGGCACAAAGATGTCCATTGTATTATGTACAATAGTGAAAACCTGGAAGCCCCTCATGCGCAGTGCAAGGGATGGTCAGCTATGTTGCCATCCGCTTACTACGGGAAAGTGCAGCTGATCGGCAAGATCATCCCCAGATTACATGGAACCGTGAATACTTATTACGTCCAACAAGCAGCATTCAAACTGTGCACGTGCAGTCGTGTGGTGACTGCCACAGGAAGAGACAACTACATGGGCAGAGCCTAGATGTCAGTAGACAAAGTGAATCTGATTTCTGTGTCAGGGCAGGAAGATTGGCAGTGACTTTTCCTCCTCCCCCCGCCCCCCAACTTTGGCTTTTGTTACCTTGATAACAATACAAAGGCTTCTTATGCAAATCACTGATCCTTAACTTGAAGCACAGGTCTGGTCCAGGAAGTTCTCCATTCAGCCCTTAGTTAAAGGAGTGAGTTATGGGGAAGCAAGTTAGGGATTCTCTGCACAAAGTTTAAGAACAGGCAACCTAAATTCCAAGAACACAGATGAAATCATTTTGAAAATAAATGCCCAGTTTGGATCAAATCCGTGTAGCAATGGAACTGTTTTCATGTGGGCTGGACTTATAGTATATTAAGTCCATTCATCGAAATTGTGAAGAGACATTTTCTAAAGGAAATAAGTCTGGCACGTGGCAATTTGTGGGCACACACACCATCTGCATTTCAGAGACCAGGGGATGGCCCTCCAGAGCATGGGGTGAGTATCAAGAAGAAAAGATGGAAAAGCCACGCAGGCGTGCAGCACTGAGCAGCAGCAGGAGGAAGAAGGATTCAAACATATTGTCTCACTGATGGCACCTGGTACTCAGGAAGTTCAAGTAGAAGACAATGATTAGAAAGGTGAGGCAGGATGAGTGTATAAAGAGATGATGTGATTAGCTATCTAGAAGAGTATTCCAAGGGGCAGTGAAAACTGAAAAAGGGATGAGAGATGAATACATTGATTTGATTTTTTAAAAATCAGTAGGTATATTTCATCCTCCAATTAGGAGATATTAAGAAACCCTTTCACCTAGGAGAAAAAGAAAGAAATGTAAACTATTCAAATAACCTAATGGCAAACAAGCATGATCTGGACACAGAGTTACAAACCTTTGGGTCTCTCCAGCGTGTGCATCTGTTCACACCGCTCCAGTTGCACACTGCCATCAGTTCAGGCCTCTCTATTGTACACATCTGGGTCAGGGTAGCATTGAAGGATGGGGGAAATCTGTTCCACATGAAGGATCAGCCAATGACCAGGGAGCAGGAAGATGAAACCTAAGACCCAGGAATGGCCAGTACCTTGGAAGGGCCTGAGCCAGTCTAGGGAGGCTGCCCAGTGGGAAAACAGGTTAGAATTTGTGGTTTTGTTTGTTTGTTTTGTTCTGGGATGGAATACAAGGCTTTGTACATACTAGCCACTGAATGACATCCCTATCCCCAAAGGGGCACAGGCTGAAATGTCACCCCATCAGTAGATTGTTGTCAGTGGCAACAACCTGCAAGCAACCTAAATAAGCCCTTTTGGGTCCATGCAGCTGCCCCAAAGAGTAAGATAAGCATATGCTCCTGCACAGAAGTGTCCATCATACATTGTTAAATGAGTGGACAAGTGGTGGAATCTATTTATGCGAAAGTAGCTTTTTAAGATAGGGATGAGTTTATGAGCTACCAGAAAATATTCCAAAGCACGTTGCTTAGTATGCTAGGGCCACTGGGACCAAGCAGCATGCACTGAGTGGCTTAAACAAAAGAAGTGCATTGAATGCATTGTCTCCTAGCCAGAAGCCAGAGGCTGAACTCAGGTGCTTGCAGGCTTCTCCGGGGCCAGGGGATGGATCAGTCCAGGCCTCTTTCCTTGGCTTGCAGATGTCCACCTTCTCCCTGCATGTATGTCTGCCTCTAGCTGTCCCCTTTATGTACATATGCCAGTCAGCCTAGCTTAAGGACACTCTAATGACCTAGCTTTAAACTGAGTACCTCTTTTAAGACCCTATTCTTAAATAAGCTTACATTCTGAGATGTGGAATTAAGAGTTCAACCATAACACATATATACCATTTTTTGTTTGTTTTTTATTTTTTTGATACTGGGGACTGAACCTAGGGCCTTTCATATGATGGGCAAGCACTCTACCACTAAGCAGCAAACCCAGAACCCCCCTTTTTGCACTAGAGATTGAACCCAGGGGTGCTTAACCACTGATGGGTTATGACAGTGACCATGTACACCATTGTAACAGTTGCTCTGGGCTCCACCATGCGGCCAGCGCAATGGTTTCATTAATGAGGTTCTTGGCATAAAAGTTAGCTAGTGAGATCGAAATAAACACACAGACTCAGTTACCTTTTTCTATGACCAGGTCCGAGACGGCTCCCCTCTCTGGTTCCCACCTCTAACCGCCCGGCAGGGCAGCAAGGATTACTCAGGGCTAGCAGGAGAGAGAGAGAGAGAGCGCGAGCACGCCAGGGAGTAGCCTTTTATTGGGGAACAAGAAATTCAGGGGAGAATTCTATCCAATGAAGGTTGAAGGGGGGCTGCACTCCAAGGTCAGGGTCAGTGATTGGGCCCCCAGGGTCAGTGGTCAGTCACACCCCCACACGGATGGGTTCTCTCATCAGGAGAGGGCCGGGAAAGCTCCGACACAGCCAGAGCACCTCAGACCCTGACCGGGAGTCACCCAGTCACATGTGAGAATGGCTCCCGACACTGGGCAACAGTGTGGGGTAGAGGTAGGAACAGTTTTTTTTTCTTCATAGAAGGCTGACAGTTTTGATTTGCTTGGGAGGATGGCCAAGGGATTGTATGTCAAGGACCTTGTTCTAAACACTATCTAGTGCTAACCAAGGTGGGGAGTGGGCTGCACTCAGCAAAAGGACCTCTGAGGCTCCTCCTCACCTCTCCCAGGTAGAGAAGACATTTGGGAGTCCTAGCTTTTAATGGCAGGAGCTGTGGCACCCCCAGCCAGGTGCCCCTGGCCTCAAGAAGGTTGGGAAGCTGCCTGCAGACAGCCCCAGTCTCTTTTGGGCACCTCACAGGAGCCTCTGGAGCGGTCTTGGATGCTAGGGCAGTCCACCCCCAATGTCCTGCGAGTTGGTACCTATCCATCCACAAGGTCCCTAGCCATGGCCACCAGGATGGGGGACAGTGAAAGCACACCAGTTTGGCCCCTCCACTCCAGATCAGGCTGTGGGAGGGGTGGGGGTCCTTCCTTGCTGCTTCTGCGGGTGGAAACTGGGATCCCAGCTGGCTCACACACGGAGCGGGAAGCAGATCACCCGAGCTCTATCAGACAGGGACCATCCCTCTGAGGGTCACCTAGAGGTGCCTGCCCAGCCAGGAGGGAGAGCCTTCCACAGGGGAGCAGTGGAGGTGAGGTGCCTGCTCACCAAAGCTTCTGGGGGACACAGAGGCACTTTGAGACCCAGGTAGCCTTGAGTACAGGCTGGCCATTGTGGAAGGTGGGTGCAGGGCCTCCCTCTTGGCTCTGCCTCTCCACGTTCAGATCAGGCCTTAGACTGGGTGGTATTGAGCCCCCTGCGAGGCCTCCAGGCTCTGCACCGTCCAGAGGGCTGGGTGTCCATGCTGCAGTCTCCCCCTGGGCGGGGCAGAGGGCAGTGTGAAGGGTGTACAGACACTGAAGGGTCGCCCTCTTGGGCTCCTTCTGGTCTGTAAGCACTGGTGACCTCGCCAAGGACCCACACATGGCTGTCCCAGGTCGGGCGCCTGGGGCAGGGGAAGTGAAGACCCACTAGGGCAGTTGGCCGCAACTGAGGCTCCAAGAGTGAGCCTGCAGGGTCTGGGCAGGGCAGGCGCATGTTTCTGTCCCCAGAGCCCTCGAGTCCTGGGAGCGCTATGGCAGTGCTCTCTGCGCCTGGCAGCGGCGGCAGCCCCGGGCCTCAGAGGAAGCTGAGGGAGCTGGGCAGGGCAGGGCCAGCCTCCAGGGGGCAACTCCAGGACCCAGGGAAGAGCAAAGCAAAGTAAGCCACCCACATGTTGGCAGAGCTGTCATTACACCCTCTCAAAATGGGCGGAAGGACTCCCGGCCTCACTCCTACTCCATGGCTCACCACTTCAAAGGAGAGATTACAAATGGGTCTAAAGGTGAAAGTTAGAGCAGCTAGCTTTCAGAAGAACTCACAGGAGAACAGTGCCATCCAACAAGGCCGGTTCCTCAGACACAAAAATATAAAGGACAAAAAGGCACAGTGAACTACATTAACGTTTAGCGTTTTCTCTCTCTCTCTCTCTCTCTCTCTCTCTCTCTTTTTAAAGAGAGAGAATTTTGAGTATTTATTCTTCAGTGTTCGGTGGACACTACATCTTTTATTTGTATGTGGTGCTGAGGGCCGAACCCAGCGCCCCGCGCATGCCAGGCGAGCGCGCTACCGCTTGAGCCACCTCCCCAGCCCCTAGAGTGTCTCTTGATCCAACGGAACCGGAACCGTTTGGACCATGAAAAGCGGAGCCGCGGAGTGGGAGGAGGTCTTTGCAATGGCGACGACACAAAGGATCCAAATCCAGAACTGTGAAGAGTCTAGAACTGGAGAAGAAAAGGCAGAGACCCCCAAAGAAACATCAGCAAAATCGCAAACAGGCCCTTCACAGAAGAGGCCCGCAGTTGTCCCGCAGCGCGGAAGAGGCCCCTCGCGGGTCGTCAGCGGAGGAACAGAGGTCAGCAGGGGACGTCGTCGCTTCACACCCGTCCGGATGACGCTGGGCAACCCAGAGCGGGGCAAGCAGTGGCGAGGACCTGAAGCGACCGCCGCCCCCAGCACAGCAGGCCGGGCAGAGCTTCCCGCTTCCAGGAGCCCTGACCCCTCCAGCAGGGCGGTGCCTGGGCCCCAGTCCCCCGCACCGGTGCCGTCAGGAGGGTCAGCACTCTGCCGCAGGAGTCTGGGCCCTAGGCTGAGGTCTGGGGAGACACCCCAGGGGCGGAGGAGAGGGGCCGCACGGCCGGTGGCCTCCACCAGCGCCCACCCTTGCCCTCCGCGCAGTAGCAAAGCCTTGGTGTCCAGCTGGGCATCCGACGCGACGCGACGCGGCTGGCGCCTCAGCTCCAACGCGGGCCTCGGGCGGGAGGACTCTTGTCCCGCTCTGGGCTCTCCGAGGTGGTCTGATCAGGAGTGCCCCCCCCCAGGCCTGCCTGACGGGTGGCAGGGCTCCGGGCTGGGCTAGCGGCGGGGGCACCGGCGCGCTCCCCACCTGTATGGCCGCCAGGTCGTGCTGAGCTCCTGGGGTCACCCCGGCTCCTCCGCTCCAGAGCCCGGCTGCTCAGGCGGGGCTCAGGCGTGCATCGAGGGACCCACCTGGGCAGCGGACATCTGCGCTGGCGCTGGACCTTCGGGCCACTCCCGCACCGCCCCCATGGCCCTGCCTGGGCTCCGGCCTTCCCGACACCCGCCGTTCAGCCAAGATCCCTGACTCGGGATCCAAATATCATATATGAGCTCTCCTCATATAGGATATATGGACATACGCACATACAGACATACAACACAAAACACAAGTGTGCACACATAATACAATACATACAACACATAATAGTAAAGGCCTTGTAACTTTTCACAGGTGAAATCTCCATTGCAATGTTTAAAAACTCTACAGTCAAAAAATAGAAATGATCAGAAAAACATTAACCTAGGTCTGTATGAGCTCAAAAAACAAAATAGAACTTCATGATGTGGGAAAAGGCAATAATAAAATAGATATTGAAAAAGGCATCCTGGTTACCACCTGGGTTTGACTCTTCTTTGGATATCCCATCCTTTTTCCTGCAACTTGCATAATGGGTCTGAAGATATTCCCACAAGCAAGCCCCAAGGTTTTTTACATTTGAAATAGGCTTTAATGGTGTTCATTATTCATTAGCTTCCAGGTGTGGGAGAACCACTGTTGCAGATATAAGGATATCAGCTGTTATGGATTTGAGCCAAGTCATCTTCTTTTTGGTCTGTAGAAATCGCTTTGGTTAGTCTCTCTGGAATCCAAATTGGCTGCTGTTCTCCCTGTGGAAACATATAAACAGAACGCCGACTCCAGACAATCACTGGGTCAGGACCTTTCCATTGTCCTGTTAGAATATCCTTCCAAAGTACCTTGGGCTTATGACATTTTTTGGACACATATGCCTTTCCGCAGCACTAAGCCCTGATGAATCCAAATTTAAAAAGTTTAGAGTAAAAAGGGTTATTTTAAGTTTATCTTTGGGGGATGTATACCCCTTCCCAATTCCCTCTTTTTGCTTTAATAAGTACATTTTGATAGTTTGATGAGCTCTTTCAACTATGCCTTTTCCCTGTGGATTGTATGGGATTCCTGTTATATGAGTAATGCCAAATGATGAGCAAAATTGCTTAAAAGAGGTAGAAGTATAACCAGGTTCATTATCTGTTTTTAACTGTTTTGGAACACCCACAGTGGCAAAATTTTGTAAGCAATGAGGTATAATATCTTTAGTTTTTTCTCCGGCATGAAGGAAGCCCATCAAAAATCTGGAAGAAGTATCAACTGTAACATGCAAATATTTTAATTTTCCAAATTCTGGCAAGTGTGTGACGTCCATCTGCCAAATATGGTTAGGTATCAGTCCTCTAGGATTGACTCCAAGATTAACTTGTGGTAAAAAGGTCACACAATTTTGACATTGTTTTATTATTTGTCTAGCTTGTTCCTTAGTTATTTTAAAATGCTTTTTTAAAATATTTGCATTGACATGGAAGGACTTATGAAAATTTGTAGCTTCTTCTAGTGTAGAAAAAATATGTATGTCATGTGTAGTTTTATCTGCTAAATCATTGTCCAAACTAAGGGCTCCAGGGAATCCTGTATGTGCCCTGATATGTCCTATAAAGAATGGATCTTTTCTGTCCCAGATTAGACTTTGTATAGTGGAAAACAAAGAGAAAACAGTAGAGGAAGGGGAAATCCTACCAGCATCTTCAAGGGATACTATAGCATTAACTATATACTGACTATCGGAAAATAAATTAAATACAGAATCTTTAAACATCACAAAAGCTTGTAATACTGCATTAAGCTCTACCTTTTGAGCTGATTGTTTGGGTACTAAAAATGTAAAATTTTGAACAGGGGTAACTACTGCTGCTGTACCATTATTTGACCCATCAGTGAATATATTTGGAGCATTCCCGATAGGTGTTTTTCTTGTCATTTTTGGAAAAACTACAGGATGAGAAGACCAAAAAGACAACAAACGGTTAGATGGTAAGTGGTTATCAAAGGAAACATTAGATTTACACATGATTATTGCCCAAGTATTTAACTCATTAGCTAACTCATCAATTTGATCCATAGTATATGGAGTAATAACTTTATTGGGAGAAATTCCAAACACTCCCTTCGCTGCTTTTATTCCTTTGAGTATTAATTGTCCTACAGCCTCAGGATACCTAGTAAGAATAGTGTTAGGAGAATAAGATAAATGTATCCACAATAATGGACCTTCTTGCCAAAATACTCCTGTAGGAATATTTTTTGTTGGTAGTACAATAAATAATAAAGGCAAACTTACATCAATTCTATCCAAATGCATATTTTTCCATATAAGTTTCAATGATTTTTTAATGCCTTTCTTGCTTCAGACGTTAACATTTGGGGTGAATTTGGATCTGATGGACCTTTTAGGATATCAAATAAAGGTCCCAACTCTCCTGTTGGTATGCCTAGATAAGGCCTTATCCAATTTATGTCTCCTAATAACTTTTGAAAGTCGTTAAGTGATTTGAGTTGATCTACTTGTATTTGAATTTTTGGTGGACGGACCATGGTTGAGGATAATAGAACTCCTAAATAATTAATTGGAAAATTTAATTGTACTTTATCTATTGCTATTGTAAAGGTAAAAATTTTAAGCTGTTTTTAAGCCGCAGAGCCCGAGTTAAAGTGTAAAAGACCGGACATTGTGAAGTTTCTAACTGCAAGGCTTGGGTTAAAAAGTAAAAGACCAAGTATTGTTACAATTCGTCTGCTACCCCCGGAACCTGTAATCTCTGTAGCTGTTAGGACAATACCCGAACTGCCCAGTAAACATTCTCACTGGCTCCTCTGGTTGTCTAATAACCTGGGGTTCTGTGAAGCTAGCACGTAGACATCGCAGGACCTAAAACCAATCAGTTTAAATGTGCACCCCGCTTAGAAGTGACCAATCACCCCTGTCCAATCTGTTCCCACCAATGAATGTACTAATCAGGTCTCAGAGTTGTTGTTCAATTTTCCCGTGCCTCATGATGATTTGTTCTGATGTATGCAAAGCCCCCCGCCCTCTCCAAAAAGTGTACTTAAGCTCTGCCTGACCTCTGCTCTGGGCTCTGGGCTGCTGTATCTTCCTGAGTGAGCCTGGAGCCTCAGCATGCTGAATCAATAAAACCCCTTCTGCCAATTGCATGGAGCCGGTCTCTTGTGGTCTCTCCCTCCAACGCTTCGCCGGACCCTTACACTATCTCTAGATTATAATTTTTTAATAAGTTTGTAAGTGTGGCATAACATTCTAGCAATGTGTTTTTATCTTTGTGTGCTAATAATACATCGTCCATATAGTGAAATATTTGTAGTTCAGAATTTTGATTTCTAAGTGGCTGGATTGCTTTGTTAACATAAATTTGACACATAGTTGAGCTGTTAGCCATACCTTGAGGGAGTACTTTCCATTCATATCTCTGATCAGGACCTTCATGATTCAGTGCAGGGATAGTAAATGCAAAACGTGGACTATCCTCAGGATGAAATGGAATTGAAAAAAAAAAAACAATCTTTAATATCTATAGCTAAAACATACCAGGTTTTTGGCAAAGCAGACAATTGGGGAATCCCCGATTGAGCAGGTCCCATAATAACCATCTCATTATTAATGGCTCTTAGATCTTGCAATAATCTCCATTTACCAGATTTCTTTCTGATGACAAAAATGGGAGTATTATGGGGAGATACAGAAGGTTGTATATGTCCCTCCGCTAATTGTTGTTTGACCAGGTCATGAGCTGCTTTTATCTTTTCTTTAGTCAGGGGCCACTGAGGAACCCATACTGGTCTTTCTGATTTCCAAGTAATTTTTATTGTCTCAGTGACCCCTTCTGAAAACCCAATCCATGTCTGTCTGTTCCTTGATCTATTTGTATTGGTGCTGCTATACCTTGTTCTTGTTCTCCTAATCTTTTTCCTTTCCTAAAACCTTGTCTAGCCATAATAGTGGACACATGGATTGATCTTATTTGTTAATGTCAAACCTAATTGATCTAGGACATCTTGTCCCCATGAATTTATAGGAAGATGATCCAATACATATGGCTGTATAGTTCCTTCACATCCTTCAGGATCCTTCCAATCTAATACCATTGCACTTCTATGGGGATTAGTCGCCACTCCTAGGCCTCGAAGCGTTTGAGTGGCTTGTTGTAATGGCCAATGTTTCGGCCATTCTTGACAAGAGATGATGCTAAGGTCTGCACCTGTGTCCAGTAGCCCATTAAATTCATTTCCTAGAATATTTAGTTTAAGCATTGGGCGAGAATCTAAATTTAAAGACAGCATAGCCCAATCTACACCTGTGGAGCCTAATCCCTTGGAACCTCTTTCTATAATACGGCTGGAAAATTTATCATGTAGGCTGGGTATTATTAGTAACTGTGCTATTCTATCTCCTGGTGAAATTACTGATATACCTCTTGGAGAGCTAGCTATCATTTTTATTTCACCTTCATAATCGGGAAGGGCCACCAAATGCCTCAGTCTGGCTGGGCACAAATAACCGAGCCGCCACGAAGCACTTGTAGGTTCAAACAGCAACTCTTTATTTCTGAACTCCACCAGCACACTCCACACACGCTCCCCGGGAACACCTCTCTCCCTCCGCCACACTCTCTCGGAACCCAGCGAGAACTCAACGGGAACTCCAAAGTAGCGGGTGCCTGAGGCAGCAAGAGCCTCCCTATTGCTGGACAGCAAAGGTCTATATACAACTGAATACACAGCTTAACTTAACCGTCACCATCTCAATGGCTCACTGGCTTCACCTCTCAACCACTCCCTTCTGGCAAAATGCCATGCGTCATCCCGACTCGGCTGTGGCCCTCAACAATGCTTTTCACCAGGAACCTGTGTGAACCTTTAACAGAACTCCCCAGAAAGTCTCAGGGTCAGAAAGCTGCAAATAAAAAGCAAAAAGGAACAAACCCACAAAAACACAAATGTAGGGAGTGTTCTGACCCCTACCCCTGCTCCACCCCAGTCAGCCTTCCACAGGGGAAATGAGTTGTAAGGGAATCCCCCACAGTTGTTCAAAATAGAATCTCAGTTTCTTTCTCCATCCCTTAAATGCTTACAAACATAGCAAGTCGTGATTTGAAGAGTGACAGATCCCCTTGAGCCTGGGGAGAAGGAGGGAGAGAGGAAGAGGGAGAAACAGGTGCCTTTTCAAAGCAAGTCACGGTGGCAGAGCAGCCTAAAGTGGACCACTGGGTGGCCCTGCCTCCTCATGTCACCTATGATGGTGATTCACAGACATCACCTCATCCAGGGTGGAGGGGCCACACAGGGCTGGTCTCCTACAGAAGCAGCAGGGTCACTACTTACATGCACGGTTTCCCCCATGATTTCTAACTCTGTTGACTCTTTGGTCCCTTTGCTAATTAAAGGGTTTTTTTTTGTGTGTGTGTGTGTGTGATTGTTCTTGTTGTAAGGGTCCGGCGAAGCGTTGGAGAAAGAGACCACAAGAGACCAGCCTCATGCAATAAGCAGGGGGAAGTTTTATTGAACCAGCATGCTGGGGCTCCGTGCCCACTCAAGAAAGGAGAGCAGCCCAGAGCCCAGAGCACAGGTCAGGCAGAGCTTAAGTACACTTTTTGGAGAGGGCGGGGGGCTTTGCATACATCAGAACAAATCATCATGAGGCGCAGGAAAATTGAACAACAACTCTGAGTCATGATTAGTACATTCATTAGCGGGAACAGATTGGACGGGGGTGACTGGTTACTTCTAAGTGGGGTGAACATTTAAACTGATTGGTTTTGGGGCCCGGGGTGCCTACGTGCCGGGCTACTCAGAGTCCCAAGTTATTAGACAACCAGAGGAGCCAGTGAGAATGTTTACTGGGCAGTTCGGGTATTGTCCTAACAGCCACAGAGATTACAGGTTCCGGGGGTAGCAGAGGAATTTAACACTGCTTGGTCTTTTACTTTTTAACCCAAGCCTTGCAGTTTAGAAACTTCACAATGTCCAACCTTTTACACTTTAACTCAGGCTCTGCGGCTTAGAATCAGCTTAAAAATTTTACCTTTACATTGTGAGTAAGCAACAACACACACTAATGTGGATGTAAAAATATAGCTTTCTATGACTGAAAATTCAGAATAGGAAAAACAAAAACACCAAAATGAGAAGAAAGTAAGCTCTGCTAGTAATTTGCTAACACCCCCCCTGCGCCCCCCCCCCCCACGTGCTCTCCCTGTGTGGGGGCTGATCTCAGTGAACTCCGCAGCCGCGCACTGGGCCAATCTTCTTCTTCTTTCTCTCCATGCTGGAGATTGCACCCAGGGCCTTGCACACGCGGGGCAAGCCCCACCGCTGAGCTGCAGCCCAGTGCAGACATGATCTTCTGAAAGGAAGCCTATCTTTGCTGGGCTCTTGATTCACTTAAAAAAACAATTATTAAGACATTGCTTTCCTTCAAAAAAGGGAGAAAGGAAGTATTTTCTAAATAGAATTTAAAGTGTATTGTATTTATTGATTTACTTAAAATAGATTTATTGAGCACATACAACACCCAGATTCTGCTCAAAGCTGTGGGGCTCATGAGTAGAAAACAAAGAGACCAAATCCCTCCCCTAGTCATGATTAGATTCTGCTGGAGAAAACCTGTCAATAAGCAAAGAATGAGCTCCTAAGAAGGTATAGGGCAGATGGGCACAGTGACCATGCCTGTCATCCTGGCCACTCAGGAGGCTGTGATGGGAGGATGGCAAATTTGAGGCCAGCCTGGGAAAATTGGCAAGACTCTTTCTCAATACAAAAAATAAAAATAAATAAATAAAATAAAAAGGACTGTGGGTGGCATTCAGCGGTAGAGCACCCTGGGTTCAATCCCAGTATGGGGTGGGGGTTAGTGGAGGGAGGGAGAAAGAAAGGGCCAAGGTAGAAGGTGGCGGCTGAGGGCTGGGAGCAGGGACTGGTGTTGGAGGGTCAAGAAGGCCACCCGTCGGCCAGATCTGAAGACGGAGGAGGGGGTGTGAGGGACAGAGGGCTCCAGTGTCCTGGGGCAGGGCGTCCCTGGAGGACCAGCCAGGTGGCAGTGACCATAGCGAGGGAGAGGCAGGCGGTGAGAGGGATGAGGTCACATGGAGGCCGAGGGCTCATCAGGTGGCGGCCACAGAGGGGATCTGGGCTTTCACTCTTAGGGAGGTGGAGAGACGGGGGACCTGAGCAGCGGGCCCACACCTGCCTCTGTCTTGGAGGGTTCTAGTCCAGCAGACTGGAAGGCAGGCAAGCAGGGAGGCGAAGGCCGTCCCTGGGTCGCTGTGTCTCTGGGAATGGGGACTAAGCCGTGGCAGTGGCAGGAAGAGGACCGGATCTCCATGCCTCCTCGGGGGGCCGAGGACACAGGCTCGGCTGGCGGAGTGGGGAGGGCTCTCAGGAAAGACCCGCTGCCTGTGAGCTGCTTCCCAGTCTGAGCATCTGCAAGAACAGGGATGATGCTCCGGAGCGAGGGAAGACAGGAGAGGTGGCTGGGGGGCCAAACGGCCAGCTTCTGTGACGGTCACTGCCTTAAGCCTTTCCTCCTTTCCCGTGTAGGTCTTTGTCACCAACTTACAGTACAGCTGAGAAGTCCCTCTGGTGCCCGGTGGGGCCCCCGCCAGCGTCAGAGGCTTTAGGTACTTTAGCATCTTCTGATTTCATTTTTGATTGACTCATGGGTTACCTAGAAGTGTGTTATTCACACTTTCCAAATATTTGGGGATCTTTGAGGCCTGTCTGCTTTTGATGTCCAGTGAGCCTGTCGTGGTGGACTGCACATTCTGTAAGGCTTGGATTCTTTACTCCTGTGGCGCTTGTCTGAATGGGTCCTGATGCAGTGCGGGGCTCTGAGTTCATGGTTCAGTGTGGACAATCTCGGGTGGTGCCAGAGACATCTGGGGATAACGTCACTGTTCTGGGTGTGCCGTAACCTGTGATGGCGATGCCACCCCTGAGGTGCCTCATGGGGTGGGCCGTCCCCACCCACGGGAGACCGTGGAGGTCATTGTTCTGGGGACGGCAGCTCTCGCCTGAGATTCCAGGGTACTGGGACGCTTCATTTGTAGTGACCCCCAGCAGTGTGAGAAGATAAGCCAACTCCCAGAGCCGTGAGTGTGGAACTGCCTGGGGTAAAAGAGCCCAAAGTCCCAGAGACATTATTTCAAGCTTTATGGATGTGTTCACGAACTGTAAAGCAGAGGATTATTTGGAAAAGACGGTGTAGTGTAAACTCAGCTGCGTAGACATATGGTTTGTTGGTGGAACTGGAGGCAGACCAGATATTTATGCTCAGTGAGGTGAAGCCCTGAAGAAGCCTCGCATCCAAGGTGGGATTCAGAGAACCATGAGCAGTTGCGCAAGTGTACAACTGCACAACTAGGGGCCTCCATTAATACCCCACCCCATAGTACATGGCAGAAGCTTGGGCCAGGGTGCAACCTTTGGCCTTAACATGTCAGATGACTTTCACTTTCCGAGCCAGCTACTCAGATTCAATCTGAGTGCCCCCAGGGGGATGAACCCCACAAGATTCCCCTGCTCCTAGCAGTGTAGTTCCTCACAACTCTTGGAGCCCTGCCCATGGCGGCTCAAACACGTCCTTGTAGGAAGGTATGACAGACAGACTCTAGGACAGCCCCCAAGTTCATGGCCTGAATAATCCCTTCCCCGGGAGTGGGTGGGCCTGGGACCTGCTTGTAACCAGTAGCCTGCAGTCGGCCCTCCATGTCCATGAATTCTGCGAGTTCAACCAAACATAGATTGAAAATATCTGAGAAAAGAACAACAAAAGAATCACACAGGGCTGCGAGATCAGCTCAGGGGTGGGGTGCCGGCCCGGCATGAACAAGGCCCTGGTGCCATCCCAGCACCACACCCACAGCAGGAGAAGTGAGTCAGGGCTGGGGATGGACCTCGGCGGCCGAGCACTTGCCTGGCAGGTATAGGGTCCTGGGCTTTGTTCCAGCACCACAAAAAACAAAGCAAAGCAAGAAACAACACAAATAAGAATGTGCTTGGCCTCACGGCTGTTGGCCCCTCGGTTCCAATGCGTTGGTTCCCGGGAACACAGGCTCTGTGAGATGCTGGACGCCACGCTGCCTTGTGGGGGGACAGGAGTAGCACGGGCCGGTGTCGCCTGTCCGTATTCCCAGCACATACTGGCGTCACACAGGAGTGCTGGTGGGGGCCTCCCATGGGTGGCAGGTGCAGGGCCCTGGTCACAGCGCTGGGAGAAGGGGACGGATGAGCTGCCCAGCAGGCCCCCTGGGACCAGCCGGCGCCGGACCTTGCAGCCTGCCAGCCCTGCTGTCCTGGTCCAGTGACCGGGCCACGCCCAGACTTCTGACCCAACAGGACATGTGTGCCGTCTGTGGTGACGTGTCACACAGCAATGGGAGCTGACGCAGAGAGTCTTGGGACACAGCCCAGTTGGAAGAATGAGAGGGAACTGTCCTCAGGGCGAGTTCTGTGACATGTTTGGGGTGACCCGGGCACTCATGGAGAGCATGGGAACAAGTCCCCACTGGCCACCCTGGGACTCGGCAGCAGGGACCCACAGCGTGGAGGAGGCAGGGCTGGACGTGAGCCTGTGAGGAAGGATACGTCCTGGAACATTCTAGTACAGTTAATTGCTATGAAAAGGACTGCTGTTATTTTAACTTTTAAGTTCAGTTTGGTTAAGTCAGATCTTAAAAATCATAAAGCAATACCTAAAACGCCATTCAGGAAAGTATGATACACAGGCACAGTTAAAAGAGAGTTTAAGAGGAGACAGGCATTTCCTTCCCACCTCAGTTCCCCACCAACGTTCCCCTGAGGCTGCGGGGTTGAGGTTGTACTGTGATCTGCTCCAGAGTTCAGGGGGCAACTGGGACCTTATTTTTAAGTCCTTTTTGTTAGGTCGGTTGAGGTGGCCAAGGGTCAAGGCACTAGGCAACAACCAGTCAGGTGCCAACGGACAAGCAGTGATGACCACCTGCCAATCAGCGGGGTCTCCTGACTGACCCTGGAAAGACGTGGAGCTCAGCAAGATCCCCGACCAACCCCAGGAGGACAAAGGATCCTAAAAACCTCCCTTTCATACCCCAAGCCCTCCCTTCCTGCCCTAAGCCCAATAAAATTCCAGTCCGGCTGAGCCTGGGTATGACTCCCCCGGACCCCCCTGTTGGACAGAAGGGTCTCTTTTGGGAGTGAATCTCAATAATCTCAATAATCTGCCTCCTTTTGGTCACCGGCGCCTGACCTTACACTTTTCACTTAACTATTTTAGTCAGCTTTTTTCCTGCTGTGACAAAAGGACCCTCCAGAACAATTATAGAGGAGGAAAAGTGTATTTGAGGGCTCACGGCAGTTTCAGGTTTCCCTCCATAGACAGCAGACTGCATTCTTGGGGCTCGAGGTGAGGCAGACCATCATGGCTGAAGACTGTGGCAGAGGGAAGCAGCTCACATGACCAGGAAGCAGAGAGAGACAAGTATATACCCCAAAGCTACATCCCAATCCCCACCTCCTCCAGCCACTCCCACATCAGTGCCACTCAGTTACCCCCATCAATCAGGGGATGAACTCACTGACTGAGTGAAGACTCTCACAACCCAATCTTCTCCTCTGAATCGTCTTGCATTTTCTCACACATGAGATTTTGGGGACACCTCCCATGCACGCCATAATAGCAGTGTTTGTACTGCTGCTGCCGATCGGTTTCTGTCAGTGGCTGCAGGATCACCCATGTTTCTGTCAGTGGCTGCAGGATCGCCCAAGGACACATGTTCCTTGCCTCACCCTGCCCCAGAAAAACACCTCAGCGATCCTCCCGGCTAAGGCCAAGATGTCTCAATTGTCTCCTTTGTAAATGATGCCTGCGGTGTCTCCCCCACACCCATCCACTCCTGGTGGGATAGGTGTAGGTGCGTGCCTGTGCCTGTGCAGCGTCCCCAGGGAGAGCTAGAGAAAGCCCCAGAGCCTTCCTGGTGAGGTCTCTGCTCCTCAAGCCAAGGCCTTGCATGGGAGCCCAGGCCATCCTTCATCTCTGGGCTTTGGACCAGTCCTCCTGCTCCTTCCCAAGAAGAGCAGAGGGTGGCCTCTAGTGGCCAAGCTGACAAGCTGTCACATCCTGGCAGGTGTGGCCCCAGCAGCCAAGACCCATCATCTACCTGGAGCTGGTGCCACTTGCCTCTTCCACAGACGTGAGGATAGAGGATTGATGACTCCGTGTGAGATCCCGCGTTGCAGGGTTGACTTTCCTAAGAAAGAGGATTATTTTTTGCAAAACAACTTGCTGGGTTTTCTGCAGGGCCTCCATGACACCTTTGATATTTAAATCACCTCTTTGAAGCACCTCCACAAACCTTTGCTCTGTATTTGACGTGCCAGTTGGGTACTTTCATTCTGTGATCTGCAGGGACACCGAGTCACAAAGCTGATCGGGGAGGGACAGCCCTGTTCTTACCTCTTATAAATAATGCCTTTGCCTGAGAATAGTTTCATATTCACAGAACAGTTGCAAAGACAGTGCAGAGGAGTCCCACATGCCCATGCGGTGAACCCTGTTGTTATCATTATATAACGAACCCATGTCCACACACATTATTTTTAAGTAAAGCTTATACCTATAGTTCTCCCCTAACACCCCTTTATATAGTCAGGACACTGTCTGGCATTGCGTTGATACAGGTCCTTGCTCCTGTTGGCTGTGACAGTTTTTCAGACTTTCCCTGTTTTTGATGATCTTGACACTTTGAAGACATATACATTATAGAATGTTCTCCGTGTGAACTTGCCTGGCATTTTTCTCACAGTTAGACAGAGGTTATGGAATTTTGGGAGAGGACATACGTGTTCTCAACACGTCTCAACGTAGGAATATGCACCGTCCACAGCTCCGATGATGATGTTAACTGAGACCGCTTGGCTGAGCAAGAATTCGCCAGGTTTCTGCACTGAAAATTTACTTTTATTCTCTCATTATCATTTTTTCCAATCTTAAAAATTGTACTGTTGGTACTGTTGCCTGCCGTCTGTTTCTGTTAGTGGCTGCAGGATCACCCATGCAATCCACACAAGACAAATCTGGCATTTCAAAGTGTCCCACTTAGTTGCTTTCAGTCAATCTCCGAAGTTGTGCAGGCATTACCACTAGCTGATTCTAGGACATCTGCAGCTCCACCCCAGGAAGGCATAGCCGCCTGTCGGAAACCCACCGCGGATCCTGTCCCCCACTCTGCCTTTGTCCCTGATGACTGGCCTTTCCTGGAGATCTCCTACTCATGGGGTCCCATGGAAGTGGTCCTTGTGCCTGGCTGCTTCTGTATGGGATCACCCTGCTGTGGACGGTCAGGACCTCGACCCTCTAGGAGGAATAATGTGATATTGCTTGAATGGGCCTTTTTTTGTTTGTCCCTTCATTAGGTGAGGGGCATTTGAGTGGTTTCCACTTTGGTTTATTATAAATAGGTTGCTTTATGCACAATTATATTACTCTAGTTAAAATATGGAAGAATAAAATCTAAAAATGAAATTTTTATTTGTAAGAAGCAAACATAAATAATGCTGCTATGATCATTCATGTAAAAGTTTTTGCATGGACATGTTGCCATCAGCTCTCTCGAGCATGGCCCTAGCAGTGGATCGGCTGAGTCACCTCGCCAGGTGATTTTATGCTGAACATTTTGAGGAGTACCTGTTCCCTCCCCACGGCTGCCCCATTTTCCATGTTTCCCAGCAATGCCTGCAAGTTCCAATTTCTCCACATCCCTGCCAACACTTGCCATTTTCTGTTTTTATTTTTATTATAGTCAGTTTAAGGAGTATGAAGTGACATTTTTTTTGTGATTTCTATTTGCATTTCCTTAATAACCAATGATGTTGAGCATCTTTCTTCTTTTATTGGCTGTTTATATAACTTTTTAAAAAATTTTTTTCACGGCTGGGGATGAAGTCCAGGGCTTTGCACCTGCTAGACAAGTTGTCCACCACTGAGATACAACTCCAGACCCCTAGATATCTTATTTATTTTATTTGTTATTTTCTTGTCTATTTATTTATTTACTGGTATCAGGGATTGAACCCAGGGGCACTTAACTGAGCCACATCCCCAGTCCTTCGTATTTTTTATTTTGAGACAGGGTCTTGCTAAGTTGCTTAGGTCCTTGCTTAGTTGCTGAGGCTGTTCGCAAATTTGTGATCCTCCTGCTTTGGCCTCCTTAGCCGCTGGATTTCAGGTGTGCCTCACGATGCCCAATGTATGTATCTTTTTTAAAGATGTGCTTACTCAAATCCTTTGCTGGTTGGAGCATTTGGGTTTTTGTTGTTGAGTTGTAAGAATTCTTTATATATTCTACATACAAATCCCTTATTAGATACATAATTTGCAAATATTTTCTCCTAAGCTATGCATTGCCTTTTGATGGCAAAGCTTTAAACCTTGATCAGGTCAAACTTATCTATTTTTTTCCCTTTCTTTTTTTGGGTGGAGGTACTGGGAATTAAACCACTGGGTTACATCCCCAGCCTTTTTATTTTGAGACATGGACTGGCTAGGTTCCCAAGCTTGGGATCCTCCTGCTTCAGATTCTGAGTTACTGGGATTATAGGTGAGTGTCACTGCACCTGGCTCCTTTTTATTTAATATTTTTTTGTTGTAGTTGGACACAATATCTTTATTTAATTTTATGTGGTGCTGGGGATCGAACCCAGGGCCTCACACACATGAGGCAAGTGCTCCACCACTGAGCCACAGCCCCAGCCCTCTTTTTCTTGCTTGTGAATTTGGTGTCATATTAAGAAACCATGGCCTGATCCAAGGTCATGACAATGTCAACCTAGGTCTCCTTCCTGAAGTTTTATTCAAGCCTCTGGTCCACTGTGAGTGATTTTTCAGGGTGGGGTGAGGTAGAGCCCCAGCTTCGTTCTCCTGCATGTGTAGCCAGTTGTCCAAGCAACATTGGTAGAAAGACTGTTATTTCCCCGTGGAATGGTCTTGGCGCCTTGGTTGAAATCAGCTGACTGTTGATCTTGGGGTCTGTGTCTGGACTCTCAACTCTATTGATCTGTGTGCACCAGGGGCCACATTATGCTGTGAAGGTAGCCCTTGGGGCTCTGTCACTGAACTGATTTTTAAATGGACGTGTTTCTTCCTCCTCTCTCCCCTTTTTTCCCTAATCTCTCTCCCTCCCAGATCTCAGGGGAAGCAGGATTACCCCATCCTCGGCACAGATTTATCTTGTCCTTGAGTACACGCCCCCCCTCCCCTATAGGAAGGAAGCATTCCAGACTTTGGGGGATGGCACCAAAGATCTCAGAAATGACACCTCCTAAGTGAACTCGAGAATCACAATGGAGAACATCACCTCTGTAAAAGCCCCCTCTTCCTGCTGATGCCCAGAATCACGGACTCTGGGGCAGGAGTCCCGTGTTTCTCCTCTGCCAGAAAAGCAATAAACCTTCTTTTTCCTTTTCCTCAAAACCATGTCCCCGTTATTGGATTGGCACTGGGGATGAGGACCCAGCTTTCTGGCATTGGTGCACACACGTCAGTTCCGCACTGCCTTGGTCACTGTAGCTCTCTAGCTACTTTTGAAATCAGGAAGTATGAGTCCTCCAAATTGGGTCTTCTCTTTCAGGATCATTTTGGCTACTTGAGATCCCTTCCATACACATTTTAGGGTCAATTTGTCCATTTCTTTCTTTTTTGGCAGGGTCCTGGAGAGCAAACCCAGGGCCTCACCCATGTAAGGCAGGTTCTCCACTGAGCTCTGTTCCTAACCCTCAGCTTGTCTGGGGGGGGGGAAAGGGGGCATTTGGAATTCTGATACTGATTACTTTGAATCAGAGTTCAATCAGGGAAGCATGTCCATCTTGACAATATTAAGTCTTCCCATCCATGGGCATGAGCCATCTTTCCATTTTTTCAGGTCTTTAATCTCTTTCAATAATTTTGTTTGTTTGTTTTTAGTGTACAAGTGTTAGAAATTTTGGTTACATTTATTCCTAAGTATTTAAATTTTTTTTTTTTAGTTATAGGTGAACACAATATCTTTATTTTATTTTTATGTGGTGCTGAGGATCGAACCCAGTGCCTCACACACTCTAAGTGAGCGCTCTACCTCTGAGCCACAACCCCAGCCCCTATTCCTAAGTATTTTATTTTTTGGTAAGCTATTACAAGTGGATTTTTAAAAATTTCATTTCTAAATTGTTCATAACTAATGTAGATAAAGTATAACTGATATGTGTTGATCTTTGTCCTTCAACTTTTATGACCTCATTTATCCTAATAGCTTTGTGTCTATGTTCTTTAAAAGTTCCCGTGTATGCAATCATGTCATCTCCAAATAGAGATGGCTTTACTTCTGCCTTTCCAGAGTGAACCCTTTATTTAATTTTCTTGTGTAACCACTCCAGCCAGGTCTTACAGTCCAACGCGAGTGACAGTGGTGGGGAGAGATTCCACCTTCACCGTGGAGCGGGTGGAAGCCATGGGAGTTCTGCAGGTTCCCTTTATCAAGGGGAAGATGTCCCTCCCTCCCTGGCTTCCTTCCTGTAGTAGGGATGGAACCCAGGGCTTTGCGCGTGCCAGGCAAGTGCTCTCTCACCAATCTACACCCACCCCCCGACCTTTGTGTTTCGTATTGACACAGGGTCTCACTAAATTGCTAGGCTGGCCTGCAACGCATCATCCTCCTGCCTCAGCCTTCTGAGAACTTGGGTTCACAGGGGTGGGGCAGGCCTGTGCCACCACATCTGGCTTCTTTTCTATTTCTTTAGTGATAACTGATGTATAGATTTTTCTTCTCAAGTTTATTTCAGTAAATCACGATTTACACAAAGCGAAATTAAGATGGAATGATTTTCCCTCGGGGAAAAAAGGTAGAGTATCAAAATAACGGAGGAAATGCAGAAAACTGAATATATCAATAAACACGAAGAGCTCAAAAAGGAATGCCATTTAAAATAGGTATTCTCCAACGTGTTCATGAGTGTGATCCCCCAAGTTCCTAGAGTCACGCAATTTTATTCTATTACTTGAATTTTTGATAGAAAGAACAATCTTTCACGATGAAGCCTCCATCAGTGAGGCCCCTGGTGCCAGCTGTGGCCTGGGGCTGCCTGGTTCTGCTCTCCGGTTTGACGTTGCCGTTTCTGTGTGTTCTTCTAGGCGGCTCCCATGTGCAAGCATGTCCGCATGGACGGCCGTCCCCGAGTAGCTAGGGGGACTAACATCCACAGATGCTCAAGACCCTTGTGTGTTTTGTTAAAACCTCTGCCCATTCTTCTGCGTGCTTGAAATCAGCTCCACATGACTTAGAACACCTGGCAGTGGAAATGCTGTGTAAACGGGTGTTGGACTGAGCTCCCAGGGAATGACAACAAGAAAAATAATCTGAACATGTTCAGTACAGATGCAACTTTTCCCAGACATTTTGAATCGGAGTTGGTTGGATTCACAGGTGCAGGGCCCGCAGAAACACAGGACCGACTGCGTGCTTCTGCGTTGTCCTGCGGACACTGCCACTTCACGTGGACATCCTCCTACATGAGGGCGCACAGAAGGCCTCCTTATGTTTTCTTGGCAATATGCTCCCCTTACGCAGCTGTGAAGAAGTGTTCTCTGTGACGGTGGGTTATTTCCAGTTGTTCTCTATTCCGGTCCATGCTGCAATGAACATCACTAGAGTTTTTCCTCACAATGATTTATTTATGTAGGATAGATTCCCAGAAGGGACAAGGCTGGGTGACAAGGAATGTGGATTGAAAGTCTCCCGGGTTCCGCTCATTTGGCCTCCCGTAGGCTGCTATTCTTTGCGTTTCCATTAATGTCATAGTGAATTTCATCATCCCAAATTTTGCTAACATAATTTACAAGAATCAATATCTCATTATTGTTTTAATGTTCGCTTTCCTGATCACCTTGAGGCACAGCATCTTTTCAGGTATTGATCAAGAATTTCTATTTTCCTTCTCTGCATTTCTTATGTGCTATGAACCATTCCAGAGCATAAAATAAGACGGAAGCTTTTCAGTCCATTGTCTCAAAGGACACAAGCTTGAGAGCTCGCAAAATCCTTATAAAAAGAGAGATTTTGAAAAAACTACAGGCTCACTTATGACATCCATGGGAAAATACGAAAGAAAGCAGAAGCATTAGAGCGTGAATATGTGTGTGCAGTGGGTATGGCGTCAACTTGCAGGGCAGAACGTTACTGTGTCCCTGCTTCTCTGCGGACACCTTCCCAGAGCTGAGAGCCGCATTATGTGATGGGCACACTGAGGACTTCTTTTCCTTATGCAAATGTTAGCACTGTTTTCTCTTTTAAAGAGAAGAAATAACACTCAGTACCGGTTCTGGCAAAGGTGTGAATAAGAAGAAACTCTCCTGGATGCTGCCTGGTCGGGGGATGCAAATGTGTCATGGATCCTGGCAACTGATACAAAGCTTAAGGATCCCCTGACCCGGGTATTGTCTCTCTAAGCACTTAAGTAAGAAAAAAGGAACTGTACACCAGAGCATTATTTATAAATAGAGATAGATAAAACAGACAACATCCTGCCATTAAAAACTTATAAAAACCCGTGTAGTCATTAAAAAAAAAAAAAAAAAAAAAGACTCACTGAGTTGCCCAGGCTGGTCTCAGGCTGGTCTCAGACTGGCGTACTCTGGCCTCAGCCTCTCCAGTCACCGGGATTACAAGCATGCACCATAACACCTGACCTTCATTTTTTTTTTAATAATATTTTTTTAGTGGAAAAATTCTTTAGAAGACAATATGAGCCAGTTTTTGTGTTTTAGGCCATCTCTATGCATGTATGTATCTATTGATGTATCATTTATGTAGCTAAGTATAAAGTTTGGGAGATTTAAAAATTATCTGAGTGGTAGGAAGTAAAACCTTTTGTTTCATGTACCTGTATTTTCTACAATTTATAGGACACTTCTATGTTAAAAGAAATTGTTTTTATGCAGCATTTTGAAGGCAACAAGAAATTAAATGTCTGACAAGGGAGGATTTACTGACCAAGTTGTGGGTCTCTGATTTATTAATTACAATTGATGAATCCAGTAAGTGCTTTTCTGAATCCGTACCACGTGCTGAGCACCATTTTAAGCAGGAGAAGTTCTTTGGCCATTCTGTATTGTATCTAAATGTGCCTTCAGTAAGGAAAAACAAAAAGAACTAAGGAAAGAGAAAGGAAAGGGAGAAAGGAGGGCGGGGGTAAGCGAGCGCGGAGCGAAGGCGCCCTGGGGCAGCGGAGGGCAGGGCTGCAGCGCAGCTGACCCTCTGCTCCGCACGGTGGCGCCTCCGGCTCGCGTGCGCCCCTAGTGGAAGCCGAGTGCCCTGCGCGGCGTGTCTCCCCTGACCGCACCCACTGTCCTGCAGAGGGGGCTGCACCCCAGTTTTTGTTCTAGGCTCCTCTGAACTCCAGGCCGACGCCCCACCCAGGCCCAGGGAACTGTCTGGGCCAGCCTGGGTCTGATCTGCGTCCTGATCTGGAAAATCATGTCCAGCTGCATGTGACCGGAAAGGACTTGAGAGCTAGAAAGCAGGTCTCCCTAAATCCACGGCCCTTCCAACAGGAAGCCAAGCCCCGCGCCAGGAATTCGTGGTTCCATTTGTATCAGTTTTGAAGTCTGCTTTAAATAAATAAATTGGAGGGTTGGGGAGATGGAAGGGGATGGAAGGGACGACTGGGTGGGCAGCCTTGGGTTAAGAGAGGGTCTGCAGGATGGAAGGCCAGGGGCCTGGGGGCTACTGCAGCCAGCATGGTGTTGGCCTGAGAGGATCCTAGCTGGGGACACCCACAGACCCCGCCCTAAGCTGCCTGTGCTTGTATTCCCCAACTGCAATCACGAGTTGTCTTGTTGGCTGCAGGGTCATCAGCCTCAGGGACTTCCAGCAAGGACAGGCAAGGCTTCTGCACAGGTGTGAGGCTGCACAGCTGCCCCTTCTCAGTGAGCTCTGCTGAGAGTGGGGGAAGGAGCAGGAGACGGCCACATTCTTCAGTGCTTCCCCCAGGGATGGGCACCCCTGGACAGGGTGGCCCCTGGGCAGAGTGGGCACAGCTGCTGTACAGGCCAGCCTGCTTGGACTTACAGTTCCCAGAGTTGCAGACACTGAAGGCACACACAGCAGGAGGCGGCCGGCCTCCCTGCCCTTACTCCATGGTCCTATGCCAGGGAGGCAGCCAGACTTGGGGAGAGAACTGGGACTCAGGGCTTCAGCTCTGTACTCGTGCCCAGGGACACCTGGAATGTGCTGGTGACTCTCTGCGCCTCAGTCTCCCTCCCTGCAAAGCAGACATGGCCTCCGCACCGAGGACAGCTAGGAGAGCAGCAGTGAAGAATGCCACCCTTGGTGGTGGCTCCCTGGTCCTGTGTAGCCTTCTCTTTGCCCAGCCTCTGTGTGTCTGACCAAGGACAGCTCATGCCCCGGGAACAGGCCAGCTGCCGCCTGCCCTCCCATTCTGCTGCCTGCAGCAGGCCGACCCCACGGGCCCCTCTCACATGCCTGGACAGTCTTCCTCTCTCCCAGGGCTGCCCGGTTTACTCAAGAAAAACACTTTTCTTCCTCTTCCCTCAGCCCTCATTCCTTTGTTCCTTTCTAGGATGGAGGGGGCACTATCCTGCCTGGAGCATGGCATCGGAGAGTTCTCCATTTCCTGGGATGAGCTGCAGAGCGCCTCTGGCCCTCACCCCCACCCTGGCCCATCAGGCCTCCCACTTCCCAGCCAGAGTGCGGCTGGTGCACTTGGGTGAGAACAGGTTTTCACCCCACTGTGCGGTGTTTCTGGAGCACCTCGGTTCTCCAGGCCAGGTGGGACACTCTAGTCCCACAACAGCTTCGAGCTGGACACCGCCAAAGTAGCCTTGGTGGTGGGGGAGGCGGGCTGTGTTATGGGCCAAGTCCTCTCTGAATTCATGGGTGAAATCCGAAGCTCTGGTACCGTAGAATCCTTTTTTTGTTTGTTTGTTTTTTAAATAATTTTTTTTTAAGTTTTACGTGGACACAATGCCTTTATTTTATTTTATTTTTTGTGGTGCTGAGGATTGAACCCAGGGCCTCGAAAGCTTACAAGGCAAGCTCTCTACCAGTGAGCCCATGTCCCCAGCCCTTTTTAAATTTTTTTCTTAATTCTATTTATTTTTATGTGGTGCTAAGGATCGAATGCAGGTCTTCACATGTGCTAGGCGAGCACTCTACTGCTGAATCACAACCCCAGCCTCCTTTTTAAATTTTTTGAGACAGGGTCTCACTAAGTTGCTAAGGCTGGCCTCAAACTCACAATCCTCCTGCCTCAGCCTTCCAAGTTGCTGGGATTACAGGTGTGTCCACTGTACCCAGTGGTTCATATTTCTTCTGCTCCTTTATGTTTCTGTCTGAAAGCCTTACCTTCCTATCCACCTCCTTGGGCTGCTGTTGGCTGTCTGGGGATCTTCTTGCCACCCTTGTGGCTGGACCTGGTACCTGCCGCTGTTTCCTCAGACCATGTTTCTAATCCAGAAATGGAATTCCTGGCCCTATCCGCTCCTCCTACCCCTTGAAGCAGCCCACGGATGACTCCTAGTCAGGGAGCAAATTTCCTGCCAGTGTGTCTCCTGCCAGTGTGTCTCTCAGGAGGGGCTCAGATGGGTGGGGGAGGGGCACCTGCCTGGCCGTCCCCAGGCCCAGCGGGAAGGGTGAGTTGCCAGAAGGGAGAGAGAAGGGTGACTTGCAGGCTGAACAGCAAACAGCTCCTTAGGCTGCTCCTTCCGCACTCCTCTGCCGGGCACATGTGTAACCAGAGCAAAGACTGGCCTCGAGGTGTCCCAGGGAGAAAAACCAAAGTCAGGTCCCAGGTCACCTCCCGGACAGCCTTGGAAAATGCTGAATTGCACGTTTTCCTTACCTTTGTTCTAAGGGGAACCAAAGGGCAATTATGTCCCCCGCACAGAGAACAGCACCTACAGCCTCACCTACCAGGGCCCCCCGGGCTCTGCTCCCATGCCCTCTCCCTACTCGCGCCCAAGCATGTGGCTCCTCTGGCGGTGGCCAGCTCTTGAAGGAGCTTAGGCGCCATCCCTGGGGTAGGGTGGACGACCTGGGTGAGGCCACCTCTCCCCGTGCACAGGGAGCCAGAGCCATCAAGAGGTGGCTCAAAGTCACTTAGCTGGGAGGGAATCATCAGTGTCCAGGGCCTGCTCTGCCACGGGCTTCCCAAGGCCTCCAGGAGCCTTCTGTCACCAGAAAGTGACGTTCAGCAATCAGGATGGGGACTAGATCCAGACTGTAGCATGCCGTCACCATTTCTCGGGTCACGTCAGGCAATTCTCCCCCAGGGGGACGTGGCATGGGGCTGTGTAACACACAACACGGAGACCATCTCACCTCCCTGTTTGGAAATGTCTTTTCCAGTGACCTCCGGACCACAGGAAGATCCCCATGTGCTCCACTTCAGGAAACTGGTCATCTGGAGTTCATCTAAGCAGCTGTCCTCAGCGGGGGCCGAGGATGTCTCCCCACAGATCGGCGTCCTTTGCACATCTCTGGTCATGTCTTTGGGACACATTTCTAGAAGGGAAGTGAATGGGCAGAAGCACTGGGAGACTTTCTGGTCCGTATTTCTCTAACTTGTCCTTCAGGACAACGGTGCGGATTTTCTTTTTTTCAAGACAAGAGGCAGATTCCACAGCTGGGCCCAGGGCTGCTCTGAGAGGAGGGAAGTGCTCTGGGTCCCAGCTCCTCTGCAGGCCCAGGCTGTTCCTGGCCCGCCTGGGGACATCTTTTCTTTGAAGATTATCTCAATCCAGAGCTGTTTCTGGCTTCCAGGAAAGCCTGAGCACTCCACCCCCAGAGCCTGCTAATGAGCAGCGCTGGGAGCCACAGCAGAGGCCAGCTTCTGGTCCCAGGCTGAGTCCCTGCTCCTGGCTGGTCTGGGACCCTTAGACTTCCACCAACTTTCCCCCTAAGATTTCCATAATGAAGCTGGGGAGAAGGGGCCATTTATTCAGCTCAGGACACAGATACAGCTAGTCAATCTTGTCCTTCAAATTAAAACGCTCATTGCACCGGGCACAGTGGCACACGCCTGTAATCCCAGCGGCTCGGGAGACCGAGGCAGGTGGATCACCAGTTCCAAGCCAGCCTCAGCAACAGTGAGGCACTAAGCAACTCAGTGAGACCCTGTCTCTAAATAAAATGCGAAATAGGGCTGGGGACGGGGCTTGGTGGTCGAGTGGCTCTGAGTTCCTGGGTACCAAACAAACAAACAAAACCCCCCCAAAACTCTCATTGCTTTCCCAGGCCTCCCAGTGTGGCCAGGTGGGTGGGGAGTTCCAGGTGAGGTCAGAAGCTGGGGGGGCACCATTTCGGGGCCCCTCTGGGCCTTCATCCGTCCTGCATGGTGAGGTTTCTCGGGGACTTTTATTTGAGAAAAGGATCCCTTGGGTAAGTCAGCAACAACTTCAACTCTTCCTCTTCTGTGAAATGGGACGAAGACAAGCCGTCGCCACGGCTGCTCCGAGGAGGCTGTGAACACAGCTCCCTCGCCTGCTCCTGGCTCACGCACACACTATTCTATTCTTGTTGTTGTGTTTATTATTTCCAATGCTAAAAGCAGGGGCTGTGGGGTGGTGTCCGCATGGCACCGTCACCGCCACTGGAGCCTCAGACACCGTCTCCGTGACGAGCCCCTGAAGACCCCACCTGTCAGAGGGGACGCGTCTGCCCAGAGTGACTTCCTCATGCTCTCATCCCAGGGACAGGTCATTTCTGTCCAGAAATAAGACACTCCTTCAGTTCAGAAGACCCTTTTAATCAGAAGCTACACATGTACACAAACACAGCTAAGGGGGGACCTGGAATGCAGGTGGGGACATTGTGGGTTGCATGCATGCTAGAGGCCCAAGCGTGGCACTTCCCAGGGACAAGTCAGCCCTGTCCCTTCTCCCCTCCCGGAGGCTCGAGGTTAATCACCAGCACGATTACTCTCAAGTCCTGTGGGCACCTCTTTTTTTTTTTTAATCTTTATTTTATTTATTTACTTTTATGAGGTGCTGAGGGTGGAACCCAGGACCTTGCATGTGCTAGGCGAGCGCTGTACCGCTGAGCCGCAGCCCAGCCCTGTGGGCTCCTCTTGTGCGAGGAGGTCACCCCGAGCTCCCCTCCCTCCCCAGCCCCCCACGCTTGGCAGGCAGCCCGGGCCGCCTACACGATGCCCTCGGTGCGCTTGCTCCTCCAGACCACCAGCGCCGTCATAAGCAGGGTCACCAAGATGGGGAGCACGATGAAGGGACAGAGGATGCCCCTGGCTGGGTCCTGCACGGACCTGCCGGAGATCGCGCAGAGCCTGAAGTAGTGGCGGTGGACCGCCACGAAGAACCTGTCCACCTCCGTGTTGGGCCAGAAGCAATCCAGGTTCGCGGCCACGGCCTTGGTGCACTCAGTGAGCTCCCCGTAGCTCCTGTGGAGGCAAAAGGAGGCCATCAGGGCACCCAGCTGGGCTCAGTCCCGGAGCCCAGGCTCTGAGGCAGTGGCCCTGGCTTTAGGAGGTGAGGGTCCTGCACCAGCAGACTGCTGGGCACACCACCAGAGGACACAAGCCGCCCGCCGCACCCGGGGCTGTGAGATGGGAACCAGGCCGGGGCTCTGTGCCGTGGTAGGACCCGTTCACACCCTGACATGGCCGCCTGCCGGGTCCCTGCTGAGCCACTCACCCACGAGTGGCAGTGGCGGTGGGTAACTGAGCCCGTTTCTTCCTGTCAGGATCTGGGTGCCCACAAGGATTTGAGGCCCGTGGTGCAGCGAAGTTAACCGCAGCAACAGAACCCCAAACCCAGCATGACTCCAGAGGAGATGGACTCCAATCCCACACCACCAGCCCACCAGAAGGGGTGTGCCCATCTCCAGAGGCCAGTGACATCTGCCTGTCCCTTCTGTTCCACAGGTGGCGCTCAGCATTCAACTGGAAATTACTCAGGGTTTTGTTCAGGAACAAAGAACAACCAACGTGTTGCCAAGAGAAAAAATGATCAACAGAATCAGACTTGGAGATGACCCGGGGGGCAAGTGTCAGACAATGCGGCCACTGGCCTGGTCCCTGGTGCAGGGGTGTTGGAGACAGCAGAGCTTGGCAGGAGGTCTTGAGGTCATGATGGGCTGTCCTCGGGAGTGAGTGACGTGGTCCTCGCCAGGTGGTGGCTACAGAAGCCCGCTCCGTTCTGGCCAGCCTCCAGCTTCCTGCCTGGGGATGGGATCTCTTGCACCTGGACATGTCCCTGTGGTTGCCATTTGTCATGAGGGCCTCATCAGAACCCATGCCATGCTGTTTGGACTTTTAGCCTCCAAAATGTGGGCTAAATAAACCTGTTTTCTTCATGAGTAGCTTGCATCAGGTGTTTTGTTATAGTAATGACAACAGATTAATGTAGGCAGGAAATTTAAAATGATCAGTATGACAAAGAGTCTAGCAGAAAGGTAGACAACTGCGTGAACGGGTGGGGAATTTCAGCAGAGATGGAAACTCTAAGACAAGTAAAGGAAGATCACTAGAAACAGAAAGCAAGATGTCAGAAATGATTCCTTCTTATGGGCTCATCAGCAGAAGGAGTGAGATTGAAGATATATTGGTAGAAATGACCCGAGTAGAAACACAGAGAAGGAGAAGGGCTGGAAACCAAAGCAGAGCTTCCCAGAACCTTGGTGACGTGATACCACCACACCTGACGCCAACCCTACTGCAGATCTCTCCCAGAGGGAGGAGCGAACGGAGTACAAGAGATATTTGGTGAGACAACAGCTGAGACTATCCCCCAAATAAGGGAAAACATCACATCATACCCCCAAGAAGTTTAGGGAAGCACAGACAGGCCCGAAAACCAGCACAGCGCCACCAGACGGCCATGCAGACACTATCAGAGCCACACGGCCTGTACCAGAAAGCAGTCTGGGAGTTGTCGGTGGGGGTCCTCCAAACGGGTCAGAGGCTGGGCCAGCCTTCCTGAAACAGAATCCTACACCCAGCAAAATACCTTCCAAATAGGAGGTATTCTTCTTCCAGAAGAAACCGAGTTCACTGATAGGAATGTTAGAGAAAACCCAGAACCCAGTCAAGAGAGTGTACCAGAAAGTTCCAGATTCCTTCAGAGAAGTGAAGGGCTCTGGAATGGCAGACACGGAAGGTAAGTCAAGTCACTGTTCCTGATTTTAACCTAGAGAAGCTTGTGACTGGAGCAAGGCCGTGCAGCAAATACGGGGAGGCCCCAGGAGAGCTTTAGGGGGCCATCTGAGGAAAGTGGGGGCCTCGCAGCATCCAAGCCCCTCTACCCCGCCCACCACGTGGCCTCGGAGCTGCGGGGCTTCTCTCTCACCCCAGTGGCCTCCTGGTGCAACCCCGGTGCACGGGCCTCCTGCAGCCCATGAGAGGCCACGTGGAGGGAGGGACTAGGCAGACGGTGGGGACTGGTCCCATCCCCTCTGTTCGCCGGCCCTGGGGTGCATGGTCTTCCCCAGAGAGCAGGGACTCGTGCTTCAAGTAGAAAACAGAAGTGGAAGAAGCCACAGAAGTTGTGACGGGCTGGGTCTCGTGAGGAAGCAGTGACTCAGTGCGTGCCCAGTGCCTGGACACCACAAGCTCCAGAGTGTAGGTGCTGCTGCTGGAGCCCCAGTCCACCCTGGGAGCTGGCTGTCAGACTGACGCACACACTGGTCTGAGTGACTGTCCTCTGTCCCCACCTGGGATCCACAAACCCACAGGCAGTTTCTAGGGACATGACTGAGAACACTGAGCCCGTCCTCTGTGGCCTGAGGAGTGGAGCTGGGATACCTCCACAGGAGGGGGCGCCTCTGGGCTGGCCAACCTGAGCGGGAAGGAGCCCCGACTCTGGAAGCCACCCCGCCGTGGCTCCACAGCGAGCCACGCTGAGGCTGAACCTGTGGCAGGCTATTCCGGGACCAGGCGCTCTCTCCTGGATGGGTTGGTGTACAGTGAAGCCATCTACTGCTAAAAATATCTCCAGCCTGCGGGTGGCTGCCCGCTTCATCCTGTTTATTTATACTAAAGTGACAGCTGAGGCTTTCAATACTGTTGTGAGTTCTGTCAGTAAAGATGAAATGAAAGAATTCCCACCCCCCCGCCCCCAGGGCGGAAATTCTGCTCTAAAGCACACAGCCTGGATGAGACCCAAAATAGTCCTGAAAAGTCCTCTGGCTTTGACTCTGCATCTTCAGTTCTCGTGTCACTGAATAATTACCCTTTTTTGGCTAGGATTGTTATTCTGGGCCACAAAGCAAATTCAGCTTGGAATGTTCCTGAATTCTATGGTGGGAGTTTCCCAAGCCTCCAGGTCCCAGCGCAAGGCTCCAGAATCCTGGTGCCTGGCTGCGGACTTGTTGACAAGATGGTACCCACTCACGTCCACAGGTGCGCCACCTGCTCTGGGGAAACCCAAGGCTGCCGCTGTGCCCACAACCCCCCGCTGGCCCTCATACCAAGTGTGTGGGCCTGGGCCCTGCTGCCCATGGCCTAGGTTCAAGTCCCTGCTCCATCTCTCATCCTGAGGGACCCGGTGACCCATCTCACCTGTTCCCACCTTGGTCTGCTTACATTAAGAGACAGGCCTGGGACCCACTTCCAGGTGACCCACTTGAGGATGGCCAAGGAGCCTGTCAGAATGCCAACTAACAGGGGCATTTGGATGGGGAGGGCATGGAGGGAATTCGGGAAAAAGAGTGAGGCCTGTGGGGTGTCTGGCTGGGTCTCTCTCTGGAAATAGAAATGGCTAATAATCATCTGAAAAAATATTTAGGTCTGCTAATAAGAAAAAAATTAAAAAGCAAACATTAGTATGATGCTTCTCTCAAAAACAAGAGGTATGGCCCTTTCTGGGAATTATCCTAAGTGAAACATTTGAAATGTAGACAAAAGTAAAGAAGGAAGGTGCTCTCTGCAGGGGTATGTTATGCAAAACTGCAAACAAGGGAGTGACCAAGCAGGCTGAGGCTCTCTTAGGTAGCTACCATAGGAGAAATTCCAGATGTGGGCAAATATTTATGTTATGATGCTGAACAAAGCAGCAACTGATAGCCCAATTACACAAGCCTAGGTGGCCTTGTGGGAGGAGGGGACATGCCCTTCAGGATATCCCGAACCACCAGAACGACAGTGATATATAGGGCTGTGGTTCTCTTACGTACTTTTTTAGATTTTCCAAGTTCTCTACAGTAAGCGTACATCATTTTTTTCACATGTTTACTGGTGAATCATAGTTGTACATATTGAGGGGATTTGTGTCACCTACTCATATGTGCATGCAGTAAGACAGCATCATTTGGCCAATCTCACTCCCCCCACGTCCCCTCTCCTTCCCTCCTCCTGCCCTACTGATCTCCCTCTGATTCTTAGGAGATCCACCCCCACCTTTCTTTCCTTTTTTTCCTCTCTAGCTTTTGCCTAAGAGAGAAAACATACGACCCTTGACCTTCTGAGTTTGACTTATTTCACTGAACATGAAGGTGTCCAGTTTCGTCGGTTTTCCTGCAAATGCCATGATCTCATTTTTCTTACGGCTGAATAAAACTCTACGTGTATATATACCACATCTTCTTTATCCACTTATCTGCTGATGGACACTGGGGCTGAGTCCCCAGTTTGGCTCTTGGGAATCGAGCTGCTATAGACACGGTGTGCGTGTGTCGCTGCATTGTGATCCCTGTAGTTCTTCAGGGTAAACACTGGGAGTGGTCCAGCTGGGTCCGGGGTGGTTCCTTGCCTATTTTGAGGGATCTCCTTACTGATATCCATGGGGCTGTGTACAGAGTATTCTTTTCCTCCACGCCCTCTCCAGCGTTTAGCATGATTTGTATCTTGATGGCTGCCACGCTGACTGGTGTGAGATAAAATCTCAGTGCAGTTTTGATTTGCATTTCCTTAATTGCTAATGAGCACACATTATATTTTAATATATAATTCTATAAAAGAGCTTATTTTAGGAAGAATGACCACAGAAACTGAATGATGAGGTCACTGGTTTTGCAGCCACATGCTTCATTTCTGTGATAGCAGGAAGCAGTGGTGGCACACGGGCAGCCCCTCCCACTGGGAGGTGGCCACCTCCTTTCCAGAGGTCCTTGAGGTCTCAGTTGCCTCCAGAAAGGAATGGGGTGCCCGCAGTGCCCCGGGCAGGATGCTGTGGGTGAGCTTACAACAGCAAGCCTGGTGCCCCCGCTGTGTCAGGGCCAGGCCACTAGGTGGCGTTACCTCCCTGGGGGCCTCCTCATTCTCCTCCCTGTCCCTCCCTCCTCCTGCTGCCCCAGCTCCCCTTCTCCCTAGGCTCTTGCTCCTGCAGATTCCTTCCCTCTTTGCCCTGGGCTGTGACACCCACCACCAGGGACCCTCACCCCCACCTGGAGCCTTGGCCCAGCCACTGCAGACCCAGGGGAGCCCCACCCATCCCAACTGTCTCGGCACCCTTTCCCCAGGGCCCCTCCCCTCCTGGGGGCCCCTCCCTGTGCCAGGTTGGGGGCTGTGCTGTGTTGGGGGTTAGTGTAACTCACTGCCACTTCATCTGCTCTGAGCGGGGAGCTGGCATCTCTGTGCCCCTCTCCCCACAGCAGCAGCTGGTGGCCGTGGAACATCAGGCTGTTTGCGGCCCACTCTGCTCTGCTGTGCTCAGCCTGCTCACACTTTTCCACCTGCCTCACACCGTCAGTGCTCCTGCTGCAGCCCACCTGCGTGGGACTGAAAACCTCCATCGCAGAGGGCCTCCCTCTCTCTGGCCACATTCCACCACAGGGCCCTGGTCCTGTGCGGGGCCTTCGCACATGCTGTTCATCTACTTGGAAGACTCTTAACCTTGTCTCCACCAGGCAACCTCTGCTCATGCCTCCTACACGACACTCCTCAAAAAGGCTTCCCTGAAGTTCCATCATATTTGGCTTCCTCTGTAAGGGGGGGTTTCCCCTCCTAGCCGTGTCCTGCTCTGGGTCTGCACTTTATTCACATGCCTTCACTCGCTGCTGGTCTCAGCACCCAGACAGTGTGTTCCTAGCAGCCACCTCAAAGGCATAGTGACACCAACGCCAGGGGGGCCCAGCTGGCCGGCCTGACAGAGCCAGCGGGGGCGGGGACAGCTGTCCACCTTCCTAGTAGCCGCACAAGGCAGCACAGGAAGCAGAACGGACACAGGGACACCACCTGAGAAGGTCTTACGACAGCTCTGACATGCAACAGCTGACAGCTGAGAGTCCCAGGATGGCGTAGAGTCCGGGCTCTGAGGGGGCTTGACATGCCCCCAACGCCAAGAGCAAGCGTCACATAAAATAAACACAGAACATAAAGTGAACAGACCTAGTTAGTTCAATGGTGCAGGTCTATTCTGCCGAGAATAAACAATCATATATATATATCTAATTTTATTATCAAATATACCTTCTTTAAAGCTGGGAGAAAAATAAAAAGTAAACGCATATACAACTAAATCCCAGAACAACTAAATCCCTTTTACTTAGAAATAAGTGGAAAAAAAATGGAGAATCAACAATCTTTTCAAAAGTCTCCAGATCCATATTTGGCAGCAAAGAGAAAGCCACTATTCCCAAAGCAGAAGTCACAAGGCAATATTCTTTATGATGATGTTAAAAAGTAAAAAATTAGTAAGAAAAGGATAAATTTAAAAAAAAATAGAGCCGGGTATGGAGGTGCACACCTGTAATCCCAGCGGCTTGGGAGGCTGAGGCAGGAGGATCACAACCTTGTTCACCCAAGGCTCCCTCCTCCTGGTGGTGAGACTCTCTTGCACCTGGTGCAGGCATGCAAGGTGGTTCATTAAGAACAGGCATTTTCAGGTGGTTGGGTCTGTTCTCCCCACTGGTTTCTGCCTTTGGTGTCAGGACTCGCACCCAGGATCCCAAAAACAGTCACAGCAGGACCATAGGGAAGTAGGGAGTCCCTGGCCGCTTACTGTGTGACTTCTCCTGCTTACAGAACCCACAGAGTCACTGGCTGGATGCGCTGGGCAGAGTGGGCCAGGGCCAGCGTGTCTGCCCAGGGTCTTACCTCCACTCAGGTGATGAAGCCACATGGCTATTTCTCTACGGGCATGTACATAGGAGCCTGGGAGGAAGGAGGAAGGAGGAGCAGGCAGCTTTCCGCCTGCCTGATGCTCAGGGATGTGAGAGAAAGCGTAGTTGACCATTCCTGTGTGCTGGGCAAGCGCTCTCCTCCTGGAGGTCACACTGAGCAGCTGGGGCTTGCAGCAGGAGTGGGGAAAGACAGACCCTGCGGATCAGACTCTCCCTACAATCGACGCTCAGACAGACGTCCAGTCGCACCCGGAAAGTCCAAAGAGAGGCGTGTTAGAAGCTTTCTGCATCTGTGCCAGCCAGGGGCACCTGGGCCTTCCCCCAACAGTGGCAGGGACAGGCTTTGAACCTGGTATCACTGCTGCACACAGATGAATACTTTGAGGTGAAGTTTTCCAAGGTTCCTAACAACAGCTTATCTAACACTGCACAGCAAGGACTTCTGACGCAAGGCCGCCTTCCCAGGGCCAGGCCACCTCCACCTGCAGTCGGGAGGAATGGCGGCAGGCACGACACCTCACTGTTGCTCCCGTGATTTTTGTAATAAGGATGTGGGGCGGGGGGTGGGTGGCGATAAGGGAAAAAAAAACCCCAAATCTTGTGAGGGTTGTAGGTGACGACAGGAAGACTGGGGGAAGGGCCGGGTTCTCCACTGCTGGGAGGTGGCAACTCCTCTGTACCTTGCAGCCAGCTCGGGGCCACTAGTAGATGGCAGAGGCTGGTGGGAGGGAGGCTGGGTGAAATGCCCAGCGCTCTGCTCTTGGGAGGATGGACGCAGCCACGGGACCAGAGACTCCAGGGCCTCATCCCCGCCATCCCCCTCCAGCTGGGCCTCTGGCTGTGGCCCCTCTCCTACCTTCTGCCCTTTGGCTCTCCCAACCTGGCTCTGTCATAAAGAATGGCCCCCAAAGGAAAACTTCAAGACAGGGTTCTGGGTCCAGCAAACTTAGAGAATGCCACCTAGAGGGACACTCTGCACTCACAGCATAGGAAAGACCCACGGGCCCCCAGGAAACCAATGCTCGAGAAGGCACTGCACCTCAAGATTTCCCCTACAACTGACCCCAGCCCTGGCCACTTGGTGAACCGCTCGGCCTCGACGTCAGTGTTCCCGGGTTGCCCTGCTCCTCACAGGCCGCCTCTTTATGTCTGCCTCCCAAGGCATGGTCGGCATGAGCTGCTCCACGTCTCCTTCCTGGGGAGCAGCCACGGTCCCCCCGGCCTGGGCCTCCTGATCTGACAGCAGGATGGTGGGAGAGGCTGGACGGGGCATTCCTTGCTCCTTTTCCTCTAGACCCTCCTGCCTGCTGCCCAGCAGGCTCCAGTGAGCAGAACCAGCCTGGGGCCTGGGGACACACTGCCTCCTTCACCTCAGTTCTTAGGGCCTGACTCTGCTCACTTTTGGGAATACATCCACTGGCTCAGTCCTCTGGCCCTCTCAGTGACCCACCCTGTCCCTCTTCACATGAATGCAGCTGCTTTGGGCTGTCCATCTTACTCCGGGGGTGGTGCCCTCTGAGAAGTCAGGGCAGGCCAGGGTTCTGTGGTCCCTGCTGGATCACAGTCACCCCAATTCCTGCAAGCCTACAGTAAGGCTGGTGATGAGACGCCCGCGCCTGAGACTCCAGTGCCCACTGGGGGTGCCTCTCGGGGCTTTGCTCCCCAAGCCTGGGGAGGGCGGGGTGGTGGTCTTGCATGAAGGAGCCCTGGGTACAGGTGGGGTTTCTGCCCGGACCCAGGATCTGCAGTGAGGTAACCCAAGGCCCCCCCACACCTCTCAGAAGCACATCCCATGGCCTGTGCATTCGGGTTCCCACCAGCCCCGTACAACCCTGTTCCCAGCATCCCAGGAGGCACACTTTTGGGAAGAAGGAGGGGACACCAGAGGCAGAGCCCTCAACCTGGCAATGGGCCCCACCGTGGCCAGCTGCCAGCCAGGCAAACTAGCCCCGTGGAGTGAGGAAGGGTGCGTCTCCCCCCAGGCAGGGTGCGTGGCCTGGCCAGCAGAGCAGAATCGGAGTGCCAGCCTCCGCCTCAGCTGGGCCTGCACAGGACACTCCCTTCCTAGCCACTGTGTGTCCTGGGTCACAGCATATCCATCTGGGAAGATGGCAACGGGGCCAAGAGGAGACCAACCAGCCAACTGGCTGAGGTGATGCTCCATCCACCCCTTTACAGGAGGCACCCTCCCTAGGTGATTGCTACCAACTGAGGGGACACAAGTTTTTTCTTATCTTCTGGATATTGAAACATTGCTTGGTGGACAGTATAGGGCTCTGATGCCACAGTGGCTGCTCCTGACCCAGCCTGGTTGCCCTGGGCTGAGCACCGTTGGGCTCAGTGAGGGCCTGGCTCAAACACTGCTCCCCACCTGGGGGTGGTAAGTCCCCGACAGCACCCCAGACTTCCTCAGCTGGGCCAGCCAGCAGAGAAACCCCCTCGGTGTGGGAGAAGCCAGGGGCTTCTCAGGGCTTCAAGGTGGCAGAGATGTGGAATGAGGTAGGACCTAGGACCCAGGAGGGAGGCTGAGGCCCAGACAGGCCAGTGAATGTATGCTGGGCTCTGGGGACAGGACAGGACTAGTCTTGGCCTCCTGACAGACTGACAGACACCCGATGATAACTAAGGGTATGTAAAATGGGGAGCTCATTCAGTCTGGGGTGGACGCTCCTCCTGCCCCTTTGCTGGCCTGTCCTCCGAGGATCACATTTGCCTCCCAGAGGGCAGGAGACACGGAGACCTGCTGACACCGGTCGGCCCTGTCCCCTACAGACGAGAGAGCCTGGAGAGGTGACCTGGGAGGACAGCAGGACTGGCCCAGGTTTCAGTCCACCTCTAGGCAGGCCACACTTCCCTTGTTCCCGAGGACCCCCCCACTGAGGGCATCCTGGCACCTGTTCTGCCTTCCCCCGACTCCAGGCCGGGCTTCTGTCCCTCCCTCCACCACTCCTGCTGCGACAGCTCCAAGCTGGGAGGCATCTGGGTGCCTCTGCCCAGGAGGGCGGAAGCAGGAGGTTCCTAAGTCCATCCCTGGCTCCACATGCAGCTGGCTCTGGCACAGTCAGACTCCAGGGCTGCCAAGGCAGGCTCCCTGCGGAGAGGCCCCTGGGAGGGCGGGCACGATGCCACCTCTGAGAACAGGCCCAGGCAGAACCTGGCTCCTGGGGCTATAAGATGAAGTGCAGTTTTAAAATTCAGGGGGCATCTGAGCAAAGTCACAGGCTGTCCTGTGCTGGCCCCGCAGCCAGGCCCAGGCGGGGGGCTGCTCCGTGCCCAGTGATGGTGGTCTGAGAACACAGGACTTGGTGGATGCTCTCTGAGCTGTCTATTGAAGGTCAGGTACATGTGACCCCTGTGCCCTCTGTAACCCCCAGGAGGCCTCCTGGGGCTCCAGTGGGGATTCCAGGTCTAGGGGTGCAGCCAACCCTGGGCCCAGCTGCAGGGCTGGGTGTGGGGCTGCGACTGTACTCAGGCCTGCCTGGGCCCTGCCTGGGCCCAGCACTGCTGCACTTCTGGGGGCTGACGTGTGCACAAGTCCCAGGATCAGGCCTGACAGCCGGGATGCTATATTTGGACCCTGTCACCCTGGCGACAATGTCCTTGAGAAGCAACACTGGCGGCTGGAAAGGGCTTTTCCCTCCTGTCTTCCCTCAGGCCCGGCATCCAGCTGGTCATCCCAGAGCTTGGCTCTCTGCTCCCTGCCTCTCTGAAGCTGAGGGACTCACAGTGACCCTCTGCTGGGCTTCTGGAGGCCTTGAGTGGCACACCCTGTCCTCTGCCCGGGGTTGGCCCCACCACAGGTCCCATCAACTCGCTGCCCCATCTAGGTGGCCCAGTGCCACCCCTGCCCCTCTGCTCCAATCCAACCTTGTTTGGAGCTGGGACAACACTCAGTACTGGGGGAAGGGAAGGCCACAGAACACCTGGTACCACGGGACCCTGAATCTCTGAGTTTTCATCTTAAATGGGCAGCTGTCTCTGGCTCACAGCCGTGGTGTGATGAGAACCCCGGGGCCACCTGCCTCCCCTCCTAGCATATCTTTTTTTTAAAATTTTTTTTTAGTTGTAGATGAACACACAGTATCTTTATCTGTTTCTATGTGGATCCAACCCAGTGCCTCACACATGCAAAGCAGGTGCTTTACCACTGAGCTACAGCCCCTGCCCCATCTCCTAGCATATCTTGCTGTTGCTGGTCTTGCCACCGACTCTGGCGGCCTCTGCCTCTGGACGGAAGCCAACATGGCAGCCAATGCTCGGCCTCCCATTTCCCCCTCAGTGGACAGGCAGAGAGAGGCCATTAACATATGGGACTCAGCACAGGGCCTGGCCCCGAGTGAGCCGTCAAAGTGGCCCCAGGATAGAAATGCTAGAAATGAGCAGGACGCCACACAGACGTGAGGGGCACACAAAGTGGCCTACCTGGCCCTGCTCCAAGGACAGAAACTCAGTCAGGGAGCTGGACTACCCTGCCAGGGACAGGGTGTGGGGCAGAAGCTGCCAAAGGCCTGAGGGGGCAACTGGAAAACTGAGGCAGGAACCCACTGGTGCCCACTGCCCCTGCTTGCTGAGGAACCCCCCTCTTGGCTGAGGCCAGCTGGGGGATCAAGGGCAGAGGGAGAGCTGGGAGAGGCAGGAAGTGACTCAAGGTTAAAGCCACCAGAGGTGGGGGCAGTGGCTGTGGCTTCTTTGTGCCCTGATGGCTTCCTGTCCTGTCCTCACCCCAGGCAGGAGGCCACACCAATAGGCAGGGCAGGCTGACACCAGTTACAGCTAGAGAGGCCGATCTCCACCTGCTGCTGGGGTGGGCCCCGAGGAGGTGAGGGGTTCTGCTACGGTACTCAGGAGAGCAGACAGTCCTGCTCTGCTGGGTCCTGGGGGCCAGCACCACTGGCCATGTCTGCCAAGTTCCCAACAAGTAACTGCTGAGCTAGATCTCGGTTCTGAAGCCCCAGTGACCTCACTTAACTTGCCAAAGGAGAACCACAGTCATACAGGAGTGGGACAGGCCACCCCTGTTCCCAGGACTGGCAGCACTTTGTCTCACCTCCTGTGAACAGACGTCTATCGGTTCAGTCTCTGAATGTGCTGACACAGCAAGGACCCCAACACCCTAGCAAGAGAGAAGCTTCTAGCCAACCTAGGGGCTTCTCCACCATTCAAAGGCCTCCTGGACACAGGCCTGGGCCACGGCAGCCCAGTGGACGAGGACACTGGGTCATAAATGTGGTGGCATCTACAGGGTTAGGGTTAGGAGGGCATAGGCACTGGTACTGCCCTCAACTGTTTTCCCCGGTGGCCCTGGGAGCTGCCTCAGGGCCTTGCACAGGTACTCCCCACCCCACAGGTGCTGGGCTCCATGCCCTGTCCTGCTATTGTCCCTTTTGGGTCCCTGTTTCTGGCCTGGATCTCCTGTGCCCTGGCTGAGGGCCTGTTTCTAGGCGGCAGCTCCCCGTCCACTCTGGCTCCCAGGGTGGAGCCGGCTGCAGTGCTCCCTCCTCCCAGGCCTGCCAACCTGGCCCCCTGGCCACTCAGCCACCATACTCATGAAGATCCCTGCCCAAGCCCCCATCCCAACGCTGCCCCTGCATCTCCCACCTTCTCCTGTGTAACCACCCTGGGTTTCAGGAGATTCGGCCTCTTGGGAAAGAGGTTAATATGTGCATTAGGCTTGGAGTAAAGGAAATGTAATTCACCATAGAATGATTAGTGCCAATGCCCATTGCAACACCCTAACCAGGAAGTGCTTTAGAAAGAAGAGAAGGCCAGGGGCAAAAATCCGATTATCCAGGGAGTTAAAATACAGACAATGTATCCAAGGAGAGGACGCTCCTTCCAGGTAACAGTGGACTAAACAAGGTGTAGAGTCACCTCCCAGCACCTAGGTGGGGAGGAAGGTTCTGGAGGGACCAGAAACAGTGTCCTGGGCTGGAGGTATGACGAGAATTTGTGGTCCCACTGAGGACCAAAGCTGGGAACTCCATGCATGCGAAGTCCCCCTGGGTTTACTGAAGCCACTGTGGAATGAGTCATGTGAACATTTTAAACAGAAAACCACACTGGCAAGCATGTCAGAAAGAAAAGGAGGTCACATTTTTAAAAGATTTGCATTTCCATATAAAAACATATGCTCCTGGAATCATTGTGGCATGGTGGAGCACACCTGTGGCCCCAGCTGCTTGGCCACTGAGGCAGGAAGATCACTTGAGCCCGAGTTTGAGATTAACCTGGGCAACAAAATGAGATATCTCCTCAAAAAGCAAAACCCAGAGACAAGGGAATGCAGGCGCTCCAGAGAAGAGGGCTGCTCCCTGGAGGCCCATCACCCAGCCAGCTGTCCCTCGCGTACCAAGGCAGCAGAGCTCACGAGAAATGTCAGCTCCGTGGAGGCATTAATCATGCGGCTTATTTCTAGGACCTACTTCATATAATGGCCTGAATTTAAAAGATTCATGGAACAGGGAATGATGATGTTAAAAAGAAATGCGGAAACATGGCGGAGCTCACGACCTATTTGTGAAGACGAGTCAACAAAAGCCCTTTCAGAGCCAGGGGGTCACTGGTGAAAGTGTGCAAATAGTGTGACTTGGAGACACACACCCAGAGTGAGAATGAAGAACAGACTGAAGCGAGGGCAGAGGGAAGGAGGCAGGCTCTAGAACATTACCCGTAAGTGTGAGGAGAGGGCCGTGGAGGGAGCCCAGACCCGGAGACTCCCTCTAGAGGGGCCAGGGCTTGTGGTTCGCCACGAGGGAAAGCCAGGCCTGAGAACACTGCTTGTTCCCTCTGCAGCCGGAGGGTGGAAACAGCTCGTCGATATTTCAGTCTCGCGTAAAAGAAAAACCACCTCATCGTGTTTCAACAATGGGGAGGGAAAAAAATCAGCACAGAAAGAGAAAAACCAAGACAAAAAATGGAGTGGCTGAAGATAACAGAAAATGGACACGTACACTGGAATTTCACTGTTAAAAGGCTCATCACTCTACAGACGGAAAAAAATCCAGCAAAAACTGCCCGCAAGAGAGATGATGACAACAGATATCCAGGAACATGAAAAAGAGTCAGCCAACGCCAAGCACTGGAATGCCAGAATCTCAATGTTTGTTGACTCTAAATGCTATAAAAACAGGGCGAAATATGTATGTAAATACCTGCTAGGAAAATAAATGATTAAAAAATGGTTAGAATTGAAGACTATCAAATGCAGCCAAAACCTCAGACACATAAAGGAGTTAATAATGGTTGTTTTGGTGGGAATTAAATAGAACAGAGAATGGATTTCATTTTCAAGTATTCATTGTGTTCACAAAAGATCATACTAGGTTATAAAGGATATGTCCACAAAAATACAAAAGCTGAAATTATCTGTTCTGCATTCTCTCCCTTGGTCAGGGGAATAGATTCAGACTGAACCTGTGAGAATAAAATATAGCTGCAAAGGGAGCAGATGATCCCCAGAAGAAAGACAAGAGCATGGAAAGAAGATTGTTCAGAGAAGTGTGAAAAAAGCTGACATATCAGAATCCACAGAAAATGATGAGGTCTTTAGAGAACGCATCACGGCTTTAAATGCTTTCATTACGTGTTCTAAAAAGCCAGGAAAAGCCAGGCGCAGTGGCACAAGCCTGTAATCCCAGTGGCTCGGGAGGCTGAGGCTGGAGGATCCAGAGTTCAAAGCCAGCCTCAGCAATGGCAAGGTGCTGAGCAATTCAGTGAGACCCTGTCTCTAATTAAAATACAAAATAGGGCTAGGGATGTGCTCAGTGGCTGAGTGCCCTGGAGTTTAATCCCTGGTACCAAAAAAAAAAAAAAAAAAAAGTGAGGAAAAATAAACAAAGCATACCATTAAATCTTAGGAAAGAAGGGATTTTTTTAAAGGGAAAAAGAGGGAAGGTCAAATGATAAAAGTAAAAATGAAACATTTTAAAAGACATGGCTATGGAAATCCTAGCCTATCCTCTAAAGACTCTAAAAATGTGCATATTAGGTTAATGAAAGAGTTGGCCTCCTCATTTCCTTTTGATGAATGAGGTGGCATCTAAACAGAGAAAAAAGGGAAAAAAGAAGAAAAACCTGGATAAAACAAAAACCGAAGCATAAACTTGCATATACAGGATATTGAATATTTAAAGGAATACAATGTACCATTGTTTTAGTAAACTAAAAACCTGAAGGCTACAGACCAAATAAACATACATGAAATACAAACATTAAAACAAGAAACAATCAAAACAAATAGCAGAGAAACAAATGGGAGAAGGAATCTTCAAACCACCTGGATCGGATGGTTGTAGTGATTAATTCATTCAAATGTCTAAGGAGTAAGTTCCGCCTACACCCCAAGTTGTTTCCCCTGCTGACTCTAGAGCCAAGGTCAGCTAGCATGCATGCTCCATCAGGCAGAAGTGATGCTCATCCTAGAACCTTGTTAAGGAATTACCCAGGAAGAAAATGCCGTGTACCTTTCCCTGGGAAGGGCAGAGTCCTCTAGAGTGTAAGCAGCGACGGAGCCAGCAGGACTCACGCCCGGGGTCCCACGCGGAACTCCAGGCTTGGCCCACAGCAGTTTTCCTCTCAATTGCTAAAGGCAGTATCTTAGGATAATAATGGGTAACAGAAGAACTGTGAGATGCTTGAACTTTGATTACAAGGGTTAGAGAATGGAGGGCTGTAGAGATGGGGAGGTTCGTCAGCTCTGCCACCTATGGGCTGAGAACAGACTTCACATTCTTGGTTTTCTTTTGGTACCGGGATTGAACCCAGGGGCATTGAACCACTGACCCATATTCCCCAGCCTTTTAAAAATATATTTATTTAGAGACAGGGCCTTGCCTAGTTGCTTAGGGCCTCGTTAAATTGCTGAGGCTTGCTTGGAACCTGTGATCCTCCTGCCTGAGCTTCCCAAGTGGCTGGGATTACAGGTGTGTGCTACTGTACCTGGAAAGACATCACACTTTTGAACCTTAATGCAAAGCCCACTAGCATTGGCTCCTCCGGTGGAGGCCACTGCACCTTGCCTGCAAGCCAAAAACCCAGAAGCAGCACTCACTCCTTAGGACCACCTTCCCATGCCCAGACTCTCTGCTTGCTCAATGCTGGCCCTCTTCCCTGCAGCTGACCAGGTTCCATGAGTAGCACTGCCTTCCTTCCCGGAAGGCTCCTTAGAACACGTGCTCGCTCTCAGCTGGTCTCCTGGGTGTCTTCAAGGCCACTCAGCCCTGCTACTGGTAGGTTTGGGAGCTCGTCCCAAGATAGTCTTTCCCTTCTGGTCAGCATCTGCACGGGCTCAATGAACTCCATTATTTAATTTTAATTTTTTTTAAATTTTAGTTGTTGATGGATCTTTATTTTACTCATTTAGTTGTATGTGGTGCTGAGGATCGAACCCAGGGCCTCACACATGGCTAGGCGAGCGCTCTACCACTGAGCCACAGCCCCAGACCAACTCCATCCTTTTAGAGATCTCAATCTCAAAAAAGTGTTGGGTGCACACAGCTGATCAATTAAACTAGGCCACGGCCAACTCTCAGGATAATTGGGGGCTCCCTCTGCTTGCAGGGAAAGGATTCTCAAAAATGTGGTGCTTCCCAAATCAACTGCCTGATGACTGACCATCTCAATGACCTTTCGCAGAATTTGACAAAGCGGAGACATTTTTTTAAAAATCCTATCGTTGAACCAGTAACTTTTTATTGTGCTGATGGGTCAGAGAAAGAAATGTTTTTAAAAACTTCACTCCAGTTACCCACAGCCAGCTCCGAAGCCTCTGCCATCCACCCTCTCTGGCAAACTGGTTCTTAATTTCTTTTGGGAAAATAGGCAGAAACTATATCAAGGAAAGCAAAACACAATTCAAATATAATGAAAGTGGAACAGCTCGGAGAGATCTTCTGATCTGTAGAAAATATTATAAAGTCATGGTGACTTAAGTGGTATGGTATGGCCCCAACCATAAGTAAAAATTAATTGAAATAGATTCTAATGTGCATAGGAAGGTAAAATGTGTTCAACAGAGCACAGCAGAACAATGGACGTGGGAAACACTGTGCATCAAATTACAAGACAATCAAGGGAGGAACAAAATAATATTGACTTCCTTCTCCAGGAATATGCAACAAGAAAACCAGCCAAAGAAATAAACAGAGTCAGGATCTGCAGTGGCATCTTCATAACAGCAGCAGGAGCAGGCTAAGACAGCCAGGGGCATGTCAATTGGTCACCCTGCTGGGCTGCTGCCCGGTTCCCCAGTGCAGGCAAACTCCTTCCCTGACCACCCTAAAGGAGCACATTCTTAAGAATGTGGATGCTCCATTTTTTGCCAACACAAGAAGCTGGGAGAAGAGGGGGCTCAGAGAAAAGGCTGTCCCTGAGTGAGTCCCACCAGCACCTTATGCTTAAGTACTGGAAAGACACTTGGGGAGAAAGGTGCCCTCAAAATATGCACAGGAATCTGGCTGCTGTGTCGTGCTACCTGGTGACCCACTCAGGGTGGCCCTCTCCCAGTGGACTTAGAACATCTCTGGCCCTGTGTGTGCCGGACATGTCTACAATTGAATGATGAGTGGATGGGTCCTAGGGATTCCCATAACCTGGTCGAGGACAGCTGGGTGAAGGTCAGCATAGGAAGGGACCCTGGCCACCCCCTACCCTGCCCCACGACACTCACAGCACCCAGCTGATGCACTGAACAGCCTCTTTTCCTCATCTCTCCCACCACGCACCTGCCTCGTCCCCTGCCACGTGGACAGCCCCAGGAGGCTGCTTGGGGCAGGGCTATCTGGACTGGGCTTGGTGAAGCGCAGGGCGAACAAGTTTGGCCTGTCTCCAGGGACTGTCAAGTCCTGTCTGCACAGCCTGGATGGCTCTGGAACTTTCTGGGCCAAGAGGAGGGGGAGGGTGGTTGTCACAGCAGCATATCCAAGGGGGACGGAAGATGATCTTAAGCCCCCATCACTGGACATGCTCCACCTGCTTGCCCTTCCGCTCCTGACCGGAATCTGCTTAGTGTCATCATCCCATGACTGACCTTTTATGTCTGACACAGCCTAGTTTCATTCCCAACCTAAGAAAATTCCCAAACAGGGAATTCATCGCCTGATAGAAAAGACGTCATGGCGTGGGGGGCTCTGTGCCATCACTGGGGCTAAGGGCCGCTGTGGTCTGTGCTCTGCCCCAGGAGACCTGGAGTGCTTGGGATGAAGGGGAGCTGAGGACGGTGCAGGGACCCTGGGCATGGAGTAGAGGCCAGCAGTCCTCCTCCCAGTCTCTCCCACAAGGGCCCTCTGCTGATGGCCTCTATAGGTGCACTTCTCTGAGAGCTTTCTGAGAAAGAAGGTGGGATTCTTCTTCTCCTACCCCCAGAGCCCCCCAGTCCAGCAGTTGGGCATCCACAGAGCCTCTAGGGATCCCCATTAGAACCCATCTTGGAGCAGGCATCCAGTATTCAGTGAGGCAACTGTGACCGAAAGGCCACTGTTGCCTGTGAGGGTCTCCCACTGTAAGACGTGGCTCCAGCTGGTGGCACACAGCAGGGGGAGGGGTGCCTGCTGGCAGGTGACAAGGCAGCTGGGGGGGGACTGTGAGCCATACCCTGTCTGCCCAGTCTCCTACAGCCCCTCTTCTCCCCCACATGCCCCTGCAGGCCGCACCTGGCAAGTGGTGGGGAAGGTGGGTTCCAGGCCCTCCTCTGCAAGCCGGACCTGGGCACGGGAAGCTCCCACGGTACCTTCCTTCCTCCTCAGCACATCCTGCCTCCAAGCTTGGTCCTGGGGCTCCAAGATCTGGATCTGGGCCCTGGGTCAGCTGCAGTGGAGCTCGGAGGGGACGGTGTTTGGCAACCAGCTGTGCTGCCCTGGCTGAGGGACTGTCACTGGACAGGCTCAAGGCTGTGCAGGAGAGCTGTGGCAGTACCCATGGGCACTTTAGGGACACATTTTTGAGAGGGTGGGGAAAGGATCTCCTGCCCCGCTTTCCACTGCCACAGAGAGGGATAAAGCCTGAAAGACAATGTGGCAGTGGGCAGGTGTGGTCTAGACCCAGGCGCTTGCCTTCAGATCCTGTGACACATGACCATGCTGGGCACCCTTCCATGGAATCTACACACGTGGATCTCAGCCTCCCAACCCTTGCCATGAGGCTGAGCACAAATGTGACCCAAATGCCCATGGCACCTGGAAAGTTCCAGAGCAGATGCCTCCACGGACGGTCTCACTGGGGAAGTGAAGCAGCCCCAGCCCCTGCTTTGAAGACTCCAGGCAGGTGGAAGGGATGCAGGCCAATAGGCATCCTGTGCGAGACCTCTGGCAGATGGCTGCTTGCTGAGCACCCTGGGATAGGCACCCCGGGACACCTTGGGGAGGTAAGTGAGGCTGGGCAGGAGCACAGGGATTGTGGCATGCCCACCACCCCAGAGCTCTTGGTGATCTGCAAAGAAGCCTCCTCTCAGTTCCTGTTGGATTCAAAACAAAAGCAGCTGTTGCAACTTTGCTGCGGAGTTCTGAAGAATTTCCTGACTTGAATCTTTTAACTGGGACACACAAAGGAGGCTCTGTGTTCCAACATCAGAAAGGGGGACGTGGCAAGCCCAGGAGAAGCCCACAGTAGGTTAATGCACCCTGCCCAGGTTGGCAGTCATCTGGATGCTGGGCCTCCTACCTAAACTGACATCCCGAGAAACAGTCGCAGCAGGAACCTAAACCCTTGCCCTGCATCCTCCAGGGAACCTGCTGTGCAGCCAATTGCCTGCTGGGGCCCTGACACCCTTGCCCATAACTGGGCAGCTCTGGGCCAGGCCAGAGGGCTCTTCATCACCCAGCGTGCGGTCAGTGTAGAGGGATCCTCCGGAGGCAGCCTCAAGTCCTCCACCTCTCAGACTCTGGCCAGGGCCACAGAGACCTGGGTGGTCAGTGTTCAGCCATGCAGAAGCTTTAGGGCAGAGGGAGCAGGTGCTTGGTCCTGTGAAGGTGAAGTTGGGCGCTCTGGGTCACAGCAGACAGTGGCCTGTCTCCCAGAGCTCCTGCCTGTGGCATGACACCTTGAACCCTGAAGCTGTCCAGAAGGGGAGGAGCCGAGAGGCCCTTTGTGTCATGGCCAATCTGGCATTGCTTGTCTAGGTAGGAAACCTCAGGTGGGGTCACTTGAAAACCACCACTTTTCTAGAAATTTGAAGACAGAAGTACCATATGGCCTAGAAATCCCATCTCTGATTTCACCAGAAATGCAACTGGTATGTCAAAGAGATGCCTGCACTCCAAGTTCACTGCAGCACAGTTCACAACAGCCAAGAACGGAAGCCACCACAGCCCCCATCGACGCCTGGATGGGCAAAGGAAATGCGGTGCAGATGCATAACGGGGAGCAGTTCAGCCCCAAGGAGGAGGAGATGCTGTCCTCTGCCCCAGCGTGGATGGAAGAGCAGATCACATTAAGGGAGATGAGCCAGGCAGAGCCGACCACAGAAAGACAAGTAGAGTCTGCCCTCACTCACGTGTGGAATCTAAGGGTCGGTCTCCCAGAGCCTGGGAGAGCAGGAGGGGGAGATGGAGGGTGATTGGTGGGGACCAAGCTACAGAGAGTAGGCGCAAGAGATGGGGGGTGTTGCACCGCAGCGTGGTTATAGATGAGGAGTCTGTTCTCACAGTGAATAAAACAGACGTCAGAGATGGAGGTCTGCCCTGACTGAAACACTGCAGGATGTACACACACATCTCAAAACACCACATTGTACCCCACTGATATGTACGATTTTTATGTTGTTATGTACCAGTTGAAAATATCTTAAGTTAAAAAACAACGAAGCCACCCACTTTCTAGTTGAGTCCTGGCATGTTCGAGATTCTTCTACATAGTTTTGCTTTCCCTTCCTTCCAACACCCACACCAAGGTCTCTGGAAATGAGAGTTCCTGATGACACATTTTCCCATGTTCTCCCCAGTTAGATTATATTCCCAGCAAATACACTAAATTACATGACATTTCTCCTCGCAGACGAGGGGTGCAGTTTAATGAGATCCTCTTGCCATTCCCCGTCAAATGACAGCTGGCAAGCTGCACAGAGGGGAGCTTGGCCTGTGAGCTCTCCAGCTTTGCAGAGACCTGTTTGGTACTGAACCATCTGTCCACACTGGCATCAGTGGCCCCAGGTCAAGCCTTAGCTGCTACATACCTGGAACAGGCAGAAGCAGAGCAGCCCACAGTTCGAGGAGGGCCGCCCGCGAAGGTCTGGTGCCGTTTGGCTGGAGGTGGCCTGAGTGTTCCTGTCAGTCCTGGGGCTGCACTCAGCCGTTTCTCCCTCTGAGCAGTGGTGCACAGTGGGGCTAAGGCCTCCTAGAACCCTCCAGTGCCTGTGAGGTGGGCCCATGAGGGTCCTCCTATCTGTCTGCTTTGACACAGGAGGCGGCTGTTGGTCTGGGCCTGGGGAGCTGGCTGGGGAGCTGTCCCCACGCTCCCTGTATAATTGCATATATCCCACAGAAGGCCGGCTGCTCACACTCGGCCTCTCTGACGCACACCCAGAGTCCTCTCCCATCTCTGAGTCTGAAGTGTCCTTACATTTCCAGAGCCACCTGCAGGCCCAGCCCAGGCCCCCAGGACAAATAGGACCTCAGGCCGGTAGGGGCGCCTCTGTCCCCAGGGCTTTTGCCTTTAGAGTCCCCTGCCCTCAGTGTCAGCCCGGTCCTAGACACCCGAGCCCACAGCTGCCTGCTCTGTTTGCCCCAGTGACAAGCCTCACTCAGTTGCACTTGGCCCAGAAAGGCTCCTTTCCCTATGTCTAAGACCCCCACCCAATTACCTGCCTGGCTCAGCCACGGACCCTGCTCAGGATGGGAGAATCTGAGTGTGTGCTGATGGGGCCCTCATCCCAGAGCCCTGCTTCCCCAGTGCCACTGCTGCCTGCCGACACCTGCTGTCAGCTGGCCCTAGCTTCCTGCCGGCTCTGTGTGGCTCCTCTCCTCCTCCTCTCTTCTCCTGCTGGATCCTTTAGACAAGCTTGTCTACCCTGGACCTCCTCTGCTAAGAAGACCCCAGAAAGGCTGCCTTTAGCCCAAGCACCATGCTTGGTCTCTCTCTCTCTTTTTAATACCTTTATTTATTTATTTTACGTGGTGCTGAGGGTCGAGCCCAGGGCCTCACACGTGCTAGGCGAGGGCTCTACTGCTGAGCCCCAGCCCCAGCCCCAGCCCCAGCCCCCAGCTTGGTCTCTTGATGCACATGGACTCCGCCAGGCCCGTAGGACGCTGGCAGGAGCTGAGATGGCTGCTGAAGCCCAGTCTTACTCCTCTGTGGTGGAAGGGCATTCCTGCACCTCCTCTGGGGACCAGGAGAGCGCCTCCTGTCACTGGCTGTGTGGCCCTGGGCATACAAAGGGGGGATACAAGGATCCGGTGTCTCTGCAGACCATTGCTTACTTGAATGAGGCAACATGTCGAGTGGCCAGCACAAAGCCTGACGCACAGAGGCGCTCACTGACGCTGGTTGCCATGGTAAGTCCCTGCTCACAACCAGCGAGCAAAGGGATGATGGGGCACACTCAGCATGAGGCAGAGACGTTGGTTCTGGAGGACAGATCACCAGTAGGGACTCAGGCAGATCCACATAAATACAGTTATTTCATACTAGATAAAGGGGCTGAAATCATACATTGGAGAAAAGATCACCTCTTCAACAAATGGTGCTGGGAAAACTGGAAATTCATATGCAGCAAAATGAAATTAAACCCCCATCTCTCATCATGCTCAAAACTCAACTCAAAGCGGATCAAGGACCTAGGAATTAGACCAGAGACCCTGTGCCTAACAGAAGAGAAGTAGGCCCAAATCTTCATCCTATTGGATTAGGTCTTATGTCCTTAACAAGACTCCTAAAGTGCAGGAGATTAAATCGAGAATCAATACATGGGATGGATTCAAACTAAAAAGCTTCTTCTCAGCAAAAGGAATAATCAATTATATGAAGAGAGTCTACAGAGTGGGAGAAAATCCTTTCCACATGCATACCAGATACAGCACTAATCTCCAGGAAATACAAAGAACTCAGAAATCTTAACACCAAGAAAACAAATAACCCAATCAATAAATGGGCTAAGGAACAGAACAGACACTTCTCAGAAGAAGATATACAATCGACCAATAAATATATGAAAAAATGCTCAACATCTTTAGTAATTAGAGAAATGCAAATCAAAACTCCTCTAAGATTTCATCTCACCCCAATCAGAATGGTAACCATCAAGAATATAAACAATAAATATTGGTGAGGATGTGGGGGGAAAAGGCACACTCATACATTGCTGGTGGGTATGCAAATTGGTGCATCCACTCTGGAAAATAGGATGAAAATTCCTTAGAAAACTTGGAATGGAACCACCATTTCACCCAGCTATCCCACTCCTCAGTCTATACCCAAAGGACTAGAAATTTTAGCATACTACAGGGACACAGCCACCTCAATGTTAAAGGAGCTCAATTCACAATAGCTAAACTGTGGAACCAACCTAGATGCACTTCAACAGATGAATGGATAAAGAGACCGTGGTATATATACACAATGGAATATTACTTAGCTTTAAAAGAGAATAAAATTATGGCATTTGCAGGTAAATGGGTAGAGATGGAGAATATCATGCAAAGCAAAGTTAGCTAATCCTAAAAAACCAAAGGCCAAGTATTTTCTCTGATAATGGATGCTGATCCATAATGGGAAGTGAGGGTTATGGGAAGAATGGAGGAATTTTGGGTAGGGCAAAGGGGAGTATAGGGAGAGTAGGGGACAAGGGGGTAGGAAAGATGGTGGAATGAGATGCACACCATTACCCTAGGCACACGTACAATGGCACGAATGGTGATTCTACTTCATGTACAACCAGAGAAGTGAAAGCTATATCCATCTGTGTACAATGAATTGAAATTCATTCTACTGTCATGTATAACTAATTAGAACAAATTAAAAAAAAGAAGAGGGAGATTTTTTTTTAAAGGGCTGGGCAAACTGCACTGGATACTCAAGTGCATGACCAAAGTGGCATTTCAAGTCACTGGGCAAAGACGGACATTTTTCTTTTTTCTTTTTTTTTAATGTGGTGCCAGGGATCAAACCCAGTGCCTCACATATGCTAGGCTCTACTACTGAGCCACACCCTGACCCGTTTTTTTTTTTTGTGTGTGTGTGTATGTGTGTGTGTGTGTGTGTGTGTGGTGCTGGGGATTGAACCCAGAGCCTTGTGCATGGGAGGCAAGCACTTTACCAACTGAGCTATGTCCCCAGCCCTGCAAAGATGGACTTTTTGATAAATGGGACAACTGGGTGGCCCATCCAGAAGACGAAATTTGGTTCATACCTCACACTGCATGCAAGAGTAAACTCCAGACAGACCACGGGTTTGGGAGTAGGCAGAGGAAAACATGGTGAGCCCGGGAAGGCTCTCTGCCACACCCCCAGACGTGTGAAGCAGATGCCTCTGACTATGGTGAACACCCTTCACAGCAATGAAAGCAAAGGAGAAAGGCCACAACCAGTTGGGAGACAGAGGCCTTGGGCTTCTCCTCACACACTCAGGGCTCTTTAAAAGGCCCAGAGGGCTGCGGTGCAGCTCAGTGATGGGGCTCTTGCCTAGCACGTGTAAGGCCTGAGCTCCACCCCCACATGGCAGAGAAATGAAATGAAATGAAATGAAATGAAAAGGACCAGAATATGATAAAAATGGAAAAAGACATGATCAAACCCATCACAAAAGGTGCAAGGATGGGCTTTAAACATATGAGCAGTGTTGGACTCACTCATAATTAGAGAAGCGTAAAAGAACACACCTCTGAGACATCATTTCTCCCTTATCAGCCAGTGGCAGTCCTCACATGACAACGTGGTGTTGGCAGGCTGTGGGAAGCAGGCAGACCTGGGGCTGCTGGTGGGATGCAAACTGAGGGCAAACAGTAATCCCTAACAACGCTACAAATGCCCTCCCTTTGGACTCAGCAATTCTACTTCCAGGTGTCTGCCCTGAAGGTACAGTTCCTACGATATGGAAACACACAGGCAGGGCCATCTGTGAGTCCTGTTTGAAGTTGGAAGACACTGAAACCAATTTCATAAGAAAATGGTAGAGAATCTCCTCTGTGGAGTACTATGCAACCATGAAAATGAATAGTAAGCTCTCTGCCCTGATAAAGAGGAATTTCCAGGATAAAGTAAAAACAAAACAATTGCAAAGCAACCCAAGTACACCAAAGTACAAGGGGAGATGCTTAGTAGACGACCCTTGATGTAAGAAAGAGGATGTAAGAAAAAGTGCACACATTTGCTTAGATGTGCAAAAGAAATACAGGAAGGAAACACCAGGAACGAATGAGCTGCTTGCCCACAGGAAGTGGTAAGGATAGGAGAAATGGGAGGGGTAGTAGTGGGGAGGAGGGACAGTTCTCTAAACACTCGCTTCAGTAGAGCTGACCTCAGCTACAATGTGAGGGTCAGTCTTATAAGTCAACTTGGCCAGGCTCTAGGACCCAGGCACTCAAACAGTAGCTGAGACAGGGCAGTGGGGTCCTTTTGAGATGCGGCGAACATCTGCAATCAGGGGACTCAGCCAAGGTTCATGCTCACCCGCCAGCTGAAGGGTCTAGGGCAGGTTTAGGGATTCTGCCTGGAGATGTGGTGTTGGCCTCCTCAGGAGTTCCCACCTGCGCATCTGCTCCATCTGTGGGCCCGCAGAGCCCGCGACCCGTGAGGGGGTCCGGGAGGCACCTTGCTCTGCCTAGCCACCTGCCACCCCAGGTGGAAGGGGGTCGCCCCGCTGCCTTCTGCACTTGTAAGTTCCACTGGTTCCACCCAAACTGGCCCCTAAATTCCATTCTCCAATAAAATCGCAGGCTCCTGGGAGGAGGGTGTGATTCTAGGGCTGAGGCAGGAAGAAGAAGAGGTCAGCCCAGGACATTTCCTGGTACCAGGAAGAGAGGAAGTGCTCAAAGGAGGCCTGGCTGAAAGGGCACAAAGTCAACGTGAAGGTCCTGAAGTGGCCCAAGCTGGGACCCCTTAAGGGGCCTTTTGATTTCCATGGACCCACCTGGGTAGTCCATAATCTGCCATGTCAGGGTCACCTGACCGACCGGCATCCTTGATTACACCCTGTGGTGTGTGACGCGACAGACTCACAGGTCCCAGCATCCAGAGGTGGACGTCTCAGAGGGACATCATGATTTGCCACAGGCCCTGGGACTGACAGGGCAGAGCTGACTTGCTGAGGAGCAACTGTGGAGTGGATTTTTGCTGCTTGGTTCCTAAATTGTCTTTATTTTCTTTGCAAATGAAGTAAATTTTGCAATAGCTGTGCCCTCTTTTGTGCCCAGGTGTGCACCGCAAGGCTCCAGTGTGGGTGCACTCTGCTGGCCTGAGTGCGGCTTTTCCCTCTGTGTCCAAGCACCATCCGAGACCACCTGTGGCAGCCTCTGTGTGCAATGACCTAGCACTGCCACTTCTTACAGGATGATGCTGGCGTCCCCTGCCGTCTCCTCGAGGCTCCGGTTTGTAAGCCTGCACAGATCAATGACTGCTGCACAGAGCAGGCAGTGTGTGTCTCTCTGGGGCTCCTAGTGGGTCACCCCGGATAATGATAAATACCATCTTTAACTTAAATACAAAGTACTTGGCTGAGGCAGAAAGCCAACTGGCCAGGAGACGGGCTGTGCTGTCGTTTTTAACCACCTCTCTCCTCTCAGCTTCAACTCCTAATTCATTCCTCAGCTTAGAAAATGAGACCCAAAGTCTCCAAGGGGCCTGGAGAATGCAGTTTAAGATGAGCTGAGGAGCCCGGCTGCTCTGGCCACTCTGCACTGGCGGCAGCACTCTCTACCCCTGTGTTCCAGCAGAGGCCTGGAGCGTGCGTCTGCAGCTCGGAGGCCCACGCTGCTCTCCTGTGTCCACCTCGTGCATCCTGACTGCTTTCTTTCCTGCTTCCCAGGTCCAGACTCACTCCAACAGGTGAGAACTGAGTACAGACTCTGCTGGGCTCAGGGAACGCCCCCAGGGGTGAAGGGATGGCTCTGTCCTTGGACAGCTGGGAGAGGGAAAGACGGGGGCCACTCTGCCTGACTTCATAAGAGAAAGAGGCTGACGGGCTCCATGACAGGGAGAGGCCGGAATCTCAGCTCAGAGGAGCAACACAGCCCCCACCTCCTGGCCTCTGTGGACGGAAGACGCGCCCTGGGTGTTCACCCCCTGCTTACTCCAGCCTGTGCCCCCACCCCAGAGGAGTTGTCAGCTCGGGTGAAGGACTTCCAATCTCCCTGGACTTGCCCAGTGCCCACCAGGAATCCCAGGGTGTCCTGGGTCCTTAGAAACCAACCACATGTGCTCCTTCTGGACGACACTGGCTCCACCTTCCTTCCACAAAGACTCTCCTGGGCCTCCGCTCTGAGCTTCTAGCCTCAACGGCTGGTCCCCAGCTTCCTGGTTTCTCTCATATCTCAGGGGCTGGCGGAAAGTGTCCATCATCTGAGAGGCCTTGGGAGGCAGCGAGCGAGCGTGTGAGGGCCGGACGAAGGAGAGTCTTTTGGTAGGAGGGCCAGGCCACAAAGAGGAAGAGCTCAGTGAGCCGCCCTCTAGTGATGGTCTGACCCAGCCTTCAGGAAAGCTCTGAGCCTGAACAGGATGGTGTCCCGGGGGGTGGGCGGGAAGGACAGATTTGGGCTGACAGGGACTGAAGGAACCAGTGGAAGTCCCTGCAAGACTCGCTCCTACCACAAGACTCAGTCACTCAAGGCCCAGGCACTGAACTAGGCTCAGCTGTGCCTGGGCCCCTGTACTCAGATGGCCACAAGCATCCCCAGCCTGATCTGAACACTGCATCTCCTACTGCCCCAGCACCCGCAGCCTCCCTAGCACCCACAGCCTCTTCCCACCCTCACTGTTCATGCCCACCCTCCCCCCGTGCCCTCCTATGTCCTTAATGCCGCCATCCCATATGCTGGGGAGGCACCACTCACGACTTCTCCCCAGCCCCTGTGGCCGGTAGAGGAACCTCCCACCAGGTTCTGCAGCAAGAGGGTAGGTACCTGCCCCAGCCACAACTCCAGCACCCGCAGTGCAGGACTCACCGGATGGTCTTGTCCCAGTCGCACCACAGATCCTTCCCGAGGGCCTCCATGTCCTCCTGGAAGCGGGTCAGGCAGCGCTTCTGGATGAGGGCGCTAAAGTTGGCATCCTGGCAGGCGGAGACCAGGAGGACCTGGTGCACTGTAACACAGGGAGCCAGGAGGTCATGGCCAGCCTCCCGCCTGCCCGCAACAGCCCCTCCCACCACATGCTCACCCCAGGCTACCCGAGCCCCGCCCACCAGTGTGCCCTTGGATGTGGAGTGGTCATGCAGAGCTCCCTGGAGGGGGCTATGGCTTTCATTGGGTTCTCTCCTCAATTCCTTTGTGTCCCCACAGAGGCCCTGCCTACTAACAGCATGGCCCCATGATGCCCTCAGTGGCACTTACTGCTGCTGGTGACAACTGCCACTTGTCCCAAGAAGGCCACAGTGCTGATGCCAGGCTATGGGTACTGGTGTTTCACACTAGACAATTCCACCCTTAAACCCGTGGAAACTGAGGCAGTGAGAACTCACAGGGACTGGACCCAGGCCTGCTGGCTCATGTGCCACAGCGTGGATCTGCAATGCCACCAGGTAGCTCCCCAGGCAGAAGAGGAAGGAGCCAGTCCTGCTCCCTGGAGAGGGCATAGGAGAGCCGACCCTGTCCAGACTGGTGCCTGGGGTCGTGCTGAACTACCCAGCTGAGGCCCTGGACATCCCGTGTCTGCTGTTTGCTGACCGCAGACCACGGGGGCAAACTGAGTGAACTGTGCTTTACCTGCACCTTAGAACATGGCACCCATGCTCACCTGTCAAGAGATACACTGAATAAAATCAAAACTCACCCGCCTCCCAGAGCTCACCATTGGCTCTGGTGAGCAAGGGGTTTTTCTCTGTGGCCCCCATCTGCCCATCCACCAGGCTGGACATCCATTCTCTTGGCCTCTCTCAGGGGCAGCTGGGTGGGATCCCTGCATTCCCTGTCCGGCATCTGGCTGCTGGAAGGCTGCAGCTGCGAGCTAGAAGGGAGCGCTGATGGGATGGTGAAGCCTGGGCACAGCAGGGTTTGGGGGCAGCTCCCGAGGAGCAGGGCCGAGGGTCTGGAGAGGCCATGTGCCCCTGCCTGACAGAAGGGAAGGAGACAAGCTGGGGAGCTCAGGGCATCCATGTGGGCTGGAAGCCCGCTGGGCACAGTGGCCACGACAGGAAACTGGAGTGCCATCACTGAAGCCACCCTCACATGTGCTTTGCCTGGCTCCTCAGGGTCTCAGGAGAGGGGTCTGGCAGGGACCAGTGAGCCTGGCCAGTAAAGTATCACAGTGGCTTTCACAGCAGCAAAAAGGAAACCCTGTCTCTAATTAAAAATAAAAACCCAACACAAAATGCAAGCCCCACCAAACAGTATGTGGAGGCGGTGGGAAGCCTGGGGCGGAGGTCTGAGGAGCCTGGGTGGCCCCAGGTGTGGTCTTGCCAGTCTCTGCTTCGCTGGGACGTCCTCATGGGCATCGATGTCCAACAGGCCTGGGTGGGGGCAGGACACCCTGGTTTCCCTTGGGGGCACTGTTTTAGGGAAGGATACACGGGGATATGCTTGGACAGTGGGCTGGACAGGTGGGGAGACTGGGTGCCTCAAGAGCAGAGGGCACCCTGGTCAGAAGGAGGGTTGGAGTCTGGAGACCAGGTTTCTAAGAGCCGGGAGACTCCAGGGACTTTGGAGAGCAGCGGTGGAGAACTGGTGGTAGGGACGTCCCAAGGAAAGGCTGGCTTGCATGTCCGGGGAGCTCCTGGAGGAGCTCCAGTGTCCAGCCCTGGACACCAGGGAGACCTGCCTACTCTCAGCACAAGACCCCCACTAGAAGGTGGGGTTATGGAAGAAGACTGCCAGGGGGCCGCTAGCCCCTCACCCCAGGTGGCACCTGCCCTACACAAGCTCAGAGGGCAGAGCAGCCTCCCTCCCAGCTTCTCTGAAAGCCTCTCTACCCACCTAAGCTCATGCCAGCAGGTATGTCCCCCAGGGTCCGCACCAACACACGGGGCACACCTGGGGCCAGCTGGGTCAGCTGGGAACACACCTACTCTCCTAGGGACTCATAATTATGCCCAGAGTCAGGGCAGACTTGGGGCAGGACCCCCTGTGGGCTCTAGAGAGGTGAGCACAGGGACATACAGAGGGCTCAAATAGGGCTCACTGAGGAATTCCATGTCTCCCATCCAATCTCATGCAAGGGGTGAGGCTCCTCCCCACTTGTCCCCACCCCTGCCTGTGCTGCCACCTGGAACACCTTTCCCTGGTAAACCGTTTGCCCCAATCTGACCTGTTCCTCCAGGGCTCCTCTAACTGCCCCCAGTTGCAGGAAGCCACCCTCCCTGTGCCCCAGCCACTTCCTGGGCACTCAGGTGGACGTGCAGAGCAGTTTTTCCCTCTGAGAACCACTTTCACCGCCCTCGCCTCCCACTCCTTTCTGACTCACGCAGACGTCATCCTCCTGGCACCCAGCAGATTGTCAAATGAACCAACAAGTGCCCGAGACAGCCACACCCGGCTGTCAGCGGGGGCGCTTCGTGGGGCGAAGCCAGGGTGCCAAGTTCAAGGGACAGGCTGGGCATGGGAGGGTCACAGGTTGCTATGGTCTCCTCTCCTGTTCTGGAAGAGTGGCTGTTGGGACCAGGGAAGGTAAACGTGCCTGGATGATGTGGCCCAGGCAGGGCTCTGGGTGACAGGGCAGAAACCAGCATGGGCTGACACTAGCTGTGGAGGGCCTGTTTTAGGAATCCTGGTGGTTGCACAAGTGTCCTGCAAAGCCAGTCCCCTGGGGGAGGCGGTGATGCCTCCTCTGTGGGGGAGGGGGGTCCCCAGCAGGTAAAGGGAAGGCACATGCTGGGGGACAGGACTGACACTCTCCTCTCAGCCTGGTTGGGACGCATTGTCGGGGGGTGTCCTCCTTCTGCAATTCTCCCTCTCACAGTGTCCCTCTCTGTCATTTTCAGGTCGTCTCCACTGCTGTCCTCTGGGCTGCAGAGCATGGCCATCTGGCCCCACATCACCCTCTCCTGCAGCCTCCAGGGTGGCACAGCCAGCTCCAGCTCCCACCATGTGTGCAAACCCCACCCTGGTCTGGCTGCAAGGTCAACCCTGCTTCTGCCCTGTCTCCAACCGGTTCTTTGCTTCTCAAGGGTGGGATCTGCAGGGCCCAGCTAAATCCACGCCCCTGTTCTTTGGGAATGGAGACCCCCCCCGCCAACCCCCCACACACTGCCCTTTCTTTCCTGTCCTGGGGGAGCCCAGAGCCTTCAACTGGAATGAGGCCTGGGCAGCTACGCAGGCAAATCTGGAAGCAGTTTCAGTTTTCAGGTACCAGGCAACAGCGCTTGGGTTTTTCTTAAAAGTCCCTTTCATGGAGGGAGGGGCAACCTTATGGTTTTAAAGGAGAACAATTTTAAATTAGCTGTTGGGGCTGAATGGGTTCTTTCCTCTTTTTGACTACAAAAGTCCTTTAGGTGGTGCATGATTTAGGAAGTGGAGTCTGGCTCTGTCTCTCTGTAGCAGGAAAGCGCTCCTTCAATGAGCACAAATAGCAGCCACACCAACAGGCTGGGGGCATCCCCAAGCCCAGCCCAGGAGTGGCAGAGCAGCTGCAATCCCCCACAACTGCCTCAGAACACATGGGAGACATGAGGTGGCAGCTTCAGCATCACAGATCCCCACAGTGGCTCTCAGTCTGTGGCGATCCGTGTCTGTACAGGGCTGAGCCTGCAGGAGATGGGTGAAGCGAGGGTCACTGACACCCGGATACCTGGAAAGTCATCCTCAGGCTGAGTCATCCCAGGCTCAGAGCCACTGGACACCAGGGGAGTGGCCTGAGGGGGTGAGTAGGCGACTCCTGCCAAGGAGCCTTGCTTGAAGAACACAGGGCTGCACCCCCTCCGGAACCAGGACCTCCAGGGAGCACCTTCTCTCCAGGTTGGTGCAGCCCCAGGCCCACAGCTCCCACTGGAGGCCGCGGTACCCTAAGGCGTCCCTGCCCCTCTCCTAGAGGGCAGGTGTCTCTGCAGTGGGCTGGGCTGCCCAGCTTATTTGTACACATTTTATAGGCCACAGTGCAGAGGACCAGGTGTGTAATTAATTTATAATAATCAACCTGCTGCCCCAGGAGGAGCAGGTCCAGAGATTTTGCTGGAGGATGCAGGACCCACTGAGCCTGGGGATGACTCTTCCAGGATTAAAGTGCCTAGGGCCCAGAGGGGTTGGTGGAGGGCCCTAGAGCTCCCAGCCCATCTGAGCAGGAAAGTGCCCCCCCCCAAGAGGCTCTTTGTGTGTGTGTATGTGTGCACATGCAATGTGGTGGGTGTGTCTATGGCGTGTGCAGAGGGTTCCTTGGGCCCACGATCTTCCTCGGTGGCCTCAGGGTCTCTGCACCAGCCCACATCTTAATCACATACCCGGCTGTCCCTCCACCATGTGGCTGCTGGCGTACTCCGGGCCGACGAAACCTGGAATATGTGGGAAGTGCTCAGTCACCCTGGTGCTCCTTGCCAGGCTTCTGCTGTCATGCTTCTTCCACTTGGAATTTAACATCCTCTACAGCAACCCCCCCCCCAACCTCTGAGCTTCCCTCTCACTGTCTCAGTCTGGTCAAAGCCCTCCCTCTCCAAGAGGTCAACTGGCCCCTGCCCCCAGGTGTCCTCTTCCGGCCAGAATCTCCTGGGCTGGGACCCTCCACCCACCCTCCAACACACTCTGAGCAGCCCGGGAGAGGCAATGGAGGGAGGAGGGAACAGGCCCTCCTGGGCCCAGGTCCTTTTCTTCCTGTTCTAGTAGCTGCTAGTCCTCAGGATGCCAAGCAGATTCATCTCCTGTCACTTTTTTTTTTCAAAAAAAAATTATTTTAGTTGTAGATGGACACAATACCTTTATTTTTAGAATGTCTTATGTGGTGTTGAGGATCAAACCCAGTGCTTCACGCATGCGAGGCGAGCGTCTACTACTGAGCCCCAGCCCCAGCCCATCCTGTCACTGGTTTTGACCCTCTGGTTCCAGCCCATTGTCCCACTGCCACCCTTCCCCACTTAAGTGCCTGCTCTGTGCTGGATGTGGGGTTCCTGTGCACATTTGTTGGCTCTGTGTTTTGTCCTTGACCCCCACCCACTCCCGCTGGACTGCACTGGCCCTTCTAAATCCTGTTTGGATTAGTGTGGAGGCCTCTACTACTGGCAACCTGGTGACAGGCGCAGCCACACACAAGCCCTGCCCCCCTCCTGCTGCCAGCCTTGGTCCTGCCCACAACCACCTCTCACTACATTCTACCCACTCAACAGCTGCTGTTCATCTCTGAATTTGACGAGACAAGAAATAGTCATGTTTAAGGCATAAAACACAAGTTTAAACAGACTGTCTACCACAAGGAACAAGAAAATATAGACCTCAGAAAAAAGATAGGAATCCCCCTGGAAGTATTTGAGAACAGAAAATAGAAAAGATGTCAGAATAAACTCCACCAATATTCCTCAAAGTCAGAAGGCCAGTGATCAACCACCAAGTGCCAGCTGTGTGCCAGACTCAGGAATCCCAGGACTAGGGGATGGCGATCTCAGGCCTCTTCATCCCACAGAGGAGCAGCAGCTGGGAGACAGGGAGTGGCCTTCCCAAGATCACCAGCCCTGAGGGCAGGCACAGGGATGCAGGCAAATGACTTTAAGTGTGCTCTGCATCCTCCAGAAAACCAGAGGTCAGGCTAGGGCTAAGAGCCAGGTACTCAGCACAACATACAAAAGGCAGTCAGGGAGACGTCAAACAGGAGACCAAGGACCCTAAGGCCCAATATTGTCCCTGACAAAGTTAAATCCCACTACAGAGCAGCTAATGGTACCTCACACTGGTCAGGATGGCTGCTGTGAAAAACAAAAACAAAAAGAAATCCAGAAAATAGCCACTGTTGGACAGGATATGGAGAAACTAGATGCCTTGTGGGCTGCTGATGGGAATGTCAACAGCTGGCTGTGGTGGAAAACAGTATGGTGGCCCCTCAAAAAATTAAACACAGAACTACAAGCCCAGCAGTCTCACTTCTGGGTAAATACCAGGAAGAATTGAAAGCAGGACACTCCAGTGTTCACTGGCAGACAAACAGTTAAACAAAATGTGGTCTTCCCATACAACAGAATACCATCTGACCTTCAAAAAAGGAAATCCTGACACATGCTACAACATGGATGAATCAAGGACATTTTGCTAGTGTAATAAGCTAATCGCTGAAGGTCAAATACTATATGATTCTGCTTGATGAGGTACCAAGTAGCTGAAGGCACAAGGAAGAAAAGGAGAATGGTGGTTTCCAGGGATTGTGGGGGACAGGGAACTACTGTTTAATGGGAACAGTTCCACTTCTGCAAGATGAGAAGAGTTCTGGTGAAGGATGGGTGACTGTGTGACATCAGGAATGGATCTAATACCACTTCACTGTATACTCAAAAATGGCAAGTTTTTGGGATGTGTATACTGGTACAAGTAAATACAAAATGACATTTAAAATCAATGAGTGGGACAGAGACAGCTACTTTGTAAGAAGTCCCATGCAGTTGTGACTCGCAGTGCTTAGTGCATGGGTTCCCCATGTGTCCCCTGCACACAGGGGCACAGCCAAAGGGAAACCAAATTCCAGAGGGAGGAGTCTCAGCATGACTCACAGATCTGGATGAGGAAAGTAAATAGGGTGCAGAGGACTGGAGTCCTCCAATTTAACACAAGGACTGGAACCAACATAGACAAATGCCATCTAGGCCAAAGGAACCCTCAGTACCTGCTGAGCAGTGGTCCTAATCCACGATCTGTTCCCTGACCACAGTACAATAAACCCTGATTGCTGGGGTTTGGGGGGATCCCAAAAGCCTGAGCCAATGGGATTTCTAAAAACCTAATACCAAAAAGTCCAGAAACTGCAAACACAGAAATTCCAGAAAATATCCACAATTAGCACAAGACAGACAGACAGACTCAGGGGTTCAGCCAAAATGCCAAGCAAAGGACTGAGCACACTCCCTCCTAGACCAGAAAGCACAGGATGAGGGGAGCAGGGAAAAGCAGAGTAAGAAAACTTAAGAACTTGTTCCTTTGAGGGGAGGGATATTAATAATATTAACCACTGTTCATTCTGATCAAGAAATAACATCAAAATACCAATTTGCAGAATTGGATTGAAAAACGCATATAGCCACAAAGTAGAGGGAATTAGAAAATAAGGACGTCATCTTGAGAGGCTCCTCAACTTGCAATGGGGCCACATCCTGACGACCTCTTCAAGCTAAAATGACTCCAGGTGGAAAGACACACAACGCTCCTGCCCGTGGAATGGCCTGGCGAAGCCATAAGGCATACCTGATGGTGACAACTGTTCCCACTATTGATCATGAGCTGCCTGAGAGCGGTGCTTGCTGCTGCCGCCCAGCACTGCAGAAGCCGGGGCTGCTCATCTAGCCTGGGAAAGGCCCAAATGCAAAATTCGAAGTGTTGTCTAGGAAATGCAGATCACTTCTGCATCATTGTAAAATGGAAAAATTTTAAACCATAAGTCAGGAACCGCTAGACAATGATATGTTCAATAAAATGGACAAGTTCATAGGCAAGCAAAACACAAGGCAACCTCAATGCATAAGAAGATACAGTTATCCTAAGCAGACCTAAGGCCATGAAAGATGGCCATATTCTTTAAATTATCTCTAGATGACTCATTACCTAATGCAGAGTAGACGCTGTGTAAATAATTGTTACACCATACTGATTAGGGAATAATGATGAGAAAAAGCCTGCAAATGTTTGGTACAGATGCAATTAAAAACACCATGAGGTTAGTTGTGGCAGAAGCAGAGTGAGGATGCGGAGGGCTGTTTATGTGGCGCAGGTTTCACTGGGTGGGCACTGTGGACGTCTGATGCTAATCACCTTGTTGCAGAGTGCAGTCCTGTGCTCTGTAGGGCAGCCTCAATAGGTTGCTTAGCAGCACCCAGGGCTTCTAGCCTTCCCTGCCATGAAACAGTGTAACTACCTGTGCAGTGTGACAGGTGGAAGGTACCAGAAGTTTGGCTCTTTTCCTGTCACTCCCTCCTCCAGCTGCCTAGCCGGCAGCCATTTTCATTCAGCAATGACTCATCATCTGGTAGCAGTGAGACTCACGCCTCACACACCAACCTGGAGCCTTAGTCACCAAATTGCTGTTTAAGGGACTGTGCGTTCTGGGTCTCTTCCCCCACCACTGGGGGCTTTGCTCTGTGAAAACAAAAGCTGCTTTTAATCCTCACAGTACCACAGGCATGATTATGCAAATATGTATCTGGTTGGGTAAATTGCGGACCTCCTCTTCCCAGAATCTGGCTCAGGATAACCCTTCCAACAGTGTGTGTGTGTGTGCGTGCGTGCGTGTGTGTGTGTGTGTGTGTGTTTGTGTGCGTGCGTGTGTGTGTGTGTGTGTGTAGGGGAGGGGGGCGTCTAGGTCAGCACTGCCCAGGTCAGCTGTACTCCAGTCTCGGAGGGAGGGAGGGAGGGAGGGACGCAGGCAGCCCCAGGCCATGGCTAGGCTACTCTGCCTCCCTGCCCCACTGGTTTCACAAACTCTCCACTAACTTGCTGACCTGAGAGTCCAGGTGAAGGGGGTTCAAGCTGGCATACGTTGGGGGGCAGTGCCAGTATGGCCTGATGAGGTCTTTGGCAGGTGTGCAGGGGTCAGAGAAGTGGGCTACCCTTTCTAGCAGTGGAGGGTAGGGAAGGGGGAGAGAGGTGCTGCTGGAGCAAAATGAGCAGCCCTGATTCCTAATGGGGACTGCACTGACACGATGCTCAGGCTTGCAGGGTCCTGTGTGGTCCTTAATGGGTCTCCCTGGCTCCTGCTCTGGCAAAGTGGCTTAGAAGCTGTGACTTACATGATGGTAAAAGTGACATCTTTTGGATGTCTAAGAAACACTGAAATAAAATCACCGTTAAGGAAAAAACCCTAACCTCTGAAAAAGAAGTTCATTGTGTTAATAAGGTCTTGTTAGGGTCAGTAACCCGAATATGGTTGCTGTGTGGACATGACCTTCACCCAGGGGCGACAGTACCAGCCCCAGTGCATCCTGTCCTGGAGTAGGGAGGGCTGTGACCAGGGCGTCCCTCCAGAGGCTCTCTGTGTGTGTGTGTGTGCACATGCAATGTGGTGTGTGTGCCTATGGCGTGTGCAATGTGTGTTAGGATACAGGCTATATGTGTAGTGTGTGGTATATGAGATTATGAGGTGTGTGATGTGTGCGGTATGTATGCGAGTGAGGTGGTGTGTGTGAGATGCCTGTAGATGCGTGTATATGGTGTGGCTGTGTTGTGTGTATGGCATGAGAGGCATGTGTGTTTTGGCATGTGTGTGCTATGTGTGTTTGGAGGAGGTGGTGGAGAGAGTGAGCAGCCCAAAAGCTGCTCTGGATTATGTGCTGGAAACTAGGCAGAGCCCTGTCACCTTCATCCTCTTCACTTGCCACTAAGAGACTGAAGGGCAGGGCTGAGGCACAGCCGGTCTCCCCTCCCCCCCTTTCCCTTTGCTAGTCATCTTGGTTGGAATCTCCTTTTTTCAGGAGGTCAGTCAGAGCCCCTGGTGGGGTAAGAAGCTCAGTCCCTCAGGAGTCCCCTGAGCCCCACCATCCACAGGTGCCATCCCTACAAGGGGCAGACACCCAGCTCAAACATGATGGGTTCATGTGATTGCTAAGTATACCCCATGGGTTCCATTTAAGGGCTCAAAAGGTGTCAGGAGTGTGATGGAGGTGTTCTCCATGACCTGTAGGTTTGTCTCTAGAAGCCAAATATTTCCAGACAAGAGGAAAAGTTTCACTTTTCCTCATGTGCCAGCAGGAAAGTGACTGTCCATCCTGGGACAATTCTCGTGGCTAGGTCTAGGCCAGGGTTCACTGAGGGCACGACTCAGAATGCTACATAGAGCCTCAAGAAGAACTGTGCTCTGGGCTGGGTGTGGTGGCACATACCTGTAATACCAGTAGCTTGGGAAGCTGAGGCAGGAGGATCTCTAGTTCAAAGCCAGCCTCAGCAACTTAGTAAGGCCTTAAGCAACTCAGTGAGGCCCTGTCTATAAATAAAATATAAAAAGGACTGGAGATGTGGTTCAGTGCTTAAAGCACCCCTGAGTTCAATCCCTGGCACCAAAAATAAATACTGTGCTTGGGGCCTCAGGGAGAAGGTGCTGGCAGGCAAGCCCAGGGCTCCACTCCCAGATGCAGCATTTTCATTGAAATTGACACACATGTGGCACCCATGTCACACACTGCCAGATGCCAGTTTTAATTGATCAGAAGTTATGAAATTGGTTCATTATAGAGGGAGAAGGAATCAGAAGAGATTATCCAGTGAGCTCTTTGCCTGCAGTGAGGATTCCACTTGAAACATTTCCCTGTGATGCTGCATCTTCACCATCCTGGCCTGGACTGACACTATGCACACTGAGTGGCATGCACCCATGGAAGGAAGACAAAAACCCAGGAATTTCTTCCTGCAGCTAACCACACAGTGCTGGTAAACAAACACTGAATTGATCAGCAAGTATGAACCCCGCAGATCTGGATTCTGGGATTAGAACCTTCCAGGTTTAAAGCAGCACCATACCTATTGCTATACATTTCCATGATGTCCCTGTATTTATGTGAAGTTCTATATTTCAACAAATATTCAGCTATTCAAAAGCCCCTGGAGTCCTTAGCTTGACAGTGAGGAAGGCATGCTTGCTTCCCAGGATTGAGAACTGAGCAGCTTCACTGCGGCAGTGGTGGGCGGCAAACCTAAGTGAATTCTGCAAAAACAGAAGCTTGCAATGCAGTCATCAAAAGAATCATTAAAAAAAAAAGTCATCAAAATAATGTCCTTTTTTTTCTGATCAATGAATAGGTTTTTGGTGGTTATACAAGAAATTTAAAAAATGCATGCAGTGACATATCAGGTTCTTGTATAAAGACAATAGTAGACAGGATTCTCAGAGGAAAAACAACCTATAATGGGACTTCAGTAACTGCAAACAGCAAGTGATCAGGTTGAGTATCTTGCCTGATTGTACAGCTGTCACAGATAAATTCTTAAACCTGTGGACTAGCATACTTAAAAAAAATTCCATATTGCCATTCTGCATAGCAGACTCAACATCAACATGGAGATCTGGCTGGCACTGAGGCTCAGGAAGAAAACATTGTGTGCTCGTCATTCTGCTCTTCACAGCTGGTCCCCAAGGACATCAATTTACTGATAACCTCATGAATTTGTGTTTGTTCTTCCAAAGATATAACATTAGCGAGACCACTCAGAAAATTGTTAGGATTACAGAACTTGGACTTTCCAGCAGAACATGAATCGTTTTCTTGGTAAACAAGGAAGGTCTTTATATGTGACCATGACATGGAGCTTTATTTACACAAGCTTTAGAGGGTGCAGGCTCTGGGCACCAGTAAAGAACATTTATTTATTTATTTATGTAAAAAATATTACACAACCCAGCTCTCTGCCTTGCTAACAGAAAAATGTTAGTTTCTTAGGAAACTGAAACAGTAAATTCCATGTCAAATCAAACAGATTCTTAAAACAACAGGAGAGGAGATGATTATAAGATTTTGCTTTCCACATACATTTGGTCAAGGCACGTTAAGTGGTAAGATTTATCTTCAGATTATATTATGTTGAAGCAGACTCAGATTTCTATACAGATCTGATGCTCCTTGGTAAGGTTTACAAATAGAAGCCAGGAATTACATAGCTCCTGGGAAGTCCTGGGTCCCCTCTCCTCACAGTGTCTGAGCAGTCTCCATAGACAGGCCCCATTTCCATAAGATGTTTTCCTGGCTATAAAAATGATGCCAATGATCACTCCTTCACCAGTACCAGAATGGTGTGAACCTCCTTGTAGCAGGCACTTCTGACCAACACCCAGTTTGAGGAAAGACCACAAGAATCAATAATAATAACTGCAGGAGGCTTCCCAGGGGCACTTGATTCCTCAAACCAAATAATTTAATTTTCATTAAAAAAGGTGGGTACATCATATACATGAAACAAATCCAATAGCTATAATGGTTCATTTTATGGGAACATCACCAAGGAAGTTGAAATATATAATTTCTTACAGGATTTATTGCAAATTGCTGTTGCCCCTGGGTTTCAGTTGTAATCTGAAAGACAAAAGCCCAGCAAGTTCTGCCATCACACCAACGGTCCCTGCCTCTCTTTGAATTTCTATTCGAGAGCCAAGATAACAAATGTCCTCAAGAAGGAAGAGAGCTGTCCTCATTTCTGCAAAAAAACATCATTTAGCAAAGAAGCACCAAGTGCTGTATGTGACAAGAATCAGATTTCCAGTTTCAGTTGATATCCGGATAAATGGGCTGTCGTTCCAATTCCCGAGTTCGGAACCGCAAGGTGCTTGCTTCTGGAGCTGGCCAACATATTTTGGCCTTGGGAAGCCTGCGCTGGCGCCAACCGGAGCTTGAAGCTCCAGATTGGAGGTGGGGGGCAGTGGACCCTGCATCCTAGGTAACCACCCATCCCCTAAAGGTAGGCAGACCCTTGGCATGTGGGGCAAAATTGCCGCGCCTCCGAATCCCTGGCTCCGCCACACCCAAAAGCCGCTCTTCCCCAGCGGACCTGTTTGCCGCATTGCGTCTGCAGCACTGGTACCCGGTGGGCGCGCCGCGGAGAACCCTGTGGCCACGGAGCCCATGCCGGAAAGACACGGCCCAGGTTGTGGGCCTCATCGTGCCCTACTCACCAAGGAACAGCCAGAGACAGCACCAAGGGAGGCCTCGCAAGCTGGGAGCCATGGTGCGCGGCAAACCAGCCGACCTGCGGATCCCGTTTGCTGCAGACTGCGCCAGCCTGAGAGGCGCGCCACCGCGGGCGGAGGCGGGAGGGGGGGGGCGGAGGCGGGGGCGGGAGGAGGCTGCGGCAGCGAAGCCCTGCCCACTGCAGCTCCTGGGCTGCTGGGCCAGCACCTGCCGCGCCGGCCGCCAGGGGACCCTCAGGGATAGCACGATCAGGCTCCCAGAAGGACATCCCTAAATGCTAGCAGGACAAATGCAGTTCTTTCATTAGGGAGGGCCTCATAGACTCAAGCATCTTTCCCTCTTCTTTTGCCTGGCTCCTGGCCACTCCTGCTTCTGGGTCTGCAGTAAAAGGCCCGGATTTCATTTCCGCATCTACCTCTTCCCGAGATGCCCACACTGGGAAGCCCCTGGGAAAAAAACCAGCCTTGCCTGCCTTTGGGAGGACACAAGGATCATATAAAAAACTGAACAAATGCGGCTGTCTGCAGGATGTAAGAACGGCCCCAGGTCCTGGACGGAACTGAGCTCTTTAGATGGTCAGGTGGCCGTTCTGGTGGACTGGCTCCTAGGAGGCTAGGAGGGTACCCTGGCAGGAAGCTACAAGAGCCTCCAACAAAATTCTGACCCTGAACTTAGTGGGGAGGAGTTTCTAAACAGGTGATAGATCTGTATTGGGGCTGCTCACTTTGGCAACTGGAGAACTGGTTATGTTGGCACGTGAGTATATGTGGGCATGAAGGAATGAGAGAAGGGCTCCTGGAGCGACAGAGCTGCTGTGAAACCCAGGGGATGAGCAGATTTCAGAAGGCACAGGCCTGTGCTACAGGTAGAAACTGGAGTTATCAGCTCAGGGCAGCTGAGTTAGCCTGAGCTTGCAAGGTTTTCCTGGAGTCTGGATTTTACCTTACAGTAACAGCCTGTTCCAAGAAGTCCTAGTAGTGGAGTAGATTTATGTTCATTTTGAGGAATGAACCACTGCCCTTGGAGGGGTACGAACCACTGGCCTGGTACAGTGCCACATCTGTTGTAGCAGAAGCCATGCTCAGCATGAAATATCTCTGGATGGTTAATATTCCTCATATGAAGAGGGGATATAGGGGCTGGGGTTGTGGCTCAGCAGTGCAGCACTTGCCTAGCATGTGCAAGGTGCTGGGTTTAATCCTCACAGCAAAAAATAAATAAAATGAAGGTATTGTGTCCAACTACAACATTATATATATATATATATGAAAATAAAAGGGAACACAGCCAGTGGCAAAGACACTGCTGCCACCTGCTGGCTATGAGCTCAGAAGTGTCAGTTGCCAGGAAGCTGTGGTCATCCATCTTTCTGAACACAGGCTGGTAGGACATGCAGAGCTTGCATGCCTTCAACATGGTAGCCTCAAGTGTTCTGTGAGGTATATGGGTTAGATGATGGGGGAGGGCATTCATTCTCTTGACCTAGCACTTCTTTTTCAACCCCAGGAGGATACACTCTCAAGGGTGGCTTGGTTCCCCATTGATTCATTGAGTCTCCAATATGTGCAAGACAGTGTTAGGTAAACAGGTCCTGCCCTTCAGTTGGTGACTATAGTGGATGACTTAAAAAACCCTCAATGGTAACAGGAATGCTATGATGCAGGAACTACAAAAACAAGGGACAAATGCATCAGCTGCAGACTAAGTGCAAAGGAAGATCTTAGACAGCAGTGGGGTAGACACATACGGGGGTGAGAGGAAGACACAGGCCTATCAACAATCCCCAAACAAAAGAATCATGAAGAAAAGCAAAGGAATATTACAAATTGCTTTTAAATCCAGTAATAAAGAGAAACCCTTAAAAGCAGTCAGAGGGGGAAACAAGACATTATATACTATATGAACACAAATCAGGGTGACAAGCATTCTCATGAAAAATGCAAACCAGAAAACAAGAGAACATCTTTAAGCACAGAAAGGAACAAGGCTTCAACTGTTTGACAGTTTTCCAGTAGTTGCTGATGCAGAGGAGAAGGCTGACCGGGTGTCCTCACTCTCCATGGGCAACTAAGAGGCCAAACTCCAGCCACCATCAGTCTGAATTAGTGATTCTCAAGATATCACGTTTCTAAGCAGTAACACCTTATAGCCCTATACGTTTACAATATAATATAGTTGTTAGAAAAGCATTAACAAACCAAGCATTATCTTGGAAACACTTAGCTTCATCAAGCATCAGATATTCAAATCTCCCAAGGGATTCTTCCTGTTAAAACCAGAATATTGGAGACTTGAAAGTAGCTGAGATATTATATGTCTTCCTATTTCCCCAAAAGATCTCCCCAAATGAGAAACAATTTTCTAAGGATTGAAAATAAGAAAATTGTGTGCTCAGCATCACATGGAGAATTTTGGCACTGCAAAATAGCTGAGTAAAAGAGGTTTAGTCACTACCACCAGAGTATAGTTGCACATTCATGCTCTACCCTCAGCCAGCCACAGCTTAGTAGAGGGCAAGGGTGGACTGAGACAAAGTTTGGGAGACAGAGAGGGACAAGGGCAGAGAGATTACATTATAACACACTAGAAATGAAAATAGTATTCTAGCACCATCAAGGTGAACAAGAGAAAGTCAACTTTATCTAAAATTACTGCTGAAAACCAGATGAAATTTTACACATATAAACCAGAAGACCCCTGCCCCCAGAGATGCTATCATAAATGTGTTAACATAACCACACCAATGGGGACCAGGGATAAGAGACCCAACCTAAGTCAAGGTTAAAAATAACATTTGACTGCGTAATATAGGCTAAAACCAAAAAAGAACTGTTTACAAACGCTGTACTGCAGTTAGTAAATCGGTCTCTCATAGGGTTACGATTTAAAAGCTGTAATGTCCATATGTGTATACCAGGAATGGATAAATAAGTAAGTATATTGAGAATAACAGGATCCAGTTTAGTTTTGGTACTAGGGATTCAACCCAGGTCACTTTACCACTGAGCTACATACCCAGTCCTTTTTATTGTATTTTTTTTTTTTTTGAGATGGGGGTCTCACTAAATTGTTGCTGAGGCTGGACTTGAATCCTTCTGTCTCAGCCTCCCAAGTCACTTGGATTATAGGCATGTGCCACTGTACCTGGCAGTTTTCTCACTATTGGTGAAAGAAGGTAGAAATAAGGAAGGGAATAGAAATTTAAAGCATCAGTATGAACAAATATATATACCCAATGGACCAAATATAGAAACAAATATAGGTGTGTCTGTGCAAGGCTTAATTTTCTCTCTCTCTCTCTCACACACACTTCTTACCTGTATCAATTGAGCCTGAGACCAACTCCGACAGCAATGAGCACACCTTACTGACAAGATCTTGGTTTCTAAATACCACTCTCCATAAAAGGACAGCTTGTTTAAGTCATTCATTCCCATGCTGGAGCAGGGAATGTTCAAGATGGGACTAAAATAGTCTGCAGTGCCAGAAAATAAGTACTTGGAAAAGGACAGCATTTTCAAAAGAACACAGAACCCAACCTAAAAATAGCCCCTGTTAGAGCTGCAATGATCTGAGGAGCAAAGTAAGTAATGACAGTATTGTAATGTAACTCACAGAACAAAATAAACATCTATGAGTCCCAACTGCTATAAATAAATAAACAAACAAACAAATAAACAAACAAGGAGGAGGAGGAACAGCTTTTCCTTATAGGAACATTCCACATAATACATGTAGAATTAACAAGAAACCTGTGAAACCCCTTAACAAACATCACAAGGTAACTATTTCAGGCTAGATCTGTTGATGGATGCTGAAACCAGTGGGCAAAATTTTTTAGGAAATATATTTGTAAACCTTCAAAGAACTCCCTTAATTACAAAGGAAAGATGATAACTTTAAACACTGGAGAAACCGGCAGAAGCCTCTCTAACTTGTTGATCAAGGATAGTATATCCTGCAGAGGATATCCTTGAGTACTCCTATCAAAAATGCATAATCTCAATCTAATCAGGAGAAAACATCAGAAAGGCTCAAGCTAAAGAAGCATTCTGCAAAATAACCAATCAATACTCATCAAATGTCAAGGCCATGAAACTAAAGAAAATACTGTGGAACTGTCATATGCTGGAGGGGATTAAAAAAAAAAACACAATAATCAAATGAAATGTGGGCTACCGGATTGATCCTGGAATAGAAAGAGAAATTCAGAGAGAAAACATGAAACTGAATATTGTCTGTGTTTAATAGTATTGTGTCAATGTTAATTTCCTGGTTTTTGATTATCTTATATTACATAAAATTGTGTTGTTAAGTAAACATTAAAGTAGGGTGAAAGGCATACATAACCTATCTGCAGCATTTTGGCAACTGTTCTGTAAGCCTAAAATTATTGTCAAATTAAAAAACAGTTGTATACTCAACACTGAATTAACACTGCTCATGTGCCTATTTCTTAGCAGTTCTTTTAATCATTCCTAATTACTCAGGATGTTGCATGTGCATGTGTGTGAGGAAGAATCCTTTAACTCTGAAACTAATGATAGTTTGTTGAAAGCATTTTAGAGTCAAGCTAGTGACCTTACTGTGAATGTATTTCTAAGTTTTGGATATACATCATATGTTTATGAATACTAATACAGTTACAGTCTGCAAAGTCTTTGTATTATCAAATTAGGGGAAAATGTCCCCTAGTTATTTGTTTTTTTCCTAGGAAAATCACCTATCCTGTTTCTGGGCATCCTTTCATTTCAGACATTCACAGAGCATGTAATCTAAGTCTGCTTCATCATGTCTTTCCTGGGGCTTAAATAGTGAGAAAAGGGCACTTTTCCCCTCAGGATTGTCATTTATTTAATTTTGGGTACTGAGGATTGTACTCAGGGGCACTTGACCACTGACCCACATCCCAGCCCTATTTTGTATTTTTTATTTAGAGACAGGGTCTCACTGAGTTGCTTAGCACCATGTTTTTGCTGAGGTTGGCTTTGAGCTTGTGATCCTTCTGATCTTCTCAATCTCCCAAACCTCTGAGATTACAGGCGTGTGCCACCGCGCCCGGCTTCAGGATTGTTATTTTTAAGAACAGAATGATTATACAAATCTAGCTAGAACTGCTGCTGGTAATCTTTGCCCTCATGTATAGAGACTCTGATAACCAATCCAGAAAAAAATCAAAAGCCTCTAGACCCAGCTATACCTGAATTCATTTCTCAAGTTTTCAATTATATAAGTTCATTTTCATTTTTTGTGCTTTGGCTAATGAGTTATGTTTCTACCATTTGTAATCAAGTTATCTCCTGACTTACACACTGATCTATGACCTTCCTTAATACTGAAGCAGGTTACAAACATTCCATAGAACAAAAGTAAAAATAAATTAAATAAAATGAAGTAATTTAAATCAAAGTGAAGGTATGACCCTAAAAGATGCATTACACACTGGCAGATGATAGCATTAGCAGCAACAGCACCCCTTGACTGAATGCTTTTATGTTGTAACAAATACTGTGGCTAATGCATTACTCTATCTCCCTAGGAAGACAGATACTTCTCTTATCTCTGTTTTACAGAGCAGGCAGCTGAAGTACAGAGAGATTATGAACAAGGCAGGAGCAGAAATCTGAACTTAGAAAAGGCTTCAGAGGCTGCATTCTTAAATAGTACACTATTAAAGATGAACCAGTTTGGCTCCCAGTTTTCTGGCAGTAAAAGCAAAAATAATTTATAACAGTCAATGTTCCTAATACATACGATAAAGATATTCTCTGATCTGTCAATCCCATCTGTCGTGTTATTAGGGCAGAAGTTCTACATCCATACTACTAGCTGGGAATTCATACAATATCCATAGATCAGGTATATCCCCCACCTTCGGACTAAAAATTCAGGCAAAGATACATAGAACCTGTATTATTCCTGATAGTTTTCTAGGAACAATTAAAACTATTAGCTTTATAAAGCTCATCTCACATATTACCATAAACTTGGTGGCATAGACAATGCAGATTTATTTTATTTCTGGAGGTCAGAAGTCTGACACTGGCCTCACTGGGCTAAACTCAAAGGCTACAATTCTTCTGGTGGCTGTAGGGGAACATCTGTTTCCTTGATTTTTCCTGCTTCTGGCGGCCAACCACATTCCTTGGCTCCTGGACCCTTCAGTCTTCAAAGTCAGCAGGAATGGGTGAAGTTCTTGCAAATGCCATTTTCTCCAAGTCTCTTTTATGCCTCTTCTACCACTTTTAAGGACTCATGTAATTAGATTAAGACTACCCAGATAATCTAGGGTAAGCTTCCCAACTCAAGGTGAACTACTGATTAGCAATATTAATTTTTGTCACATAAGACACATTCACAGGTTCTGGGAATGACAACAGGACACTTCAGAAGGCCATTCTTCTGCCCATGTTAGTACTTAAAAGTCAATACAGATAGAATGCTGGCAAAAAACTATTTCTTTAAAAAGAAATTACTTGTATACTAAGCTTTTTAATCACACATTATTTCCCTTGACCAGAATTCAGACTGGCATCAGACAGAATCATTGTAGAATTTTTAGTCCCACTTTTTTGTATGATACTTATAACATTTCAGAGTTCTAGTTACCTCAAAACATAATTATCTACCTATTCTAGTTGACACAGGTAAATGCTCTTTATTATTCTAATATTATAGTATATGTAAGAAACAATGAACAACAATATAAGTATACTAAAATTTGAAATTCTGCTTGTGAAGATACATGGAAACTTGGGACAATCTGACTGCCTTTTAAAATTCTAAATGAATTTATAAAATTATCTAATATCAAATTAGACTGTAGACCAAAAGATAAACACTGAGGCTCCAAAAGATTCATGAAGAATAATTTTGAGTTTCTGATTTAACTTGGGAAGTGTAGTAATAGTTATCAATTTACTGGTCATGCTGAAAGGCTACAGTTCTTCTGGTGGCTGTAGGGGAACATCTGTTTCCTTGATAATATAAATAACACTTAACAAAAGCTGTTTGATTCTTAACTTTGTTCTCAGAATTATTAATTTAAAAAACCTCAGAGTCATAATTAAAAATGACCTTTTCTATATCTTCCTTCAAATCAAACATAGTAATTTTGTTTCTCTGTATTCTAAGAGAGAATTCCACTTCATCATTCCTTTCAGAAATAACTAACTAGAGGTATTTGTCTTATTCCTACTATGTTAAAAATAATGTCTATTCCATGTTGCAGAGTGGTCCTGTGCTAACTCTGAATGTAGCATTTTAATATAAACAACTATATCATTATTTAACATTTAGGGAAAAAATCCCTTAATTTTAGTGTTCTACTAATTTGATAAATGGAAAAAGCCTATTATCCTCAAGTTTCATTTAAGAGGGTCCTTTCAAAATCTTTTTTTTAAAAAAACATTTTGAAATTCAGTTCTTGGTAGACATATGGGGTAGATACAGTAATAGCTGGAGATACAATGCAATTTATGAAATAAAACCTTTTTCTTAAAACTTTCATAAAGGGCTGGGATTGTGGCTCAGTGGCACAGCACTTGCCTTGCATGTGCGAGGCCCTGGGTTCGAGTCTCAGCACCACATAAAAATAAATAAGTAAAATGAAGGTATTGTGTTCAACTACAACTGAAAAATAAATATTTAAAAAAATCCCATAAAAGAGGAAAAATCTGAAATCTAGCAGTTTGATATTTGGTCTTAACACCCTATGTAGTCCACATAACACTGGGAGGTTAATTCACACTTGGACAATCCCATTGCACTTCCAAAAAGTATTAGATTTACAGTAGAATTATAGATTAGCTGCCTTTATTAAATTTAAGTACATCAAATATAAGTGTTAAGTGGGAAATTTGTAATCAAGTAACACCAACTATACACTGGATGCTCTAAACATTTAAACACTTATTATTATTAAACATATAACTTTAAGTTGAAGTACATATTTGGTACTTTAAAAAAAGCAAGCAATTAAAGAAGTTTATATCCTATATTCCTATCAGATAGGGAACCAAATTAGCCTTTGAAAAGTGTTCCACTTTATACACTAATACAAAAGAACTTATCACAGAACAGGTGCAAGCAATATGATAACCATTTAAATTTCAGTACTAGACCAAAGCACACATGGGTCACCCTTCTCTGTGAAAACAGGAAAACTACAATTGAATGTTTCATACTGAAGTTGGAAATATGCATTAAGTGTATCACAGCAGTGACTTACTTGTCTTTGAGCTTAAAAATAAATGTGCCAATATTTTCTATTTCTATAAATTCAAATTATCTATTATCTTATGGTCCAATTTAAGGGTCTTTTAGACATTTAAAAACTACAGCTAATATATGAACTTAAGGTAAATTACAGTTTTATGTATGGATATCAGTTAATGAACTATGAAACGATATCAATAAACCTTTTCTAGGTCAGTTTTTTTTTTAAAAAAATTGACTTATCAAAGGTTTTTTAAAAATGGACATGACCTTTTTTCTGATCCAAAATATGTAGTTTTAAGTCTCTAAGTAACAAGTTTGAAATAAAGTTTAAAAAGATAAAATTATGGAGGGATATGAAGTAAAATATTTTAACAGCTAAGGCTAGTTACTGAGGTTATTTAATTGTATCTTGCTATTACCATAACTTTTTTCTAAGTGCTGCAGAACATTCTCTGAAGAAGGGCACTCTGATTTCCATGGAAATCCTATAGGATTAAGAACAGAAGGGAAAAATCAACAATGAAATATATTGATTTTGCTAAACCTAATATTCTAGGAAAGCATATATTTAGTTATTAATATACACTACTACTAAACTAATCAAGACTCACTTATACATGAATATCATATGTGTTAATTCACAATTAAATTCTATTACTTGATTTATTATATCAATAAACTCTATTATTAGATTGAAGGATGCCAGATATTATACATAGAAAACTTTTCAGACATTGTTTATAGAAAAAAAGCAATTATTAACAGTGTTTTAACAGAAAATCCAGTGCGGTCAGGTGTTGTCTTCTATCATTGTAAAGCACCTAAGCTACCTTAGTAGACATACATCCTGTCCCTCATTATTTTGTAGCCCATGATTCTTCTTTGTAGAATGTATCATTATTTGAAAATATATTTTTATTTCCTTTTCCTTTCTAGAATTCAGGTTCCTGGAAGGCAGGAAATTTTATTTCAGCTGACTTCTCAGCATCCAAAAGTCAAAAAAAGGTTAGTAGTGATATACAGGGTAATAATTGAGAAGGGGCACATAGAAGCCTTCTGGGGTGCTGGAAACCTTATATATCTTGAACTGGTATATAGACTTTTGCACACATATGTGAAAATATGTACATTTTTGATTGCTTTAAATTTTACAATGATTTTAAGAGTGGAATGGGTCATAAAGAGTAACAAATGTAACAAAATGATTATCTGGGAATTTGGAAATGATCAAGACTAGACTTAACAGATTACTGGAGATAAAAACAAGATGATAGTTAAGATAGAAAGTAAATATAAAGCACTATTTAAATGTGTGGCTGGAAAGATCAAAGACAAAAGTAGTAGGAAATGGTATTCAGAGAAACAATCTAGATGTTAGTTGTGCTCAATGTCGCTGGGTTCTCATTGGCTTCGGAGTGTTTTCAATAGATAAAACTACAATCAGGTAATTCTGAAATACAGAATCATGACTTAATATTATTTTCAATTCAAGTTTAATAATACAGAAATTTAAATTTAGCTTTTGATTTTTATACCTTTCTTCTTGTATACCAAAAATATCAGTTTCTAACATAATTATGTTTTCTATATAAAGTTCCAAAGTGTTGGGGCTGGGGTTGTGGCTCAGCGGTAGAGTACTTGCCTAGCACACTCGAGGCCCTGGGTTTGATCCTCAGCACCACATAAAAATAAATAAAGTATTGTGTCCAACTACAACTAAAAAATAAATATATTTTTAAAAAGTTCCAAAGTGTTGTTACTATGATTTATGATTCTTTACAGCTCTAGTTGTACTTAGAATATGTGATATAGCTAGAAGAATAGTTAAAATGTAATAAACATGTAAATGGAATAATTAGGAGCTGGGATTGTGGCTCAGCAATAGAGCGCTCTCCTAGCACGGGTGGGACCCGGGTTCGATCCTCAGCACCACATAAAAATAAAAGCATTGTATTGTGTCCATCTAAAAAATAAATGCAATAATTATTTTCTTTTATATGGTTATACAAGTAGTTTCATTCATTTCATTTAAAATTATTTTCTCTTTCCTTTTATATTAGCAAATGGAAAACATTTAGGTTTCCAAAGCCAAGAATGAATGTATTAGAGACCTTTTGTTTCTATCACTATATCATCCTCTCCCTGCAATCATTTTATCAGATTTTCCTTCCAGTTTCTTCTCCCAAACAAAAGTAAATATGTGTACCTATACTCATATTTCTCCCTTTTAAAATGTAGATTGCATATATTTCTCTTGATTTAGTTACATAAACAAAATTGACAGAAGTTTACTCCATTAGTGTTCAGACCTTTTCTTATTTTTGTCTAACAGTTAATATGTAGATGTTTCTAATCTTCTGCCAAAGAACCTTGTGCATGAGACATTATATCTGCCAATTTATTTCTGACAGAATGGTGAAGTGAGATTTTGAGATCAAAAAGTAAATACATGTATGACTTTTAAAGGCACTGATGATTTTCCTTTCATTTGTACTGACTGTCCCAACAGCAGAATGTCTACCAATCTGATTGGTGAAAATTTCTTGTCAGATGGAGAAAATCATTTATTAAAAAGACTGTTCTATTCCCTATTATTCTGTGATGCCACCTTCATGCTAATCAAGTGATTACATATTTATGTCATTGTTTTAAAGTTCTCTTTTCTGTTCAGTTGATCTATTTGTCTTTCCTTGCACAAAAATAATATTATCATTTCATAACATCAACATATGATAAAACCAGTCCACTTTATTTTTCTCAAAAACCATTTGGCTATACTTGACCTTTTGTATTTTCATAATTTTGAGAATCTGCTTGCTACTTAGTTCCACAAAAATACATGATTAGGATTTTATCAGGATAGCACTAAATGCATTGGACAGGATGAAGAGAACAGGTATCTTTACACTATTGAGTCTTCTAATCCAGACAGAAGATACAACCTTCAATTTGTTTAGAATTTCTTTAATTTCTCTGTTTATAGTTTTCAAATAGAGGTCTTGAGTCTTTTGTTAAATACATTCCTGGTAGTTGATAGTTTTAATGGTACTATGATTATCTTTTTTAAAAATCCATTTTTCCAACACTATATGGTATATGGAATTGTAACTGACTTTTTTGTGTACTGTCTTTGCATCCAGCAATCCTTTTTAATTCTGATAATCTATGTGTAGAATTCATGGGATTTCCTCTATGTATAGAAATAGCTGTACATACAGATGATGAGTTTAATTTCTTCCTTTCTTATACTTTCTCTTTTTTCTCCAAATTTTTGAATTGTACACTTTACTCATTAATTTTCAGTTATTTCTTTTATGACATAGGCATTTAAAGCTATCCATTTCAGTTATAGCACAGCTCTGTGTCCCACAAACTTTGATATGGAGCATTTTCATCATCATTCACTAAAACATATAGTCCAGTTTTAATTATGAATTCCTTCATTTATTGGTTAGACATGTATTTCAAAACATGGGGTTTTCCTATTTTTATTCTCATTAATGATTTCAAGGTTATTTGTATTATGGTCAGAAATATACTTTTTTCATTCTTTTAGTATTTTTTGAGACTTATTTTATGGTCTAGTATATAGTCAAATTTTGTAAACATTTCAGGTGACTTGAAGAGACTTTATTTTTTCATTTTAGGGAATACTGTGTTCTAAATATGACCAGTTAAGTCCAGTTATTATTTTTTAGTAGTTCAGATGTTCTGTATCATCACTGATATATTTTTTGCTTGCTTTTAAAAAATATTTCTTAGTTTTAGGTGGACACAATATCTTTTTTATTTTTATGTGGTGCTGAGGATTGAACCCAGTGCTTCATGCATGCTAGGCGAGAACTCCACCACTAAGCCACAATCCAGCCCATTTTGCTTGCTTCTATAAGAGAAATATGTTAAAAACTTCCTATTATTATTACAGACTTACAATCATTTTTCCTGGCAATTTTGGAAATATCTTATATATTTTGAAGGTATTTTAGATGTACACAAACTTAGAATTATTATTTATTCCTGGTAAATGGAACATCTCTCTTGATAATTTTATTGCTTTGTTTTTGTGTTAATATAGTTATTTCTTTTTCCAGACTCTTACCTTTTCATATCCTAATACTTCTAGGTGGTATCTAGAAATACTATGTATTTGTAGTTGACATTTTAAAATCCAACCTGTTGATCTATCAAGTCTTTTAGTTCATCTACAATTGTATTTACTGAAATAAATGCATTTTCATCATCTTAAGTTCTTCCTATTTATCCTGACTACTCTGTGTCTTTTTATTCTATTTTTTTAAAAAACTACTCTTGTACTATTTTTAATACTTCAAATTCCTCACCCATATCATCATGGGAGTTATATATTTTTTCTTTTTGTAGTAAAATACACATAAAATTTACTACTTTCAAATGTACAGTTCAACAGGTTCACACTCATGAAGTATGTTAACACTGCTGTATGGCTATTATCACCATCAATCTCCAGAGCTCTTTCCTCTTCCCGATCTGAAACTCTGTACTCATTTCTTCTATGAACAGTTTTAGTTTTTGATCCACTCTGAGTTAATATTTGGATATGGTATAGGTAAAAGACCCAACTCTGTATTTGCATGCTTTTAAGATTTGTTCTTTTAAGTGTTACTCCAAAGATTACTGTTGCAGGGCCTAACCCTGGACCTACATGGAGGAATGCTTACCTTGCTCATTATACAGCAGGGAAGTCCTAACATAGAACACTGTGTTTTGGGGCAAAGTGCTGTCAAAACACTGGCAAGTGCCATTTCCTTGCTCCCCTGACAAGAAGTTATTCCCCTGCTGTTGCAAGGCTGGCCTACATGGCTGTTTCTGGACTCTTGGTGTCTTAAGAGGTGTGTCACCTCTGGCCTATCATGACTGTTATATGTAAATTGAGACATACCCTCTGTAAAAGCTATTTCTGCTGTGCAATAAAGCAGACACTGTTCTCTGAAACTATCTCCAGAGGGGTTTCTCCACACCCTCAAGTTCCCCAGTCAATATCGGAAGGGCAGGCCCCTCAGCAGAATACAACATGCATTCGCTAGTTTATCAAAGTCTCATATCAAACAGCATGTGTAGAAAAGAGAGTTAACACAGCAAGAGAGACCCGAGAGTGCTGTCTTTAGAAAATTCTACTTACAAGGTAGGCCCTTGGCTAGTGTCTGGAAATCTGGATTTCAAGAGGTTCCTCCCTTTTCCAGAAGTTATGACTGCCTCACTGTGCTGAAACTGTTTATATAAACATCTGTTTATGCTAAACAGCTGCTTTCTTTCTGAGTGTAGACTATGGTATGTAGGCAGAGTACCTACATGACCAATCCCCAATAAAATCCTTGGGCCCTGAGTCATTAATGAGTTTCCCTAGTAGATGGAGAAATCAAACACACCCTGTGTGGCTCCCTAGAAGTTTGCATCTGGTTTCCTCCAGACTCACCACAGGTGTCTTTTCCCTTTGTTGATTTTGCTCTGTATCATGTTATAATAAGTTACAGCTATGTGTACATCTATACACTGTTTCATGCTGAGTCCTTCTAGCCTGGGGAATGGTTGGGAACCTAACATAGACATTTTATCCTCTCTTCCCCAACTGCAAGGTGCTTAAAACAGTAAGAATACTTATTTCCCTCTCAACTTGTATATACTAGTATTGTCATATATTTTAATCATATAGACTCTATAAAATACCACTATTCTTGTTTTATACAGTCAGTATGGTCATAATTGTTCTTTTTTGACCTTCATTTCTCCTGCACTTCTGAACCTTCATTTAAATTTACTTTCCTTCTTTCTTGAACACTCTTTAGTATTTTTATTTTTTAAGAGTGTCTCTCCTTCTAAAGCAACAAGTTCTTTCTTTTTTTTTTTTTTTGTAGTACTGAGGATTAAACCCAGGATCTTGCACATGCTAGGCAAGTGCTCTGCCACTGAGCTACATCCCTACCCCTTTTTTATTTTTCTTTGAGACAGGGTCTCTATAAGTTCCCCAATCTGGCCTCTAACTTTTGCCTCAGCTTCCTGAGGAGCTGGGATTATAGGCATATGCCAACATGCCCACTATAGTTTTATTTTCATGAAAATATTTTACTGTTATTCTTGATGGTTCTTTTCCTGGATGTACAATCTTATGTTTGTAAAATTTTTTGATGGTGTCTCATGAGAATGAGCTGTTATTTATTTATTTATTTTGAGACAGGATGTTGCTAAGTTGCTGAGGCTGGCCTTGAACTTGAATCATTGGGATAACAAGCATGAACCATCACTTTCAGCAAGCACATGTTTTTGTTTTTGCAGTGCTGGGGATTGATCTCAAGGCCTCATACATGCTAGGCAAGTGATCTATCATACTAAGCTACATCCCTAGTCCCAGGCATTTTTTTTTAAAAGTGGTTCTGACAAATATCTAGAATCTCTCTGGTTAGTTTCTATTATCTAGTACTTAAGGTAACTTTTTAAAAAATTTTTATTTGTTCTTTTTATAGTTATAAATGACAGTAGAAGGTATTGTGACAAACTATGCATACATGGAGTATAACTTCCCATTCTTGTGATTGTACATGATGTAGAGTGTTTCACTGGTCATGTATTCATCTATGAACATAGGAAAGGTATCCATTCATTCTACTGTCTTTCCTATTCCCATCCCTTCTTCCTTCCCTTCATTCCCCTTTGTCTAATCCAATGAACTTTTATTCTTCCCTTCTCCCCCACCTTTATTGGGTGTTAGCATCCGCATATCAGAGAGAACATTCGGCCTTTGGTGTTTTGGGATTGGCTTATTTTACTTAGCATGATAGTCTCCAGATCCTTTCATTTACTGCAAATGCCATAATTTCATTCTTTTTTATGGCTGAATAATATTCTACTATGTATATATACCACATTTTAAAGTTATTTTTCATTCACATGAGCTTATTTCTTTATGATTATTTTTTATAGTACACTCTTATTCACAAAATAAACTATTACTTATCAAATTCTGGCATAAATAATTTGAGAACTAAAATGGTATTACTTTATTACAAAGAATTCTTATTTTAATTTCTCTTAGTTATCTGGCAAAAGCAATAACTGTAGATCATTTCAATCCTACCTAGGGAATAAATTCTAAATCTGAGTTACAGCCCCTCTGAGAAACAAATTAGTTCTAGTTCAAATTTACTCCTAGAGCACAGCCCTTTGGAATCCCAGCCCCCTACAAAGTCTACCAAGTCTCCATTCCTCTAGCTATAACGTTACAAAAAGTGTCCCTTTAGCTGCTCCTTAGCAAATACCAGGGAGAAACTGGTTCCAACATTGAGCATATTTCTCTGAGGATATCTTTTCTGTACATTAGCCATGTAATTGATCATTATATTGATAGCTCTTCAATGTCTTCAAACAAAAATTGTTTTAAAAAATTTATTTATTGAGCTTCTGGCTGTTCTCAGTAGAAAGTTGGCTTGAATTACCTGGATACCTTATGCTGGAAACAAAAGACCTGATCCACTAGTTTGCAAAAGAAATTCTACGTTAATCTGTAGAAATTCAGAAAATACACACAAACTCTTTGTTGCCTTTGTTCAAGAGGTGGAGCTTAATTCTCCTTCCCTTGAGTGTGGATTAGATTTAGTGATCCCCATTTAATAGTGTGGCAAAATGAAAGACTGCAACTCCTAAGGGCAGTCCACAAAAGACAATGCTGCTTCCATTGTGCTCTCACTTTCCCAAGGGAAGCCAGCTGCCACATGTAAGGACATCCAACGAGTCTAATGGAAAGGCAGGTCCATGTGATGAGCAATTGAAGCCTCCCATGTGAATGGACCCTCTTAGAAGCTGATCTTTCTTTCTTTTTTTTGTTTTTTTGTTTTTAATATTTATTTTTTAGTTTTCGGCAGACACAACATCTTTGTATGTGGTGCTGAGGATCGAACCCGGGCCGCACGCACGCCAGGCGAGCGCGCTACCGCTTGAGCCAAATCTCCAGCCCGAAGCTGATCTTTCAATCTCAGCCAGCCTCTGGATTACCACAGTCAGGTCAACATCTTGAATGCAACATGGTGAGACTCTGAGCTAAAACCACCCAGCTAAGAATCCCAATCTGCAAATTGTGAGATGATAAATGTTTAAGTTAATTAATTTTAAGGTAATTGGCTTTGAATTAATAGTTATTTAATGCAATACTGGTTTTTTAAATTTAGTATTTTATGTTACTATTTTAATTTAAAATCATTCTTTTTATTTCTAAAGAAAATGAAATCAATAACTTAAAATGCTTTAGTAATACTTAAATATCAAAGAAAATGGTTACTTTACCTCTTTATTGCTTTGTTTATTCCTAACTGGAAGCAGAGTTTTTCAGAACAGATGAAGTCATTTCCACAATAGTACTAATAGATAAGCCATTCAGGAAACCTTTATGATTTACTCTTACTTCCTGAAGAGCATCTATAATATGGTCTCTATGCAAAAAGAAAACATTCATGGGCATTTTTTTCCAAAGTAATGCATTCTGAATATGACTAAGTTATAGAACTTAACTATTTTTTACTTATATTGTCTGTTAAAATATAATTTTAGTTTCTACCTGCTGACATCTGGATGCAGTTCAGCCAGTCTCTTCATGATCTTGGTAAAACTACGAAGGTTCAATGTATTTGGAGGTATAAATTGAATAGGTGTCTCAGGTAATAAATGAGCAGATTCAATCTGTTTACAATTCTTCTTAACACCCTAAATTAACGAATAGAATGAGTAAATGTTGAAAATATGATAAAAAGCAAAAAGGGTCAAGAAACTGCTTAGAAAGATAAAGAAGAAAAAAACTTATTATAGTCTAACAAAGATGGTAAAAGGAACTTCACTATACACATACTCCTACCCACAGCCAACCCCATGGCCTAGCTCACTGCACCAAGACTGTAGTCTCTCCTGAACTAATGAACACCAAAATCACAGGCTGGGTCAGTGGAATTATCTGTCTAAAAAACATAAAACTGGAACACGAAACAAACAAATTAGTCAAATAATCACAGGTGCCTGAATGAAAATACTGCAGTTAAAATTAAGCAAAACAAAGCCAAGTGGGGAAAAAAAAGCAGTCGTGAGCAGAGAAAACATCATGCACAGAGAAGGAGAAGGAGCCCAGATGCCCTGGAAAGATATGGACCAAAGGAGAGAGTAGGGCAAGAGCCACAGTCCCAATATAACCCAGGTTTACTTTCCTTCCTGCTATGGATTGAAACTATGTACCCCAAAATCCATCCTAACCAGGAGGTGTGAGATGAAAGGAAAGGTGTTTTAAAAAGTGATGACCAGAGGCCAAGTGCTCAAGAAGGCAGATTAGGAAAGATCAGTAAAAAGGTTGTTGGTGACAATGGAAAGAACAGTTCAAGTAAAATTTCTGAGATTGAATTTAGAGTATTAGGATAAAGGAGATAGGCAATCAAATAAATGGAGGCAAAAAACTACTTCATTGAGAAGTCTAGCAATGAAAACTGCACAAATAAGGATGGTAAATTCAAAGAAATGCAAAGTCAAGTGAAAATTCTATCAGGATTAGGAATAGTTTTAGGTGACTACAAGTGGAAAGAAAAGGTTCCAGTGAAAATGAGAATCACTAATGGTATAGAGAAGGAATGGGATAATTTTTTTTTTTTTTTAAAGAGTGAGCGAGAGAGAGAGAGAGAGAGAGAGAGAGAGAGAGAGAGAGAGAATTTTTTAATATTTATTTTTTAGTACTTGGCGGACACAACATCTTTGTTTATACGTGGTGCTGAGGATTGAACCTGGGCTGCACGCATGCCAGGCGAGTGCGCTACCACTTGAGCCACATTCGATAATTTTAAGAATTAGGAGAGGACGGAATAAAGGACACAGCTAAGCAAAGCAAACAAATCAGAAAATGAAAGAATTTTTTTTGAATGATGGGAACGTTTGTTATTTTGATTATGGTGGTGGATATTTATTGATATGCATTTGTCTAAAGTCATGGACAAGACAAAGTAAATTTTACTGTAATTAGGGCACCAGGAATTTTGCTGGGCAGTGGAGAGATGAAAGCGAACAATCAAACTTTGTCACTTTCCATGTGGTGTTTGAGACCTTGATGAAGTAAAAATGAGGGCATATGATTATAAAATGACTACATTTTATGGTTTTAAGAATTGTGAGATAAGCCTAGCTGTGGAAAAAAAAGGATGATAAAAGTGTAATTCGTTACCTGTAAATTAGTACTATTTAGAAATAGGGAGATAAGATCTGCAAAGGACTGTCCAAGAGCCTAATTAAAAAGAATGAGTTTTTTCTTTGGTTAGATCTATAAACCACTCCACTCCTGCTCCACCCCTACAGAGCAACTGGAGCTGTAATAAAGCAGGTTAGGTGGAGTCAAGATTTAAAACAATTTAGTTTGATGATGCTCTCCTTCCTACAATTCCAGATTGTCAATACTGTAATTGTTTATTGTACAAAGGTATTTACAGCAATAAGGCATGTATGAGACCATTTGTGGGCCAATTAATAACTAACCTTCTGGTTCGAAGGGGAAAACTCACTGTCTTGCTCAGATCCCAGCTGCCTTGGCCTAGTTCTGGGCAATTTAGAAATGCAGGAGGCATTCATTTCTTTGTTGGTGTTTTTCTCCAATTTATTCAAACCAACTTTATTCCCATTTTTGGAGGCAAGTGGTGATGTATATTCTCCAGGAGTTTTAACAAGCCTCACATTTACTGATTTTCCATTTATTTCCATTCCATTCATTTCTTTTACAGCCATCTTTGCATCACTGTTTTTTTTAAAAGCAAGAGATGCATATCTAAAATATAAAAGTAGAAGATGAAAAAGTTCTTTGTTAATGAATTTTCCTCAAACTCAATTCTGTAACTACTGACTAAAATATCTGCTCTTAAAAGTAAAAAGGTCATATACTATACCTGGTACAAGAATATTTATTCAGAATAATTAAATATAAAACAAATTAAAAAGAAAAAATAAAAGTAAGGTTTTTATGACTTACCTATTTATTTTATATTAAAATTTAATGTTCTAAATATGCAAAGTTGACATATAAAAGAATTACAGATTCCTGGTTTAAAGGCAACTGAATAGCCATACTAAAAAAATTAAAATTAATTCTTATATATAGGCACAAACTCAATTTAAGTGGAGGCACTAGTGAATACAACTGATCAAATTATATTGTTGGATTTTGTGCACACACAAATAGACAACAACAAATCCCACTATTATGTATATTTATAATACACAGCAATGCTATGAAGGTACCATTATTCTCCCTTTACAAAGAGGCTAAAGTACAGCAAAGATAAGTAACTTGCCCAAATTCAAGCATGGAATTACTGATGGAGCTGGGAGATGAATCACAGTCATCTATTTCTAGAGCTCATTCTCTTCAATAATGCACTGTTTCCCCTGGTAAATGGTATGTTCAAGATAAACTACACAAAAATCAAGAACTATTCTGTATACCACAAATGACAAGTTGAAGAGTACACAGAAAGAGCTGATAAAGAATAGCACCATTTAATGACTACAGCTATTTGTCTATGTATCTCCTTCCACTTCTCTGGGAATCTCCTGTGGGAGTAGCCCTTGATATTCTCAACAATGTGGTTCACATCTAGTTCAGAATCTCTGGTGCATAGTAGACAAATGGTAATGAAAACTCAGTGAATTTGGGAAACACACCTGTAATTAGTAGAAGAATCATAAATTGAAATTTCAAAAACTTGGTACTTCTGGAAATGAGATCTTAAATCAGCCTAAAATAAGAAAAATAAAAGTTGTTGAAAGGTAGAGAAACAAAATAATCATAATATGAGTAACTGATAAACTTAAAAATGAAGCCTCAAAGAGAAATCCTGGCATACCTCAGACACCGAAGGGCAGAGACCACCAACATGTATCAGAAAACATTTATCTCTTCGTAAGGGTTCAACATTCTTCATTTCTGCTTATATAAAGACATAATATGCAACAGAAATGACACTGACATTTTAAAATATTTCATGTTCCCCTCCCCAATCACAAAGCTTATTTTAAATTTAGGAGCAAATATCAGCACTAACTTGAAGACAAGAGCCTTATGAAGTATAACTTTTAAGATTTCTGGGCCTTAATCACATCATCTTAGAGACTGGATTAACTGATTATGTCCTCTGGAACTCAAAAATGTATCAATTACATCACAACTAAGAAATATGTCATTTATTTCTTGATTCACAAGTTACTTCTAGAATATTCTTTTGCTGGAGGGACAGCACACCAAAAATACTTTTATATATCAGGTAAGTATCAACAGCAGATACTTGTGATAATGGTAAGGGCCCACAAGAAAAGAAAGAAAGAAATAACTTGAGCTACATAGCATGATTGTGGAAATAACAAAACTAGGGTTAAATTTCAGATGTTTTCTTGTTTGATAAAAATACTCCAAATTCTTAGACTATGGTCTCTTGTTAAGAGAATCTGGTTTGAAATAAAAAAGGCCTCCATGAATTCAGATTCAAGTGACTATCAACTCCCAAACCTGGCACATATCATTTCACGTAATTCTCACAATTACCTTGTGAGGTAGCTATTGCTATGTTAATTTTACAGATGAGGATACTGAGGTCTCAAGAGTACTGATCACAAATCTAATAAGTTGTGGTGTTGAATTCAGGCATAGTTCCTCATCTCTGGGTAATAACCTTTTCTTTAACTTACTTCTTTTATTAATCTGAGTGTATAACAATGTATTCTAAAGAAAAGCAGTGATAACATTTATTTTTATAATTTAGATTTTTGCAGTGGAGTGAGAAAAGTAAAAAGCTATGGCATAATAAAGAAAGTCTGAGCATGAGACTCAGAAGATGTACATTCTACCTACCACCTCACTTTCCACTAGTCCAATAAAAATATTTACTGAAGTTCCTGTGGGTTGAACACTGAATTTTACACTGGAGATAGGCAGTAAGCTAAACAAAGATTCCTGGTATTAGTGAGCTAATATATGAATACAGAAAGGCAGTTAATATGCCAAAGAACCAAAACATGCAGTATATGATAAATGATAATGGAGAAAAATAATGCAAAGACAAAAAATGGTTACAATAAAACTGAATAATATGATGCCCTTTATTTTAAGTTGTAGGTGTGTTAAATATATGTACAATAAGCACATTAAAAAATGGTCACTAAAATATTCAGAGTGGTTATTACAGATTTGAGAAACTCAAGTGAAAGTAATTATTTTGGTACTGGGGATTGAATCCAGAGGCATTCTACCACCAAGACTCTTTTTGAGATAGGTTCTCCCTAAGTTGTCAAAGCCAGCCTTGAACTTGAGATCCTATTGCCTTAGCCTCTCAATTGCTGGGATAAGAAGTGTGTGTACCACCATACCTGGTGAATTTTCTTACACTTTCATATTTTATTAAAAATCTTAGAGCTGGACTGTAGCTCAGTGGTGGAGCGCTTGCCTCCCAGGTGAGAGGCCCTGGGTTCGATACTCAGCACCACATAAAAATAAAGATTTTGTGTCCATCTACAACTAAAAAAAGAATATTAAAAAAATCTTAATAAGCATTATTTCTAAAAGTAGGGAAAAAAACCAATAAAACCATACTGTTATGGAAAAAAAAACACCACAGAAGTAGATAGGAAAAATAAAGGAAGGTAGCATAAACATCATCAGAATGACAGAAGGCAATAATCATGGATACTAAAGAAAAGCCAATTATAAGCAATTAAGGACTATATAAAGATGAAAACATCCCTTAAATAGTTATTATTAAAGTAAGGAAAAGCAATGGTGTTCATCTCTAATTTGATAGACTGGTACTGGTTGACTGATGGAAACTGGGAAGCTGGTTTGATTCACCAGGTATCCTCCCCTGGAAGATACCTGCCAAAGGTTCAGAAGAAAAGGATGCCCTGAAGGAGTACTGATGGGTGGCCTTCAGCAGGAGGGAGCGAATGGCATACTTCTACCTGCTAACTAAATTCTTGATTTAAACTTTAAGTAGTTCTCTGAAAAAGGAGTGCCCTTTTTTGTTTGGTACTGCGACTGAACCCTTGGGGGCTTCACCACTGAGCCACATTCCAAGCCCTTTCAAAAAAATAGTTTTAGTTGTAGACAAACACAATACCTGTATTTTATTTATTTTTATGTGGTGCTGAGGATTAAACGCACACAGTGCCTCACACATGCTCGGCAAGTACTCTACCACTGACCTACAGCCCCAGCCCTCCTAGCCCTTTTTATTTTGAGATAGAGTCTTGTGAAGTTGCTTAGGGCTTTACTAAGTTGCTGAGTCTGGCCTTGAAACAGATAACTCCTGCCTTACCTCCAGAATTGCAGGGATATAAGTGTAAACCATCATGCCTGGCAGAAAGGAACATTTAATACTGATTTAATCTTTTGAAAAAATGATCTCCAACTGGCTACTTTTCTTTTAAATAAGAAAAGCCACCAAATGAAACAAAATATTATTTCAGTCTCCCAATAAAACAAAATAGATAAGCACTATTTTCAAACAAACTAGTTTAGAATTTCTCAGTCAACTATTAAGAACAAACCTTGTGTAAACTTTGGATTCCATTTGTCGTGTTCAATTTGGTTTTCTTGTATTCCTGAGAAGTCAGCTCCTGTCAGGTTCTCTTTAGCATCAAACCAGTCTTCACTGATTTCACGGTAACTTCTGTACTCTTAAGATATGAAATATAATGAACTAAGAATTATGAATAATGTTTAACCCTATGAAAAGTTATCTAAAAATATAAATCAGAATGTTGATGACTACCAGTTTTATGTATAAATCCAATGGTTAAAATTAGTAAAATAAGAGAACCAAACACAAATATTTTGAGAAAGGCTTTCAGCAGTCCTGAATAACATTCTTCTTAATCTGATTTGCTTCCTAAATTTTCTTTAACACTGATTCATAGCTTATTAAAAGCCTTACTTTTTTTGAGTTGTCCTTTACTGAAGAAAAGATGATCTTATATAATAGAACGAAAGTAACATCGGGCTGGGGTTGTGGGTCAGTGGTAGAGAGCTCACCTAGCACGTTTGAGGCCCTGGGTTCGATCCTCAGCACCACATACAATAAATAAAATAAAAGTATTGTGTCCAACTACAACTAAAAAATAAATATTAAAAAAAGAAACATTTCTAAAGGAAGTAAGCAATGCTGCAGCTCTTTATTTCATTAAAATTAATGATCTTTTTGGAAGATCAAAATCTTTTAGAGGAAAAAAGTAATGAATAGTAAGAATATTTTAAACATTATTGTTTTCTGGCAACAAGACAATACATTATTATACTGACCTTTATCATCAAGTTTCAGTTGACTAAAGTCTACATTTATATCACCATTTTTAAAACTGTCTTTCTCAGGTGTTGGATCTTGTGTAGGATGACTACTGTCAGATAATAAAGACATCTGAGGATTAAGATAATAAAAATAATATGGATTAACAATTATTATTCTCTTAGTATACGATAGGCACTCTGCATGAGCATTATTTATCCCTCCCAATAATGAAGGTTACAAGAGAAAAAAATCATTATCAATCTGACTTACAGAAGAGAAAACTGAATCTAAGTTGTTGGTTTATGTCAGACATTTAACAAGAATTAGTATTTGTAGCCAGTCTATGTACAGTGACTATGTGCTAATATGACTATTATTGGGCAATGATGGCATACACATACAAGAAGCATTTGACATGATTTTTGAAAAAAATATAAATATTTATTATGTTAACTTTATATATTTAATTTAGAGTATGTGCTTATGTATACCTTCCATTTATGAGAAGTAAAATTTCTTTCCCATTATGTAATAGTGAAATTGTTTTTATACTTACTTAAAGAGAGAGTAATCAAAGTAACTAACATAGGTAAAATATGGCTATGGTAAATTGTGAAAATGGTACATTAACAGTTAAAATTTGGAAACAATACACTACACTAGCTTTCACAAATAACCAGTTAAAATGGAATTCCAACTTAAAAGACATATTGCTTTAAAATCAAAACCACGATTATAAAAATAATGTTACATTTTTTTTGCATATTGTACTTTTTTTTTTTTGTGCCGTGCTAGGGACTGCTGAATCCTAAAGGGATCATGTTTTTCATGAGACAGTCTAGGTTTGTATCTATCATCACACTCAGTTATTAACATTATTTTCTTTTAACCCCAAAGGTTCCAGGTTTGAAGCCAGGTATAGTGGCAGATGCCTGAAATTCAAGCTACTCAGGGTGCAGTTAGATCAAATTTCAAGACCAGCCCAGGCAATTATACTGTCTCAAAATAAAACAGAAAGGGCTAGGGATGTAGCTCAATGGTAGAGCACTTGTCTAGCAATTGCGAGGCCCTGGGTTCAATCCCCAGTATTGCCTTAAAAAATAAAACCCCAGGTTTGGTAATCACATGGTCACTCTACTCATCATGCTGACATCTTGATCAGGACTGAACCTAAATACAACATTATTTTCCTTCCAATTGGTTATATGACTCAAATGGTAATACACAGAGTAAGCCAGTTGAATAAAAAGTAGAATGTGAGGGTTTCTGAAAGTTACAATTTACTTAGGACATAAAATTAAAATATTTATCTTGATGAACTTTAAATAAAATAATCTCACTTGAGAGAGTGTCTTTTTTAGGGCTGGAGAAACATCAACATCAGGTGCACTTTGATTATCTAGTTCCGAATCTGCTCCTGAAAAGCTAAACAGATAGGCATCATTAAAGGATTTATCCATGTTCCAAATGGGGACCAAAACAGAGAAGCCCAAGTTAACTGAATTAAGCAGTTGTAAGATCAAAGAAATTCTAAATTATATGAATTATAACTTACTCATGTGATTCTTCTTTTACCAACTGGAAACAGGAAAAATGAGAGAAAAAAATCTTTGTTTAAATGTATTCCGTCTAAATAAAGTATAATTTTTATTCTTAAAACATATATACATACCCTGGAAGCAAAAGTAGAGAAGGCAGACAATAATTTTGATTCTACTGACAGTGGGGGCAGCTCTTCCAGTAGTATGCCCTTGAGTATTTTTTCTTTCAAATTCATATATCTAACTTTTAAGTCTCCCAAAACAGATAGTAGTGCTGACCCTAATTCTTTCTTAGTAGAATTACTTGGCAAATTTCTGTTGAAAGGTAAGTTCACAAAAATAAATTGTTTAGGCCAAAATCATCCATTTAACACTAATATTATTCACTTAGTTCTAACTCTACTAGATTTAAAAATTTTAACTGTTGAGTAAAAAAAAAAAAAAAAAAAAAAAGAATCACAATAGATGTGTTTTTTCTTTTTTCTACCAGGGATTAAACCCAGGGGGACTTAACCATGGAGCCACATCCCTAACCCTTTTTATTTTTTGAAAACAGGATGTTGTTAAGTTTCTTAGAGCCTTGCTAAGTTGCAGAGGCTGGCTCTGAACTTGTGATCCTCCTGCCTCAGCCTCCTGAGCTGCTGGGATTACAGGAGTGTACTACCATGCCTGGCTAGACTAGATGTGTTTTTTTTCCCTAGGATCAGTACAAGCAACCCTTCCCTTTAATAATCTAGAGAATGTGGTAGAATGTCACACAAAACCCTCTCAATGACTGCATCCTTACTTGGAGTTCATAAAGAAAAACTGAACCTATCTTTTCCCTGGATTCAGCATTCCAACAATGCACTTGTTACCCCTCCATAAAACTCATAAGTATTATTTTTAAATTCTTATTACCCCAAGACAGCTAATAAACCCAGTTACAATCTACCTCTTATTTTGCCCCTCAAAAATGAAAAATAAATTTTCAAAAATAAATTTAAAGCTAGTGATAAATTTCTAAGAAAATACAGACTTAAAATTAATAAACACCTATTTAATCCTTCTCTATTTTCCATTATAAATTTGTAAATGTCACAACAATGGTGATGACACATCTGATAGTGAACATTTAAAAGGTGCATCTCTGCTTTTATGGCTCTCTGCATTATATTCTGACAGCACTTTGATGGCAAATTCTTCTCCATCTCTTTAGAAAGTTGAAATTCCCTTTAAAATAAAAGACAGAATCAGATAAGATTCTATTTCTCTACAGTAATTATATACCTCTAAAAAAAGATTTAAAATTTCTTACATTTCCTTGTCAAGTTTTAAATAATTCCTACTAAAGACAGAGAGGCTACAGGGACAAAAACAAGGACATCAAGAGTCAAAGCTAATCATATTCTAAGAGTCAAGGAAGTAAACAATTTGCAAATTTTTACTTTCTTTTACTAAAAAAAGATTCCAACCTAAGACCAGGACTTTACTTATCCAGAATCAATGGATTGCCTCCCTCCCCAGCTTCAATCAAATTTTGGCCAAGATTTTTTAAAAGTTAATGAGCATTCTGGATTGAAATTGTTCTTAAATATATTACTTTAATAGAAAATAAACACAATGTATATTTTTCTTAGCAATTAAGGATCCTTAATATAAGCAAATTGTCTACTGTGATATCAAACCAAAAAGTTCCAAGTAACTTTTTTTCAATGCTGACAGTTTTCAGACATTTTGTTACTAGTTGCCACTTCCAGCTGTCCTCGACGTCAATTCTTGTATTTACTTTAGTTGAGATACCAAATTCAACTCATTAGAAGAATGAAAAATTAAATGACTTCAGAGCATAGTAATTAACTTGGCCTTTCTCTCTTTCCCATCCCACTTTCTGGTTCTCCACTGTGTTAAGTAGTAAGTGCGAAGTAATTATATGATGAATTAAGATTAAAATACTTTAGTGAGTGTAGCTATTAACTCCTTTATGACATTTGATTTATGACATTTGATTTATGACATTTGATTCAAAAGGTGCTATTTTGTTTTGGTTTATAGGGGAATAATAAATTTATGACATTTGATTCAAAAGGTGCTATTTTGTTTTGGTTTATAGGGGAATAATAAGAAAAACCAGAAAATTAAATCAATGTGGATTTAGTTTGAATAAGGAAACATAAATATGAGTTTTGGAAGGAACTATCAAGACTAAATTCTCATTAAGTAAAGAGTTTTAATATCTCATACTGTTTCAATATTATTCATTAGCAGACAAATGGCTAAGATAGGTAACTTATTAAAAGTTCCTTTTAGATATAATTCTAGATGGCTAAGTATGATACACAGAAAGCAAATACTACTTTAGACTTTTTTCATGTTTAAGACTACAAGTTATACATCTGACCTACCTCTCAGGATGTTTCTTTAAGTCTATGATATCCAATGTTTTTCTTACTTCCATAGAATCCTAAAAACATAATTTAAAATTAAATTATAAAGATATGACAAACAAATCATGTTATATCTGGAGTTTCAAACTGATAAAATGTAAAACTAAACTTCAAAAGGTCTTTGTGGCAATAGCTACCCCCAAATAACAGGGCTGGAGGCAATTTACCTACTCATTCCTTTTATATTTTTTCACAAAGGCCTCAATATGACATAATGAACCACAAACACTTATATTAGCATGTGTTTTATAAGGTAAAATTTATAAAGTAAAATAAAATTTTATTATCATACTGATTTTACCTTATTTAGGAAATTTCCATCTGGCTTTAAACCATCAACTGAGAGAGATCTTCCTGATCCTTTTGTCAAAACCACCTGTGTGTCTACACAATCTTGACTGCATGACCAGTCTGTATTACAAGCCACACTTGTTTGTTTTCCACTCTGCCATCCGCCAGGCCATTGTTTATTCATCATTGTTATCTCTGTGTTGCTTGATGTAGATACTACAGGAGATCTTGCACTTGTTGCCCTGCTGGTTGTGAAACAAGCCCTAAAATCAGTGCTAACATCCACTGTCTGATTAACTGTGACTGTACAACTTGCTGCATCTGACACTGATTTAGGACATGTTCCTTTCCTATCAGGAGAGCATATTTTATTTGTAGTACTGTTGCTAACAACTTTTAGGGAACTATCCTTTTCCACTGCCTGATTATCTTTGACTGCAATTCTTGGTAGTATAACAGAGAAACCCAAGGCTGGCTCAGGGTTGCTTTGTAGGCTTTTATAATGTGAATACCCACAGGCAGAAATGACTGAGTCATCAAAAACAGAGGCCCAGGAAGTCTGGCAACCTTTACAGGATTGGAGTAAAGACTCCAAAGCTTTGTTCTGAGGTAACTTGGTAGGATTTTCAAGATGCTGTGATACTTTGTTTTCAATAATTGTATTTCCACAAAGATCTTTACTTTCAGGTATTTGAGATTTCATTTTCTCAGTATAAATCTTAGTTTTGAGTGTTTTTTGAGGATTCAAGAAACCACTCTTAGGTTGAGATTCTTGGTTTCCAAGAGAATTGTTTCTTTGTATAAGATGATCAAATACCGTGTGGTACATTAAACTAGTCTCTTGTTCCTTCCACTTTTCATGCTTTGATTCATGATTTTCTTTTATCATGACAGAATTCTGAAATTTAGAGACATGAGGTGAATATTCTTGTGCAAAAACATTAAGTGAATCCAAAGAAATAATAGAACTACTTTCCAACTTAACATGATTATCTTCTATATTGCTAACACATTTAACTTCATAACCTGAATTTCTTAATTCAACAACTTCCAGATTAGATATACTTAATGTTTTGGCTCCATCAAAAGATAAATGGCTACTTATATATTCTTGTTCTTCTGCACTGTGATATTCCTGCTGTGAGTCTTCATCTATATCATACTTTTGCATATCTTCAGCAGTTTCTTTATAGTCATCATCTGAAATCTTGGAGATTTTTTCCAAGCCAACAGTCTCCAAAATATCAAAAAATATCTCTTCTCTTTTTTGCTTTTCAGGATCTAATTCTGAATTTAAAAGAGCAAGATTTTCATTTAGCTTTGACTCTGAATAATGTATAGAGTATGTCTCATTCAAAAAAGCATAGTCAATACTGTCTTCAAACTCACTTGACTGGGAGTGAGTACTCCCTACATTGGTATCTTGACTTGCTGAAAAATATGACTCCAATAAATCTGTTTTTTCAATACTGTTGATTTCTTTGTTAGCTCCTTGCTTTAGCGTATTCCACTCATCATCAGGAAGAATAGATTTGACTTTATTACAACCGTTGGAAGAAAATAATACATTTTCTTTCTTAGAAGATATACCTGTCAAAAAAAGAACAAAATGTAAACATTTTGAATTCAACATTACTGAATCTAAACACTAGAAAAAACACTTAGACATGATTTGGTCCAAGCTCTTCCCAAAGTAGGAATGTTTTATATTATCCATGACAAATAACCCTGTGGTAGTTGATACAAACTGAACTCCAATCCCCAATGTGGTGGTATTTTGAAGATGAGACCTTTGGAGGTAACCAGATTTAATCAGTACCCTCATGATAGGATTAATGCCCCTTTAAGAGACAGAGAGTTTACTTCCTCTTTCTTTCATGTGAGAACACACATCATGTGAGGACACCATAAAAGTACTGTCTTCAAGCCAGGAAGAGATGCCTCATCAGACCCTGACCATGGTGATACCTTCATTTCAGATTTCTAGCACTCAGAACTATGAGAAAATACATTTCTGTCACACTTCTCAGATTAAAAATTTTTATGATGTTAGGACAATTCAAACCAACAGAGAAACCACGATTCTCCTTGAATTCTTTAAGGGGCAGGAGTTTTCTATTTATAGGGCAGCCACTGTTTGTTAAAAACTTTTTTCTCATAAATGTATTTAATACATTTTTGGGTACCTCCTGGTGCCAGTCCCGAGCACCTTATTGCCGCAGTCTGGCTGGGCACAAATCACAAGCCATTCAAGCAGGAACAAACTTTATTTCCGAATTCCCGAGAATGCCATGCATGTGGCCTTCTCCTGGGACACACCACACACAAACCGGAAAATCCCTCCTCTGGCACTTCCCCACCAACACGAACTCCCCAGGAATCCTGCGAGAACTCCAAAGTACAGCAAGTCCAAAGTAGCTGGCACCTGAGGCGGACAGCAGGGGTCTAATATACAATTGAATACACAGCTTAACATAACCATCATCATCTCAATGGCTTGCTGGCGTCACCTCTCAACCACTCCATTCGGCTATGGCTCTCAGCATCTCCCCCCTTCTGTTTAATTAAACACCAAGCATGTGGTTAAGGGACCCTGCCTGTTTTAGGTTGTCCAATTCTACATATGGTCCTTACCCGTCATCGGATGAGCTGACCTCAAGGCGTCAGCCTCCTGCCTTAGGTTGGTACCATTGCAATTGGATCATACCCGTCATTGACTATTGGTTCAGCATACAGCCATACTTGTGGATAGGCCTTTGCACCATTGGGGGGGTGAGGTTCTTTGCCTCACCTCTGTTGGCCCCCAAATTTGACCTTGGTGCCAGTGGGGGGGGTGAGGTTCTTTGCCTCACCTCTGTTGGCCCCCAAATTTGGCCTTGGTGCCAGTGGGGGGGGGGGTGAAGTTCTTTGCCTCACCTCTGTTGGCCCCCAAATTTGGCCTTGGTGCCAGTGGGGGGGGGTGAAGTTCTTTGTCTCGCCTCTGTTGGCCCCCAAATTTTAGCTGAAACGACCATCACAAGCAGAAGGGAGGAGGATACAGAAATGCCACGACACCAAGCCAATTGACGGCTCCTCTGGAAAAATTATACCACCGGTGACACCATTAGCAAAGATACTCCAGCACTACCACAATTCGCTGCACCAACAGATAGTTCACAATGCATACAAGTGATAGTCCAGGCAAGTTCTGCAAGCAGTTCAAAGCAGAGGAATCTATTAATATGTTCATTTCCTCCCAAAGTAAATGGACTCCTTGAGCATCACTTGTTGAGTTACATTATTCATTGATGCATCAATTTATACAGTTTGTTGTGATAGCTATCGCAGAAGCTGTAGTTTGGTTTTATCTTTGTCTTCACCGGCACTGGGATGAAGATAGGAATTCTGGCAATGATGGCTAAAAAAAAAATTATGTAACATTCCAGCAGGCACTAAAAGAAAGCAATTTTCTAAACAATTTAGTATCCTGAATAGAAACAGATATAACGAAAAGGAAAGGTGAAAGTAAACAAACAGATCTGTTAACCTCCTTATTTGTTCACATATTAAAACAATCCTCAACAGCTGTTTACCCAATTTAAATTAAACCATTTAAATCACGTGAATAAAAAAAATTTGGATCCATTTTTTCATGAGCGCTCCTCATATATGATATATGGACATACGCACATACATACAACACAAAACACAAGTGTGCACACATAACAAAAGCACATAAGGCAATAGAAAAGGCCTTGTAGCTTTTCACAGATGAAATCTCCATTGCAATGTTTAAAAACTCCACAGTCAAAAAATAAAACTGATCAGAAGAACATTAACCTAGGTCTGTATGAGCTAGAACTTTATGATGTGGGAAAGGGCAATAATAAAATAGATATTGAAAAAGACATCCTGGTTACCACCTGGGTTTGACTCTTTTTTGGATATCCCAAAACTTGCATAATGGGTCTGAAGGTATTCCCACAAGCAAGCCCCAAGGTTTTTTACATTTGAAATAGGCTTTAATGGTGTTCATTATCCATTAGCCTCCAGGTGTGGGAGAACCACTGTTGCAGATATAAGAATAGACAAGCTGGAGCTCTGGATATCAGCTGTTATGGATTTGAGTCAAATTATCTTCTTTTTGGTCTGTAGAAATCACTTTGGTTAGTCTCTCTGGAATCCAAATCGGCTGCTGTTCTCCCTGTGGAAACAACACATAAACAGAACCCTGATTCCAGACAATCACTGGGTCAGAACCTTACCATTGTCCTGTTAAAATACCCTTCCAAAGTACCTTAGGCTTATGTACATTTTTTGGATACATATGCCTTTCCGCAGCACTAAGCCCTGATGAATCCAAATTTAAAAAGTTTAGAGTAAAAAGAGTTAAGTTTATCTTTGGGGATAGATATATACCCCTTTCCAATTCCCTCTTTTTATTTAATAAGTACATTTTAAAAGTTTGATGAGGTCTTTCAACTATGCCTTGTCCTTGTGGATTGTATGGGATTACTGTTATATGAGTAATGCCAAATGATGAGCAAAATCATTTAAAAGAGGTAGAAGTATAACCAGGACCATTATCTGTTTTTAACTGTTTTGGAACGCCCACAGTGGCAAAATTTTGTAACCAATGAGCTATAATATCTTTGGTTTTTTTATTTATTAGATATTTTTATAATATCTTTTAGTTTTTTCTCTGGCATGAAGGGAGCCCATCAAAAATCCGGAAGAAGTATCAACTGTAACATGCAAATATTTTCATTTTCCAAATTCTGGCAAGTGTGTGACATCCATCTGCCAAATATGGTTAGGTATCAGTCCTCTAGGATTGACTCCAAGATTAACTTGTGGTAAAAAGGTCACACAATTTTGACATTGTTTTTGTCTAGCTTGTTCCTTAGTTATTTTAAAACGCTTTTGTAAATTATTAGCATTGACATGGAACCTTTTAGGAAAATTTGTAGGTTCTTCTAGTGTAGAGAAAATATGTATGTCATGTGTAGTTTTATCTGCTAAATCATTGTCCAAACTAAGGGCTCCAGGCAATCCTGTATGTGCCCTGATATGTCCTATAAAGAATGGATCTTTTCTGTCCCAGATTAGACTTTGTATAGTGGAAAACAAAGAGAAAACAGTAGAGGAAGAGGAAATCCTACCAGCAGCTTCAAGGGATACTATAGCATTAACTATATACTGACTATCAGAAAATAAATTAAATACAGAATCTTTAAACATCACAAAGCTTGTAATACTGCATTAAGCTCTACCTTTTGAGCTGATTGTTTGGGGACTAAAAATGTGAAACTTTGATCAGGGGTAACTATTGCTGCTGTACCATTATTTGACCCATCAGTGAATATATTTGGAGCATTCATGATAGGTGTTTTTCTTGTCATTTTTGGAAAAACTACAGGATGCAAAGACCAAAAAGACAACAAAGGGTTAGATGGTAAGTGGTTATCAAAGGAAACATTAGATTTACACATGATTATTGCCCAAGTATTTAACTCATTAGCTAACTCATCAATTTGATCCATAGTATATGGAGTAATAATTTTATTGGGAGAAATTCCAAACACTCCCTTTGCTGCTTTTATTCCTTTGAGTATTAATTGTCCTACAGCCTCAGGATACCTAGTAAGAATAGTGTTAGGAGAATAAGATAAATGTATCCACAATAATGGACCTTCTTGCCAAAATACTCCTGTAGGAATATTTTTTGTTGGTATTACAATAAATAATAAAGGCAAACATATCAATTCTATCCAAATGCATATTTTTCATATATGGTTCAATAATTTTTAATACCTTTCTTGCTTCAGGCATTAACATTTGGGGTGAATTTGGATCTGATGGACTTTTAGGATATCAAATAAAGGTCCCAACTCTCCCGTTGGTATGCCTAGATAAGGCCTTATCCAATTTATGTCTCTTAATAACTTTTGAAAGTCGTTAAGTGATTTGAGTTGATCTACTCGTATTTGAATTTTTGGTGGACAGACCATGGTTGAGGATAATAGAACTCCTAAATAATTAATTGAAAAATTTAATTGTACTTTATCTATTGCTATCTCTAGATTATAATTTTTTAATAAATTTGTAAGTGTGGCATAACATTCTAGCAATGTGTTTTTATCTTTATGTGCTAATAATACATCATCCATATAGTGAAATATTTGTATTTCAGGATTTTGATTTCTAAGTGGCTGGATTGCTTTGTTAACATAAATTTGACACATAGTTGGGCTGTTAGCCATCCCTTGAGGGAGTACTTTCCATTCATATCTCTGATCAGGACCTTCATGATTCAGTGCAGGGACAGTAAATGCAAAACATGGACTATCCTCAGGATGAACTGGAATTGAAAAAAAACAATCTTTAATATCTATAGCTAAAACATATCAGGTTTTTGGCAAAGCAGACAATTGGGGAATCCCCGATTGAGCAGGTCCCATAATAATCATCTCATTATTAATGGCTCTTAAATCTTGCAATAATCTCCATTTACCAGATTTCTTTCTGATGACAAAAATGGGAGTATTATGGGGAGATATGGAAGGTTGTATATGTCCCTCCACTAATTGTTGTTTGACCAGGTCATGGGCTGCTTGTATCTTTTCTTTAGTCAGGGGCCACTGAGGAACCCATACTGGTCTTTCTGATTTCCAAGTAATTTTTATTGTCTCAGTGACCCCTTCTGAAAACCCAAATCCATGTCTATTTATTCCTTGATCTATTTGAATTGGTGCTGCTATACCTTGTTCTTCTTCTCCTAATCTTTTTTCTTTCCTAAAACCTTGTCTAGCCCTAATAGTGGGCACATTTGGATTGATGTTATTTGTTAATGTCAAACCTAATTGATCTAGGACATCTCATCCCCATAAATTTATAGGAAGATCATCCAATACATATGGCTATATAGTTCCTTCACATCCTTCAGGATCCTTCCAATCTAATACCATTGCACTTCTATGGGGATTAATTGCTACTCCTAGGCCTCGAAGCGTTTGAGTGGCCTGTTGTTATGGCCAATGTTTCGGACATTCTTGACGAGATATGATGCTAAGGTCTGCACCTGTGTCCAGTAGCCCATTAAATTCATGTCCTTGAATATTTAGTTTTAGCATTGGGTGAGAATCTAAGTTTAAAGACAGCATAGCCCAATCTACACCTGTGGAACCTAATCCCTTGGAACCTCTTTCTACAGTACGACTGGAAAATTTATCATGCAGGCTGGGTATTGTTAATAACTGTGCTATTCTATCTCCCGGTGAAATTACTGATATACCTGTTGGAGAACTAGCGATAATTTTTATTTCACCTTCATAATCGAGATCAATTACCCCAGGACTTATCATCAATCCTTTTAGTGTAGAAGAACTGTGTCCCAATAATAAGCCTACTGTTCCTTAGGAAAGAGATCCTTTTACTCCTGTAGGAATGATTTGAATTCCCATCTCTGGAGTTAGTACTGCTCTGGCAGAGGCACAGATATCCAACCTTGCGCTCCCTCTGGTTTGTCTGATGAGGAATCTAATGGATAATGTGTCCTGGGCACTACCCTGATGATGTTGCTGGGTTCCTCCATTGCCCCATATATTTGTGGTTGTGGGCCCTGGAGCATTGGGCCCCCCTGTCCGTTTTTTACCAATAAAGCCCGATGCTTTTCTCCATGATATCGTGGGAAAACACCTGGTCCTTATCCATTTTTTGATAACGGAGTACCCTCTATGGTGGTTTGAGAATGGCATTCATTAGCCCAATGTCTACCTCTACGGCATCGTGGGCAAATACCCGGTATTCTACTCCTTTGATACCTAGCTTTGTTAAACCCTCCTCCTATGGGGCAACTCCTTTTAAAATATCCTGTTTATTCATAATTGTAGCATGTTTTCGGTCTAGCATCTAAAGCCTGTTGTACTGTAGCTGCCAAGATTTGCCCTTGTTCATTAATGTCTCTACATAATTGAATATATGTGTTTAAATCTCCATGTTTCCATGGTCTAATGGCCTCCTTGCAACATCTGTTTGCTTGCTCAAAGGCTATTTAATTAATGGCATTGCTTCCTCTGTATCCCCCAAAACTCTGGTAGCTATTTGAATAAGCCTATCTACAAATTCAGCGTAAGTTTCATTAGCTCCTTGTATTACTTTAGATAATTGACCTTATAAATCTCCATGTCCTTGTAAAGTCTTCCATGCTCTAACTGCTTCTGCAGCAATTTGTGAGTATATAGTAGGATCATATGCAATTTTTTACAGCTGACCCTCATAAGGTCCTTTTCCTAACAACATATCTAGATTTCTCTGAGGATAACCAGCTGCTACATTTCGCCTAGCCACTCCATGCAAAATTCCTCATTGGCAACCTTCCAGGTATTGTCCTCCATTTAGCACAGCCTTACACATACTAGTTCAATCTGCTGGCGTCATGTTCAAGTTGGTAATGAATTCGACCAAGCTTATAGTGAAGGGTGCTTGAGGACCATAGGTTGTTACAGCCTCTTTTAGCTGCTTCACTGTTTTGAAATCTAATACATGGTGAATTCGCTGCCCTCCTGCCTGTTCAAATACACGGCATGCTAATCTTTGAGGTCCTGTCTAAGGATCCCATCAATCAACTACGGGGGTTGAGGGCCACTCAGCATATGTTGTCTCCATAGGTGGAGCTGTTGGTTGGACACTTACACCCTCTGGTGATAGAAAGGTTTTAGTAGCAGCCTCCTGTTGTAACTTTTCCCCTGATGGCTTTTTCTGCTCTAAACTTTCTTCCCCTTTCTGACTATCTTGAGAGGCCTCCTCTTTTTCCTGATCTAATATGTCTTCTACCATAATCTGAACTGAAATCTTTGGACTAGGCATACAAAATCGTATCATCACCCACAATGGCAATGTGCCAACTGGCAGAGTTCCTGGGTTTTTCTTTTCCCTGTCCCTTCAATCTTCACCATGATGGTCCCATTGTGATATATTCAACAACTCCTCCTTAAAAAGCCATGGGCTACATTTGTATTGTATCAACGTATGCCCTGACTGTTTTTGGTTTTACTGGGGTGCCTCCTTCCTCTAACAATTTACTTAACATTCTTTTGGTTTGTTTTTTGCTAATTTCTGACCCCATATTTCTGCTACAAGGATAACGCAACTCAAACAGATAACTCAAAACAAAATTGAATCAAAATGAAACAAAAATGGAACAAAAAACATATCAATTTTCCTATTTTTTTGAAATGTATATTCGTGGTCTATCTCTATCTCTTCCTCAGGGCCGAACAACTTCAACCCTTGAGCCAACCATTTTTCCCAGTTTGCCTGAGAAAGTTCTAGGGATAGGCAGCTTGAAACAAAAACAAAACAAATCAAAACAAGAACACATTGTTTTTTGAAATGGTCACCCATTCTCTTGCCTTCCCTCAGGGGCGAGCAATTTCACTTACCTCCGAGCTTCAGGCGTTCCCCGCACAGGCCACCAAAAGCCGCAGTCTGGTTGGGCACAAATCACGAGCCACTCAAGCAGGAACAAACTTTATTTCCAATCTCCTGCGAATGCCATGCACGCGGCCTTCTCCCGGGACACACCACACACCAACTGGAAAATCCCTCCTCCAGCACTTCCCCAACCAATGCGAACTCCCCAGGAACCCCCACGAGAACTCCAAAGTAGAGTGAGAACTCCAAGGTAGCTGGCACTTGAGGCGGACAGCAGGGGTCTAATATACAATTGAATACACAGCTTAACATAACCATCATCATCTTAATGGCTTACTGGTGTCACCTCTCAACCACTCCATTCTGGCAAAAATGTCATGCTTCATTCCGACTGGGCTATGGCTCCCAGCACCTTATAAAAGGAAAAGCAGATAGAGGTGCTGCCCCCATATTAATGGCTTTCATAAGGGTCACAGATAAGCATATAAAAATACAAAAGTTAAAAGTACTGATAAGAGTTAACAGAGCAGGTAAATTTGAGAAGAAAGGATTAGACTTCAGAGGAACCTTTACATTATAAAATTGTTTTGTGTAGGCTGTGGTGGGACATGGCTGTAATCCCAGTGACTCAGGAAGTTGAGAAAAGAAGATCCCAAGTTCAAGACCAGCCTCAGCAATTTGGCAAGGCCTTAAATAACTTAATGAAACCCTGTCTCAAAATAAAAAATAAAAAGGCCAGGGATGTGGCTTGGTTCAATCCCTTGTACCAAAAACAAACAAACAAAAAGTTTTAAAATGATATAGACAAAATAATTTTAGGCATATCCAACAGTGAGTACAGTTTGCTGTGTAAAACACGGAATTTTCAAGAAATTGTAAGCCAACTGGCCTGGATAAAGGAACTCCATGAGAGTTATAGGAACTGTGAACTCAGAATCCTTTTATGCTGTGCTAAATGAATTTTTGGCTTTCGTTCTAAGGCAAAGGAAGACCACTGAAAGTATCTTAAAAGGGTAGTTATGTGACCAGAACAGAGATGAAGACATCTGCAGCAACAGTCGGAATGAAGCTTAAGGGAGAAGAGGAAAGGCAGGTAGACCAAGGTGTAAAAGTCACTGGTGTAAAAGTCTCACAAGCAACTTGACTTGGTAGCTGATTAGAAGTGGTGGCAAGATGAAGAGAAAGATTAGTGATTTTCTATTTCTTTCTTTTTCACTAAGACAACTGGAAGCACATTTTATATCATGACCTAACACACACACACACACACACACACGCATGCACGCCCGCGTCACACAACAACAATTTTACAAAAAAATAATTACTCTGTGTTTAATGCATTCTGGTATTTTCTATTTCCTTTCATTGAAAGGCTAATCACAAACAGATAAACTGATTTCATGATCACCAATCAATCCACAATGTGCTTCAACATTACTCTAAGATTTATTACTATTTTTTTGATACAACAGTTACAAACTGTTCTAACTGTCTATTAAGAGTATCATAGATATTTTTATATCTGTTAGATTGGATTTTCTTAACTTTTATTTTACAACAGTATCATACGATTTTAATTATTCCAGAATCTAGTAGGTTAAGTTTCTTGCTTTATTTATAATGTTTCTTTTACATTCTCTTCTCAGATTAAAAATTTTTATGTTCATATTTTTGAAGAATATTTTAAACTGCATGAAATATCCTATTGTATTTATAAGGAAAGAAAGAGAACTGTTATCACATCTAATGACTAGCAGCCTTTCCCTAAGTTTCTAGCATTTAACATATGAATATAAAGGGTATGGTTTGTTCCACTAGCATTCTTGACAAATACTTTCATTTTATAATGTAACTATCACTTTAAAATGATTCCTTATTTGTTTCTTGTTCTTTCGTGTTTTAAATCTTTCTTTTCTAAGTGTGTATTATAAACAATGTAGGATGAGATTTTTGTTTTAATCTAGAGTATCACTTCTTGATTTATGTTATATATATTCACAATCACATAAAATTTGGTTATTTCACTTTTTATGCTCTTTCTATTTCTTATTTTCTTTTCTACCATTATATCAGAAAAAGAAATTGCAGGTTTGGTGGGAAGACAAAACATACACAACTTTTTGGGGAGCAGAAGTCAACTTACCCACTTTCTTTATATTACTCTCAACCACTTGCAATTTTGAAAGCCTGGATGGACAAAAACCTCTTCCCAGTCACTTTCTCTTCCATAAACCCTTCCATAAAAGGTGCTGCCTAGACTACCCATACCCACCAAAAATCGCATGAGAGAATTTTCCAAGTTAGAGACAGCTTATTGGAGGAAGGCTTAGAAAGCAGCCACACTGGAGGGGGCTATCTGGTACAATCACACTTAACACCCTTCCCACCCAAAAGACAACTGGCTTAGACCCTCACCTTTTTGAAGGCTTCCTCCACTAGTATGGTAGACTTTGCCAGAAGCTGTCTCCATCAGTGCAGTGGCCTGCATCATTCAATGATGTATATTCTAGAAGAAGTATAAATATTAAATTATTATAATACTCATTATAATTTAAAAAACTATTAGATATACAGGAAAAATTTAACAAAGCAGATATAATCAAAGATTCTAATTCAGAGGGATAACAATGAAACAGATTGACTAACTTCTTTTAAATGTGAATTAATAGCCACAGAAAAAATAGACAAGACAGTTTCATAAAATTTCCAAGAAACATAAAAAATAAAGTTATCCAAAAATCCTAATCAAAAAGTCTTAAAGACTATAATAACCATAATTTATGTTGAACCTAGATTAAAAATGCTTCCAAAATAAATTGTAAAAAGTTAATGACATGGTTTAGATATTAGGTAACCCCCCAAAACTCACATGTACAATGCAAGAAAACTTAGAGGTGAAATGATTGGGTTATTAGTTTTAACCTAATCAGTGTCATTAATCCTGGGACAGGGATAAACTGGGTGTTAACTACAGGCAGGTAGGGTGTGACTAGAGGAACTGGGTTGATGGGAACATGCTTTTGGGGTTTATATTTTGTCCCTGGTGAGGGAGGTTCTCTCTGCTTCCTGGTCCCTTGTCCCCAGCTACTTTCTTCTGCCACATACTTCTGCTATGATGTTCTGCCTCACCTCAGGACCCAAGAAATGGAGTCGGACATATATGGACTGAGACATCTAAAACTGTTAGCTACCAGATAAACTTTCCTTCTCCAAAATTGTTCTTGTCAGGTCTTTTGGTCACAGCAGCAGAAACGCTAATTAAAACAGTGGTACCTTCACACAACATAATATCTTCCGTCAATAAAAATGATCAAACTACCAATACATGCTACTTCATGTATTAATCTAAAAAATTAAGCTAAATGAGAGAAGCAGGGCACAAGAGACCACATATTGTATGATTTCATTTAAATAAATGTCCAGAAAAAGCAAATTTAGAGAGACAAAGATTAGTGGCTTCCTTGAGTTGGAGGTGAGGTGGGGACTAACTATAAAAAGGCATAAATGATCTTACTGAAGCAATGAAAATATTCTAAAACTGATTTGTTATGAGTATACTACTCTGTTAAAGATACTAAAAATCACTGAAATGAGTGAGATATACCTCAATAAAGTTGTTTTTAAAAAAAGTTAATGACAATGACTCTTTGAAGTCAGCTACAAATGAGGAAGCACAAACTGGTCTCTAGTAGAAAAACCAAGATACCCAAATGCACACAAATGATCCCAGAGGAGACCAGCAGAATAAATGGCTAGCCAAACCACAAAATCATTTTGAGTTCTGGCTCTCACTTACCTTCACTGTCCATACCCTGTGAAGTTTTTCAACAGAATCCAATAGATCTGGCAGGAAGAACTGATTTTATTCTAATTAGGAACAATTTTTATGAACTATCTCAATCAATGATCCTGAAAAAAAATCATCTAAGTTCACTCTCTGTGTTCTGCAATAAGAATATAAAGCAGAAGATCTCATTCCATAGACAGCTGTCTAACTATGAACCTGACTATGGCAGTTAATAAGCAGTATAGACTTTTATAGTTGAAGAAAACTGACAATAAGAGTATAGACACCAAAACCCAGAGGACATAGTCAAGGTTATAAGCAAAAAAAGTCACAGCTTTAGATATTTATCATTAAATAAAACTGGAAATAAATGAATTAAGAAAAGAGGGGCTGGGGTTGTGGCTCAGTGGTATGGTACAAACCTAGCACATGTGAGGCACTGGGTTTGATCTTCAGCACCACATTAAAATAAATAAATAAATAAACAAACAAACAAACAAATAAATAAATAAGGTATTGTGTTCACCTACAACTAAAAAATGTATTTTAAAAAAGAATTCAGAAAAGAACTAAAGATAAACCAAAAAAGTTGATAATAAAATTATTTAGGAGAAAAACAGAAGCAATCAATTAAACAATAGTCAAAATAACTCAAATCAAGCCCTATTCTCTGAAAGGATGAACAAAAATAGATAAATATCAGAAATCTAAGAACTGAAACAAAAATTATCAACTAAAAAAGGAGCACCTTGCCAGGAATGGTGGCACACACCTGTACTCCCAGTAATTAGGGAATCTGAGGATCACTTGAGCCCAGGAAGTTGGGTCCACCCTGGCAACACAGTGACAATCCATTTATTTCTTTAAAAACAAAAAATTTAAACCAAGAAAAGGAGTACCTTAACAAGAGATAAAAGGTACTTTTTTTAAAAAAATTGAGATTGCTGTATACATCTTTGATGGATCATTTTACACATTACTAAGAAAAGATTTTAAAAAGACTCATAGGTGAACAGAGACCCAACCACAGGAAAATTTTCAAAGGCTGAAGATATAGCCTGTATCAATTTTTTTCCAAACCATCTTGGACCACAGAGAAATGGTGACAGGCAAACTTCAAACCTAATAGAAGAAATAACAGCAGGGCATGGTGGTGTACACTGGTAATCCCAGAGGCCAGGTAGGCTGAGATAGGAGGATTTTGAGTTGAAAGCCAGCCTCAGCAAGTGTGAGGTGCTAAGTAACTCAGTGAGACCCTGTCTCTAAATAAAATACAAAATAGGGTTGGGGATGTGGCTCAGTGGTTGAGAGCCCCTGAGTTCAATCCCCGGTACCCACCCCCACCCCCAAGAAGAAAAAAAAGGAAAGAACATCATCACAGCAGGAACAACAATTTCTCTCAGCATCTCTGAGTGCCTACCATGTACCAGGCTGAACTAGTAAATAGTGAAATAAATGTTGCCCTATGGCACTCATTCTTAAGGCAGGACACAAGAAATAAAGTAGTAAGTAAAATACACAGTAGGTTAGATGATGAAAATGCAACGGACAAAAGCGAAGTATACAAGGAATGAGGGAATACTGATTTACCTGGGTATACATTTCAAGTGAATGGAGGAGGGGTATGACTTGAAGTACGGTAGCCAAGGAACATTTTTCTGATAAGGTGAGACTTGGAAAAAAACAACTAAAGAAACAGAAGGAAGGAGCCATGCAGACACCTAGCAAGTCAGGAGGCTTCTCTAATAATCTGGGCAAGAGATGATGATGTCTGGGAGCACACTGACTGCAGCAGAGAAGGTTGATTAGATCCTGGATCTATTAGTTAGGACTGAGAAGATTTGTCTTACTGGAATGGATAGGAATGTGAGAAAACAGAATCAAGAATACCTCCCAAGAGTTTTACACATGCTAATTCTGAGATATTTATTAGACATTCAAATAGAGATAGAGGTCTGGAGATCAGTGAGATCATCTAGAGCTGTACTGACCAGTAGCCTTATATGGTTAATGAGTACTTGTAATGGGCAAATCTAAATTGAAATGTGCTATAAGTATAAAACATATACTAGATTTTGAAGACTTAATATGAAAAGAACAAAATCTCATTAACATTTTACCTAAATACACGTTAAAATAATAATAATTTCATATACTTGGTTAAATGAAACACTAAAACTAATTCTACCTATATATTTTTCGTTTGTTAATGTGTACTAAAAAATTAAAAATCACACACATTGTTTGCATTATGTTTCTTCTGGATAACACTGATTTAGTGATCAAAATAAATCTATGAGCCTGAATGTAATCATTATCTAATTGAAAAAGAAACAAAGAAGAGACCCAAGAATTAGGTGCCAAGGCATTCCAAAGTTAAAAAAAGCTGAAAAGAAGAACAAAGGACACTGAGAAAGACCAGTAAGTATAGTTATGGTATACTGGAAGATAAGTGAAAAGGCTGTTTGAAGAAGGTGGAGATAATTAAAACAATGAGTTGAGGGCTCACTCTGAACTGAACCTGGCAACCTAGAAGTCATTTATAACCTACAAAACTGATTCGGTTAAATGATGGTGATGAATGCCTGTTTGGAGTAAGCAGATTCACAAGAAAAGAACTGGAGAAAATGATTATACATAATTATTCCAATTTTTTTTTCTGTGAAGGAAAAGAAATAATTAAGAAGATGGGGGAGATAAGTAAAGAATTTAAAAATAGTTAAAACCATGAACAAAATGAACTGATAAACCAAGGAAAGACAATTTTAAATATACTGCATAAAGTACTCATGCAAATTAAAATATATCCAGAGAAAAACATTCACAAACGGGGACTGAGCAATTATATGACTGTAAGAATCATAGTCATGTGCTGTAAAACAATATCTTGATCAACAACAGACAACATAACATCATGGTAATTCCATAAGATATCACCTACTTATGTGCAGATATACACGTACATACACACACATACACACTCAATGATGTTCGAATGATGAAGTTGACTAATGACACATTTCTTAGAACATAGTCCTGTCACCAAGAAATGCCTGATGCAGTGGCACAGGCCTGTAATCTGAGATGCTCTAGAAACTGAGGCAGGAGGATTACAAGTCTGAGGTCACCCCAAGGAAGTCAGTGAAATGTTGTCTCAAAAAATGTAAAGGGCTGGGGATGTAACTTGGTAGAATAGCGCTTATCTAGCATGTGCATGGGCCTGAGTTCAATCCCCAGTATAAAAATAAACTGAGGGGCTGGGGTTGTGGCTCAGCAGTAGAGTGCTCATCTAGCATGTGTGAGGGGCTGGGTGCAATCCTCAGCACCACATAAAAATTAATTAATTAATGGTATTGTGTCCAACTACAACTTTAAAAATATTAAAAAAAAAAACCCTGAAATTAATTTAAAAAAAATGGCTGGGGATGATGCTTAGCCATAGAGTACTTGTCCAGCATGCTCGTGGTCTTGGCTTGATCCCCATTACAGCACAAAACAAAAACAAAAAATGCACAAATACATATTAAAAGATGGATAAGCCGGGCGTGCCAGTGCACGCCTGTAATCCCAGCAGCTCAGGAGGCTTAGGCAAGAGGATTGCAAGTTCAAAGCCAGCCTCAGCAACTCTGCAAGACCCTGTGTCTAAAAGGCTGGGGAGGTGGCTCAATGGTCCTGAGTTCAGTCTGGGGTACCAAGAAACAAACAAACAAAAACAACCACCTTAGTATTATCAGAATGCAAATTGGAATGGGCGAATTTTTGACTATCAGACTTGCAAAGGCTGATCAAGACGATTGAAATGGGCATTCTCAGGCCGGGAGAATTTAGACTGCCCTGCCCTTCTGAAGGGTGCCTTTGCAGTGTCAAGATTTAAGCGCGCGTGTCCTCTGGCCTGGACCGAAGCGCATTCTAGCCATGTTCTGGTGGGAGAAGAGCGGGGCAGCCCAGCCAGAAACTCCGCGCCCCTCGGCCGACTCGCCCGGGAACCCCTGTGGCACCACCAGCCCGGGCTCCTCCGGTTCTGCCCGCGGGCGCCCAAGTCCTCCCACCCGGCGCCCTTTCCACCTGGCGGTTTCCCCCCGGGCCGGCGTCCGCCTCTATCCTCTAAGGCGCCACCGGCTGAGCCCGGCCCGCCGCCCCGCACGGCGCGCACTCCCGAGGTCCCCCGGCTCGTCCCGCGCCCACGCCTGTCGCACCTCCGGCGCGGCCGTCGCCGCCACCACGCGTGCGGACCCAGCTCTCGGCTGCTGCTTCAGAGCGATTGACTTCTGGGCGCCGCGGTGCCTGTTGGGTAACGGCCGCCGGCGGCCCGCCCACCGCTTGGCAAAGCGCCCTGCTATTGGTCGGCGCGAACAGGGCAGCGCCGTGATTGGCCCGGCATGCGGGCGCGAAAGAGCGGGAAGGAAACTGCCGACTTGGCTTCCAGCCTCGTGGGGGACCAGGAAGGTCTGGGCCTCTAGCTTTCCTGCCTCGCCGCTCAACACCCTCGTGGGACTGCACGCTCTGTGGACAGATGTCAAACTGCCGGGCGACCTCTCTCACGGTGGCTACACGGCCATGCCTCCCGACCTGGGAGTCCCAGAGCTGGCTTCTAGAAGCCCCATGGGCAGGGTGCAGTCGAGGGCCAGGTGCGGGCCCTTGCCCTGGGTGCATAATTGAAGGGGGACACCCCGAACTCAGCGGTCAAAACAGATGACACTTCCCTGCAATCCTTTAAAAAAGTCAGAGGCAACGAAACTAAATCCGAGATGAGTAAAACCTCCAAATTGGTGATCACAATTCTTTCCTGGTCTCTACAATAGCTCCACAGAGCAGTTGCTGATGTTGTCTCTAAACTGGGGTGTTTTGTTCATCGTGGGGGAATATATATTTTTTTTTTTTGGTACAGGGTATTAAACCCAGGGGCACCCAACCACTGAATCACATCCCCAGCCCTATTTTGCATTTTATTTAGAGACAGGGTCTCACTGAGTTGCTTAGCACCTTCTGGTTGCTGAGGCTGGCTTTGAACTCACAACCTCCTGCCTCAGCCACCCAAGCCGCTGGGATTACAGGTGGGCGCCACTGTGCTTTGGCCCGTGGGTGGATTTCTTTGTGCATTACTTTGTTCATTGTGGATTCTCTTTTGCATCCCCATATGCCTGATTTGGCTTTAGCATTTTAAATTTTTTAAAAATAAACAGTTATGTTAAACTATTCTTTGATAGTGAGTTAGAATTTTTAGAAATTTCTTTCCTGTGCTGGCAGAAATATGTCACATGCTCATTCCATTGTTGGTCTACCCTAAGAATATAGCGGAAAGAGGCATGTCCTCCTTTCATAGGCCAACGTTTCAGACTACCGGAGGACGACTAGAATTGGTGGTGTGCGGGGACAGGATGTCCTGGCCATCTGGGACAGGGCTCTGGACAGCTGGGTACAGCCCTCATGTTGTATCCTGGGCTGTGGGCAGGCGAGCTGAACTGGCGCAGGCGGGAGAGGGGCTGAGGGATCACAGGCAGGAAGACTGAGGCAGGTGGGTGCATGTGAGGTTCCCTGTTGCTGCAGGCAGAAGAAATATTCCTACCAGCGACTTCAGCAGCCTTTTTGCAACCCTGGGTTCCAGCACCTTCCTCACCCGTAGAGTTGTTCCTTGGTCTCCTCCCACCCAGGGCTCACTTAAGTCGGGCTGAGTCCTGGTATCTGCGTGTTCCACCTGCCATCCACCTTTCCTGCTGGGCTGCTCTGCCCTATTGGACTCATTGATATGGGGGTTTGTGTTAAATTTTGTTTTGTTTTTTTCAGTCCTGGGGATTGAACCCAAGGGTGCTCTACCATTTAACTAAATCCCCAGCCCTTTTAATTAATTAGTTAATTTTGGTTTTGAGGAGTCTAGCTAAATTGTCCAGGCTGGCCCTGAATTTGCAATCCTCCTGCCCCAGCCTATTGAGTTGCTGAGATTACAGGTGTGTGCCACCTTACCGAGCAGAGTTCATTTTATCTTGATGGAAGCTTTACACTTTGATGAAGTGTATTTATCTGTGGCCTTTTTTTCCAATGATTTTACTCCATCCTGGGTTCAGAATAATTATTAACAGTCATTTTAACTTGCCTTTGCAATTTGATTTTTTACACATTTATTTATTTGGGGGGTGCAGCTTGGTGATAGGGTGCATGCTTTACACACACATTCTGGTTCAATCCCTAGCATTTCCTCACAATTTTTCTTTTTTTCTTATAACTTTTCAATATTTTAACATTATTGTTTCATGTAGAAATGCAGAAAAATGCAGAAGCCACATCCTGGGAGTCCTCAGGGAACGCAGCAGGAAAATATGGTGAAGCAATACCTCTCTGTGAGTAAGGATGGGCATTCCATTGTCCTGTCACTTTGCACTTTTGTAACATGCAGAATAGATGGCGAAGGCTGCTCACTGCCACCAACTTTAATTAGAATTATCTAAGCTAGTTACCATGTTAACTTCCAGATGACAATTAGAATAATTTTTGTGTGATTACTCCCAACAATATCTCAAAGTTATTTTCATAAGTGCATTAAATCTATAAACTTGGGAGAAAGCTACATCTTCATAGTACTTATTTTTTAAAAACATCAAATTGTATACTGCTGCGCCCCTCCCCTGACTCAGGCAATGGCAAGGCCCTACTGAGGTGGATGGCGCAAGGCGTCCATCCTCTGGAGGAGCGAAGTATGTTTCTGGGAATGGGCTGGTTTGTTTCTAGAATTGGTGGTGTGCGGGGATAGGATGTCCTGGTCACCTGGGACATCCTGTATAGTTGTGACTTCTCATATGACCATTAAGTTTGAAGGAAAAAACATGACTTTCCCAATTAATGCAACGACTTCTAAAGAATGGATCTGTTTGCTTTAAATGCAACGATTCAGCTGTGGAATGTAAATTGTTAATGTTTAATGAAAAAAACCCTGTAGGAAAAACAGTCAAGGAAGTTTTTGAGAAATTAAATTAAAATCTAGAGAAGAAGAATTAATGTTAAGAAGACAGATTAGTGCTTGGTACTGGGCAATTTGTTCTTGTTCCTGTGCACAATGGTTTGTGTTCTTACTCTTGTTTGATTAAAATTAATAGCCTCTCTTTTCAAGTTAACCTCTTGCCATAAGCGTGGCGCCAGTTCTAGTCAGTAAGTCAAGAAAGAATAGTCAAGGTGTAGACCAATAGTCTGGGACATTTCTAACTATTTTTAAAAGTTAACTAAGCAGAAACAGCTCAAAGCAAAACGCGAACTAAAAGTAAAAATGCTTGCTTATGCATAAGCCAAGATACATTCTTCTATTCTAATTGTAGCTATGTAATATTTTGTTTCCTTGAATAATGATTCCTGTTTTGTAACCACAAAGTACTGTGAGCCTGCCAAAATGAAAAGTATATATGATTAACTTCACAAGTAAAGATTGGGATTCAGCACCTTCACTTTGGTGTCTGTGTTGTTTCTCCACCCCCTTTCAGCGACTCCTCACCATCCGTTTGTCTCCTGAGACCCCCTGTTGGAGCTGGTCTCCAACAGTATACTTTATTTGTTGATTTTTAGGTGGTGCAGAAAATTGAATCCAGTGCCTCACATGTGCCAGGCAAGCGCTCTGCCACTGAGCCCCAGCCCCAACCCATTGTACTCATTTTTACCATATACATTTCAGTAATCTTTCATGTAATCTCTCTCAGCCAAACGAAAAATTCTGAAGACTGAAGTCAGTAACTTGCCAAGTATAATCTTCTCATTTTATGAATGACTGAGGATTAGTCTTTCTGCTACTGTCTTCATTTACCTGGATAATTGGCTCCTGAAAGAGGAGCATGTCCGGCTCTGAAGGAGAGGACGATGGTGGAACATGGAAATCTTGGTGAAGAAGAGGGTGAGGCATTTGTGGTTTAGTGAATTAAGCCAAGGTGGCCACACTTGAAGACCCTCCTGGGCCAGTCCCTCTTAAGCAGAGATGAATCTCATAGTCCAAATCTGCCACCCCAGGCCCTCTGCAGTGGGATAAGCATGGAATCTTACTCTCTGGACTGTGAGGGGTGGTGATATAGAGGGGCTGGGTGCACTTGGAGGCTGTTTGGGAAGCTCTTACCTCCTGAGTGCCATGTACCAGTACCGCCATCTATCCTCGCTGGTGACCCAATGCTGGGCTCATAAAATCTGACTTTATTCCTATAACTCAAAGCATGCAACCACATAGAAGTAGCTCTTCATTGATCCAGGGATGGCTCTTTGACCTTAAGGATCTGTAGAATCAGAGTGAGCCACTGGAATTCTTTATTCTTAAATAGGGGACACAAAGGGGAGGTTCCATGGAACATTCCACCCCCAAAAGGGCAAAGGGGTAGGATTACAAAGGAAGAGGTGAGTGTAACTCGCCCCCTGTGGGTAACACCTGCACCTGGAGCCACCCCTTGCTATCTGAGCTGGGCCAATGCCCAAGTCACGACAAAAAGTAGTAATTGGCCAGAGCTTCCTGCGTCAGGACTTAAAGTGAAAGGTTAATAAAACAGGTACTTGTCACTCCATTTTTCTGTATGCTCAACAAAACACTGTTGAAATCTTAAGAAACTGCTTGCTAATCTTGTTCCCAGAATGTGCTGTCCCTAACTGCCAAACTGCTTGCTAATCTTGTTCCCAGAATGTGTTGTCCCCAACTGCCAAACTGCAAAATGTAACTTCTCTCCCTGCCCTCTCCAAGAGAAGTATATAAGCTCTGCATAAGCTGGGCTCAGGGCTCTCTCTCTCTCTCTTGGCTCTGTTCAAGTGAGTTCTGAGCCTCAGCATGCTGACCAATAAACCCTTTGCCATTGCATGAGATGGTCTCTTGGTGGTCTCTTCCTCCGACGCTCGCCTGACCCTTACAAAAGTTGTGTTCATGCAGGGCAGCTCCTGCCACACCAGAACTCTTCTAAGTGCTGGGCCCCTGGTGGCCTCTCAGTGGAGTGGAATGGTTACCAGCAGTAGCCAGAATTGCAATACTCTAGGACCCTCCATTTAGCAGTATATTTTCTGTTCTTCTGGGTTTTGTTTTTTTATTTGTTTATTTTTTTGGGACAGTGTCCCACTGTGTTTCCAGGCTGGCCTTGAACTCTTGTCCTCAAGCATTCTTCACCTCAGTCACAAGTGGTGTACACCTCAGTTTCCTTTTTAAATGGAGGCAGTAAGAGGACCCACAATGGGTTATTGCAAAAATCAAACACAACTACAAATGTAGGGGAGGCAGTGACATAATCAGACTTGTAAAGAGGTTCAGTAAAGTGGGCTGGGAGTGGGAAGAAGATGCCAGGCCTGGTCCAGAGGAGGGGGGGTGGTATGGATGGAGAAACTGTTGGCTTGTGAGGTCTGTCCAAAATGGAACTGGTAGTGCTAAGGGGCAGGAAGGGCAGGAAAGGGTCCAAGTAACACCAAGGCTCAGATGAGGGGGTGGCGTGGCTGATGGTGTTTGTATTAAGGGGGGTTTGGGAAAAAGGAGTTGGTGGGGGCCCTGGTGGGAGGGAAGCAAGGAGTTCTTGGCTTTGTAAGTTGATGGGTTTCCTATGCTTATATTCTGTTGCCTTTTTCTTAGTGAGAAATTTTGCTGATCCTCCTTGACACCCTTTGCTGGCCCCTTGTTCTCTCCATAACCCTGCTGAAATATTCTAGTCTCCTCCTGTGCCTCTAGTCAGTTACCACCCGCCTCAGGCAAGACCAGGTCCAAGATTTGAAAATGGCATCTCTGTTGGGGGCAGTGGCACAGGCCTGTAATACCAGCAACTCAAGAGACTGAGGCAGGAGGATCAGTTCAAGGCCAGCCCCTGTAATTTAAAAGACTCTGTCTCAAAATCAAAAAATAAAAAGGGCTGGAGTGTAGCTCAGTGTTAAAACACCCTGGGTTCAATCTTCAGTACCAATAAAAAAAAAAAATCCCCAATTCTTTGATACTCTTCCTTCCAAGAAACAGAGATAATTTCCTTCCTTTCCACCTTGAAACATTGCTTCCAGCTTGTCTCTGTCTCTTCCAGATCCCTCCCCTGGAGGGACCACGCTGCCAGGTCCTGAGCAACACTGGAGAGGTCCATGTGCTGATTAACCAAGGCCTCCAGCCAGTGGTCAACAGGGAAGTGAGGCTCAGTAACCATCACATGAATGAGCTCGGAATAGAGTCTTCAGACCCAGGTGGACCTCCTGATGAATCTGCCTGCTTGACTGTTTTGCTGAGAGACCCTGAGCTAGACTACTCAACTACATCACTCCCAGATTTCTGACCCACAGAAATCTCCTGAGATAATAAATACATGTTGTTTTAAGCTGTAAAGTTTGGGGTTGGTTTGTCACAGAGCAATAAATAACACACAGTGAATCCACGAGAAGATCGCTCGTGTGAATTTGCAGGGACACCAAATAAAACACAGACACTCTTTACCTTTACACAAGCTTCAGGATGACTTCTCCGCTCTCGGCCTCAGGCTGCCCAAAAGGGAGAGCAAGAGAAAGTCACGAGAGGCTGGAGAGAGAGAGAGAGAGAGAGAGAGAGAGAGAGAGAGAGAGAGACATATACAAGGGACAAGTGAGTGAAACTCAACTCCAGGGGTGACACCTACACCTGAAGACCTGCCTTAGTGTCTGAGCTGGACAACGCCCAAGTCAACATGAAACGTAGCGACTTCCAGCTTCACGACTGGAAGGCGTGGTCATTCAGAGCGGCTCCCCACAGCTGAGGCTGGCTTTGAACTCAAGATCCTCCTGCCTCAGCCTTCCAGACCACTGGGATTACAGGTGTGGGCCACTGTGTGCAATCATTCTTAGTAAAATCATGGAAATACACACCCATACAACTAGATGATGTTTAGTGTAAAATGATCACACACACACACATAAATACACAGAACCATGCCGGCAATTGCATTTTCCTGACTCAATGGTCCTGTCCTTGCTGCTGGGAGTCTCTCTTTGAGATAAGACTAGCTGATCTGAATCAGATATTCCCACCTCTCTTTTTGCAAACGTGCCCTTACTGCTGCAATATTAGTGAATTCACTGTTTATTCTCCCACGTTTTACTTTCCTAAATCTCAGCTGTGCTAACTCTTGGTATTCAGGGCAATTTTTCTGCCTTATTATTTTTAAAATTTGGTATAATAAAAACCAGAGAGCTTCTCTTTTATATTACTTCAAGGTTGCCCAAATTGTTCATGAGAAGAGGTATCTGAAAAAAATTAGATCTAGATTTTTAAGAGAATGCATTTGATATTCTTGATATGGAAACATTAAATCACATCACCTAAAAGCTACACATGGCAAAATGATGGTGGAAAAGAACTACCACTCTTAGTCCCTCTAAAACTCCATCCTGGCTGAGACTGGCTAAGAAAATTTGAGCAGCCAGTGTGGCAAAGTAGAGCTGGGCTTTCCCTGGGGCCACCAAGCTGGTGGCTGGGGAGAGGAGAGGAGCTCATGTGGGGAGAACTCAGTCCCCGGGCCCAGGGATGTGATTTATTCAGAGCCTGTTAGACAGGGTGCTGTCTTCAGAGGTGGAGCTTGGTGGGTGCCCACAGGCCCCTGGTGGTGGTGGTGCCCAGAAGCCCGGGTGGCATGAACACAGACCTAAAGAAACTCCCCACTGCTGTTGCTTCCCACCCCATGTGCAGCGTAGGAACCTCTGGGATGTGGTCACCGTGGCTGCAAGGCTTCACATGCTTCTAGCTCCACCCTCTCTCCAGGTCTGTGGTGCTCCTGTTGCTATGCCACCTGGGGCGGGGGTGCAGTTTTGAGAGGAGCCAGACCCAGCCACCTTGGTGTAACTCCACTCAGGACCATGGCTCCTGCTGAGCACTCACATAGGAGCCATCCAGAAAGGGTGGTCAGGACTGCTCTGGCTGAGCAAGAAGCCAGTAAGGAGAAGGCAGGGAGCTGGACGTACACAGTCATGCCCCAGGGAGTGGACAGGCAGAGGCATCAGGGAAGTGTGGCCGCCAGTACAGGGCTGGGACAGGTGTGTAGCTCATGAGTGATTAGGAGCTGGCGTACAGTGAAATGTAGCCTGTATATCCTCACCCATCAGTCCTGGAGGATAGGCCCAGGTGAGGTCCGGCACTGCCCTGGCTGTGTCCCTCACACACCTCCAACTCACACCCTCACTCCAGCTTCCTTCAAGTGTTGATGCTAGGCATGGTTTGGAACGATACTGCCTTGGTCTGCACTTGACAATATCATAAAAAGCTGGTCTCTTTAACCAGTCACACGGGAAATACAACGTGTACGAAGAGTAATTAAAAATCAGCCAGCAGCTGAGCTGCTCTGCTTTTGCCCTTGACGATGTTGTAGCTGTCTTTACTCTGGCTTCCTACTGCTCCCATTTCATTTTTATCCCAGGTGCACTGATGGTATGAATATATCCATTTTTTTAAAATAAGAAAAAGAGTTGATTTGCTATGCTTATAAAGATTAAAAAAATTGGGCTGGGGATGTGGCTCAAGCGGTAGCACGCTCGCCTGGTGTGCGTGCGGCCCGGGTTCGATCCTTAGCACCACATACAGACAAAGATGTTGTGTCCGCCGGTGAACTAATAAATAAATATTAAAAAAAAAAATTCTCTCTCTCTCTCTCTCCCCCACTCTCTCTTTAAAAAAAAAAAGATTAAAAAAATGACCATAAATACACAGAATAACAAAGATCAGTTAAGGAACTTCTTTCCCAGTGGGAAAAATAAGAACCACATAGTTCAAGTATTTTAACATTTAAATTTTTATTTTTCCAACAGCACATTCTTAAAAAGAAGTGAACAACTTCAATTTCAAATATAAGGATTAAATAATGCAAATGAAAAGCTGTCATTTTCAGTGAAGCTATTGCCTAATTACCCTGGAAAAAAGTATTCTCATGACTGAACTGAAGCAAAAATCCATTAGCAAAGCTTCACCTGATGCTGTGAAGAGTCTTCTTAAGGTCACTTATGTCTAGACCATGCCCTTGTCTCCAGCCAGAGTTATGCTTGGTAATGGCTTGTGGTTCCACAGTGTTTTGAGTATGAAAAGCGTAGACTAAGAGACACTACTGAAGTCGCTCCAATTGTAGGTTCTGCTGCGGAAGGAAGTCCCAACACTGTAACGTCCCCTTAACCTTCATTCAGAAAGACCACATGAAAAGAAAACTCAAGTCCCACCTCCAGCCTGACTTTGATCACCTCTGGAGTGGCACTGAGGCTGGTGTGCATCAGACCCACAGCTCCCGAGAGGCCCAGTGTGCTTAGAAGAGACCTGAAGTTTCCACCTGGTGGCCCAGCTTGGGGCAGGTGCCTGTAGACAGAGGCATCTGGTGGCCACTGGGGCTCCTTCTGTCAGAGGCAGGGGAAGAAGCAGCACTTCCAGGCGGCACAGAGAAAAGCCCACGTCGCCACGCTCTCGGTTGCCAGCCAGCGGCTGGCGCTCAGAGCTGGTGCTCACTGCTGGGACAAGAGTGCGCTCCTGTTGGCTTTCATCTTTTCCAGGCGCTTCACCAAGTGGCCGTTGCTCACCTCAAGCTCTTCCGTTTTATCTAAGGCAGAGCGAAGCTGAAAGCAGGGGAGAGGCAGTGAGCTCCGAGGAACCTGTTTCCTCCCAACAAGGCGGGTCCCCTGTGGCCAGAATTCCAGTCCCATGGAGAACTACAAGTACTGACTGAAATCCTAAAACGCCCATGTGTCTGTGTGCTTCTTAATTTAGAAGGTGGTCCCAGGCCACGGTTCTGGCATCACGAGTAACCAGGAAACCTCCTCCTCTGAGACTAGACCCCAGACAGGGCACACTGGGGACCCTGACACTCTCACACCACATTGGCTATCTTCTACACTGACAAGGCAAAAAAATACAAACCAGAGCAAGCCCAGGCCTCAGGGGAGGAGGCCCCCATGGCTTGGGGCAATCAGGAGCAAGGTCTCCGTGGCCAGAGACCAAAGCAGGAAGGCAAGAGGCTGGTTGTGGCTCAGAACCTCGGCTGAGCAGAAAGACCAGCAGATGCCCCAGGGAGGGAGCTGCACGGTCACAGGGGCATGGAGATGTGGGAGCATCTGCGGCTCTGCTTCTACCCAGAACCCATCAGTAGGGTGGTGGGGCCCTGGGACAGGTGAACCTCCCCCACCCATGTCACCAGCAGGGGCAGAAGGGAACGCTGCTGGTGGGAAGTTTCCCCTAGTCAGGCCTGGGGCGTTCCTGCCAATTAAAATCAAGCATAGCTTCATGAACCACCACACGGGAAGGGCAAGGCCACCTGAGGTGAGTGTAGAAGCAACAAATGCCAGCAGAGATGCCCAGAGACTGAGCAGTGTCAGATCAAAGAGGAAAACAGCAAGTTGTGCTTGGGACGTTTAAAGGGACGAGATACAATTTACAACAGTGCTGTGCCCCAATGTACAGACCCACGCTCACCAGGTGCTGTGAACATGGGCTGGGTGAACAGCTTTGCAAAGTGTCTTCAGGAAGGTAAGATATGGGTAGTTCTTTTTTAATATTTATTTTTTAGCTTTAGGTGGACACACAGTATTTTATTTCTATGTGGTGCTGAGGATCGAACCCAGTGCTTCACACGTGCCAGGCGAGTGCTCCACCACTGAGCCCTAGCCCCAGCCTAAATACACGAGGTTTTAAAGAAAGCCTGGCAGCACAGCAGATGGCCTGTGCACAATTCAGCCTCTCGGGGGCACTTCAGACAGTGCTGGCCGCTGCCCACGTCCAGGCTTGCTCCATGTGACCAAGTATGTAGTCATAAGTAGCCTGGCTGCTCCTTCATCTCACTAATCACCTCGACATTTATGGATGGTCCTGTGGTAGATGCTCACTGGCTGGTTGGACAGTCAGGCTCCTGACTGGCTGCCCTGCCATCGCCTTTGTTAGGACGATAGCACTTGGTATGGCTGGGGACAGCTGGCCGTGCACAGCCTCGTGGCAGATTTAACCCAAGTAAATCCTCCCCCTACGGCCCAGCCAGAGGGACGGCCACACCACTCTTTCCCTAAGACAGTCTAGAAAATTTACCTCTCTTTGGAGTTTCCGTTTTTCTGCCTTAAGTTCATCTTCTATTTTTTCTGCATTTTCAGCAGCTGATTTATAACGTGACACTTGGCTCTCTAACCTTATTACCTGAAAGGCAGGGAAAAGCCATCTGTATAAGTCAACAGGTCCGTTTTCTTCTTCTAATTGCTTTATTCTTCTCAAGAACATAGGGACTGACTGACTTAATGAAACAGAGAATACACCCTGCGAGTCACAGTGACACAGCCCGTGGGAGAGGACTCAGCGTCTGGCCAAGCAAGGCGTCTGGGCAAACAGTGGCACTTGCTGTTCGGCGGTCACAGGCAATCCTCAGGCCTGGTGCCGCTGCCCTGGCGTCTGTCCTGCTGGAGAGCTGTAGGCTGAGGAAGAGCAAAGGTCCTGCCAGCACCTGGCTCCAGGCTGACCTCTCCCAGGGGTGGCAGGTGGGAGGTGGGAAAGGCAGAGCAGGAGTGCAGGCGCCTTTGGGTGGCAAAGGTGGTGAATGCCTGCCAGCATGCTTCATTAAGTGGCACACAAAAAACAAAAACCCACCCTGGGGTGTGCTCACGGCGGAGGGGGAAAGTGCCTGTTTTGACCTCTTTCTTGGATAGGACACAGATTGTCCTTGGGACCAGCATCTGGAGGTGGGAATACCCCAAGTTAGATACCAGGGAGAACTGCCCTGGCTAGCAGAGAAAGGCAGAGTGACAGCATGAAGTGTGTTCAATAGCTAAATTACTTTTAAAGGAGCAAAGTTTTAAAAAATTCCCAAGCCACATTGGCTATCTTCTACAACTGACCAGTATTTCTAAAGGATTGATAGAACAGCCTAACCCTAATAGTCATCTCTCCTTGCACTTGCTCTTTCTCCAAGAAACACCTTGAGAGACTTGCTGCCTTCATTTGCCCATATCAGGACCATTTTTGGTTCTAAAAATCTCTGCTATTTTGTCCCCAGCCCTTCAGGTGCTATTTGTAGCCAACAAAACTTCAGTTAATCATCCGTTTGACTGCCCATGACTGCTTAAGAGGTGCTCACATACATTTTGTTCTAATGCAGTTATCTCTTGCTCAGATTTTGCAAGTTTAAATTTGAGGTCGCTGATCTGTCTGTTGGCATCCCCTAAAGGTTGAAAGAAAAGGAAAAATTGTTAAGCTCTTGGGCTTTGAAAATGTTAAAACAGGAGTTCCTGGGAACCAAGTCTTTACTTCATAATCATCGTGCAGCTTTCTAAGTGCTGGTCTGTGGCTCCACAATGCACTGAAGCCAGGATCGGAGAAGGCGTGGTGTGAACCCAGGCTGGGAAAGCGCTTCTGTGCCCCCTGCTTGGGAAGGGCAGGAGAGCCCAGGCGAGCGCCACCCCTGAGCCAAGACGACAGACCCAGGATGGAGTTGGGACGGGGAGGAGGGATGGGCGTGTTTGGTCTCCTTTAAACCTGTTTCTAGTTACTGACGTAAAAAGCGCCTCCCGGTCTTTCCTGCAATCAGCAGATTAAGACTGCAGTGCCCAGCAGAGCACTCGTGGCTCCCCTCAGTGCACACTTGCACCTCTGGGGACGCCTGCTCTACGCCACAGGCCTGGAAAGCAATGTCCTTGCTCTGCCCACAAAGAAGTGCCTTTGTGCCTCTGTATCCAGGGCCTCTGGGTGGGGGATGTGAGGGCTCCTGGGCTTTCTGTGCCGTGAGGGCTTAAGGACAGCACACGTTAGAATTGACATTTACTCTGTAGATCCACGACGTGCGTGTCTGTCCCGTTCTCCAAGGCAGCATCTTCAGGGCGCAGACTGTCTAGCTTGCCATTCTTCTGTCTCCCCTCCAGCTGCCCTTTGAGTTTCTTAATCTGAAACACCCACCAGTAACATATGTTAATTTCTCTGTTCCAAAGGAAACCGAAAAGCTGAGTTTGTGCCCCATGGGAAGGGAAGCAAATATCAAGTGAACACCAGCCCCCAGAAGCACAGCAGGCCACGGCCTGAAGCTGAGTGCCCTGTGCCCAGGAGACAGGGATGACATGACTGAACAGGAGAGGTCAAGGGCCAAAGTTGACAATCCACCCTGCACTACACCAGCCAGAGGGACTCTCCCTTTAATCAAGACCAACTCCAGTAAGTAAATAAAAACCTTCTCCAATAGGTGCTCCTCTCAGAAAATACTAGACATACAACGAATGGCAAAGGAACTTTCTTTACAATACCAGGCACGAATTGTTTTGTGACTTGGATGCAAAGTCGTTCTGAAGGTGAAATTCTCTGGGGACTCAGGAGGAGGCTGTACATAAAGCCACCCAAAGAACCAGCCAACGGATAGCGAGTTAGTGTGCCATTGACCTTTGCTTTATTCACAAGAAGCCAGACAGGGCCACTTGGTGTCTCCAGGCCTAGCAGTGCACGAACTAAATCCCCCCAAGCTGTGCCAAGGACCCAGTCATGCTGCAGGTTGTGCAGAGGTGTTTGCCAGCCTTCAGGGAGTCGGTGTCTGCACAGCCCTGCTCTCCTGGGCAGGGAGAAACAGGAGGTGGGACTGGCAGCTGGAGAGGAGTGCCAGACGCGCAGGTGCCCAGTGGCGAGCCTTGCCCTGCTTTCTGGCTCACTTCTGACCTCTGTGGCATCCTCTGGGTAGCCATCTCCCTGCACCTCTGACCAAACACAGACCACGGTGCCTGCTGGTTCAAGGACACGGTGCAGAATGACAGTGGATACGTGTTAAAAGTTCACATTGTTTTATTTTTTTGTGGTGCTAGGGATGGATCCCAGGACCTCGAACATGACAGGCCATGGCCTGCCACTGAGCCACCCCCCAGACAAGATGGTGTTTCTAAAAGAACCCAGGATCCCCGAGACTCCTGCCACCACAGATGCTTTATCCAGTCTTGAAAGAGTATTCAACAGAATTGTAAAAAGTAAGGCAAATGCATTTGGTTAGTAGCTTCTGAAGGAAAATTAGAGGAACTGAGTTTCCTTAGAAGGTGTTGTGGAATAATTTAGTAACCGTCCTGAACACGGCAAGGACAGTATCCAGGATTTCTTGAGGTCAGAGAGAGAATGAAGATAAATCACAGTTAACAATGCTGATCAACCATTCAAAGAAACGCCTGCCGGAAGGGACTGATCACTGGGCACAAGGCTGATGGGTGGTGACAAGCACCAGTGAGAGGAGAGGTGCTGGCAGTGACCAAGGCCTGGTCTCAGCACTTAACCTGGGCCTTCCACACTAATGTGCAATTCAAGCAGCAATCCACTAGAACGTACCCAGCTCAGTACAGTGGCCTCAGGTCTCTGAGACCTCCCTAACACTCGCATGACGTATGATATTCTGTTTGGACAAAATCAAGCTAAGGTTTGGCTTATGATTCTTTTCAGGCATGATGTATTTAGGGGTTTTCTGAGCGCACAAGATGTCAGGACGGGAAGGCTTGTGGTTTCACGTGCCCTGCTAAAGTAATCAAAAGATCATTACCTGTTCCAGCAGGCATTCCCGTTCATCAATGAGCTTTTTCAACCTAATATCTGAAGAGAGGAGAGAGACACAGGTTCGGGTGAATGGCACGCGGCACCCTCCAGCGGTGGCTCGCCAGGGGATGCTGGTTGGGGTTAGTGAGATGAATGATGAAGGCAGAGTTACACACGTACCACGGTGGATGAGGCCAGGCAGGACGGGAGGTACTCAGCCAGGGGAGGCGCCACCTCCCGACTCACTTCTGGGAGCAGCATCCGGCTCATGCAAAGAGGCTAGTCTTCTACTTAGGTTAGCATGCAAGAACGCCAGGCAAACCACACTGCAACACAAGAGCTCACAGGCTTCACGCTTCAGGTTGCCAGGGGCAACACGCACCCCGAATCACGACACAGGAGCACCACTGCAGCCTTCCTCCCTGCCCTGAGCTGACAGCTGGGGTGTACCTATCTTGTTTCTCTTGTAGACTCACCAGTGACAGTTTTGACTCTGTTTACAAATCCAGGCACGCTGACAACATGCCCTAACCCAGGGACTCTTTGAAGGCAAGCGTAGGGATGGCTGGTGTTTTTACACACCCCCGCCAGGCACATAAGGATGTGTACAAAATGTGTCTGTAGCCCCAACACCTCTGTGCAGGAGGGTACTACAGCGTTCAGGTTCAGCGGGACCAAGACCTGGGAGTGTTCACATCTGCTTAAAGGCAAAATCTGGAGAACTGATGCTGACAGGGATGCACCCGCACACACTCTGCAACAAAGGCAGGCCCTCTTCTAGCAGCTTCCGTGCATCGGCTTGTTATCAGCCCAAGAGCCCGGGGGGTGGGCCATCACTCCCCTCTTTAGAGAAGGGGGAGGCCCAGGGCGGTGGTCCCTGTCCCAGGCCTAGTAGCCCGGCCTCGGGGTGCTCCAGCACTTCCAGTGCTAGTCTCGCATCTCTGGGAGGGATGCGCACCCCTGCCTGAGCTCCGATTCCAAGGGGACCCTGCCCCACATTGCTTAGCTCTAAATTCTCCATCGAGTAAAATATTAATTTTCATTTGCCGTGTGAGAAGAAAATAACCCACATAAAATGTGTCTTTGTTTTCATTTAAAAAACTATCTGGCCACATTCTAATCCAATTTACAGGTTTTCTCTAATTTGTTTTCCAAAAACCCTATTTTGAAAGGCACTATGTAACAAAAGAGGAGAAATTTTTAAGCAGAAGATAAATTCAGGACCCTTTCAGGAAATGCATTTTAAAGGCTAATGGTGTCTTACAGTTACTTCATTTCTTCCCTTTCATAAATGCATCCAACACAGAAATTAATTTTTTCATGATCATAAACTTTGTTGTTTTATCCAATATCACTTTTCATCTTATCCTACGTATTTTTTACTCCTTTATACAAAACACTGAATACATCTGAAAATGATCCTGAAGCTCATATATCCATTGTATAATTTTACTATCTTTTATTATTTGAGTCTAAGAAGTCTCCAAGAAGACTTTAAAATTTTAGACAGGTAGTAGGAAATAAATTTTAAAATGTAATCTTAGTGAAAGAAAAAAATACAGGTGATCTGACTTTTAGTCCTGTAGTGAGACTATTAAAAAACAGGCAGAACTTTAGGAAGAGAAATTTTAAAGCAGAATAGGAGAACAAAATGAAACTAAACAGCTTTCAGAAAATGGAAAAAAGCAAAATAACTTGATATAGACAAAATAAAAGTACCACTTTTCAAAGCTTTAAAAATCAACAACTGTAACTTGCTTGGTGAAATGGCACATCAGTGGTAAACTTACCGTTAACACCTAACCAGAATACTAAAAACCCAGGATTACCCTGTATTTATGCAGCAAGTAGCCTTGCTGGTCAGAAATACTCCTGCACAAGCAGGTGGAGACTACTCAGCCAGCCCCTGCAGTGTTTAGAAATGAAGCACAGAAAAAGGTCAAGTCCTGATTTTAGGGCTTCCTTCTATACTGGGAAGCTAAAATCAGAAGACTAGTAAAGGCATTTTAATGATATTGCTAAAGAATTGCATTTTCAAGAAATCTGTTTAAAAAAAAAAGAAATGTTTTTTACACATTAATAATATATTAATGGCTCCAGCAAACTTTATGGTAGACATTTTAGAGATCCATGAATGGGGAACAAAGAGGGAAAGACTTCTAGAAACTCCCTGGGTAGGCAAACAAGTACTGGGATCCTCAGTCATTCCTTTGGCCTGTGTGTTGTTAGTTCTCCATCCAGGGGCAGCACAATTCAATGAACAGCACGTGACAGCCGGCACAGATCCGATCATGGCAGGACAAGCACGTATTCTGAACCTGACACACACCTGTGCTTCCCTCCCCTTCGATTAGGGGTCTGGGCATTTGGAAGGAATCTTCCTATTGGTTCCCTTGGCTCAGTGGCCATGGTGGCATGCTGCACCATGGGGTCTCCTTGGAAGGGACCAGACCAGAGGGACCCCAAGCCCTCTGAACCCCAGGAGTAGCCTTCCAGGGTTCTGGAGATAGTGGAATGTTAGTTTCATTAGGTGTTCATTGGGTGTTCTTTTAATCAGAGGTACTAAACATCATAGAAAGTAGTCAGTGCAGTACAGTTCATTCTTAAAAATGATTTAAAAAATGCTACTGCTTTCTAACCTTTGCATAACAAAATTAAAGCCCCAAATCTGTTCTTTCTTATTTTCTATATAGGCTCATAACTATAATTTTGAAGGAAGACTTACATTTTAATATAATAGGTATTTTCTGATTTGGGGCTGAAACACAACCAAGATTTTTGACATCTTGTTGAATGAACACTTTTCTCTATTCTGTTCCAGCCTAAATTCCTCTGGCTGAGCGAGAACTTTGCAATTCTCTTGAGTTTGAACCTTTTATTGCTGGAATCTTTCTAAATTGCCTTGACACTGAATATGCCTAAGTTAATCACTTCTTGGGGGCTGAAGGGCCCTCCCTAGGACAAGCAGGGGCTGGGCTGGGCTGTGGTGCTGTCACATGCACAGGGCACAGAAGCTGATGTCTGCCATAAAGGCACTGGAAGGACCAAGACATGACTCTGCTGCCGCACGCTCCTCCCTTGATTGTCTGCTGCTGATTGTCAGCTTCGGCACCCCACTAGACAGCTGAGCCTGTGCCTGTCCACTGGCCAGTGCCTTCAGCTATTCAGTGACCAGTGTGCTTGTCAATGAACAAATGAGCGGGTGAATGACAGAGGCTGGACAGCTGAGCTCAAGGACCTGTGGTGTGCTTGATGTAACGTGCAGCTGGAGAACTTGGGAGAAAAGGACGGAGCTCAAGAAGACCAGGGGGTGTTACTCTAGTGTCTGGTTGTGGGGGGCCTCTGAAAGTCGAAACGAGAGCTGCCTTCCCACACATGCTCCAGCTCCAGCACATGAGCGGCTTGGCTGCAGTGACATGGACCAGGGCCCCTTGCATCCTGCAGAGCCCTTGGCTGGAGCCTCCAGCGAGTCCCCCACTTTCCTGCGTTCATGGCATGAGAGGAGAGGATTCAACATACCCACTGTCCTCTTCTTCCAGGCATTTGAGCAGCACCAATCAAAGTTTACTGGCCACTTTGATCATTCTCCCCAACTACTCTATGTTGGCATGCTTAAACGGAGACCCTCCAGCTGGGGCCCACCTGGGGGGGGTCCAGAGAGCACAGGAAACAACACGAGGGACCATCTTCTCACCTCTCCAAGCATGGCCCTCTACCAGTGCCAGGATGGCCCCAGGGAAGGCACATACCTACTACTGCCAGGCGGTGAGGAACAGAGGCTCAGAGCTCTGTGGGGTCAGCAGCCAGGAGCAGGGCCACTGTGTGAAACAGCAGCCAGCGTCAGAGGTCAAGGAGCCCACAGACTAAACCACAGCCTTGTTAAATTATAAAATGCTTTTATTTTAGTTATGTAACACTTAGGTTCGCCTCCAAATTTACTGAGGTTTTGGTCTTTCTGTACTCAATTATATCTTGTAACAGTTAATACAAATTCCAATAATCTTATAAAGTGTCAATAGCATTCATAATATACATTCCCTTGTGATTTTATACTTTACCATTACTTTTTACTTAATTTATGATTATTTAAAAATTTTTTATATAGAAAAAATATAATTTTCCAGGCAGATCAAAACAAAAAATTCCAGTAAAAATATACTGAGAATAACAAATAAAAATATTTATACCAAAATACCAAAAGTGATTCAACTTTTTAAAATATCCTAGTTTAATCTAATGAGTAGTTTGCACTAGAACAAGTAATGTTTTGTGTTGCTCTTTTGAATAATGACTAAGACATTCAAACAGAAAGAGAAGTAATTTTAAGTTAAAAAATTTTAAAAGACTGCCCTTGTCTAAATACCACAGTAGGAAATGCAATTTCAACATATTTCTTGATAAAAATATTTTTAAAATAATCTTCATATACAATGAATCTGATACTTCATAAGCATGAAGTGAAGTCAAAATCTACAAAATAAACTTGGTCATCTGGACAATGAGATCCAAGGGTATTGGCATGAAATTAAATACATGAGGTAAAGAACAAAAAGACCTCCCTAGTGCTTTCAGATATTTACTTGTTATCCCTAAAATGATCAATTATTGGCCTAAGGTGCTTATCTTATCACTCAGTGACCTACATGCCATTTGGACATTTATTTCAGTTAAATAAAATACTATGCAGGTTATAATGTACATGTTAAAATCAAATATGGAAGTACACAGACTTGAATGAGACATATTAGTTTAAATATGCACAATATTCATGATGCAGAAATCTAAGAGTGCTATTTGGTCATTTCATTGGATGTTGACATATTTGGTCAACATCTACATGCATAATGGCCTGGGGTCTAGCGAAGTAGTTTTACTTCAGGCTAGAATATAAAAAGAGTACAGGTATACCTTACTGTTTGCTGCTACTGGAAAGCTCTCCATCAGAACTTATTCTGAAAACAAATGTCTTTCTTCCTAATATGGGTGACAACCTCAATGATTAAACAGGAACCTGTAGGTAACCATGTAGCTAATGTAGTAAGTGAGCAACTGTCACACAGTACATCTAGATCAAGTAGGACGTTCTGCACTGTTGCCAGTGAGACCGAGGAGAGCGTCTCTGACGCCTGGACTTGCTGTGCGGAGTGGGTCGGGCCTTCTCTGCAACCTTATCTGGCGCCCGCCGTCTGCCCGTCTGCGGCCTGCCTGCCCTAGGACATGGTACAGTCTTCTTTGCTCTTGCCCCTCTCGCTTCCTTCTCCTGCTTCTCTTCCACCCTCTGAACTGGAGTCCCCCGTCTCCCCTGCTGCTGCCGACAACTCACTGCTTTCTTGATCGAGGCTGTCCTGGGCTTTGTCAGCCACCTGACCTGGGTGTTGGGACGGATCCCGCCTCTTGGCACTTTCTGCCCGAGGGGCATCACCAGTGTCCTTTGAGGGGCTGTTTTCCAGCAGGGAGCTGCTGTCCCCTTCTTCCTTCTCTGGTTCTAGAGGACTGCTCTGGGCGCTGCTGGCTGCTTTGGCATCACCATCTTCATCTAATGCTCTATCACTAGCGCTAGCACCTGACGGCTCAACCGTGCCTCCGTGAGACACTCCCCCTGCCCTGGTCTTCACATCACCGTCCTCTTGTTGAAGCTTTCCATTCAACTCCGTTTCACGATTCCCTGGACAATCAACATGCTCCCTGCTTCCTGCCACAATTTTCTGCTCTGGATTTTGGGTCACCTCATTTTGTGATTCCACTACTGGTTTCTTGTCAGAAAACTGCACCTGCTCTTCTTCCTTAATCTCGCCTACCTCTGCGTCCTGATAGCTCAGTTCTTTCTTAACACCCTCAAGGGATTCTGCAGCTGCTGGTGATCTTTTCTTCTTGTTTTTCTTCTTCTTGTTCTTATTCTTCTTCTGGGGTGACTCTGATGCCTCCGCCTGCTGGTCACTCTTCTCTTCCTCTGGTTCCTTTGCATCAAGCAGCTCACCTTCAGCATCTGCCCTACCTGAGCCTGTTGCTTCCTGATGGCCGCCCTTGGCTGCTGGAGCACCAGGGATGGGCTGGGGTTCTGCGTGGCCTGGCTCCTCATCCCTCACCTCCGCAGCTCCACCCTTGTCTGCACTGTTCTTCCCACCGGCTTCTGTGCTATGAACTGGGGCCTCTCTCAGCTCAGTTGCCTCCTGGTTGGTGAGCTCCTTCTCTAAGCTCTGCCCTGCACTGGTGCTAAACACACACTGTCCACCTTGAGTCACTGGGTCATCACCATGCTTCAGGGGACTTGCAGGCACTGTGCCCACTTGCTCCCCAGCTGGCACTCCCCCTGCCTCTATTATACTCCCCAGGTGACCCCCACTTGGCCCTCCAGCATCTGTCCTGCTCATTCTTTCAACTTCGCGTATTGGCACAGGAGCAGATTCCTGGCATGTTTGTGGGCTAACCTCTTCCAAGTCGCTTTTCCAATCCTCCTGCTTTTCTTTTTCCTGCCTTCCTACAGATGGCTCACTTTGGCTTTTGATATCCAAGGCAGTGCAACTGTCCTGCCCACTCGTGAGTTCTGGGGCTTCCTTGTCTAAATCCTTCCAATAACCAGGCTGCTCCAGGGAAGCCCCAGTTTCACCATCTGGCACGTCTATGACCCCTCTTGACTCAACCTGCCCTGGACTTTCAAGGAAAGCAGTATTCTCTAGAACTTGGTTGTGAACCTGCTCCTCACAGTTAGCATTTGCTCTGGGTCCTGGGGACGGGGCACTGTCTCCAGAGGTTTTCTGCTCCTCCACATTTTCACCAGGATGTGATACATAATCCTTTACTGTGTCCTCTTTGTGCTGTTCTTGCTCAGTATTCTGCAAGATTGCTCTTTTCCCCATATTCTCCACAATTTCATTTTTCACCTTCACTTCTGTGGCTCTTCCTAAAAGACCATTGAGAGAATTGAAGGGACCCCATGATGCGGTGACCACTCAACATAAATTAAAAAGTAAACACAGGTTCTAATTCCCACCCAGCCCTGTTCCTAGAGAGAGTGAGTCATCAAAGAATCACATGAAATGGAGGCTTCTGCCATTTAAGTGTGGCAAAGCAGCAACTGCATTAGCAAGAATCTGATCAGTGAGGCCTGGCCACCATCTCCAAGGCAACAGTGTGCTGGTGCCGCCGTGCATGAGCTTTTCAAGGTGAATCCAGGTTTTAACACAAAGAAACAGCTCTGGATCAGAGAGCCAAACAACCCAAAATGATGGGTTTAAGAATGGACTGCAAGTCCATTCCCATTTCCAAATGTACATCCTGACACCTCGTGCTTTTCCGGTTATCAAGTGGCTTTGCTGATCAGAGCCCCTAAGTGGCTCTCAAATTGTTGTTTATAAAGAATGTTCAGTTCAGTTTCAGAAGCTTAGACTCAAGATCCATCTCAATGAGGATACCTTTAAAATAGCTCCTATAAAGCAAAGAGAAAGCTATGCTCCACTGCCCAGCATTGTCTTCCTGAAAGAGTGTCCACATCTGTCCTGAGTCCTCAGCTCAGCCCAGGAGCCTATGCACCCCAGCAGGAGGCAAGGCTGGATGCCAGGGGACCACTTAATTAAGACACTGTTTACAAGTAGGAAGCTTGACACTGCTTTGGAACAAACAGTTATACTTGAGATTCTCTAAACCAAGCCTGAGCCTATTAGATACCATGTTACTGGAAGCCAAAGCCTGACAATCTTGTAGCCAGTGGTCTCCACACTGGGGCCATGACCCCAGGAAAATAGGGGAGATACTAGCACTACGATTTAGTTTTATTTTACCTTTTAAAAATTTCTATTATTCTATGTCTTATGAGGTACTTTCTATATCAATGAAATAGTACACGTAAGTACATTAAAAGATAACATGTGTATCGATAAATTCCCACAATCCTTTACTGACGGGATATGTGAGCCAAAACATTAAAGACCATCACAAAGCTGGTATTTAAGCAGCTCATGGTGGTTATAAAAGGTATGCAAAACAGACAAGAGCAGCATGGTCAATCCCTACCTGCTCAGCACCCCTTCTAAAGGCATGATGGCAATTCATTAATTCACCTTTTCTTCCCAACAACTTTTACACAGTTCCAAGTGCTGTGTCTTCAGGAGTGGTAAAGATAAAAAGGGACTTCCCTGGGAGATGAGTCCTGAGAAGCTAAAGCCTACAGGTTTCCACATTTGCATAAAGAAAACTAAGTAAGTTGAAAACTTCTAATTTGCAATTAAAAATCATGGGCTCTCTCTTATTCCAGCCTCACTGATAAAAACTTGAAGGCAACTGGTACCAGGGACAGACCAGGCCTTTTTTAGGGGGTGCAGCTTCAGGCTGAGGGGTTATTCCAAAGCCAGACTGTATGATGAATATGAGCGAGTTGCTGCAGGTCGTTGAAAAATCACATAAAATATCCCATGATCCACTGGACTCCACCAGCTGATCCTCGGGCGGAAGCAAGGGTATGGCATTTGAAGGAGCATGCTCAACCAAGGCCTCCTACACCCTGGCCACACCCACCACCCAGGACTGCCTGCCCCCCACCCAGGACGCTGAGCGGGGCACAGGCTGTGACAGCGTGGCAGGCCCCTGCGGCCACCTAACCTGCTTCGCAGCCTCGGCTACTCTGATCTGATAGCTCCATAACGAAGCAGGTTGAAGCCACACTTGGCACAGATGTGAGGAGAGCACGGTCACCCAGTGCTGGCCCCTCCTTACACTCACAGCTTTGAGACGCAGAGGTATGTGGATTGAGCCACTGTGGTAAGCTGGAGGAGGTGCATGCCAGACAACGCATGTGGGCCCTCACACTGACTGGCAGGAAATTACCATGACGTGACAGAACAAATGGCATGCTGTGTGACTGTTAATTGATCAGTTACGATTGCTTCAATTCTAAAAATGCATGGAATGTGAGCCAATGCTGATTGAAAGATGAAGGGATCAGGAACGCATACTTACCCAGTGTCCCATCCCCGGCCGACTTGAGGGCATTTAACTCCTCTTTAGTGATCTTGGTGGAGCCTTGGTACCCAACATTGTTTAGTGTATCTGAAGTCTCTCCATTGTTGGCTATTTCTGAATTTAGGATTATTCCATGTTTCTGGGAACAAAAACAGGCTCACTGTAATACTCAGAAATATCAGGTTAAAACTTTCTTTATTAATAATCTTAAAAAAGGAAAGTATTTTTCCTGGAGAGGGAAACTCCAGAGGGACGCAGAGGTGCCTGGGCACCACGCTTGTGAGTGCTCCACCAACACACAAGTCTGCGGCGGCTTCCTCCACATGCTGCCTCCTTTGGGCTCCTATCTAGGACCTAATTTTCTGGTGACAAGATACTTTCAACAGGGATTCTTTAAACCAGGCATAAGAGCCCCTGAGCTGCCACAAGTGGCACACCAAGCTGTCGCTAGGAAGTGCCCCTCAGCCACACAGCCCTGAGAGAAAGGCGTGCTCAGGTGTTCTGGAAGGAATGAGACTCACGTTGGGGGGATTAAAAGGGGTCCGGAATGCTGCATGTATTCAAAAGAATGAGCATGTCCATGACACGGAGAGACGCTTGGCAGCCCTGGGGTCCTGACTTGCCGGCCACCCCTGCCTCACAGCTCTTCCCCGATGCTGCGCGCACAGCCTCTGAGGAGCATCATTGGCCACCTGACTCCAGGCCTGTGCCCTGCTGGTTCATTGCTCTGGCTTTGACCAGGGAATTTAAGAGCAGTGTTCAACACTCCCTCCTGCAGCACTCCAGAGCCCCCCCGAGATGCTGCCCACTGGGCTTCTACTCTGTCTCAAGCCAGCAGCCGCGGGTCCCTTGACACGGTGTCCAGTATGTGGGCTGTCCTTCTCCCAGGACCAGGAGGGTCTCAGGGTCTCACGCATGGGCCTAACCCCACCACTCAGCCCAGACACTGCTCATCAGGAGAAGTCTATGAGGGGAGGCTTTGTTCCAAGGACACAAGTACATCTTCCAACCTGGAGGAATATTCTAGAAGGCTTACTGATGAGTATGAGGAAAACTCAGGTAACAAAAACAACAAAAAAACCGCCCAGAGCTGAAAACCTGAGCTCCTTCCAAGATCACTTGTGCTTGTGAGCACCTAATGATCCCGATCTGCATTGACTTCATGTGAATCCTCAGGGCAGTGAGACTACGCCTTGCGTGCACCAATGTCACAGTATAGACACAGCTGACACAGTCACAGAAGCCCAGAATTGGCTGTTGCCACCGGGGTATTTTTAAACAGGACTTTGACTTCATACCTTCAATTCCTCTTTCAGCTTGACTATTTCTTCTCTAAGATCATCTCGTTCGCTTCTTATGGAATCAAAGAACTCTTTCTGCCTCTCTAAGGCCTGAGTGTGCAGCGGAGCAGAGAGAAAGAAGACAGGCAAGAAGAGCGGTTACTCAAGGAGCAGCAGCGAGAAGGCGGCTCTACTGTCCACACACTAACCAGCCCAGACATGGACAGATGCTTAAGGAGCAGACAGAACAGGCAGCAAGCATCTGGGCGATGGCCGGGTGCAGGGTGCTAGCGTCTGGAACCTCACGAGCTCGCTCGTGGAAACCACAGGCGGCTTCACGGCCCCGAGCGCTAGCTCGGCCTGCACTCGCACGGCGTTGAAGTCCCCACGAGCAATGCGTTCACTTAACAAAGAACCAAGAGGAGTGCTGAAAAGCCCCCAAATGGGAACTCTTCCGTCATTTTTACACATAGATTATGGGTGTTTGTTGTCCCCGATAAAAGTAAAGCTGTCTGAACACATGCATCTGTGCACAGGCACTCCTAGCTAAGTGCTGCTGGGTGTGTAAAGTGCAGCCAGGGTGCAGTTCACACAGTGGACCTGCAGACACATGGTCACACACCGATAGGCCTTTATCAGGGCTGAGTCATGTGAGTGGCTATTTTTAGAAGCCCTTTGTGACTATGGCTCTGTAGGGTCCCTGTCTTCCTATCTGTCACTGCTGAACGTGGGTGGGCTGCCTCTTTGCAGAGGGAGTGGGTCTCAGGAGGCCACCCTGGGGAGATTTCGATGTAGAACTATGTGGGGTGCAGCTCCTGCTACCCATAGTTTCCTTAAACCCTTCTGAGAAAAAACCCAGGCAAGGCCAAGCAGGGACCTCTGAGAGGTGTGACCTCCAGGCAGTGCCCAGAGGCCTCCCTCACTGTGTCCTGGGCCACTCACCATGTAGCCAGGGAAAGCAGCCATTCCAAATCTTAGTCACTACCAATTTGCTGAGTTAGTGCATGAACTCTGTTCCTGATTTTGTGTCACACGGGGGTTGCATGCACCCACACAAGCTTTTGCAAACCAAACATTCTACAATAACTGTTTGCTAAGCCGCTTGCCCAATTCAACAGATTTTCCAACTTGAGAATCCTACCCCTATCTTTTTGTCTTTCCACTCTATCGTTTCCTGAAGATCAGAAATCTCCCTGATATAACTCTCCTGCTTCTGCTGTAGCTGTCGGATTTCCTGAGGAAAGGAACAGATGGAGAGAAAGCAGGTAAAGGGTCAAGCAGGAAGAAGGGCCCGATGCTGGATACCTGGAGAGCTGAGTCCACAAGGGGCTGTTTCACCTCATCAGCCCTGAGTTCACCAGTATCCGAGGGTTTTCCCTTGCTTTACTCTCAGCTCTAAGAAGTACAGGGAGAAAACTTGCCATGGTGAATTCTCACCCCAAAGTCACCAGTTAAAGTGCTGATTAACTTAAAAATTATAACCCAACCCCATATAGTTGTGCTTTGCTGGACATCGTGGATTCAGTGTGAGAAAGGTATTGTGAGATGACATCTTCACTGTGCAAATACCACAAAGTGGGCTGACACAGAGCAAGATGGCTACAATGACACTAGCTGAGATACTGTGGGACCAGGGTTGTACCTGTGGTGCACTGCTGACTGAAATGTCACGTGGTACATGACTGTATTAGTTTCCTCTTGCTGCTGTAACAAATCACCACAAACTAAATGGCTTAAAACAATATCAATTTATTCTCTTACAGTTCTGGAGACTGGAAGTTCAAAGTGAGTCTTATGGGCTAAAATCAAGGTAGGGGCAGGCCTGTGTTCCTTCCTGGGGGCTCCAGGGGAGATGGTCTTGCCTTTTTCCCCTTCTAGAACCCTTCTAGACATTCCTTGGCCTTGGCTATTCCTCACATCACTCCACTCCCTGCTTGGGTCTGACGTCCCCTACTTTGGCCTCTCCCTGCAAGGACCCTTGTGATCCTATCAGACCCAGCAGTGGCCCTGTTTAACACCCCAAGGCCTTTACCTTAGTCATTTCTGCACAGTCGCTGTGCTGTGTCAGGCAACACACCTACAGCCTCCAGGGATCAGGGTGTGGGCGTCTTTGGCGGGGGTGGAGGGGTGGGGGTGGGCACTGTTCTGTCTGCCACATGTCCCAAATAAGCACACCACCACCAAGAGAATAAGAATCTTCACCCATGAGAGTCACTTCCCTTTAGCATATCACCCTGGTGCTAAATGAGGTCAGGCAGGTGAGACCCTGATCTTACAGGATGAGTGTCCTCTGCCATGTGAGAACACAGCAAGAAGGCCAAGTGGGAGGCCTCATCTGGAACTTCCAGAACCGTGAGAGAGTGAGGCCAGCTCTGGCCTGAGGGAAGCCCGTCTGAGCCAGTCTGAGCCAGTCTGAGCCAGTCTGAGCCAGTCTGAGCTAAAACCAACAAATGTTCCAACTCCAAAAGGAAAGGAAAGGAAACTGCCACCTACCTCCAGCATTTCTTCCCTCTGCCTCAGCGCCTCCTTGACCTCGGCAAACTGGAACTGCAGTACGCTGTGGGCGTGCTTTTCCCGCTCAAACTCCTGCGGGGAGGAAAGGCCTGTTCTGTCACCCTAGCACGTCCCCACGCGTTTCCCTCAGAAGACTGTAAAGTCAACCTGAGGAGTTTCGCAGCTTCCTGGTTCCTCTCTGGGGCCCCAGGGCCATGTGGAGCTGGGATGAGGAGCCCTGCACAGGGCCAGGAGAAAATGATGCTGTGGAAATAGGGGATCCAAGCAGCCTCCTTGCCGACTCCACACCAGAGCTGCCACTCCTCAGACAAGGCGGGAGAGGGCGGAGGGGGCAAGCACAGCGCCTGCAGGGCACCCTGCCCCACGTCCAGCCCCTGCACGAGGCCCAGGCCAGGGACCGGGTCACATGGCTTTTCTGTTCTGCAGCCCACACGGTGGCACAGCCACTACTAATGTCCCTGGATCTGCGTGTGCAGGCTGTTTGGGAAGGGTTCAACTTTGGCAACCCCTGTCCCCATCTTGGGAGCACATTTTAGCACCACCCAGCTTCTCTGGAGTTAGGCTTGAGGGTTTGCGGTCCATTTCATGGGGCCTAAAGGACGGAGGTCTAGGGTTTGAATGCTCTACCGTGCCTGCCAGCACTGGGGCCCACAGCACGCCTCTGTCCACCCCTACCACGTCCTCGGGCCTCATGAGACACTCTCAGAGCTCGGCTGTCAGGAACTGTGTGCAAAATTCCTTTTAGCTTCTAACATGATCCTGTGGCAAAGAAGTAGGCCTTTGAGTTGGTGATGGGACCTTGGTTTTAATACTTGGGATTCTGACCCTACAATCAGTTTAAAAGATGACGATGACATTCACATATTAAATTCTCTGCTCATCTCAGAATACTCTCCAAAGAACTGGATGACATTCTAGGGTTTGATAAACCAGCTAATTCCTACAAATATGAAAAACAAGTATTCCTGGCTGGGTGTGGTGTTGCACACTTATAATCCCAGCTACTCAGGAGGATTCCAAGTTCAAGGTCAGCCTGGGCAACTTAGCTAGACCCTGTCTCAAAAAATTAAAAATAAAAATGTCTGGGGATGTAGCTCAGTGATAGAGCATCACTGGGTTCAACCCTGGTACCATTGAAACAAACAGAACCTAAGTATTCCTTCCTCCTGAAGAACGGCTGGGCTCCACTACCCCAGTAGGTCTACTGTCATTCACTTTAACAGGCTGATCCCAATAACATAAGTTAACAGCAAACCAATTCCAGTGGTTCTTAGTGTGAGTGCAAATGAGACTCTTCTCTGAGCTTAAATAAAGGTATTTAACTCTTAAATGGAGAAACCAGTCTCCCCATCAGCAAAAAATAAATACGATTTTCTTAACACCTTTGATACCTTTAACTATTTCTCTATGGTATTGAGAAGCAACAGAAAATGTATGCCAATAGGAAAATGGAATCATCTAACTGTGCCTTTTCCAAGCCTGTTGGTTCTTTTGCAAGCATGCTTATCCATGGTTAAGATAGCACCTTCCACGCAAAACAACGACCTTCTCTAGTAAAACTGCCTCTGCTTTACGCGTTGAAATGACAGCCAACCTTTCAAGGCACTTGGCAAAGAGCATGGCATGTCTTCAGCTGTTGGAGTTTCCAGGGCCCCTGGCAGCCCGTTCACAGCCCCCGAGCCCCGGCCAGCGCTGTGCTCTGTACACACCACAGCTTACTTTGCTTTTCTCTTCGTACTGCCGCTGAGACTCGGCCAGCTGCTCCTCTAGCTCCAGCAGCGTGTCCTTCAGGTTGTCCACCTGATACATGAAGTTGGTCTTCTCGTTGTCTAGCTGGGCATTGGAAACCATCGCCTTCTTGTATTTCTCTTCCACTTCTGCTAGTGAGTCCTGCAGAAACCGGAGCATAGTTTTTGTGATAAGAAAGTCAAAACAAAGATTAATTTGGTATTCCTTAAAAAAAAAAGCAACACCAAAACTCAGCCTTTAGTGTAGATGTCATTTCTTAGGGAAAATGTGTCACAGTGAGAAGCACATGGCAATTCCACACCCGGAAATCCCCCTTTTCAAGGTGACCAAGTTCTCATTGTGCAGACGATTTGTTTTTGACTCTCTTCTCATTTGGGCAGGAGGAACACAGGGTGCAAGCCAGGGGCCGCTCAGGGGAGCAGCCAGTCTTCCCACCAAGGTGTCAGGGCTGCTCAACAGGTTCCTAAAGTCATCACTGGAGACATGTGGCTGGAATTTGGGAAAGAGCCAGTGGCTGGGGGAGACTAAACCCCACCACAAGCAATGCAGTCACCCCAGTTCTGCCTCACGCACCAGGAAACGATTGACAGTAACTCAGATTTTGACCCATCAGGAAACGAAACAAGGCAGACAAGTCTCACTGGGAAAGTCCTGGAAGGACACAGTTCATCCCAGCCCAGGGAAAGAGGCCAGCAAGAGGAGCTCCCCCCGCACCTGCAGGTCCCAACACATGACTATGGGAAGGTGCTGCCAGAGAGAGGGTGGAGTCACCAGGTGCAAACTGCGCAGGGCTAAAGACAGAGGTGGGGGACACATGGCCAGGAGCAGAGGGTGCCGTGTGGAGCTGCGTGAGGGCCGCGCTGCTGGAGCCCTGCAGGTCAAACCAGGGCAACGCTGTGGGCAGGAACAGTGGTTCCCGTCGCTCGCTCCCATTTTACTTGAGTCAAAAGCCAGAGTCTTGATTTCCTCCCTTTGGAGGAAATAGAGGTGGCAATAAAGAGAACCAGGACTTGGTCATGTGACGTGTGTTGCTTCCTTTGTTGGGTGTCCTTTGACACTGAATTTAGACAATTTTCGGTACTTTCTGAGAGCCAAAAAGGAAGTAACAGATTTACCAGCCCTTGCTTCATCCTAACTGCCCTGAGCTGCCCGGAGGGTTTGCCTGTCACACTCCTTGATGACGCCTCTATGGAACCTCTCACCTACTGTCAAGGGACAGGGCAACCAAGTCTCCTGGGGCACAGTGAAGTAACTCCACGTTCTGAAAGGAGCGTGCACACACTCAGACACAGATTTGGCTACTGCTTCACTTGTGACCACACGGCATGCAAACAGTGCGGATGCTTCAAAGGCATGCGTGTTAGGATGGCCCTGCTGGTGGACGCCAGATGTTCTGAGAAGCAAATCAAGGGAAGCACATTCCCTGTGCTTTCAGAAAGCAAAGGGAACCAAGGACATTCCCCACACTCTGCTGTACCAGAGGGAAATGAGAGACGGGGTGCAAGTCTGGGGTAGGGTGGTGAGTACAAGACCATTGGGCTGTGTGGGTGGCCTTCCCACTGGGGCGCTGCACCTTTGACACTGGGTTCAGACGCTGCATTTGGGAGAAGGGGACACATCATGCAGGCACGCCCGCCACTCCAAGCTCATCCACGGCCTGGGCCTCTTCAGACTGGGTGTGCACCTGGAACTTCTTCTGTGGGATTTTCTGAAGTTAGGGTGGATTAGTACCATGAGCCCACCCTTCTGTAAACTGGTACCTTCATCTCTTTCAGTCCTTGCATGTATTTGCCTTCTACATCCTGAATCTGGTCCTTTAACTCATTGAGTTCCTGGGGGAAATGGCACAGTAGGCAAATGACGTCAAAGGGAAAAATCAGCAGAGATCACACACACCTTAAGCTCAGGCGCCTGAGCAGCGTCTGCTATTCGGTGGTCTAAGTGCACATTTTCTCTTTGAAATGTTAAGGGAAAATAAAATAAACATCAATCTTATAAAGATTAAGATTTAGGTATGTCTCATATTTTTACACTATTTTATAAAATTTGGGTGTACCTTTTATGATGTTATAGTTTTAAAAACTGGAACTTCTGGAAATAGCACCAGCACTCTGCCGCCTACTCAGCAATCCATCCAGGCACTGAGAGACCTGGTTCTGTGCAGGACACAGCAAGGTGCTAGGCGCAGGAGTCGGCAACACTTGCTCTTATGGAGCTCCATGCCTGCCTGCCTGTCTCGTTCACCCCCCAAATCCTGGGGCTTGGGACAGCATCAGCATGAGCCAGACTCTCAGCAAGTCTAGCTTGCTGGACGGATGAACGGTGCTCACAAACTAAGAGCTGAAACAAAACAGGACTGCTCAGAGCTTTACCTCCAGGAGAGAGAGACGGGCTGAGAGGCTACAGTCCCTGTGATCCCAGAGACTTGGGAGGCTGAGGCAGAAGGATTACAAGTTCAAGGCTAGCCTCAGCAACTTGGCAAGAAACTGTCTCAAAAAAAAGGGGGGGAGTTGGAGAGATACCTTAATGGTAAAGTGCCCCTGGGTTCAATCCCAGGACTCCTACCCTCCAAAGAAAATCTGTTCTGGTTTCAGATACTCATAATACATAGACTTTGGAAGGTAATTTCAAGGTAACCCAGTCCAGCCTCCAGTGGATGCTTAAATCCTTCTCTGTCCTCTTGGGCAAACGACATCCAGCTGCTCAGACATCACCAGGGGAGCAGGCCCTCCTTTTAACCAGCTTTGACTATTATAAAGTTCTTCCACAGGAGAAGCCAAGCCCAGCTGCCTTGGCTCCGGTGTCCTGGTTCTGTGCTCTGAAGGACACCAAGCTTGCTTACCTGGTCTGCCCCCTGCAGCCACAATGGCCCTAGGTACTTGAACAAATACCACTAGGTTGTTTCTCTTTTGCTCACAGAGAATGCTACCAAGTGCCTGGCACCCTCCTTGATGCCAGGGATATGTCATATCCACCTTCTAGTGGAAAAAAGTCACTAAGATACAGTGAGGCCTGCGAGGGCACATTATAAATAGAGCGTCAGGGCGCGTTCCAGAGAGATGGAGGGGACACATTCAGAGGCAAGGCTGTGTGCTAGGTTTGGTGTGGTCTGTGAGTAGCCAGCAAGTGTCCAAATACTCCAAAAAACGTAGCAGAACCCAGAGATGAACAACCCCACCAACAGCACGTGGCTGGTAACGAGGGCGTGAGGGTGGGCACACAGTCCGCCCTGGTGGGTGAGATGGGGTCAGGAGACGCCTTCTGCGCTGCCTTTTGCTGTTATGAGACACTGTTTAGGGGAGGCAGTGGAGACAGGACCTCGAAGAAAGATCCAGAGCTTTACAAACACTCCTTTCAGTTGAAGAGGGATCTTCACAAAGGGCCCTTCCTGTCACGGCAGAGCGCCCCTTACCTTGATCTCCCGGATGGATGCCTCCGTGTCAATGGAGATGGAGGTGTCTCCGCTTCCTCTCCGGGAAGATGTTCCCCCCAGGGAGGCCAGCGTGGCTGCAGACAAGCCCGGCATGTTGCGAGACCCCTGCAAAGTGTGAGGTAAGCGTGATGCAGACACAACCCGCCTTCCCGATGGGCCCAAGGGCGCACAGCCCCCCTAACTCCACTCCCGTAGGGGGGCCATCTGTGGGCATGTGGGGAGCAGCACTGAATGGCAGGTTCGCTCCGAGTGCTCGCGGGCACCACGGGCTCTGACTGGCCTAGCTGTGTTGGGCCTCCACTGTCCAACACACACGGCATGTGAACAGGGACCCCGTGGGGACGTGACGCCATGGGGGTGGCCCTCTCTCCTGGCCTTGTCATGCACTGTCCAACGTCTTTACTAAACACCAGGCAACACGCTTTCTTCTCAGTTCCCAAGGGGAGCTCTGGGACCCTCCAGGTTGATGAACAGCGTACGGCAGAGGCTGACAGAGAAATTCCATACCTTCTCAGCAAAATCTTTCTCTGGTCTCTCCTCAACCTATAAAAGAAAATGGACAAATATTAAATACTTCAAAGCATTAAATGGATATGAACTTAGGGGATAAGATGATAAAACAAAACATTAACTTCCTCTGTAAACTAACAACAGCCAAGAATTTGGCTTTGGCCCTCTTTCCTGTTCAGAGGTGGTCTCCTTGAGGCCCCTCTCCTATTTCCCCGTGGGAATCCGGGCGGCAGTGGGGCAGGGAGCATCCTCTGGTGCTACCAGAAGGTGTGCATGGTGTCAAGCCCAGGGCGATGCAGGTCTGCCAGGGCCTCTCGAACACAGGCTGAGGATGGCACTGGGGCTCATCCAACAAGAGACCAAGTCCTCTCTGGCCTGGTGAAGCTCCCCTCCCCGCCTGCTGGGTCCGCACAGGCTGCCCTTATCTTCAGGTGTCCACATTCTTGCTTTTCCCTCTGAGGTCCCTGGTGCTACCTCTGGTAGCCAGAGCATCAGCCAAAGATGCCAAACAGCAAACGCAGGTCACACCCCTGACTCGGCCCATCTGGATGGTGGCTAGAAACGCTGCAGTCACCTCTGCATTTTACACAATGGACAGTTTGGACTGCAGTTCCAGGAATCTTAACTGAGCTCTGTCCAAGGCTGGGCTTATGAACACAGACAGCTCAGAATGATGCTGGTGCAGGGACACCAATGTCCCTCTCTACACAGGTTCTCACAAATGGCACAAGACGGCCTCCTCCAGATGACCACTTCCTATCTGCCCACCATGCATCCTTGCTGGGCCAGAAGACCAGGCCCTCATCATCAGTGCCCAAGAAGAAGGCCCACTGACTGCCACCTTTGTGGCAACTCCTCTCCAAGGGTGAGACACCTGAGACTCAAATAATATGGCAAAGAGTTTTGGTGCAGCAGCCAACCTGGGGATCAAGTGGAATCACCTGGAACCCTCCTTTAATGCAAGGGAGGGAAGCTCCGAGGTTGGCTGCGTGCAGGTTGGTGATGCCCAGGGTCTGCTGCTCCACAGACCCAGGCTCACCCGGGGCTGTCCTGAGGCCTCCTGTGGTCTCACCTGCCTTTCCACACTCCTGGATTCAGCGTGAGCTTTGTGCTCATCTGTCTCCTTAGCACCCTAAGAGCAGAGAGGCCACCGAGTCTCACTCCCCAGCTTGTTGAGTAAGCCCCTGGGCTGGGGCAGGGGCTTCGTTCCTGGAGGTCCCACTGCCCAGGGCATCTCTTCCCACTTAGCCATGGCCACTGTCCTCCAGGGACCAGGCAGAGGCCTGTGTCTCATGATGCTTCCTCTGCAGCTCTCCTCTGATGTCCTTTCAACCCAAGGCTGCGCCATCAGGCCTGGTAAAGACGGTGGCTCTGTAATGACAGGCACTGCGTGCCATGGCCGACGCTTGCCCCGTGTGTCTGAAAGCACACTGGAGTCATTACTTTTCAGATGTGCATGCCACATTGGCCTGACCACTTTTGGGCGTGCTGAGGCAGACCCCAAACCAGATGGTTGTACCTCATCATCTCTGGAAGAGCCCAGAGCCTTGAGCTGTGAGGACGAATTCTCTCCACGTGGGAATGAGAATACTCCTGAAACTTCATCCAAACTAGAATGTCAGGAAGCTGTCTAGCACCTACTCTGCGGGGACCTATTTCCTGAGTCTGCGGAACAGAGGACCAAGACAAGGGTGGCCTAGCTCTGGATGGGGCACAAAGGACCATCTCCACGGGCAGCCGTTGCTCTCTGCGTCACACCCATTCCTTTTCTACTGCTCCTAGCAATAGAGGGGGACTGTGCACCAAGAACCGTCTCCCGACCCGCGGGTTCCCCTACAGAGGCACCCGTGCCTTCAAGGCCCACCCAAGGTGGCTGCTTTTTGCCTTTTTTTTTTTTTTTAAGAATTTCTTGTGAAAAAAAGATGAAGAGGAATGGGTGGCAGACCAATGAAGCTGGCTTTTTGGGGGGCGAGGGGAGGGCCCTTTGTTCTGCATTTTCTCTCTACTTGCTGTGCACATATGCTGTGTTTGTAATTTGTAAAATACCAAACAAGGAATTAAAAAGCCCTAAAACCATAGTGGCTCCTTCTATAAACAAACAAAAAAGTCTTTGCTCTGAGGTGTGCAAAGGACTCAGAATGTGAAAATGGGAGGTATTTTTTAAGTGGAGACCACGCAGGAAAAATATTTTAAATTAAGCTCTCAATGAAAGATATAGAAAACGCATACTTAACTAATCTTTGTTCAGCATATCACAGCAAATTCCACTTTGTTTTCCAAATTAGAAGGGACACACGGATGTCCCAGTGTTCCTCAACACCAGAAATTAACATAGAGCCCAGGGGGACCCAGTTCAGGCCCAGGGAGCCATCACACCACCAGCTCCCACTAGGTGGCAGCCTGTGCCAGGTCTGGGGTCAGGTCAGAGAGAAGCTGTCATGTGGCTGTGCCCTTCCCATAAAGCCCCTGGCACAAAGGGGTAAGTCAAACAGATGGAGCTCTTTTGGAATAAAGCACAACTTTTATCTCTGAAAATTAGAGAATTTTAAAAGCATTCATGGTTGCTGCAGGACCTGGGCTGAGGATGGACCCGGGACCCCTGCAGAACCTTTGCTTTCCTGTGGTGTCTGACACTGGAGGTCAGTGTGGAAAGGCAAACCAACAAACAGGGGTGTGTGCACCTTCCACGTCACCACTGACAGGCAGGGTTGAGAACTACTGGACAGAGCCCCTCCTAAAGAGATTTCAGTGGAAGTTCAGTTCACAGCTGAACTTGCTTTCAAAAACAAGTGCCCTAGAGCAGCACACGGAGTGATCTAGGAATCCCCTTTGCTCAGCGTCCAGATGAGGCCACTTCGCAGGCTTGCCTGGGCATGGCGAGGGCCACAGTGCTTGCCCACTCACCAGTCAGAACGGTTGTGGGCGCCTGTCCTCACACACAGAGACCCCAGCAGAAGGACCAGGCATAGAGGGGACCTTTCCTCATGGTGTCCCACTCTCAGCCAGGCCACACCAACCCCAGGAGGGAAACAGGATCACTGAAGCAATGTCCCTCAAAACAAAGTGGCAGCAGCAGACACCACTCAAGAAACATTCATTTCAGGGCAATTTGAATGGTGGGGTCTCCCGTGGGCCGGGGAGAGTCTGGGTTTTATGTCCAATAGAGTTCACAATATCCGGAGCACTCACCCTGGAACTCCAGGTCCAGGGCCACCTTTCCCCACTGAGTCTGCACACAGGGATCTTGTTTTTCTAGTTCAAATGGGCAGAGACCCGAGTTCACCACACGTTTTCTCTGAATAAATGAGGTGACACATGGGGCCAGGCTCCACTGGGGACATTCCTGATCGATGTTTCAGAAGCGAGGAGCTTTGTGGTGCGGATGTGCTGGCCTCACCAGAGTCCCTCGGCTCGGTGTGGTCCAACCTGGGTCCTGAACACCCAGAGTCCCGCCTCTCCAGGCTCCTGCCTCTCCCCTTGCAGCCTGTGCTTTTCATTTGACAGTGTCTGTCTGCTCCAGTCTGTGTGTCCCATGAGGGTAGGGGCGGGTCTTCACTGGCTGACACTCTGGCCCCATGCCCGGAACATTCCAGGTGCTCAATCAATACCCAAATCACAGCTTCCTCAAGGGCATGCTGGAGAGGCAGAAAACCTGGCACCTGTGCAGAGTGGGAAGTCGTGGGGTGAGGAGTGGCAGTCCCTCTGGGATGGGGTGGCCCCTCCCTGCTTCCTCAGGGACAGAAACCCCGGGGTACCAGCTTCAGGCCTTGACCCTGCTGGTAGACTCTGGGCACCGAGGCACTCTCATTTCCTTGAGGTGGGACAAGCATCATTTGCTTCGTTCTGTACCTTCTCCTGTGGTCTGCACTGCCCCCGGGACTCCCACCCCGCCTTCCTGTCTGATGGGTGAGGCAAGCTCACTGGTGCATGTGCACCTTCCAAACCTGAGTGGGGTCCCTGCCGAGCTTCAGGGCTGCCCTGCCCTGACTTCCCAAGAAGCACCCTGGACCCACCCTGAGGAGACCAGGCCAGGGGTCATGTCCACAGCCTGATGGTGTTGCCTGGACACCTCCAGCCAGCAGAAGCAAATCAACCAGGCCTTTCTGGGGTGGCTGTTCCTAAGGATGTCACTATTCTTTCCATGTGCAGCTCAAGAAAGCTGATGTGAAGGCTGGGGATGTGGCTCAGTGGTTAAGTGCCCTGGGTTCAATCCCCAGTACCAAAACAAAGAAGGAAGGAAGGGAGGGAGGGAGGGAGGGAGGGAGGGAGGGAGGGAGGGAGGGCAGAAAAAGAAAGTTCATGTGGCTGGCCAGAGTTCCAAGTCAGGAATGAAGACTGTGACATCTGAATTGCCCCAGTGCACTTCTGGCTCAGTGTCCCTCCTACAGGCCAGGCTGGAGGGCCACTGGCCTTTGCCATGCAGCCTCCCAGGCACCACCCCTGACCTAGAAGGGCCAGGGAGCCTGGGTACAGCCTTCCAGTCTTCTTCTCACCCACAAGGCTGAACACAACCACCAACACTTTCTGTTGGTCTAGTAGCCCCAAATACACACCTGCCCCCTTACAATGGTGTAGCCTCCTCAGGACACAGAAAACAGAAATGGTGCCATTCAATGTGAGGGGAGCGGTCTTGGAAATGATGCAAGAGTGGCTGGCTTAGTTCTGTCTTCAGATACCAAGGAGATGCTAGTCTCTTGGCCCCACATCCTTGAGATAGACACAGGATACTGTAACTGTGTCCCCTGGGAACTGTCTTCACCATACAGAGGCTCTGACAGTCCCCTACCAGTAGAGGTGCCAGGATGAGGCCAAGGACAGCCCCTCCCATGCATGCCTTGGGATTCTGATCTTTGCTCACTAAATGAGCCAACAGGAGGACTACTGGTCGACCTTTGTGCAAGAGCAATTGACTCACTAAGAAAGAATTGCACTATCTCTCTGATGACCTGAAAACCCAGCACTGGAGAGGCTGGAGCTCCCATCCATGTTTTTTTTTCCAACAACAGCACAGCCCCAGCCCCAAGAGAAGGCTGGGGCTCCAGGTTCGGACTCAACTGGGCCCAGTCCTCCTCTGCCCAAGTCAGAGACTACCCCCCCACCCTCTGTTTAGGGCCATCTACTACACCCATTTTAAAAAAATTTTTTTAGTTGTTGATGGACCTTTATTTTTATTTATCTGTTGGTGCTGAGAATTGAACCCAGTGCCTCATACATGCTAGGCAAGTCCTCTGCCACTGAGCCCCAGCCCCAGCCCAACTATTACACCCATTTTATGGAGTTAATTTTCCACAAATTTAGAAAGCATGCAACAAAGAAATTTGTGTCCTGTTTGTCTTTCTAGTCAAAGTGACTATACGGTGCCATTATTTTGAAACTTCATCATGATGCTGGAATAAATCCAAACAAAATTTCTAATGATGTCAAATAATCAGGACTTATGATTCCCATGTGTCACCTGATTACACCAGGTAGAGGGGCACGGAAGGTGTTTGGGATTCTTTGAAAGTGAAGCTACTCCCCATCAATTGAAAATCTCCTATTTTTTTCCTCCCAAAACTGAGTGTTTAAGAGAGTACTCTACATAAGGAGAGTGATGCTACATGAAATTTATCGTGGAAAACCTTTGTTCTCTCTGAGATAAGTTCAGGTATGTTTTGCTGCCACAGAGCACGAGACACCCAGTGCGACAACCCAAGCTCGCAGGTGGACACCTGCAGGCCGTGGTGAGCAGGGCCGCCCAGCCCCCCAGCAGGCCTTGGCGAGCAGGGCCCCCCAGCCCCCCAGCAGGCCGTGGTGAGCAGGGCCCCCCAGCATGGCAGCGACCTGCCTGCAGTGCAACAAGAGGCTGCCAGGTTTTAACAAGGAAGTTGCGCGAGGCTGAAGAGGGGACATCTCTGGGAGAGACTCAGCCAGGAGCGGGGCCTCGAGTTTCTGTGGCACCTGAAGCCACGTGCTCAGTGCACGGGTCTGACTCCTTCAAGCACGTGGCTTCTAGGCCAGCAGTGGGTCAGACTCCCCTATGACACCAGGTGGCAGGGTACGTGTGTGTGCGACTCACACGGGGCCGTCCCCCTGTCCACCAGGCACGGGCCTCCGCTCTAACTCCTGCTCCTTCTGAGCTCTCGTCCTTTCTAGGCCACGAGACGTGGCTGCCTGCCAGTGATGAAGGGCATTCGGCCTCGCACCACGGGAACTGGGCTGTGCAGGGAATTGGGGCTGCTTGACTAGGCCGTGGGGCTCAGAGCTGCCAGGGACCCCACAGGCTCCTCCGACCGAGGGAGCCATCCTGGTGTGAACCCCACAGCTGTGAAGGTCTAAGGCTGCTTCAAAACAAGCCACCCGGCAGCACCACACTGGGAAACATGGACCACAGCGAGGGACACTGATGCCCTCGGGGCCTCAGTCCCACGGCTACTTTGCTACCAGGAGCAGGGCCTGGGTTTCAGGCACCAACACAGGGCAGCACGGTGCTACGTGACTAAGTTGAGGGCCACATTAAGCTTCTCTGAGGCTAGTGGTCTGAATACAAGTGAGAGGAAGAGAGCGGCCTGGCCGTCTGCCCTTCTCCACAGGGCTCGCCAGCCACCGGGGGCCCCTGGCCCCGGTAAGAGGATGATCAAGCAGCCTCAAATGAAGCCTCAGATCTGGTGAGACCGAGTCTGCAGCTGTGAAGACCCCGGGCAACCCACACTAAGGACACTTAACAAGGGGAGGGCCAGCCACAGGCCCTTGCTTCCTGAAGCCAGGCCAGCTGTGCTGAGCCACAGACAGTGTGCCGTGAAGGACCGACAGGCGGGTGAACACTGGGCAGGGGCACCGCAGGTCTGCACTGGCTCCTGAAAACCACTGGTTCCAACCACTGGTGACATTTCAAAGGAAACATGAAGGCAGTCCTTCAAAAATTTAAAGGAAAACCCAGCACACCCCGCACATGGCTATGTTCTGCCTTCTACCGTCCAGGGTTCCCCTCGGGAACTCCCACGTCTAGGCATGGTCAGCAGTTTCTTACATTTATGGTCCGTGAGAAATTCAGCAACACAACCTGATGCCCCTAACAGTAGCCAAATGTGGACCGGTTTCCCTCAATCCTGGTTTTACTTAAGCCTGAAATGAAACATGGAGAGGTCTTCGGCCTTCCTCCCATGCTGGCTCTGAAGACAAGGGTCACTTGTAAAGGACAGAGAAGTGCAGGACGAGGGCAGGAGGAGACAGGAGGCAAGGGCAGCAGGGGCAACTTACCACAGGGCTGGCCCGCGCCGAGCTGGCCCTGGAGGAGGCACGGGAGCCGGAGTTGAGGTGGCCACTGTACTCTGAGGGCTAGCCGTCGCCGCAGGACACACAGATAGAGACAAGGAACAGGGTCAGCCATGAGGCAATGAGCATGGAGGCCGCTGGAAGCACACTTGTTAGTCGCAGAGCTGGCCCACGCAGGGCAGAGGAAGAGAGGCTGGTTAGGGAGCAACCGCACTGGGAAAGGAACCAGGCCTGGCACAGCCAACAGCGCCCACTGATAGGAGGAATAGATGGCCACATCCCAAGATCACAGAGCCCTCAGGAAGGAGCAGTGACACCGAGTGTCCGCCACGCCTCGCCTGTGCACAGAGCACGGGTGGTGGGAGGGGCTGAGGGCCTAAGCCGCCTTCCGCAGGAGCTGAGGACGAGGACAGGGCGCTTAGCGCCGACCTAGGGAGGAGTCTGCTTCTCTATTTTCCACATGGAAACAAAGTAAGACTCAGGTTAGTTCAGAGCTTGCCCGTGGCGTTCTCAGAGTGCCAGGTTGCCGCCCGGGGCCTGCGCGGGTCTCTGCCTGCCTACCCACCCATCATCTCCAACCCTCTCCCAGTCCCGGGAAGGACCGCGCCGGCGACAGCGCAGCGCAGTCTGTAGCTGTGGCCTCTCAGCTCTGCCTTGGAGCCAGTCTTAGACACATTCCATGTTTTTCAAAAAAGTGCTTCCCCTCTCTGCAGAAGGCAGGGCTGGGCAAGGCCGGGCATGGACACCACTTAGGGCTACAAGCACCGAGCAGAGCCTGACGTGTCATGAAGTAGACCTTCAGGACAGCCCACGGCCCCTCCACTACAGCGCTGGCCACCTCCCCTGCGCCAGGTACTCGACCCTCCTCTCTATGGGAGGTCCGCGGGAATCGTGCTCATCATAGGCCTAAGGAACCCTAGATCTTCAGTCTCATCTCAAACAGCACCTCTCAGTTTGCCTGTCTCCTCAGCAGGACACACCGGCCCTCCACCCCTGCAGAGTCCGTGTCCAGTCTGTTCACAAATGAACCTCCAGTGAGCAGGTGAGGACTGTCACAATCAGTACTTGGTGAATGAAGGATTCCAACTGTTGACCATCAAACATTAATTGGAAGAATTAAATCTCTCGCAGGGCCGAGGCCAGCAGGGCCAGGTTCCCCAGACCCGTTTACCCATGCTTACTTCTTTATGGGAAAAACGAGCAACACTGGGCAACACCGCTGTGTGGGCACCGTGTGGGACACACCCCACACAGCTGGCACAGGGGAGGTTCCCCACGGTGAGGACAGAGGTTCACTGGCACGGCCGGCTGGGAGCTCAACGTAACGGAAATCCCTGAAGTCAGCCCATTAAGGCAGAATTCTTTTGCCTCCCAGTTTACAGACACGAGGGAGGGGAACTTCCGACAGACAAACCCGACTACGTTCCATGCTCTCTGCACCTGGCTTATGGCGCCACAGGTCAGGCGACTGCTCCAGGGCTTACTGCAGGCCCAGTTCCCCAGGCAGAAGGGTTCCTGGGGCAGATGGCCCAACCTGAGCAAGCTACCAGCCTGTCTCCAGGACCTGTGCCCCCTCACGTGGGAGTCGTGTGACTGGGGGTGGGGCACTAATGTAAGTCAGAAAGCCGAGTGTGAATCCTGCCTCTGCCTCTTGTTGTTGCCCATGTGGCTCTCATCTGACAGGACCAGACAGAGGGCCAAGGATGAAAAAGAGGTTGTCTCTGAGCTTGGGCTTGTCTCTGCAGGCTTCCCAGCTCCAGGATCAGACAAGGTCACTGATGGTGACGTCCCAGGGCTCAAAATGCCTAAGGGAGCCCCTCCACACAGAGCCCTCAGCCCAGCTCGGGGGCTGCGAGGGGCAATTTCTGAGCTATCAGGGGCGGTGGCAAGTCCTCCAAGGTGGGCCCAGGACTGTCCTGGGCAGGCCTAGGATCCCTGAAGTCATAGCCACTCGGCTGGGGCTGGGTCCTTGCTGGACTCTCCTTGGCTGAAAGACGAGAAGCCTGAGTGCCACACTCCCAAGGCTCATCTGCAGCCACGGGCCAGAGATCTCTGACAAGAATCCCTTCCCCAGGCCCAGCCTGTGGAACCTGGTTAGCAAAGCGTGCTGAGCTCCCTCCGTGTGAGCGCAGCACATGGCTGGCACCAGGGTCCCGGGCACCACTGCAGGGGTCTGCGTTGCTGAAACAAGATGGACTTTTAACTCAGGCTCCTCCACCTCACTGCCACGCAACCTGCACAGGAGGTTGAAATCCCTGCCATAAGAAAGCACTCTGGGGCCATGCTCCATGGGTCGCTACCCCACAGTGTCCCCAAGGCGCTGCTGAATGAGCCTCTGTGGGCCTCCAGCTGGGGGGCTTCACCAGCTCTGCCATGGCCACCAGAAGACAGCCAGGGCTTGGAAAGGCTTGTCCTCCTGAGAATCAGTCCATGCCCTCTTTTCTGATCAAGACAAGCACTTAGCAGCTCTTCATCTTCACAGGACAGGACAGGACTCTCCTGCCTTAAGCATGGCCTGTCGGCTCTCTAGTGGCCTACCAAAGGGTTTAAGAACTAGAAAAAACATTTAATGTGTAGGGAGTTACATTAAATGATTTATGCCACACAGAACTCCATCCCTGTTTACGTATCAACCAGGACTGGTGCTGTGCCAACTAACAATTGAACTTGATAGTCATAAAAATTAAACTGTAAGGAAAACTGTAGGTCACACTGACTTGCTTCAAAAGAATTGACAAACATCTATGATGGTTGGAGAAACAGCTTGATTAATCATAAAACTGGATTTAGCCAATTAAGTAGCTGATTACTTTCAAAAGCAAAATGATAAAGGTGGTTCAGGTATTTCTTAGCAGGCCATTCCCTCCACGGAGGGTCTGAGGAGTGGCCAGTGTAGTGCATCCTCGCGGGCAGCACAGGTCAGAACAGAGTGTGTGGCCCCAGCGCAGGGGGGGGGGGGGCGGGGGCAGCCCTTCCAAGTGGGTCACCTGCTTCCACAGCTCCTGCTCATTCCCGTTTTGTCACTATTTCCACTCATTCACCAGCAAATATTTACTATACAGCTACTACCCCCTGTGACCGCAACTGTCATTTCAGATCCTTTGAAGAGAAGGCAGAAGGACCATGGGTAGAGAAAGGAGGTGACACTCATGCCTGTTCCAGTCCTCAGACTCGCGCGTCTTCCTCGGCCACTGAGAGGGGAAATAATCTGTGATCTCCAATCCCCTGGCCTTCTCCTGCGTTGGTGAGGTCACTTTGCTTCTTGTCAGGGTTAGCAAGGGAACGGAGTGGAAGAAACTCAACTCAGGCTCGTCTCCCTGTGACCTCAGTATGGCCCTACTGGGGACCCTGGGCCAACAGCCAGAGATTCCACAATTCAATTACCCCTGGCCCTCATTACAGTGGGAAAACGAGAGGAGACAGCGCTTCCTCCCTGTGACGGTCTGTGCCTCCCACGACTGGAACTGCTCCCGGCAAGTGCTCCCAGGGACATGCAAGCAGGCAGGACAGGGTGGCAAACAGACAGCGCCTTACAGCACGGGAACCGCAGGCGCCGCCCCGCCGAGCCCCACTGAGGCTGCTCTCATCGAACAGAGACACCTGCAAGCAGAACAGACGGTCAGCACGGCGCCCTTCCCGTCCCCAGGTGCCCAGAAAACACGGAAAACGTGAGCCAAGGAGGAGTGACACGTGCCAGGGCTCTCCTGGGAAACCCTGTGCAGGGCAGGCTCGACGCCACCTCGCCAGCCCAGAGCCAGGGAGCAGGGTGAAGAACATGCAGAAACCAGGAGGGACGAGTTCCACTGCCGTCAACGAGCATGCAGCTAAACGCCACAGGTCACTTAGATGGGCTAGCTGAAGAGCATTCCATGCTGAGCAGAAACACGTTACTTCAGAGTTAAAGCATCAGATAATTCAGACATCCGGAATTTGGTCAAACATCCTGGATTGTCAATTTTTTTTTTATTAAAAAAAGTATTCTATGTGAGGTGACTTTGGAATAAAAGATTAAATTATGTTAATTATAGGTTTAATGTTGAATAGTTTATGACTCTTTAAATGTTGCTAAGTAGAAAACGGAGTATTTGATTACCTTGAAAATCCTACATGTTAGTCACAGAAACAGGAGCTTACGATACCACAAGTGGCGACGTCAAAGCGGCCCAGTGTGAAGGAGCCCTGACCTTCCCTCTTCCCTTAGAACACGCTGGCTTGGTATTGTATTTTTAACTGATATGTGTGCAATCTGATGGGAATTCAGGAAGTTACTAACATAGTTACTTTGAATACTGTTTTCCTGCATAGCATAAGTACCTGTATTTAAAACTGGAAAATTTCACAGTAATAGAGTAACAAAGATCAGCATCAGTTAAGGTTGCCAAGGCACTAAAGACCCATTTTCCTCTCTGCCAGCAGGAAACCTACATGTTGCCATTGCTCTATTCCTGACCAACGATCCTACCCAACACCAGTCTGACGGCCACTGTCAGCAGTCGGGGAGAGAAAACTCTGATCTGGCCACGGAGTACTGACGGACACCACGGGGGACTGACGGACACCACGGCACACGTAAGCTCCTGTAAAGGCACAATCCCCAGTGGGGCGGAAAACACCCCATGCACGTGTGTGGGTGGAGGGGCACACGCATTGGGGGGCGAGCAGGTGGGGCGAGGAGGTGCCGCCCAGGGAGCACACGCACCCGGTACCTCCCCGCAGGCCGGGCAGCGCTGGACAGATAGCAGGGCTGGAGGACGAAAGCAAATGGCAGGTGTTTAAAGCCTTGAAAAAGACAGCAAGAGAGGAGTGACAAGGCCACCTAAGGGTTCAGTTATCGTGACAGAAAGCAATGGTCAGAGGGAAGAGGCCAGGCCGGCATCGGTCTCAGCAGGTCAGAGCGCAGACCTAGGATTCACAGGGAGGGAAAACCCGGGATGCCTCTCAGGCCTTGACCCCCGGAGTCTGCAGCAGGCATTTCCTACTCACTTCTCTTCAGGCAGTTCTGGAAAAAAGGACGGGGATGAGAAGGAACTGCGGCAGGGCGCCACCCCGGCAGGGCGCCACCCCACCCTGGGGTCCTGCTGCGGTTGGCCCTGGCACTGAGGGTCACACCTACCACAGTTCAACCTGCCGAGGACTGAAAACGCCTGGGAAAACAACTGTACCTGTCTTGGACACGTACAGAGAGCTTCCTGTCCCTGCTCCCCAAACAGCACAGTGTGACAACATTCACACGGTATTGGGCACCAAAAGGAACACAGTCACTGTGCACAGGTCCTATGCAAGTCACACGGCAGTTTACACCAGGGGCCTGAGCATCTGTGGGGGTTGCTAGTGGGGGTTCTGGGACCTCCCCCCAGGTACTGAGGGGTGCCTCTAAGTGACTGCAGTGAGGAGAGCAGCAGAACAGCATGGGTGCTTCTATCAGAGGACAGCAGTGACAGTCCTCGGCACACTAGAGGGAGCTCTAGGCCAGCTTCGATGGTCAGGGCTGACTTGTCCTGTCCAAGGGGACTCCACACCTGGAACACACACGAGGGGACACTCTGGAGCACCAAGGCAGCTCACCATGGCACAAAGACTTAGCTTCAGGGAGTCAGGACTCATTCAGAGGCTCACAGCAGCGGGCATGCTGGACATGCAGGGGAAAGCCAGTCGTGACCGGCCACAGGTCACTGAGCAGCTCATGTCTGCAGACCTGAGGACAATTCAACCTCTGAAACACGATGCACACTTGGACTTCTGACACTGACCTCTGCTTTGGAACAGGACTTGTAAAAACCTACAGCCAGGAAGGCCAGGGCCCTCTGCTGGCCCTGCCCATGGCCTTGTGAAAACAGGAAACAGGGAGAGAAAGCCAAACAAATGACTCTACTCTGCCCACCTCTCCAGCAAGGAGCCAAATGTTGCACAGAAATCTTCCAAATTGCTTCCTGGACACATTTACAAAAGAAAAATATTTTTTAAAAAACAAATTGAAACTCCAAATGGGGAAACAATTGCTGGAAATGGAGGGACCCGAGAGACTAACTTTCTGGATTTGAGTTTTTAAAAATATACATTTCATAGAACTCTGCTCTTCCTAAAGTCCACTTTTCCATATTAGGTCCTAAATTATTTTAGATTTTTTTTTTTTTTTTAAAGACTGAGAAAAGTCTTAACAAAATATTGGAGCCAATCAAAACACCGACTGAGATCTGCTCCACAGACTTTGTCTATCAGAGGTTGAAGTATCCACTGAAACAACACTTCAGCAATTTAAGTGCCACACAGAGGAGAGGAGGGAGAAAGGGATGGGAAAGGAGAACAGACCCGGTTTCCATTCTGGGCAGACAGGGGCTTGTGAGCAAGGCCACCAACAGGCAGCCCCAGGTCCGAGCAGGAGAGTCCCTGTAATCAGAGAAAGGGGTGGGCACAAGGCAGCAGCCTGCACCTTCACTGCATCTCAAAGGTGCGTCGGTGCCAGCGACTCAGACAAAATCACCCCCACAGCCAACCCGTGCAGGGCAGGTGCCAAAGAGGCAGGGCAGGAAGACGGTCAGGAGGAAGTGGGCGGCTGGGCCAGTGAAAGGAGCCGGCCGCTATGGAGACCAACCTTGGAGTCTACACACAGGAGGAAAAAAAGATGTGATTTTAATTGCTAACAAGACCCAAGAGGTTTTAGTCTTTGTAATTTGACTTCTAATTTTTAGAGTTTGGTAGGAAAAACTCCAAGCCAGGAATCTGCAGGGCTGGTCTCCCAGCTGACTCCTTTGGTTGTCACTTACATGATGGCATGCACCCAGGACTCACAGAAGATGTGGTAAACCAAGTGGCACAATTCAGAGACCACAGGACAGGGGGATGCTACTGCATAAACTAACAGACTTCCCCCAAAAATGATTCACCCAAATCAAAGGGTCGCGGGGGGCGGGGGAGACTTAAAAAGTTAGTCCGGGAGTTGTAAATCCTTTGTCCCATGTTGAGACCTATCCATAGTTGAGACATGTCCATTTAAGTAAAATTAACCAAGCTGATGTGTTAGGCAGGAATAGATAGGCTTGCTTCAGAACAGAATAGCTACCAGGCAGACCGTGGGAGGGTAAAAGCCAGGCGCATCAGGATGGGGACACATGGCCTCCAGGAAGTCCTGATGCACTCTGCACCTGAATGGGTCAGCTCTCATTTTGACCGTTAACCTTCTGGACTTGGATTGCTTGTGTTAAATGAATGTGAGTTGGACACAGGCTGGACTTGGGTGGGTAATTTCACATCTAACTGTTAACTGAGAGTACTATCTTCCATTTTATTTTATTTTTGCTTTTAGTTGGAAAAAATCTTAATAATTGGTTCTTCCTAGTTATACATGATCATCTTCTATTTTAGAACAAGTACCCCCAGCTCATCAAAAAGAAGAAGGAAATAAAGTTTTCTGAATGAATGTAATACTACTTCGGTGTTCACATCTCATCTACTATTCAGTAAAAAAAAAAAAAAAAAAAAAAAAAAAATCATAGGAGGCTCAGCAGCCCAGCTCATAGGCTGATCAGCAACCAGGAGCTGTGTCTGTCAGGATCAGGGTCAACTTGAGCTCTCGGTGTGCAGCAGGAACTGTTGTGACGATGCCTGGATTGGACCGGATTTTCATTCCAAGTCTAGTCCAGCCCTGAGAAACTGCCACGGAGTGTGTAGGACACTATAAAATAACATTGCTCAGGAACTGTCAAGGAAAGAAAGCCAAGATATTCCTCTCAAGGAGTTCTAATTAAAAAGTCTACAAAATAAAAAAAAAAAAAATGCACGTTCTTTCATGGTAGTCCATGGAGAACCACAGTTCACACTCCAAGGCAAGACAGTTGAGGTGGTCTGAATGAAGCATCTCAGGATAATCCCTCCGCAAAAGTTTAACAAAACATCAATCCAAACGAGAATCCATGCCATGTTAGAGAGAAGGAGAGCCGAGTGCACACACACACAGCGCATGCTGTGAAACCTGCAGTCTCTGAAGAAAGGGTGTGAAAGATTTGAATGGAAACCAACCAACTTCTCCTCCCTGCATGATGACAAACTGGAGAATCTGCCGTCACCGCCAGAGCTGGAATTCTGAGCACCAAAGAAGGAGACATTTTTAAGTGATGAGTACCTGCTTCAAGTCCCACAGCACAGCCTGGCCCATCCGCAAGGCAGAGATAAAACAGAGCTGGCCCCAGCAGCCCAGGAAGGCTGGCGTGGCTGGTGCAGCAGCGGGTGAGTTCATGTTTCAGGAACCTCTCGCGGAGCCCGGTAGCTGACCTATTACTATGTCGTCACCTGCTAAATCTCATGCCAGACTGCCTACAACCTCCCAGTCTGAACTTTCCTCATCACATCTTCTAAGGTAGCTGGAATCCTGCTTATTGTAAAATTCTTACTTTCTTCAGCCCAGCACACCTGAGGACAGGTGGAACTCAGGGGGTGGCTCGTCCCCCTCCAGCTGAGACCTCTGTCCATAGAAGGAAACTGCCCTCATGATGTCTTGAGTGTACTTTTAATTATTATTAATTTTTGCAGTGCTGGGAAGGGAGCTCAGGGCCTCACACGTGCTAGGCAAGTGTTCTACCACTGAGTCACACTCCGGCCCTTGAGCACATTTAAAAAATATCAGATTCCTCCAGAATGCAGAGAGGGAGGTGACATGTGTGCAGTTTTGAATGTGGCTAGGAAGGTGTCAAGGTCAAGCAGTTCTGCTAGGGAGACTGCGGTCCCCTGCAGGAGGAAGCGGGTATCATTCCCTCCTGCAGGCGGGGGTGGACGTCGCATTCCCGTCCACTCTTCTCCAAGCTCACGCTTGCGTGGCTCCAGCAGCTCTGCTCCGGGAGCTTCTTAAAGAGTGGCTCAGGGAGGTTATTTTGTTCTTAAACATTCTATTTTCAGATTATTTTTAAAATCAGTTTTACATCCAATTTCGTTCTGTGAGCAGTTTTGTAATCAGATCCTTTTTTATTTGATTTCTATAGGCTTTATCTAAATCTTAATCATGATGCATATTTTTACTTTCTCAAAGGTTAAACTAAGTCATTATCTGCATAATGTGGAGCTTGATGTCACCCTGTATTGTCATGGGCATGCTGGCTACATTAGGGATGACCCCCAGGTCCACCTAACACTGGGAAAAGCTACACTAAAGAACTTCTGAAGTAACTTCTAAGCCCACACTGCGCTTCTCAGTGACCACTTACAGTAAAACAACGTATCAGGAGGGAAAGCTACAAACTAGTCTATAAAACTCCACCGAGTAGTGGTCTGGTGGCCACCGGGAAGTACAGTCTGCAAGACTGCGACACTGCAGCCAGTCAGCAAGGTGTCAACATGGCCGCTGTGCAGAGCAGGCAGCTCCTGTCCCAAGCTCTGCACTCCTTTAGAGAAGCGCAAGGCAAGGGCCATAAGAGGAGCTGTAGGCTGGGAGGATGCAAAGTCTGCAAGGAGCAGAACTTAGAGGAAATACAATAATAAAGACACTTGTAATCCTAAGCAGGCAGGAGAAGGCTAAAGCAACCTGTTCAGCCAGTTTTGGAAAGCTGAGACTGTGTTGGTTTAGTAGGGCAGGGTGGGGGTGGGGGTGCTCTGTGTTACCCACTTGAAGTCTAGAAATATAATTTAAGTGTTTGCAATATCTCAACAAAATTTAAAAAACTGACAATAAGAACAGAACATTTTAGATCACTTAACACAAAAGAGACCTGTGGGCAGCTCACGAGGCTTCATTAGCTGTACCCAGCTTACCTTCTGAAATCCCCAGGGACTAAATGTCCCCCACGCCCCTGCGGCAGCCTGTACTTCTCTCCCCTCAGCAGCCCTCTGCTTCTGCCTCCCACCCTCACCCCTGAGCAGCCAAACACTGCAATTTAGTTCTCTTCCTTTTCCTTTCCAGGGAAACACAGGCTCTCGTGAAAGAAAAAACATTAAAACTACAAACAAGAAATGCGAACCGGGAAGACGTTGGACTTAAAGTGTTGGTGAAAGCCAAATACACCACCACACACACTATACACATGAACCGAGGGCCTCAAGATAATGAAAGAGGGAGATTTTAATTCTAGGTATTGTTAAACTTGAGAGAGTCCTATCAATATCAGCTTCTTACCTACCTCCTACCACATCAGTCATCCTGAGAATGTTGAATAATAACATTAAGGGAATGTTTACCAGTTGGAAAACATTATCTTTCTTTCTATCATGTGTTAGAAAAAGAAGAGTCCTGCTATAATATAAAAAGTGGAAAAAAGCTGAATTTAGCAATAAGTCTTAGAAGATTTGAAGCAACCTGCTTGAATTTCATGCCATGCAAGTTGACTGTACTGACCCTGCCAGATCTTCTACTCAGGGACTGCGATCCATATAATTCTCCATCATAACCATTGGTCTGTGTCAATGAAGAAAAGAGAAAAATTAACATCAGTATATAAATGAGGATGTGGCTACTGACAGCAAGGAAAAATCAGCCAGGTTTAGACGGAGTTTCCTTAGTACAGGGGATGGTTGGCAAGCTTGGGGCAGCACAAATCCTGGTGTCCCCCAAATGGCCTCCTGGCAACCCCAGAGGAAACAGAGCTCTGAGCTGATCAAGTCATGGGCTTCGTGTCACATGTCACTCTGGGTCCTACAGTGTGCAGTGGAGGGAAGCACACATGCTGGGGTCCAGTTCTATGCGGGAGCTGTGCAAATCCCAGCTATTGAGAGGGCTGGCTGCCAAGCGGGGGTGGGGGTGGGGGGGCACAGACTCAGTCAGAGATTTCAGGTCTTGGTTCAGGGTAAGTTCTGGAAAATCACAGCTTAGTATGAAATACCTTCATGAGATCCAGAAATTGTTTCTAATCAATCTGCAATTAAATGCAAAAGTTCACCAAAGAAAAGCTGTTGCTGGTGGACGACACCTTCTCTACTCCTTCTCCGTTCCCAGTCCTCCCACTTCATGTCTCATCTTGAGACCTGAGCACATCCCTAACGGTCTCATGATCCGTGCTCCAGGAGAAAAAGAGGACGAGCATGTTAAGCGCCTGCCTTCTCCCCTTCCTTGTCTCCCTGCCCAAGTCCGGAGCAAAAGCCGGGCTATAAGGAAGGGCTCTAATCAGTCTGGAGGAAACCTCTGCTGACTCAAGGTAAGAGCTCAAGCGTCAGAGACATAACCAGCTCCGGAGGGAGAAGGAAGAGGAGCCGTGCACACACCTGATGGAGATGAAGGAGGTGCCACTGGGTCACGGACCTGAGTCCCGAACTCCAAACTCAAGCCCTTCAGCACATGACTTAATCCGCTGCACCTCCACACCCCCAAATCTACAGGGTCTCGCTGACGCTGTAGTGAGAAGCAGTCTGACCTTCTTACAGACCGCCACCACCCTCTCCTCTTGAATGGTGCATTTGGGTGGGTGGGGCTACTTTCTGGGGCATGATGGTAAGAAAGGTCACTAGAAGACAATAAAGAGCCCACAGGCAGCATATCAATGCCACCTGACATCAGGTCTCTAGTTCTGCTCGACAAAGTCTCTCTCTCCTTCCTGTGTGGTGTCCACTTCTGCATGCGATTCACTGGCCAAGGCTACGAGAGGGCAGTCTGAAGGCGCCCTGTGTCACGGCCACTGGCATACTTCTCAGGGACACAGGCCCTGACCTAGGAATCTGGAATGCTGCAAGGACCCAGGCGCACAGGTTGTACAGGGAGCTTCCAGGTGCAGCAACACAGAGGACACTGCTGGAGGGAATCCGGAGAGCACGCTCACAGACCAGCACTGTCCAGCAGAGGATGGCAATGTGAAAAAGAGAGGCACTAGGAAGTGAAAGCCAAAGCACGCTCCTGACCCAGCTCGCCTACACACCCGCCCATCAAGGACTGGCTGGAAGCAAAATGCACTGTGAGTTTAAAACACAAAGGGTGGCCAGGAGCCACCTAAAAACAGGTTGCCAAGGGGCTGGGGATGTGGCTCAGTGGTAGAGTGCTCGCCTAGCATGTGCGAGGCCCTGGGTTCGATCCTTAGCACCACATAAAAATAAATAAATGAAGGTATTGTGTCCACCTACAACAAAAAAATAAAACATTAAAAAAAAAAAAAAGAAAAGAAACAGGCTGCCAGTACTTTCAATTCCTTAGAGAACAGAAGGACTGCCACACAAGGGCACTACGGAAGGGCTCTGTAGGTAAGTGACAGATGCTCTGTGAGGGATGCTTCCTGAATCTCATCGTGCCTTGTGCTTCCTGCAGGAGTTAGCTGGCCTCAACCTCACCAGGCCAGGACGGCTGCAGTGGCCACAGGGGATGGCCCTCCTCAGCCATCCCTTCCACCCAGAACGGGGGACCCTCGGAGGACCAAACACGCAGGGCAGGTGCACAGCTCTTGTTCCTAACCATTACCTTAAATACAAAAATACGTTCTAAAACAGGAATGTGTCAAATAATTTTTAAATGAAGTGGTAATAGATAAGCACAAAAAGGCTTTGAAACGATGTCTTTAATGTGATTTCCTGTCTAATATGCTAACTTCAGTACCAAATCACCTTTGGCTGAGCTGTGCTTTCTAGTCAGACTGAATTTTTCTTCTTCTAAGAATAAAGTTTACAGGTTTTCAGAAAGCATAAGGCACAGAAACTCTCGGATTTATAAAAATAGCAATTCCAAGTTTAAATCAAAAGCCTCCGTTTTTGTGACTGGAACTGGGGTCTTTCTCAAGGAATATTTTTTTGCAGAAGAGCCAAATGGTCCATTTAATTTGAATGGCTGTAGATTAGAAACAAATGCTTTTTAAAAATTAGGCAAAATGACGTTACATTCAATCTTTTAAAGGAAATTTGAGGCCTTGGGAAGCTTTGATCTGATGTGAGTTTCCCGAAGGCCCCCACTGACCCCCTTGTCTGGCATGCACAGAGCTGTTCACAGGGCCTGCGCCAGACAGTGGCACTCGAAGACACCTGTTGAGTGAGTGTCTGCGCACGGACATCCAGGTTCCGGGGCCACGTGTGAGGGTCAGGAGGCCCCGGGAGGTGGATCACAGACCCTGGAGGGGGACCCACCTTCCTAACCTCATCCTCTGAATTGTAGATGCACAAGACACACACAGTGTTTCGCAAAGTCACCCCATGAGATCCCAGGAGCATCGCGGGTTATCGTCTGTCACAGCACACGGTTAGGATCACACGGCAAAGTCCACACAAGTGTCTTACCCAGGCGTAGGGACCCCCGTACTCCACGTCAGGCTGCGACTGTCCGAACAAGAAAGAAAGAAAGACAACGGCAAGGAGAGGGGGAGGTGAGTCAAAAGAGGAGAGAAACATGAAAAATACATCGCTGAGACCTTAGACTAGGTTGGCTCACGACCTCTAGGACCTCTCTACACCTCTGAGAGAGTTCTGTGAGGAATAGTGCCACACAGAACCCCCTTCCCCCAGGACCCAGAGCCCTGGAGGAGGCTGAATGATGGCAGCCACCACGATTCACAGATAGCCTGAGCAGCCCCTTCCCCTCGGGCACCGCACACTCCAGGTGAGCAGGGAGAGATCAAAGCTCATGATATCCAAAGTCTCGCTGTCCGTGAGGCCATCCACACAGACCCAGGACAGCAAGGCCCCGTCCCTCTCAGGGTCAACAGCATTATTGGCTGAATGTGGAAAGCCTGCGTTTGGGGAGGTTGAGAAATAAAAGATATAATCTTACACAAGAAATTACCAAGAAAAGATCTCAGAATATTAAAATGCATGAAGCCAGCCTAAGTAGGTCTCATGCAGACATGCGGGAGGTGCGATCCCTCCCAGCAGTCAGGCTGCCCTGCTCAGGGGCACCAACCAGCGGAGGTCAGAGTTCAGGGGCTCTTGGCACCTGGCCTGCACCTCCCACCAGGCCCCAGGGGAGGGGAGCTGGGGCTGTCGCCGAGGGCTGAGACCCTGAGCAGGCCTCTTACACGCACTGTGAACATCAGGGGGACGGGCTCTCATCTCCAGGTCCACAGCCTCAGGTTCTGCGGGACTGAGGTTCTGAGGCACTCAGGCGGAGTCCGCGAGGGGAAGAGTAGAGCAGCCACCTGGCTGGGATGGCAACCCTCCACTCCCCCTCTCCCCAGACAGCACTCCAACTGTGGACTCCTCATGAGGCTTCCTACCCAGAGACAAATACACCCCATACCTTGGCCAGGAACAGCGTCCGCAAAGAGACTTAGCTCCTTCCTGGCCAAGGTGGCTGGAAGCAAAATGGAGGCCGCGTGACGCCGCAATGCTCACCAGCACTGCCATCGGTCACACCCTCTGGGGTCAGACAACCCTCTGAGAGTCTCAGGAAGGTGGAAATTCTTTTCCCAGAAAAACTAAGTGTGCACAGTGTCTCACGCACTCTCTCAGGATCACGGATCTGAAGACACTGCACTCCAACAGAGGTTTGGGTCCGCTACCCCTTCCCCAATCTCTCTTATCCCTGTCAGTTCAGCTCTGCTCTCACCACTCCTTTCTCAACGGTTCTCTTGGCAGAATCAGGATGCTACACCCAACGTCTCTGCTCCGCCCTCAGCAAGCCGCTCGCCTGGCCCTGCAGCTGTGCCTCCCCACCTGTGTCCGGCCCTGGCCTGCTGGGTCTGCTCAGCAGCTGCCACGTCTGTGTCCTGGCCACAGGCTCAGCTCACAAGCTTTGCATCTATGGCATTTTGGTCACACAGATCTTCCTTGTCTACAGTGGACTGTGTCAGAGGGACCATGAGGGAGTTACAACTGTTAGCTAGTTCCAAATAGCAAAGGGGGCACACTTCAATTGCTTCAGAGGCATACTGTCCAGCAAGATCATAGGGGACCCGCGTTTGCCACTGAAGAGACAGTGACAGCAATGGTGGTTCAACAGCACAAAGCACTGCCTCAAGAGGCTGCTCGGCAAGCACAGACCTGGCCAAGGGGTGGCTTGGTGACATCACTGTCACAGCTTTGAAAAGCAAGGTTCCCACTCAGGCAGCTCATCGGCAAAACGGACCTGCTGTCCTAGGACCAGCCCTCCTCACTAGCAGGAGACCCTGCAGTCCTCCTTGATAGTGGGAGACGCACCTTCAACCCACATGAATGGGAACAAGATGCTCAGGCTGATGTACTAAGCAGGACCATGGCCCTGCGTGTGTCCCAGAACGCGCACCGCGTCAGGTGCACCCATGAGGCCTTTGGAAAGTCAAGGAGAAACCACTGTTTTCGGCATCCTAGCTGATGAGAGGAGGGGTCCCGAGGGCAAACCTGGGTCTAGCCCTTCTGCCAGGCACCCCCTGCTGCCACGGGAACAGCACAGAATCAGACGAACTCACACCACTGTGACCAAGGCGGCCACTTCCAGGGGTGTGTGAGTGGGCTCACAGACCTGCCCAAGGCCTGCAGATGCCTTCACACTCCTGCTGGTCACCCTGGCAGTGCCCAGACAACGCTGAGCGAGGGAAATAACTGAAACCTGGCAGCTGCGCTCCGGGAAGCAGCCGGCCCAGGAGCCACCGCACCAGCACTCCCCCAGGACAAGCGCGAGACACCCAGCGGAGACACCCCCACAGCCAGACTTGAGCCAGCATCCCCCCGTCAGACACAACTGGCGGGCCACCGTGCGGGAGCAGGAGGCGAGGGCAGGATGTCAGAGCCCAGGCTTCAGCCACACACACACTGCATGCGGACCCCATTGCTCTGGTTACTGACCCTCAGGCTGCCGCGGCTACCCACGGACATGCGCTCGTCTTCATCAGAAGCCTGTTGGAAGAAAGGATGGAAAACCACCGTGAAGTGATAAGACAACACCCAAAGACAGACGCCCCAGGCTCCGAGGGACAAGGCTGAGCCGAGGCCACAGCAATGGGGTGGGCTGGCCGCCTCCGAAGGGGCCGGGGACTTGAGTCAGGGCTTTGGTGACATGGGTTGCGTGCACCTCTGCTTGCCTAGGATTGTTATGGATAATATGAATTTCAGTAAATTCTATTAATGTGGTGCTATTCACACCCCAGGTCACTAACAGGTAAGTTATACATACACCTCAGGGTATTATTACTATGAAAATTATTCATGGATATTTGACAGCAGAAAAAGCACTTCAGATGCCATGCACACGAACACTCAGAGCTCTCCTCCTCACTGAGGTATGTCAAAATGCTGCAGGCAGAGTTCCCAGTCTCTGCTCGGGAACCCTTCCAGCATCATATCAGGACTAGTAAGTCTTTTCATAAGCAGCGTGGGTACTTCAGTCACCAAAAGAGCAAAGCAGACTGATCAAAACGCACAGGTAACGAACAAACTGGTACTAACCGACGTGCTTCTCCGGGATCTGCGAGAGTGGCGCTCACTGTCCTCCTACCGCAGCAACGGGGACAGCAGGGAAAGGTTAGAGACAGGCCCGGGGAAGCAGAAAGCTCAGACAGTCCCTCTGCAACACGGGACAGACTTTCTGATCTAACTGGCAAGTAAACATTTTGTTTGCTTTCACTGAAGGGCTTCAGCTAAGCCCTGGGAAGGCTTCCTCCTAGGAGCCGGGCTCTCAAGCCACCAAGGGCACACTTCACTCTGGCTTCAAAGGCAGCGGGCACGGGGCAGAGGTCAAGGCTGAGTTTCTCTGACCTCGATGCTCGGGTCCTAAGTTTTCCCTTACTTCAGAACCTCACTCTTCTTCAGGAATCATTTCCTCAAAAAAACCAACCAGTCAACCCAAAACCCAAGGAGGACGTCACCTCTCTTCTACTCTGTGGAATCCCAGACACGCAGTTTCCACCCTGGACGTCTCTGAAGCTGGGGCATGTCTAATAATCAAAGCTGCTCACAGTTACAACGAGCACCTTTTCTTTCTCAGTGGTATACAGAACACTAACACATCTTTTAGCTGTCTTAAGATTTGATGAAAATACATCTACCTGTGTGAAATTAGATCACGTGATGGGTGACACAGGTGGAAGTCAGTCACTTTTTAGAAACAGGAAGGTGTGCTCTTTGCTCAGTTCTCTTTCCTGCCATACGCAGGTGACTAAGGGAGAATGTTGTGCTTCCCTCTGACTGTCTTCATCCATGAGGAACACAGAAGAGGACATTTCCACCCTGGCCAGGTTCTCAATCTCTGGAGCATGTGGAGCATGAGGCCGCCAGGCCAGCAGGCAGGACAGGAGCTAATGACAGGGGCAGAGCCTGGCTCTGGGGACCACTGAAAGCACTGGGGTGCGTCCCCTCTCCTGCAGAGAGGGCCAGAGGACAGAGCTCACTTTCAACTGACCCAGGAAGGCAGAGGGGCTGTCCTAGGAAATAGGCAGAAAAGGTCAAGGACCTCTCTCACCAATGTGAGTGGTGTGGGTGGCCACCTGACCCTGAAGGGCAGCAGCTGGTCAGTCAAAAAGTCTTAAGCCTCTTCTGGTTCCAACAGGAACATGGCAAAACTTGATGATAACAGGAAGTTCTCGTGTCAAGGACACGTGCCCATCCTGAATCTCTGGCCCTAGGACATGTGGGGACTGTGGTGAAGGACCCTGCACATGGGTAGCCTGAAGACGGTAGCCGTCAGCTGTACAGACGGATGGGCCCGGCTGGGTGGCCAGGGTGGTGTCTGAGCAGGATGTACATGGAGGTAAACAATCCTAGACCAGATGCAGAAATGCCTGAATGGAAATCTCTCAGTGTCAGATTATGGTGCAGCAGGAATCTATCTGCATAACTTAACTGCATGAGGATTAAATTATAAACCATTTAAGTCTTGAAATTGTATTTGAGGCCTACCATCCACCGCTCGATGTCACCCCATTTTGTATCCAGTCCATAATATTTCTACAGACAGAAGAGAAGGAAAATTAGGCCCCAGAAGTGAAACAAACTGCCCAGGAGACCGTCCAGACATGCAGGGTGGAGGGAGCATGCCAAGGTGAGGAGGTCAGAGAGGAAGCCGTGGCCACCTGGTGCAGGTGGAGCGTGAAGAGACCCTGCCCACTCCATCCCTCAGGCCAGGGAGCAAGGACAAAGCACTGCCAGGCGAGGGGCGGCCTTGAGACGGGGAAGCACTGCAAGCCCCCCTGGAAAGCTGTGCATGCCTTCAGAGCAAACACGCAGGAGGAAGAGACACCGTGGAGGAGAAGCACAGCTGAGAGCCGTTCCGTGTTGGGCAGGAGGAGGGAGGTCCCAGAGGAAAGGGGGAGTCCCTGTGCTGGCCCCGGGTCCTAGCCCCTGTGTGCCAGCTGACTTCTGTGCTGACGCAGGCCAGAGGATCACACTCTTTACAGCCTGCTCATGGGAAGGCGCCCAGTGCCTCAGAGGAAGTCCTGGTGCAGGAAGAGAAACACTCAGACCTGCCAGGTGTGTCGGGGCTTGCTGGAGCTGTTGGTGCACGTCTCCACCTTGCCGTCTGAACAACAAGGTAAGAGAAGGTTCAGGAGGGGTGTCACTGTCACTAAATACAGTGACCCCAAGTCAGGTGGGAACTCAGGTGCTCAAATTTCCACCTCAGATTATGGGGTTTTGCTTTTTCTCTATACTTTCCCCTCAATTTTCAGTAAGGAAATCAAGGAAGAGTCTACCGAACCTCTAAGACATATAACAGAAGTGATTTTTCTTTTTACATTATTAAAATCTTATAATCTGAAAAAAAGAATTGGATGGTAGAGGTACAAGGTAACTTGTAACGGTTTTCCAATTGCCCAGCACACTGCTGCCGTGTCTGGCGCAGCTGCATCTGGAAGGGTGGCCAGAGTGGCCTGTGGCTCTCCTCTTAGAGGAGGCACCATGGAGAAAACTGGAAGAGGAGGAACTAGGAGCGGGCACTGAGCCGTGCCTTTAAAAAGCCACCAGACCGAGCCCTATGCCATCAGCCACAGGGCTGCCTCTCTCCGTAAGCTCTCTCCTTAGGCATAAATTAGGAAAAGGAAAAAAGCGAACACTTTCCAAAGTCACGTTTCAACTTCAGTTTCAGTGAAGGCACCATCTTAAAGCTACTTTGCAGCCAGTTCACGTGCGCTCTGCCCTTGCTGTGGACCTGCAGGATGAACAGGTGCCTCCACACCTCTTTTACCTTAATCTCCTCTTCCAATTGTGAAGACAGCAGGAAAATGCATGTTTTTAAAACAGAGAGAAGTTCACATTAAACTTCACAGGAAGTCTATACTGCCAATTTTTCTATTTCCTTATTTTTCTTTTGTCCCACTCTATGCTTACATCAAACATTACACTACACCTAATTCCTTTTTAATGATAAGAGTGAGAACCAGTATTCAACGTCTTTCACCTAGCTCACAGGTGGCCTTATCGACAGCTGCCACACTGCAGGTCAGCCTAGACACCCCAGAGCACCCAGGGCCACTGGACGGTAGCCCTGGTGAGGGCAGCAAGCGGCTCACAGCACACCCCAGGGAGTGCAGAGTACTTCGAGTGCAAACCTCACCATCAGCAGTGAGCCGTGCAGAGGGAGGCAAGAGACCTTCAGAAAGGGCTCCGGGTCAGGGAGCCATCATGCCCAGCAGCCACTGGGCCAGGAGAGACTGTTGACTGTCTCCTTTTCCTCTTCATAACTCTGAGTGACAAGGAGCGCCTTCCCTTCCTGGGGACGGACACACTACAGAACTGTGCGTGCTCCTCCACGGGCCTGTGGGCTCCCAGCTCCTGCTGCACACAGCGTCACCTCTGACAGCATCCTCACCAGCAGTCCTGGTGCCCCAGTGATGCAGGGCAGGGAAGGAACAGACCTCAGTGCAGCGACCAGCCAAGCCTCTGGCTGGGTTTGGGGCAGCAATGTCCTGCTCCTACCGTGACAGGGAGGGCTCCCAGCTTCCCTCGAACCAGTCGAATTCTGATTCGAATGCTGACTTGGAACCCGGGCTTCAATGTCCACTTCAATACTTGGACACTAGAGTACCTAACAGCGCAAGCAGATTCTGGTGTCTACAAAGCAGACAGGCAGAGCGAGGGCCCGGAAGGCACCCAGAACCTGGGCGAGCAGAGGAATCCTGCACGGCAGGCCCGGAAATCACGGCAGTGCCTTCATCAGGCCTGATGCTCTCACCTCTGAAACTCAGCGACCTTATTCTGATTTTTTTTTTAAAATGTTTTAGTTGTAGATGAACACAATGGCTTTATTTTATTTATTTGTAGTTGTAGATGGACACAATACCTTTATTTATTTATCTTTATGTGGTGCTTAGGATCGAACCCAGGGCCTCACATGGGCTGAGCGAGTGCTCTACCACTGAGCCACAACCCCAGCCCTTTATTGTGATTTTCTCATCTGCTCTAAGAGAAAGATACAGTTTTTCTTCTTTAACTAGAGTCAGAAACTATTGTAGATGAGGTTCTAAGTAACCGACTCCCCTCTTTTATGGGAAGGACTTGCTGTACGCGGATTCCCTGAGCAGGTCGCTCCTCATTCGGCTACTTCTGAACCCTAAGTCACTGACAGGGTGTCCTGCCTTTACTTCCTGTCTGGTACCTACTTTAAGACTCAGCTGCCTCCACACCACACCAGGAACAGGGAGGCGAGTCCTCTGGGACCCTGGCCCCGGGACGTGGAGGACAGGTCCTGTTAAGCTGGGCGAGGTGGTGCCCTCTTCACTTTCTTTTTCACTCAGATTCTAAAGTCAGTATCTAGTAATCCCTCCACGTGTGGTGATTTGTATGGATATCTAAAGGTTTTCTAATAAAGTTGTCTGGAAAGATAATCTAGGTGATTTTGGAGGTTCCCTCAGATTTTAAAATGTGATTTTGAGTTAGGATTCAGTTTTTTCTCTAAGATACAGTTTTCTAATTTCTTGAAGAAAAATGGAGAAGAGCGAAGGGCTCAGTACCCAGAAAAGTGCAAGCATAGCTGTCCCGTGGACAGGGACCCAAAGCACTCTCACTCCAACGCCAACACACAGCCGCGAGGAGCTTCAGGGCAAAGCGTGACCGCTGGCAGGGGAGCAGGCGGGCGGGACACAGCGCATGCCATCAGCCAGGGGACGACGGCCTACCTTTTGAACCTGATAGATCTACAGAGAGGGACAAAAGAGAGGGAAAGAGACGTAAGTCCCATTAAAGCAGCAGGAACGTCAGAAAGGTGCTGTAAGGAACCAGAAATGTGAATAAAAGCTAACCTGGGAAGAACGAAGGCTGGTAAAATATGAATCAAAAAAGGCTGAAATCTCACTGAAAGAATTAGTCACTTTATCACTCATTCTACATTGTTTTAGACACACTGGTGAAACCCAGGCTTACCCACGCCAGTCTACTAGACTCCCACTGTTGTTCTTACACGGAAGTGTGTGCAATCTGTTACCACTCATGGGAAAAGTACTTTTTTACCTGTGTTGAAATTCTCTTTTGTAGTCATGAAAGTTTAACCAGAAATTGTAAACACTTAATAATAAAATCAACTGGTAAAATTCACAAATAATGAAGAAAGAGGCTTCAATGATTCATGCTAACACAGAGAGAACACCAGAAAAATTCCAGCAAAACAGAGTGACCTTGAGAATGGAATTAGAATATTTAAAAAGAGGTTGCGATCGCCCTCTGGGCTGTCAGTTGCTCCCGGCTCCTGATCGTCAGTGACACAGTGCAGTGTCCTCCGCACTCACTCCACAAGGCACCTGGCGTCTGCCATGGTTCCAGGCATGGCCCAAATTCTGAGGGCACACAGGAGAACACAGGTGAAACAGTGCCCCGAAACAGTCCCAACCCAGGTGTGAAGGCAGGACCGCGAAGGACACGCCCCGGGCCACCCTTCCACCAGCACAGGCTCTCCCGTGAAGTTCAAGGTTCACTGCCATCTCCAAGACGTGTCTTCCTGCTATTCTCCTCTTACACACCCATTAAAAAAGGAGTTCCTACCTCTGTAAACAGCCCCAAAGCCCAGCTCAGGAGAGTGGCACTGTGAGAAGAGCCGGCGGGCATCCAGAGGAGGGTGCGTGCCACCCTGCGCTTTGCTCCTTGCTGCACACTCTGCAAGTCCTCCTGGGTCAGGGCAAGGGCCCTGCCCTCCTAGGTCTTCCTGCTCCTCCTCTGGGCCTCCTGTGTCCAGCCCCCTTCTCAGAGAGAGCTAACAGCTCAGCAGCAGCAGGGGGCACAAGCAGACAAGGATCATGTTTCTCAAATTTTACACCAAATATCAACCCTCCTGGTTAAACACTGGTCTTCCAAAGCATATTCATTTCCCCTTAATCAACAACTTAAAATGCCAGTGCCCCAGGCTATCAGATGGTATAAGCTCAAATTGTGTTGCTAGTTCTAATAATAGCCAGGCCCCTGGACAGGCCAGGCACAGCAGTCTGGGAGGTGTCTTCGGTGTCCAGGCCACATGTTCAGGCCTGTTAGCTGCTCCCGTTGTCCTCTCCAGATGTGTACACAGCTGGGCACATAAAGACGGGCACCCTAGAGGGGGGTCAATGAGAAGCAGGTGGATGGACAGTGCTGCTTCTCTCTCTGGGCCACTCTAGCTGACACAGGTGTCCACCACACTGTTGGACTGTGCTTGAACCTGGCACCAAGGAGACACCTTTCACTCAGAGCACAAGAGGAGGATGTGGCTCACTCTGCCCTGCTTTGCAGCGGATACGGGCATGCTGACAGGCAACTTGTACCAAGAACTTTGTAATGTCATCATGCATATATTCAAAACAATTCTGTCCAGCATTAAAGACAGAATATATCCTATCTAGATGTGTGCTTAATTTGGAAGATAGACATGTATACACCATTCTGTAGTTCACTTTCACCTTGACTCTGATAGTTTGCTTATGAGCTGTGGGCTTAGAGGTGGAATGGCTGGGTTATGAGAGCCTTAACCCAATCAGTGAAGTGATCCAGAGTGGCACTACCTGAGTGGTAAGTGCAGGCAGGTGGGGTGTGGCTGCAGGAGGGTTGCTGGGGGCCTACCTTTGGGGTTTATATTTTGTATCTGACCAGCGGGGTCTGCTTCTTGATTATCATGTCCTGAGCCGCCTCCTTCCACCTCAATCTTCTGCCCTGATGGAGTTGGCCATCTATGAACTAAGACTTTTGAACCCATAGTCCCCAAATAAACTTTTCCTCCTCTAAAACTGCTCTTGTCAAGTCTTTTGGTCTTAGCAGCAAAAAAATAAAGAACACTGGCTTTGTAGAATTTCATATTTACACTCTTGGTGGGAGTCACTGTGGTGAGCCCACGGGGTCCCACCTGCAGCACTGGCTTCCACTGTGCAGAATCCTTGGTTTGGCTCTAACAATGCAGCTCAGATGACGGCCACAGGCTACAAGCAGTGACAGGTAGGGGACGTAAGTATGGTCAACTGTCAGAGCAACAGAACATTTTTGGAAATTCTTATAGCTCTTAGATGACCTTAATAAAAAAACAGACCAGGGGACTGTGGGAGACCAGGGGAAGCGGTCTAAAACTGGATGAGCCTTGGAGCGGGGGGTGCTGGCCACAGTGACATGGGCTGGCTTCCACAGGGCTCCTGGAGAAGGAAGCTGAAAACTGACTCAGCCCAAGAAAGGGAGGCCCTGCTGGGTACGGTGGCCCTGCTGGGTACGGTGGCACAGGCACCTGTGATCCCAGGAACTGGGGAGGCTGAGAAGGAGCACCGTGAGATCCAGGCCAGCCTTAGCAAGACCCCATCTCAAAAGAAAAATAAAGAGGCCTGGGGATCCAGCTCCCTGGTGGAGCACCCTGGTCCAATTCCCAGCACCCACCCCCCACACAGAAAAGAAGAGCAAGGGAACCTGTAGCCCACTGAGACACCTGCCTCACAGCCAGCTGCCTTGAGCTTCCCAACACCACGGGAGGGACTAGCAGTGTCCCCCCCACACGGTGGGCTTGCGACCATCTACTGAGCAAGCAAAAGTGTTCTGTAGAGACTCCAACAGGAGGCAGTTAAAAAAATACATCTTTAAAAACCAGTTCAGAACAGGAGAACTACTTTGGAATGGGCCCAGGGCCTGGGGATCCCGGCTCAGAAGCCTTGTGACAGTGGCTCACAGAGCGGCACAGCCTCTTCCTCTCCTCCCCTTCCCTCTCTCCCCTTCCCACTCCGAATGCTTCTTCTCTACAGTTTCATGAGGGCCCTTGGAGAATCCCTCTTGGTCAGGCCCCACCCAGGAGTGCAGGCACCAATCCCCAGGAGGCCTGGCGGGGCTGTCTGTAAGGTCGTAGTTCCATTGTAAAGTTCAAATAATTGAAAACTGAGGAGCACCTGTTTTTGACTGTAAAGTGACGAATGATCTGAGGGGAGAGAGATGCTGGGAGTACTCTGCCCTGTGCTGCTGGGAGTGAACCAGGGCAAGAGCCCGGGGAGCTGCAGTGCTGAACTCTGACCCCAGCTCAGGATCACAGTTCTCACGCCCACGCAGGAAGACTCGGGCCACCCTTGGCCACTGGTCACTCGGGCCCATGTCAGCATAGGGCAGTACCCCTTGGAATGTGGGTGAGGCGTGGCTACTGCTCCCTGTCCCTGCACAGGACTCCTGGCCTATCTCCGAGGAGCCACATTCTCAGTGTCACGGCCGCGCCGGACTCCCCTGGGGCCTGCCCTCCCTTCCCGTCTGGGAAGAAACCCCTTGGGCTTGGGCTTCCAGTACTCTACCGCCATTCTCACACTTCCTGGAAGAATTTTCTTCCCCAAATGTGCATCTGGCCACATCCCGCCTCTGCTCACACGTGTCCACAGGGAGCGGCAAACTCCGTGGGTGGTGCGGGGGGCGGTGGGCATCCCTCCTCAGGCTGGAGGCCAGGCCAAGAGTAATGTGACCAGCTTGGCCCCTGTTGGGAGGTGGCCAAATCTGCAACAGTCTAAAGAGAACCAGAAATCCAGGCGTTCACTGGAAATCTCAGAGGCCCTGAACACTGGCTCAACTGTTAGTGCGGCCATGTGAGCCAAACCAGAACCTGGGCACGGAAACCAGCCCAGGGCAGGCAGTGGTCACCTGTGTCCAGCACCACACATTTGGATCTCAACAGGAATAGCCCTTTGGGGTGGGGCCAGAGTGACTCATCCCCTAGCGTGAGTGATGACCCCACATATGTCAGGAATGACTTCTGGCCCTGGCTTGGCAGAGTGCAAACCAGTAGCAAGCGGCAAAACCTGGTGTGTAAACACACCACCGTCCCTGTTCCCAGAGGGCAGTTCTTGCATGGCCACTTTGACCACGATGTTCACTCTGTGCTCTGGACCACTAGGTAACACTGTAAGACCCCAGGGGAAAGGGCTGCATGGGAACCAAGCTGCCCAGTTAAACAAAACTGACCTGTCATTCTCCATTTTAACTCAGAGGATCTAGAGCCTGGTTCAATAGTTAGACCTTAAAGTTCAGAGCCATCTCCTTTTGGCTCCTCTCAGCCAGAAATCAGGGCTGGGAAGACTCTGCAGGCAAATGACTGGTAAGCTGGTCTCAGGATGCACCAGGCCCCGTGCTGGCAGCAGGCACGCCAGGCATCCGCGCTCTGCACACTCCTTCCTGGGCTTGCATAACTGCCTTCCAACCAAGAGCAATGGGAAGGGACAGGTGGTCAGCAGCGACAGGTGCCTGCATTTACACACCGTGCCTACATTAAAACTACCGTGAAGGAGTCGACCAAGAACCCCCACTTCACCTCCTTCTGCTGCCGCTCCAGCTCCTTCATCCGGATTTCTCGAGCCTCAGCGCGGGCCGCCCGCTTTGCTGCAAGCCTGGCCTCCGCCTGAAAGAAATCCAGAAACCTTATTAGAGAATAAATCAGTTGCACCTTCCAAATACCTGGTTAACGATGAGTCTTGTTCATACAGCAATGAACCACCAACTTACAGGAGGTCACTGAGAGTGGTAACGACGGTAGTTACAGTATAGCGTACCCCTTTCCCACAGGTTCATATTCTGTGTTCTTAGTTTCCTGTGGTTCAGTGAAGTCCAAAAATTCCAGAAATAGTTTATAAGTTTTAAATTGAGCACCATTCTGAGCAGTGTGTGATGAAACCTCACACTGTCCTGTTTCATCCTCTCAGTATGAGTCATCCCTTTGCCCAGAGTATCCACACTTTATACACTACCTGCCAGTTAGTCACTTGGTAGCCATCAGGTTGGGTAATATCACAATGATTGTGTTCAAGTAACCCTTATTTTACTTAGTAAGAGCCCCAAGTCACCAGAGTAGTGATGCTGGCAATTTAAACATGTCAAAGAGAAGCTGTAAAGTGCTCACTATACAAAAAGGTAAAAATTCCTGACTTAAAAAAGAAAAAGAATCATAGACTGAGGTTGCTGAGATCTAGAGTGAGTTACTGTTTTTACAAACTTACTAATTTAGAAATTAAGTTTTATCATAGATACAGAGGAAAAAACTATGCATAGGAGTTGGCACCACCTGTAGTTCTGGGCATCCACTAGGGGGCTTGGCCCGTATTTCCCCAGGACAAGTAGGGGGTGACTATGATGATCACAGTCTCCCTCCACTGACCCTGACTGAATGCCAGCAGGCACCACTCGGAGCTCCTGCAGGTCCCCAGGCAACTCCCCCTTTACAGAGCAGGAATGGGAGCTGGAGAGGCTGCCAGACCCCCAGCTAGGGTCCCCCATCTCCAGTGCTGAGAGGTGACCCCATGTCACCCACCTCGGCAGTGTGATGAGCTCATTTTCTCTCACAGCGGCCACGGAGCAGGGTAGAAGGGCTCCAGCTGTTAGTCAGCCCTTCCCCCTAAAAAAATCCACCCCGAGTCACCATCTTTCAAGCTGTGGTGGTTCTGCCATGTTCCACCTGAGAGCATAAAACGTGCTTGACCAGTCAGCTGTGGGAGTGGCCGTGAACGTGCCTCCTGTTTCACAAATCTGCTTACGCCTACTTCCTGCAACAGAGCCACCAGGGAGGGAAGGACAGAGTTTCTGGGCTCAAACAAACCCACCTTCCTTCCCCTTGTTCTCTTTCTTTTGTTAGGCACCTGTAATTCTTCCACCGACATTCTGTGGGAAGTGTTCAATTGTCCCCTGTTCCCTAGATAACCTGTCTCTAGACAATCCTAAAACTGTCTCTAGACAATCCCGACGGTTCCTAGACAATCTAAAAATCATTCCCTAATGACTCTAAAACTGTTCCCTAGATAATCCTAGATGGCCTTCAGAGATAGCTAGAAGCCCAGCAGTGTGGCCCCAGGGCCACCAGCAGCACAGGAACCAGTGCTTGGCTCCCAGTTCCCCAGCGCCAGGCACTCTGGTGGGCCACCGCCCCACCACACTTGATCCGTCGTATCACACACTCTTCCTCTCTGAATTCTAAGTGGAACAGGAGCACAGTGAGCCTCTGCGGAGTCAGCTGGCTGGGGTCCTCCCGAGGAACTGACTCTCTACGGGGCTCCTTTCCGGTGGCTCCTTGGTCAGACCAAGCCCAAGCCTTTCTCATCAAGGGGTGCCCCAAATCACAACTGCATGGGAATCTGACACCTCGTCACCACTTTCAACGTTCTAGGTCATGTTACAGTTTGTAAATGACCTCTGGGGTCTATAAAAAGATCCCATCGCTGAAGCTACAGAAGAGGAGGAGGAGAAAGAGGAGGAGGAGGAGGAGGAGGAAGAGGAGGAAGAGGAGGAAGAGGAGGAGGAGGAGGAGGAGGAAGAGGAGGAAGAGGAGGAAGAGGAGGAAGAGGAGGAGGAGGAGGCAGCGGCTTCGGTGGCTGGTGGCTGCGGCTCATTAGGCAGATAACCATCCACACCCACAGCAAAGTGTCAGAGTTCACACCCAGTGTGGCCGCCTCCACTAGGGGAGGCAAGGCCTGCTGGCCATCCCTAAGCTGGCAGAGACCTAGCAAGACTTTTAAAAATTAATGAATTCGTTTCGTGCACTGGGGATGGACCCGGGGCCCTACATGCCGCGTGGGAGCGCCACCACTGAGCTGCACCCCCAGCTCTAGGCAAGAGTGTTGACAGCAGCCTTAGACCCTGGCTTGCGGGGGGAGGAACAGGGAGGGGGGTCTATGGAGAGGGAAAGGGGTCATGGGAAGAAGGGGAGCAGAGGAGTGAGACTCTAAGAAAGAAGAGAGGGCTGGAAGGACTGGGCCACCAGGCGGGCAGAAGGAGTGAGAGGTGCAGGCAGCAGAATTGTGGGGAGTCTCCAAGATGCCTGCTCCCCGTGTACATGCCCCGTGGCTGGTGCTATGTTGAAGCTATATTCCGTGGCAAACGGAATCACAGAGTGATCAGGCTCCTCATCAGTGGACTCTAAGCCGAGCAACTGGGAGGCTGTTTGATGGGCTTGCCCTAATCAGGTGAGCCCTCTAAAAGAGGTCCAGAGGTCACAGGGTCTCCCACTGGCCGGGAGAAAGCAAGGTGCCTGTCAGGGAGCACAGTGAGGGATGGCAGCTTCCAAGAGTTGACAGCCAGCAAGAACAGGGGACCTCAGTCCTACAACCACAAGAAACTGAGTTCTGCCAAACACCAGGTGAGCTTGGAAGAGGATCCCAAGCTCCAGAAAGACCCAGCTGGGCCGACATGACTGCAGCCCATGAGATCCCCAGCAGAGAATGCTCTGAGGCTGCACCCCTGCCCACAGCCTGTGAGAGGGTGTGTGGGTGCCCTGAGTACCTGTTCGACACTAGTAGGTGACCAAGAGGGGTGGGGTCGTGACCACGCTGCTCTCAGTGTGGACCTGTGGTGAGCAGAGGAGATGGGGCACCTGCACCCCCACACCAGCCTGCCTGCCCAGCCCCAGCCCGCTACAGGGGAGCTTGCTTGGGACTGGCCAAGACCTTTGTGGGCTCACCCACCTCAGCACATGATACCTGCTCACGGAGGGGCCTCCTCAGGACACCTTTGGCCAACATCTGCCCTGTCCTTGAGGATAATGGCACTAAGAGGCTAAAGCCCAGCCCCTGCGCTTTCAGGAACATGACCTTGTGTTGATAAGATGAATAAGGCACGTTGCAGAATAAACTCTTACGATGACACGAGCCAGCCAAGCTCCACGGCAGGTCAATTATGCCGACTGTCCCCTGACTTCAGAATTTCGGAAGACGATCAATTTGTAACTCAATACGATTTCAGGTCGCTGCAGACCCCACCGTAAGCATCTCTCCCCACCCCCACGACGCCCGCGGAGACGAGGCCCTTGAAGCACAGGAACGGCGAATCTGCCTGACTACAGCCACCACACAGCCCAGCACCACACTGGCACAAACCTGTGCATGACCCAGGCTTGCCTTCAGGAGCACAAAGCTACACTCTTGGTTCAAGCTTGAGAAGTCAGAAAGAAAAACCACCCAGAGCTCCAGCCACACGTCCATCCTGCTCAGACCCTGTCGACAGCAGCAAGACAGCAGGCAGAGCATGGGGGACACTGATCGCTCTGAATGACCAGGGAGGCGCCTGCGGAGGCCAAGTCATCCCGTGAACAATGAATCACGTCAGGCCCACCGAGGCGACACCCGCAGAGCTTGGGGGAAGATGGGCCTCCTGGGTACGACTGTCAGGCAGGCACTCTCAGGGCTCATGGGACCCATGCTGGTGCTGGACAAAGCCCTCCTGGACTGACTCTTGTATTAAAAAAAAAAAAAAATTGCACGCTTGAGGTCCCAGTCGTGTCCACTGCCCTGATGTCAGCCCATGTGTGAGCAATGCAGGGAAGACTGGAGGTGGAGTGATCGGGTTATGAGAGCCTTAACCTAATCAGTGCATTGATCCCCTGTTATGGGTTAACTGGGGGACTGCAGGCAGGTGGGGTGTGGCTGGAGGAGGGGGGTTGTGTCTTTGGGGTAGATGTTTTTTCCTAGGTGAGTCCAGATTAGTCTCCATAGGTCTCTCCTCTGCCACACCCTCTGCCTTTGATGCTCTGCCTCACCTCTGGGCACAGAGCAATGGAGTCTGCCGTCTAGGGACTGAGACCTCGGAAACTGTGAGGCCCAGATAAACTCTTCCTCCTAAAACTGTTCGTCAGGCCTTTTGACTGCAGCAGCGCCCAGCACGCCTTCCCACCGTCTGTGCTCAGCTTCCTGACCATCACTGGCAGCACGGCCGGGCTGCCAGGGAAGGACTCTTGAGGTGTGACTTGGGTGCCCGTCTCAGACACCGGCAGAGCGATGGCAGTCACTGCTTAACTGACAGGCATCATGACAGTGTGAGAAACGTGTGGCGGGGTCTGCTCTGGGGCACAACCTGATGCCCTCCTGGGGCTGAGCAAGGTGTCCCACTGGACAGGAGCCTAAGCCAAGCCCAGAGAGAAAGGGGCCTGAGCCAGGGCTGGGACTAGGGTGACAAGCAGCAAGTGGCAAGACCCAGAAGGCTAGAGGGCCCAGGCGTCATGTCCTGGCCCTCAGCTTCTGCATCTGGATCCTGTCCTAAAGGGCTCCTGGCAAAATCGCAGCAGATCCCACCATGTTTTAGAAACACTGCCCGTGCTGAACTGGGGAGCTGGCACTGGGACAGAGAGGGCCGCACAACCCCCGGGTCAGAAAGCACCTGCTTCTATGTCAGCCGGAGTCACACACAAAGGATCCAGCTGGAGTCAGCCTAAGGCTGTGAGGTACAGCAGTGAGGAAAGAGGACCTTGGAGGTACAAGGAGACCCAGGGGACCCCGTGCGGTGCCAGAAGTCAGAGGAGACTGGGGAAGACCCTCCCGGCCAACCACCCAGAGGCTGTGGCACCTGGGATCACACCCAGCCTGAAGGCTCCCAGTTCCTCCCATGGGTGTCTGCAGACCTCCCCTGCCCTGGAGGGTCTCAGAGTCAGCAGATGCCCCCAGACCACCCCTCCATGGAGGACAAGGCCAACAAAGCCGGAAGGCCTGAAGGGATGGAGAGAAGGGGGAGAAGTGGGTGGAATTCTGAACCGTTACAGGATTCTGGGATTACAATATGAAGCGTAGCCCACACTGGGCTTTAAAAAAGTAAATAAAACATAGGTTGGGAGACAAGACTAGTGCCCCCTGCCCACACCCTGCCAGTCAGTGGGTTTTCAGCTCCCAGCTGAGAGGGCTGGTGGACCCTCCAGCGCTGAGGTCGAATGGCTCCACTCTCTGCGGACTTGGGGCCCTGGGTGAGCAACAGCTCAGCCAGCACCTTCCCACGGGGCCCTCATGGGGCAGACCCTAGCCTGTCCACTCCCTTCCCCAGGAGAGGTGATCCAGCTAGCCCTCTGCTCTTCCCAAGGCCAGTGGTCCCATTCGAGGGGTCCTGGCACCCCCAACCCACACAGTACTGGTACCGTCTCTGCTGAGATACTACCCTGAAATACTGAAGGGTGAGATGATAGGCTCTCCTTGGAGGGTGGGGGGCAAGGCTGGGGTGATGGGTGCTGAGGCCAGGTGGTGGGGACAGGGTGCTCCCTAAACCACGGGCTCTCAAATGTGACCCCAGCAGAGCACCAGTCTCCCCTGGGGATCTGTCAAAAGGCAGACTCAGCTGGCGGCAGTCCTGCCGAGCTGAGCCTCAGGGGTCCAGGCCTCTGGCGTCCTAGCCTGGGGGTGCCAGTGCTTGTCCACTGGTGGGGACCTCTGCAGTCTATTTAGTCACCACCTCTTGGGTGTTTGCCATCTTTCATAAAAAAACAGCAAAACATTCAAAAGAAAGGAAGGAAGGAAACGAAGGTGCCCAAACCAAAACCAAGCTGGAGTGCAGCTGCCCCGAGAAGCTGGCTCTGCTGGCTGCCCCACCCGGCTCCCCGCTCCCGTCAAGGGGGGAGGCAGGAACCCCACCCACCGGCAGCCCAGGAACACCCCCAACCACGGTCCAGACGTGAGCTCACCTCCCCTTCGGGGGTGCAGCCTGGTCCTTCCCCAGCCTCCTGCAGCCCCTGCCTGGGATCCCAGACGCAGTTTCACAGACTCAGGGTTAAGCCTGCTGCCCTTGGAGGACGAGAGTCCATTTACCACCAAGCCTGCCTCGGCTGGGCGGCTCTCCTGTGCGAGTTCCACTCCACGTCCTACTTCACCACACACACCCAACAGCACGCCGACTCTGGGGTGAGGGGACAGCAACCACAGGTCAAGTCTGGCCCCCAGGGCCGCAGGGTCCCCTAGCCACCATCCTCGGTGCCAGCCCCTTAGTCAGGGGGGTCTGGGGCTACGAGGCACCTCTCAGGGGTCTGGCTGATGGGCAGCTCACAGGCCAGCTGAAACGCCTGCTCTGGGCTGCAGAGGCCCCGGTGTGACGTCCCCAGGCCGGGCTGGAGAAGACTTCAGAGCTGGGCGAACAAGTCCCATCCTAGCCACCCTGGCCACGGGGCAGAAGTGGCAGCGAGACAAATGGCCCCACCCTTGCCTGTCCCCAGTGTCCATGATGCTGTGGAAAAGGTGTCCCAAGGTAAGAGCTGCACCTCAGCTGGGGAGGGGACAGAGCCAGGGAGACCCAGAAGTGAAGCCGGAGGACGCGAGGAAGCCCTGGGGGGGGGGGGGAAGCAGGCCGGAGCCTTCCCGCAGCCTGCCCTGCCTGCCCCCCACTCAGCTTCCTCCCTCCTGGTCCTCACCTGGCCCTGTGACAGGGGTTTTGTGAGCGGCAGGAGATCCAGGAGAGGGTGGGAGCCCCAATTGCAGTGACATCTGGGACCTTAACAGCTGAAGTGGTATCTGTGCCCTTCTGGGGACTCCTGGGTACTACAGGAGGCCTGCTCTGTAGCTTGCTCAAACAGGCTGCCTCCCGGCTCTGCTCATGCATGCGCTGGGCTTTGAAGCTTTCCAGGATAGGAGTCCATCTCCTGGGCCCTCTGGCCCTGCGAGCACGCTCTAGTGACGCTGGGCCCGGCACTCTACAGAGAAGCTGGAGGCCCCGGTGCTCAGGCAGCTCTTGAGAAACAGGAGGGAGACCTCCTCACATCACTTCCTCATGCTAGCAGAGGAAGCCCTGGGCCTGGAAAGCCAGCAGCCTGCGCCTCCAGCGGGGACTTCCTGCAGGCGCCTGACTGCAAACCAGCTGCTGCAGTGACCCCTGGGCTGGAGGCTACTGCTCTGGAACAGCTGCCTTGGGAAGTTGTCACCACACGACCAGGGGCACTTCAGGGGCCTGTGGAGGGAGAGAGGAGTGTGGACACACAGAGAGGGGCCCCTGGGATTCTGCCATCTCCCTGGTCTCTTTGCTCAGACGCCAGGTGAAAATGATGCTCTATGGAGCTGCTCAAGGAGAGAAGCAATTTATCTGATGAAAAGCATTCCACAAATAGAAGGAAGTTTGCATGTTAATTATGCATTCATTTGAGCTTCCAAAGAAACTGGCACATGGAGGGAAGCTGGGCTCCACGCTGAACCTGGAGTGGTCATTTAACTCCAGGGTATTAGAACCCAGCAGGATTGAAAAAACGGCTGCATTCTTCCCCAGGACCCAGGGCACATCATGTGTATAATTCATACGCCTTAGGAGAAGCCTGAAGGGCATGTTTAAAGTTCACTCATGAGAATGTAGTGGGAACATGGTGCAGCTGAAGCCTGAAGTGGTGAAAGAACCAGTTTTGGTTAATGTCAGGCAGGGGCCTTGGCCCTGCAGGATTCACTCCAGAATAAAAAAGGAGTGGAGCTCCTGCGGCCCGTCACAGGAGGGCCAAGCAGCAGTCGGGCCTGGGGAGGAGGCTGCAGAGGCACACAGGATCCCCTTCCAGACCTGCCTCTGCTGCAGGAAGTGGCAACTTTTGTTTCTGCGGAAAACCCCACCCTCACAAGCAGCAGACTCTAAAAACAGCTCGCCACTCAATACAACCATGTGGGACGGGTGACAGGCAGGAAAGCACAGGCACAGGCTGGCACCTCCATTAGGGTGGCCGGCTGCAGCCCACTGCTCCAGACCCACCACCTGTGTGTCCCTCGGCTGCCACCGGCATTTCATTTTTCAGTATCAAAAAGAAAAGCTGGTCTTCCCAAAACCCTCCAGTGAGTTCCCCAGTAACGAGGGGCCTAGTCTTTATGGCCATGGCTGTGAGTAGGGGACACACTGGGGTGCCCACTCGCAGGGCACTGGAAATGTTGGGGGAGTCACGCACTGGGGTGGGGGCAGGATCACCAATTATCTGCTTCCAGACAGACCTGCGCTGGGAAGAGCTCTCTGGCTGGCTACTCAGGCAGACAGAAAAACCACTGGGTCATTTTTGGATCTACACACTGATTCCATAAAAACTCAAACTACGAATACAGTTTGAATGTCCACGACTAGTCTGCAGACGCAAGCAGCCTGGAAAGAGAGAAGACCCCATCTGGCTTTCTCAGAGCTCTCCCAGGAGGCGGTGGCCAGCTCAGAATGCCAGAGTACCAGCAGCCATGGGAAGTATGGTGCTCCACACCAGCCAGCCACCAGGATGTAAGGCATGGTCGGTGAGAGCCTCTGACTACTGCGCTCATGTGTCTGGATACCTGCATTTTTATATCAAATTCATATGGCAGCAAACTAGTTTCCTTAATTTCTTTTTGATGTTACAACTAAAATCTCATATTGACTTGAAATTGCATGTGCTGGTTGATTTGATCATTTCAATTCAGATCGGAAATGAGGATTCAAGATACTCATCATGAAAAATGGGTGCTGGGTGGACAGGCCTGAGAACTGCAGCTTTAACACGTGGGTCTCCCTCACACTGCCGGCTGACCTGGGGCCACACCTGTTGGACCACCTCCAGGACTCGGCGCTCAGGTCTGGTGTGGGAGCTACAGGATAAACAAGATCAGGAGCACTTGAACATAAAATTAAAGGCTAAAGTTTAACTTCATTATTTATGGAACTTATTTTTAAAAACTGTTCCTATCAATACTAGCTTTTATGTATTAAAATTATCAAGACATTTTATAATAAACCAGTGGTCTTCAGTGAAGCCACTGCCTTGTCAGGATGCTCAGGGCTGAGCCCACAGGCCTGGAGGGCTGCATGCTGTCTTCTGTGCTTGGGGGACCCAGAAGAGGAGTCCGAGAAGTGCCTGGGACCAAGTGCCTCCCTAGGCAGGGGCTGCACATTCTCAGGAGCCTCCACAAATGGAGTCTTTCCAGAGGGGAGGCTGGAGACTCAGCGGACAGCTTGGGCTCTACACAGGCCAGTTATGGGAACTTGGGTGAGTTATTTTCTGAACATTGGCCCCCATTACAGAAGGGGCAGGGGGAATCGGCTATGCAATCTCCAAGGGCTCCCTTCCCTGACACTACCTTTAGACCAGAGGTGAACTATGGGTACACTGAGATTGTCACAGACTTCTCCCTGTTCTGCTACTGGAAATTCTATGATTTTGTTTTTCAAAATAATAAACTTTGAAGCTCTTCACATATTGAAATAACAAACACATGAATCAGGACAAAATGATGATGTCACTTTATTGGGTGTGAATGTATTTACTTCAAACTGCCCAACACAAACGGACTTAGCAGCCCGCCCCCCACTGCCGCTGAGGGATGCCGGCTGTTCCAGTACCTTCCATGCAAAGAGCCCTGGCTCCTCTAGGGTCAACCTTATCATCTCCTTCAACAGCCTCCACGTGATGGAAACACAAACAAGGGCAGCCATGACTGACAGGTGAGGGCAGCCTGGCCTCCCCAGGTCCTTCCTCTCCAGGACGCAGGTTCCCTCCAGCCAGCACGCCCTCACCTATCTGCTTCGGGGTCACAAACCCCAGCCTATAACTGGGCTGAAGACTCCAGCAGCCCCAGGGGTTCTTCCCTTGGGCCCTGAACAACTAACTACTGACCACCTTTCCTATCACATTCCTGGGAAAGCTCTGAAAGAAACAGAAGCCATCGTCTCTGCCCTCTAAGAACCTGTCTCCTGGGGCAGGGTGGGAGTGAGCTACCCAATCCACGGCAGCGGTTCACAGGGGCGTGCTGACTTACCATTATGACATCAGTATAACGCGGAAAAGAAAATAGAAGTTTCGGCCGCCCTTTCATTTCTACTGTTCCTTTTCCTTATTTAGAAAAATAAAAGTTCACTGAACGTTCTCTTGTTTGCAAACCACCAGGTACAGCAGAGTCTGGCTCAATGGAGATTTCTTACATGCATTCAGGAGCAGGACTTGCATTCAAGACACCGCCTTGGCAAAAGGAAATCCTACTGCCTAATACTGGGGTGATGAGACCCCAAAGCCAACAAGAGAAGCTGCACATTTGCCCCTGCAGATGTGGCCGGAAGCATGTACACAGCGGTGGCAGCTGTCAGCACTGTCCCAAGCCAGCAGCCTGGGTCTGAACTAGCTCCACTGCCTACCAGCTGTGGGGACTTAGAAAGTCCCCTGACCTTCCTGAGCCTCAGTTTCCTCTTTCTCTGTGAAAGGGAGATAACAAAACCATCAATTCCCAGGAGGTCTGGGCTCCTAGCTTCTTCCTAAGCCCCATGGTCTGACTCAGCAGGGGCTTCTAAGGGAGTGGGGAGTGGGTAAGTGCCCGGGGCAGGCATGGGCAGTTGGGGGAAGCCGTGGGGAACTGGAGGAGGAAGGTGGGTCTTCCCACTCCACACGCGGCACCCACCCCTGATTCTCCCCTCCTGGGAAAACTACCCCTGCACTGGCCACGGACAGCAGAGGAACACGGGGATCAGAGATGAGGTGCTTAAGTAATCTTCACCATACAAACATGCGCGAAAAGTGGGTGACGCTAAAAGCAGCTCCTCATTCAGGATAAATTACTTCTCTACGAGGAAGTAGTTAGATTTTGACAACCTGGTTGTCAAGTTATAGTGTCAAGGAGAAACCACATGAAACCCCCACCTCTCCACAGGGGCCTCAGGACCTGTGTGTGTGTGTGTGTGTGTGTGTGTGTGTGTCTGTGTGTGTCTGTGTCTGGGGGGGTTTGTTTTTGGTTTGGGTTTATTGTTTTGGAATTTGGCTTAGGGTGGGGAATTGAAATAGTGGTATGCAATCATATAGTAATTCTGAATTATTAAATCTTAAATACATTAAAAATAATGCTTTGTTTAACTTGGGAGAAAGAAGCTAATTTATTTCATTTTCTCCAAATAATAATGAAAGTTCTAGGTAGTAAACCCATTTCATGAAAATGAGCTTATTTAAAAAATAAGCTGAAATTTGGGTGGCCTCCAATAAAAACGGTAAGGTAATGAAAACCCTTCTTCTCTGACCCCACATCTAGCATGCAGTGAGACCAAGCAGGCCTCTGGACTGGATGCAGCTCCGTGATCTGAACATGGTGGCCCCCAGGGCCAGCTCCACGATTAATCTTTTCAATGTGAACAGAAACATTGGCATATGAGTAACCAGGCATAAACAATTCCTTTGCTGAGTCACAGGGCCTGATTTTTCAGGGATAAGAAATTCCTCTTGACGGTGGCGTTTGGAGGAGCAGATATGTCACACTGATGTCTCACAACTCTGATGGGAATCAGCAGGAACCTCGCTCTCATCAGGTAACACTCCAATCAGCTTCTCTCAAGAAGTTTTGCAACTATAAATAACCCAATTTCCTGTGCTCAGCCTAAGTGGCGGTTGAGACTGCAGGGTTTTTAAAATTTTGCTAAGGCTTCCGCTATGTGATATTAGTTCAGGCTGAACAGAAACTAGCTCTTAAAGAAAAAGGGAAATTTAGTCTCCATCTTTGCCCCAGGAAGACACTCTTACTACTACTAGAAAATATCCACCCCGCTGTTTATGTAGTTTAACTGCTTGGGGAAATAACAGTTAAAACAAACCGTGGGGTCTCAGTGCTGAGTGACAGCAGGCCAGTAGCCTTTACGGGTGCCACACCCTATATCCATCAGTCCCCCCCCACCCCAAACACACACAGACTGTCCAAGCCTGGGGGTCTGGCCCAGGTCCTGTAGTGAGAGGGACTGGGTAGACTAGGTGTCCACACTCTATCCAGATGGTCCCTCCTCAGTACTGGACTGTCCTGGCAAATGCCAAGAGCTCACAACATGTGGAAAGAGACCAGAGGTGACACAACCTTACAAACAAGCAGAAGTTACGAAAATGAAGCCAGTTTCCACACAGTCTCAGCGGGTCCTCTCCTGCAGCCCCAGGACAGCAAGGACTTCTGCGGAAGCCCAGACTGCCTACCTCTGCCGGTGAGGTGGGGCGTGCTACACCTACCCAGCGGTCCCTGTCACACCAATGTGGCCCTAGCCCTTCCTTCCACTGGAGAACTGTTTCCAGTTCCCAGGAGCCAGAGACATAGAATGCAGAAAACAAATGGCACAAGGCAGTCTGACAGGCTCACTGCTAGTCTCCAACTGCACACCCGACCTATGGCCTAGGGCAGCCCTGGGTGACGCTCCTTATGCCATCTCCTTCGGCCACTTCCTTCCTAACCAGACTACTGACCTCATAAACAGGGACCATGTTTTATTTTGTCCTCTGGGTCCCTTTTCAATAGTATTTTTTTTTTTTTTGCCATTATTTACTTAACAAACAAAACCAAAAGAAAAACAAAACAAAACAAAAAACACTTTCCACAGTAGGTTCACTGTTTCTTACTGGAAATCACCAGGGCCACTACGTCCCAGAATCTGGCAGTCTGGGTTTTTAAAGGATACAGGGACACATACAGCATACATTCTGTAACAGTCCAGACAAGCAGCCCTTAATCAATATACGAACAAGGCTGCAGAGAAATGTATGGACATTCACACTAGAGAGATTTAAAAACAAAAAAAGACTAAAAATAGCTTCCCCTGGGTTAGGGCAGGCCTCACTGCCAAATGAATTCTACCATAGACTCTCTCTCTCTCTCTCTCTCTCTCTCACACACACACACACACACACACACACTTCTTTCCATTTTCTGAGGTTACTCAATTTCGGGATGGGGGTGAGGGATGGTGGGCCTGGTACCGATAAGCACCCGCTGAATGGGACCCAGCTCCAGGTTTCCCTGCAGGTCCAGCAGCGTCTGACCCAGGCCCCCTGGGGCTCCCTGTGTTCAGCAGACTCACACCCAGTGTCCAGGAGTGCGGCAGGTGGGTCCACTGGACACTTCCTCCAGCACCCCCTGCTTTCCTCACACGCTGTTCCCAACATTCACTCTTCCTTCTCCAAGACTGGAACAGTTGGCTCTTGGTGCAAGGATCGTGCCCAGGGTTAATGTCCACCCAGTCTTGCCTTCTATGGTCTGCCTGGGTTGTTTCTCTGAACACCAGCAGCTCAGGGCATTGCTGTCCCTCCTTCTTTCAAGTCTCTTCCCTGATGGGGATTCCAGGGTCTCCCTGCAGGTTCCCAGGGCCCTAGAAACTCATTAGGAACCCGGTTCCTGGGTTGAAGTGGAAGAACCAGATCCAATAGTCTGGCCTACTGCCTAAACTTTAAATGAGCTCATAGAAGCACTTTAAATAGACACTTAAAAATCCAAAACACAAAAACCATAAGCACACGTGACAGTCCTCAGCAAGAACTTAATTTTTGAGTGTGCCTTCATCAGAATTTGTGCCTATACCTCCCCAGCACTTCCTAGTAAGTAGTGGTCTTCCAAGGAGAGCAGCAGTCTACTTCATCCTGAATCTCCATGAACACCTACTGGATGATTAATTCCTATCTGGGAAAGAGCAGCTGTGGTGGGCTCACATTTTTATCAAGGTTCCACAAAAACCCGATAAAGTGGAAATCTAGGGTCTCTCTGTAGTAATAACTCCATGGAGTGTTTCTTTTCCAAAGTATTTTTCCACTCCTTTACTTTTAAATATTTCTATTCACAATCAACCATAAGCTGCACAAAAATGGGTGATCACAAACTTTCCCCACCTTGCCCCTTGCCCAATTTTAAGGCCCAATTACCCTGACATCCTCTAGGGAGTGTGGGGTTGGGTAAGGGATTGCCACGTGGAGGATCCTGCCCAGACCTGGAAGACCCCAGGAGACCAGCTTAGATGGGCTTGGGGTCTGGGAACCTCTAAGGAGGTGGTCCTAGGTCAGGAGCCGGGGAAATGCTCCACACCATTCCAATCACTAGTGGTGTCCGCCCATGGTTGAGCGCGGCAGCCTGGAACACCAGCTCCCAGGTGCGGCATTTTGTAAAATACCAAGCTAGCAGCTCGGGTGGAACTCCAGACCCCGCGCGGTCCTCAGACCTCGGCTGGGTCCTAGCCAGAGCCAACCCGAGCGGGAAGAACCTGTCAACAGACCATCACCACCGCAGAGACCACGTTTCTTTTCGTCCTTGGAAGGGGCGCCAGCAGTCAGTGGTGCTTTCCAGCGCGTAACAAGCGGCACGGGACACTCGGCCAACTTACTGGTGGTCAGGGAGCAAAGCCTGCCCTTTCCCGGGCATCCGTGCCGGGACATGCGAGGAGGGTCCCGGCCTGGCGGAGCCCACTCCGCCCCTCCTTGGGCACCGACGGCTGCGGCGGAGAGCGCGGGCTGCCCTTGACCTTCGAGCCGTCAAGCGCCAACCGGACGGGGACCGCTCGCAGTTCGGAAACAAAGCCTGGGAAACGCGCCTTCCTCTTACCAGTCTTTGAGCTTCTGGACTCAGACAGTCTATTTCCTTGTTCTGCGACCCCGCAGGGCTGGCCATGATGCCGGAGTGCGGAGCGGACCCCACTTCCCACCCCAGGAGGACTCTCCGCGACCGGCTCCGGTGTCCGCTGGAGGCGAGCTCTCAACGCTGCCGCATCCCCAGCGCTGCGGTCCGCGCCGGCCGGGAACTCGCCGCAGAAACGCGGGCGCCTGGCCAGCCGGACCAGTCCCGGGGCCCACACGCGCGGCTCAGCGGATCCCCGGCTCGGGCGCGGCCCGCGGGGCGGGGCGCAGGTGGCCGAAGGCCCCCGGGGGCGGGGAGAGCGCGTAGAGAGGGGCCCCGGGCCGCCTGCACCCCGCCCCCGGGGTCCCGCCCGGCCCCTCGCCCCGCCTCCGGGGCCCGTCCCGCCCGCCCTGCCCGGGGGCCCTGCTCTCGCCCGTCTCCCGCCCAGTGCGCGCCCCGCCCGCGCTCCAGCTGCGCCGCCATCAATCACCAACCAGTCCCTCCCGCTCACACCGGAAAGGCGGTGCGGAGAGAAACCCAGCGGGCCTCACCCGACGCCCCGCCCTGGCCGCCCGCTGGTCCCGGCTGAGTCAGCGGGGCCAGCCCAGGGAAGCGGGTGTCTGGGGGAGGACCAGCTCGGTGAGGGGCCGGCCGGGGCGGGGCTGCAGGGGCGGGGCCACAAGGGGCGGGGCCGCATGGGGCGGGGCCACAAGGGGCGGGGCCACAAGGGGCGGGGCGAAGCTGAACTCCCGGACGCTCAAGCTCTGCCCGAGTTCCGCCGCACCTGCCCGCGCGGTACCCTGCTAGAGCGTCGCCGCCGGGAGGGGTTGGTTTCAGGGGTCGGCCCAGGGGCAAGAACGAGCAGCGGGAGTGTGAGGCGTCCGGCGGATTCGGTGGCCCAGGGCCCGGGCTTTGCGCGGTCCAGGCTTCGGTGGGGAAGACCGTGCCAGGCTCCGCCCGGCGTCGTGCCTAGAAGGGCTGCCAGTCGCACCCACCGTGACCCGACTTCCAGAATGTGCCCCCCTGAGCCGGCGGCCCTCCTACTATAAAAAAGTTCTGCAGGCAAAGCGAGATGAGGGTCCCGAACTGGGCCGGAACCACGACGGGAAGAAAGAGGCGCGGATTTCAATTAGGAAGTCAGCCGTCCCGGCCACGCCCGAGGCCTGCTGCGCCTGAAACGTCCCCGCGCCCTCTACGCCTGTCCCGTGGGGCCCTCTCCAGATCAAGTCCTGGGGACACGTTTTCTCAGACCCTTCTCAGAAAGGTCGTGTTGCGGCTCGGCTCGGAGCGGGAGACTCAGCAGAACCACCTGGCCTGCTTCTCTGCCCAGGCGGCTCCAGAAAGAGGGAGGAGAGACCGGATTCACTTTTAAGCTTTTAGAAGCCCCCCGTCTTCTCCCCCAGACCCAACTCTTGTTAACAAGTTAGCGCACACCTGTGTGCACTCGCCTTCCGATGTGGACCCGCGCACCTGCTTGAGGGAAGGGGCTCAGAAGGAGTGGGCAGCAGGGTCGGTGGGTTTTCTGGGGGTACAGCATAAGGAAACGGAAGCCTGAGTAAAGGCTAGAAGTCGCTGTGGGAGAAACTCCACAGGTTTAAAGTCAAAGGTGAACAGAATGCCAAGCTTGGTGGATACATCTCAGGCTCATAGAAACAGACTCTCTAAGGGGATGAGATGCCTGGCTTTTAGTAGCTGGCTTCTCAGTGTAACATTGTTTTGAAAAGCTGACATGGTCAGGTGCAGTGGCACATGCCTGAAATCCAAGCTACTTGGGAGGCCTAGGCAGGAGGATGGCAAACCTGGGCAACTTAGTAAGGGCTGGGGATGTATCTCAATGGTAGACCGCTCCTGTGTTTAATGCCCAGTTCCCCAACAAAAACGATAACAATGTTGGTGTAACAATTCTGGATTCTACAACCCTCACTGAATTGGAGAAGATGATTTTAAGCTACATAAGCAACAGTGGGATTTATGGAATTTATCATAGGGAATGATTATAATTTTCCTAGTAACAACTTCACAGATGAGAATGGCAGCCAATTAGTAGTGTTCCTAGAGTAAAGTTTGAATATTTTAATATAGACGGATTTTACATGCCACCTGGAACCCTGTGACCTATCTCCCAGAACAGGACATTGGGACAGTCTTGCTGTTTGCTCTGTTTTCCCCAAAGGAATGCCTGAAGATGCCTGTATCTGGCCAGGGGAGCATTCTCCCAATCTCAAGGCAGACAGTCACTTGCTAGCCATCAGCTTCTGAAAACCACAGGACTGGGTGGGCAAGGGGGCTTTAGAGCTGAACCACCTGGCCTAGGTCTCAGCTCTGCTGGTCACTGTGGGATCGTGAACAAGTTACTTAGCTAGGGTCTCAAGGAGTCGCAGTAAAATACACCATCGGTAATGACATGCCCCCAAAAGCAGAGGACCCTAGGGTGAGCCTGGTGTCCAGGAAGTCCCATAAAAATCACACCAACACCCACCTTACTGCTTTATCAGTCCCCTAGCAGGCACCCCCACTCAAGACACCCAGCCTCCTCCACAGCAAGAAGGAAGCGGGTTAAAAGGCTGAGAACTGGGGTGAGCCAGCCAGAGAGACTGGGGACAACTGAAGGAAGAGAATAGAGTATCCTCCACAAAAACTGGGGAGGGTCAAGGAGGTGGACAATGCTGGGTCACTGCCAGGAAGTAAGAAGCACTGATGACTCAGTCTTAGGAGCAAATCACTACAGCAGAACAGGGACAAGTGCACAGAGATGTCGGAGCCACTGGGCAGCAGCACAGTAACACACTTCTGGATGGAGGATGCCCCTTTGTGCTGGGGGTCAGCCCAGGCTACAGCACAGTGGCTGACCTCTGTGCCATGCCTAATTCTAGGGGAAATGTGAGAGTCTCTGCTGATGCTTGCTACATTTCCTGGTGATGGTGTTTAGGTCCCAGGGGCCCAGGAATAAAGTGTAGTGGATCCACATTTGCCTCCATTAATCTTGATACAAATTAATGACCTCTCCTTCAACCCCGCTCTTACGCAAATTGGATGGGGGTGGTTGGGTCACTGGAACCTGCAAACCTGGAGCGGGGAAAGCCTGCTAGGAAGCCAGGGTAGGGGGTATGGATTGGAAATGAGGAATGGGAAATGTGGAGGTCTACAGAGTTTTCACCCCAATACTCACAGCTCGACAGGTGGCTTGGCAGAGTAATGTAAAATCCTTCACCCTGAGGAAGACACAACTAAACCCACCTAAGGCCGGTTGGCAGAAGAAACCCCAGGGCACCTTTGACAACCTGAGGGGCACAGGGGGCCCCTGTCCATCTGGACTATGGCGCCAGAAAAAGTGTTTATATAAAGAGTTGTGAGGTCCATGGTGCAGAGGCCGGCTTTCTCCTTCCTTGGTAAGGGCAGTCAGTGGACAGCCACTTCTAACAAGCCGACTGGATTTCTGGCCCCTTCCTAACTGGCAGCTACTCACTGACCTGTAAAAAACACAGATTTGACCTACTGCACTAATTAAGTCCAGGGTCTCTGTTGAGAGGGCACACTGTCTACCGTGCTTGTGACTCTTCCTTGCCATATGCTCTCAGTGGACGTTACACATCTGAATTTTCAAAAGCCGTTCTCAGATGCACAAGATCATATGCAGGAACTTCATTGTACAGGGAGGATTCCTGAGAAAAGGACCAAAGATAATAGCATGGTCTGAATTTGGGGAACATCAGAATCACAGCTCACTGGCGGAAACCAGAGGACGGAGCCAACTTGGGGCCATGCATGAACTTGGTTTACTTGGTCTCCTTGGTAACCGCCTGTCGCTAGGAGCAATAGCTTTGCCTTCCGCTGTGGCGTGGTGCTACTCGCAGGGCTGGAGACAGATCTTTACAGGAAGACAGCACAAAGCAGAAGGCCGACAGCCAGGGAGAGTGGCTCTCAGCCTCCCCACTAGGTCAGGAAGCCAACCAAGATCACTTTTCTAGATCACAGCCCTAACATCTGCTTTCCACAAACATGAATCACCGGCCACATGGATGACTACAGAATAAACATCTCTAAATGACTTGTACACACAATGGATTGACATTTATGTTACTTTGTTTGGGTTGTTTTCATGACAATTATCTAAAAATGCTTCACATTATAAATGTGGTTCACGAAATAGTTGCCCAGGATTTGCACAACACCTGTCAGCTTACCAAGTACTGTGTACCCATGCGGAGGCTCACAAGAGTATCAACTTGTCCATGTGCCTTTTGGAAGAGTGAAACCAGGTTTTTGACCCAGGTTGCACTGAAAGCCCTTGAGCAGGCAGTCATGGGAGGCACCTGCATGCTGCCTGACACAGGTAGTCCCCGACACCCAGGGTCCTCAGGGGGAGCAGGCATCATCAGGTGGGCTCAGGAGATGCCCCTGGCTCTCCCTGGGCCTAGCCCAGCCATCCCACCTCCTATCCAGGGCCACGGGCAAGGTAGTGCACACACCCAGGTCGGGGCCAGGAGCCAGATCTCCCAGGGATACTGGTGGGAGGGGGTAGTGGCATTGGTAGGGGAATCAAATGGGGGAGTCAGCCCCTACATGCTATCTGTAAAGAAAGTGGCATCCCACAGTCAGCTCAGGCCCAGAGCGAGCCTGACCTGGAGGCCAGGATCCTGACTGCCTGATCCTGTGGATAGGAACACAGGAAGCCAGAGAGCTGGAAGCAATGGCGAGCGGCTCTCCAGCAGCCACTGGGTTGGGCTTTACACAGAGGTGTCTCCTCACAGCTGCCCGTGACCCAGGGGCTAACAACCTCCTTCCCTATCCCCACTGGCCTCCAGCCTGTGATGGGCTATTCTGGAATGTCTGGAACACAAGTGGGTGGCCACTGCATAAATGCTGGGTAGTAGGTAGGAAGACAGAGGGGAGTTCTTTAGTAAAACGCAGGACTTTGATAGGTTACCATGAACTCTCATTGATTTGCAGCAATTAGGAATAGACCCACTCTTTTAATAATACGTCTTTAGGTTTTTTTCCCATAATTACCTAATACCCAGAATTTGCTACTTTTTTAAAAAATTCTTTTTGACTTTCTGAGTTGGATTTTTGGCTGAACTGAATTTGAAGCTCAGTGGAGGTGTCTACTAGGCATCTTGGCACAAAAGCACTGACCCTTTGAAGGAGATGATAAAAACTGCCTGCAGGCATAAAGAGCAAAAGAGGCTGGAGTGAGGAGTCGGGGGACTCCCACATTCAATGGATGATTCAATGGATAAGGAACAGGCCACGGCAGAGAAGGGTAGTTAGAGAGACAGAAATAGAGGCGTCTCTTGGAAGCCACGGAGCAACGAGAACCAGGTTGAGAAAGCCTTTAATTGGCAAGTAGAAGAACAGTGATTATTGCTTTCTGATGCTGAAATTCTGGGAGAAAGGCTGGACCACGGGGAGGTCTGAGAGGGAGGGATCTTCATTTGACTCTTCGGGGGTTATTAAGGAGGGAAGGCACTTAAGCCTGTCTGGAGGCTGAAAGGAGAATGAGAAAAGATGGGGTGGGGGGTGCCGGGATGTGGCCCCAGAGCAGCCAGTTAAGGGATGGGAGGGGCCAGTGGGACCACCAGGCACTGCACCAAGTACTGACTCAGGGACTGACCTGCCTCAATGGGCGTGAGAGGACCCGAGTGGCCAGGAGTGGCAGGCCAGAAGCAGGATCAGGGACGGTGGTGCAGGGTGGGGTTGAGGGAGGAGGAGAAGCAGGGCCACAGTCAGCAGGGTCCATCACAGAGCTGGACCTGGCCAGCCAGGATCATGCTCTCATTGGTACCTGGACACAGAGGCCTTCCAGGAGTTCCTCCAAGCCTGACTGTGTTACCTCAGGTGAAATCATCTCCCAAGTGTCCAGGAGTAAGGCCATAGCAATCCCCGATGTGTCTGCTTCTCCAATCCACTTTCAGAATTGGTGATCTTTAGGACCAGGCCAGAGTGGTCACAGAAACGTCCCCTGTTCACAGTAACTGAGGAAGAGGCCGCGAACCCCTCCCACAAGCTTCCCCTAGGAGATCAATGCTGCTTGTCATGAACAAGGTGCTTTGTAAACACCTTCTGATTGTTTTCTAAAAATGTTGAAAACAAGACCAACAAAATCCATCAGGTATTGCTCTGTCAAATAGGAGCAAACTGAAAAGCCTGCCAAAATCACCTCAGATGTAAAAAAAAAAGCATCTATCTATATACACGCACAGAGTAATCCACTTAAGGTGCTTTTGATCAGAATAGATAGCAGTATGGGAAAGCAGGCTTTACGCCCAACAATGATATTCACTAGTGAGCAGAAGACCCCCACGACAAACAATAGATCCAATACTTCAATATACACTGGAATGGAAATGGGAATTTCAAAATAAATGAGAGGAATATAGATAGATAGATAGATACCAATCTATTTGGCATTGTCTCAGTAATCCTGCTTATGAGTTTAACATTCTAGAAAATACAGGATGTTCCTAACAATCAGAGCCATGGAATAAATGTTCTACTAGCTGAAAAATCCCAAAGCTGACTAGGCTTCAAATGTGATTGACAACGTCATCCTCAGAAAGGAAGTGTGGGGGTCATAACAACACCCATCACAAGCAGGGAGGTTCACGGGTGCTTAGGATGGATTCAAAGGTTCATAGTCCAGGCACTGCTGCCTAAGACCGTGGCTTGCAGATTACCTAAATTAGGAACTGTCCAAACTGACAGGAATAGTGAGAACCTTCCAGGCTAAGGCATAGAAACTCCCTAAGCAGCATCCTTCAAATAAACTTGCCAAGAAAAGGAATTTCCCTAAAGAAAAACAAAGACTGAACACACTTCAGCAGGCTGCTAAAGTCCATGCCCAGGCTTGAACTCCTGTGGCTCCCCTCTGCACTCCAGCCCCTGATGATGGTGCAAACTCAAGTCTCAACCGCTAGACTATAGAAAAGTGCCAGCTCAGGAGCAGCTCCGATCTTGCCTATTCACCTGCACCATCGTCTTTAGAGAAGATTGTACGGATAGCACAAGAGCCTCACCTCTGGGAAAGGAGGACTGTAGATGAACTTCACGGGGAGTCTAAGGACCAGCAGCTCACAGCAGATGGAGAGACATGTTTGGCACAAGAGTGGAAATTCTGGAATAACTGGAGATCAAATAGCTACTCCTGGCGCGTCACCTTTACACCCCGTTCCTCGTGGGGCAGCGCCTGTGCGTAATGGAAGGGTGTGGCCTGAACTGCCAGAGGATTTCCAAATGGAGGTTTTCTTCTGACCACTGGTTTAATTTTAGTCACTCGGATTATACGGAAGTCCCCCCACCCCCACCTCCAGGGGCAGCGCCCTGTTGAACGTGGTATTAGGCTTCAGGGGGAGCTCCAGTAAAGAGAGAGCAGGGTCCCTCACCCTGGCCCTGCTGGCATTGGGGGTCAGATGTTTCTTTGCTGTGGGAGGCTGTGGGGCGCGTCATGGGCTGTCCAGCAGTGTTCTGGCCTCCACCCACTAAGCACCAGCCTGTGTTCCACCCCAGCAACAGCCCAGACATTGCCCAATGGCTTCCTGATGTAGGGGACACGGCCTGCACCCAGATGAGCCATGCCCCAGTAGACCTGCCGAAAACATGTACAATAATGGTTGGGATGGAGATGTGTAAAGGCATCCCCTAGTAGGCTGGAGGTCAGGAACAAGAAAGTTGGCTTCAGGAACACTGAGAGTAGGAGGGGCCGTGGTCAGAGATGTCATCCAGTCCTCCTTGTGGGCCGGAAGAACAGAGGGGTGAGGAGATCAGAGGATTTGGTTTTGCTTTGCAGCACCTCTGAGAAGGCCTGATGGGAGAGCAGAGGTTGCCGGGGAGCATGCACCCCTGCACTCCATGACCCCTGCATCCCACGACCCCTGCATCCCACGACCCCTGCACCCCATGACCCCTGCACCCCATGACCCCTGCACCCCATGACCCCTGCACAGAACACCAGGGATTTGTGGGGAAGATGTCAAACTCCAACGCAGACAGTCAGGTTTGAATTCCTGCTCTGCCACTTACTAGTTCATAGTTTCCAGCGAATCCCACCACCCTTCCAGCTTCCTGCCTAAATCTGTTAGAGGTACTGCCACCAGGCTTGACTGGCCTGAGGACAGCACAGTAGTGGGAGTGGGGCCTGGTCCACACCAGGGCCACAAGGGAGAAGTGGCAGCTCATTTCATCTGGGACTTTACAGTACATAGATGATTTCCTACAAGGCAAGGGATGCCGGATTATAATGTACATATAGGTTCCAGGCATCATGGGTGGAGGCCGGGGTCCCTTGGTCAACGTGGGTGGAGGCTGGGGTCCCTTGGTCAGCGTGGACTTGGTTTAAGGCCTCCATCTACATGGTCGAGCACTTAGGGAGCTTCTGCCCTTCCAGGCAGCTGCCACCCTCGAGCCCACAGTGTCGCAGTTGCTCATCCTTGTTCCCAAAGCCGAGCTCTGGTGCTCTGGGTTTTGAACAAGTCCTCAGGAATGCGACCATGTAAGACAGGTTTACATAGAGACCAAGGAAGGAAGACAGAGTGACAAAGGGCTGCTCTGGCCCTGTCCTCTGGAACCCGGACTGTGCAGCCTTATGGAATTCCTTTAGATATTGTTAGCATGTGTGCTTTTTCCTTAATCCTTGGGTTAAGGAGTTTGAACTTTGTCTGGGAAGCAGTCAGTAAAGGACCTACCAAAGGTGTCTGTGTAGGGGAGAGAAGAACCTGGAACCCACAGCTGCAAAACAGTTGGAAATCACCCTCGTTATTCTTTTTCAAAAATTTCTTGGCTGGGCTCACAACTTACTCTTCTTCTTTTCTTTTCTTTTTTGGTGGTGCTGAGGATCGAACCCAAGGCCTTGCCCACACGGGCACATACTCTGCCACTGAGCTACACACACCCTGGCCCTCACCATTTATTCTTCTGCATTAACTTCTGAATCTATTTGTTAAACTTTAAAATCAACCCAAACCATCCCCCTAAACTGGATTTTATTTCATGACATTATCTTTATAAATCATCTGGGGACAGATTAACATCTTTTCAACACTGAGTCTTCTCACTTGGGAACAAGGTGTTTCTTGTCCACTTCTCAGTTCTGTGTGTCCCATGGCAAACTACAGTGGTTTTTCTCATTGCTCCTGCATATTCCTTTATTTCTGTATGCTACTTTGGATGGGATCTTATCTTCTCCCCATTATTAAAAAAAGTTATGGTAGGACATTGGAGTGTTCTGGAGCTTGTTTATTTTATGACAAACTCTCTTACTGAACTCTCAGTTCTAGGCTGACATTTGTGATTCTATGCGTCCATGATCTGTGAACAGTTACAAATGCCATTTGCCCCCTTGGTCAGACCTGCTTTCTTTACTGGGTCTGAACGTCGGAACTCCCACCATCATCACAGCTTCACAGTTACCCTGATCACAGCCTTTCTTCTTAAAGTGGATACTCTGCAATTAGGGAAATAATGAGGACACGGCTGCTTTCTGAACTAGTGCTCACGCCATAATAACACAGGACAGGGGTGGAGTCTTGTTAGAATTTAAATAGCATTTAAAATGGCCTACCAGGTAAACAGAATAGTGCAGTGAGGCACTGAAAAGAAACAAATTACAAGTCTCCCAACCACACACCTCGCCTGAAGGCTAGAATCTGATTTTGACCAGTAAAAGATAACCAGGCAACCATGGGGAGAAGACTCTACTTAGGTCAGTGGAAAGTTTTTATTGTTGTCAATGTTAGAATTCAGCCGTGTTCTGCAGAGACGGCTCCACGGGAGCACAGACCCAGGGCCGCTGCCCTCGGGGGAGCTCTTACCTTTGGGCAAGTTGTGTGGCCTGCCTCTGTCCCTCGGTTTCCTCACCTGCAAGATGGGAGTGGTAATGGCACCTGGTTCACAGGGCTTGTAAGGACTAAATGAGGTGTTGATCATAATCATGATTTTGATAAACACAATGCTAACTGGAAGTGAGGTGAGTGCCTGGTCTACACAGGACAAGCTACGAATCAGTTCAAGCAGCAGTAGTCTTAAGGGGACGTGGGAGTTGACACTTGTCACAGACAAACCTGCCTCTCTCTTCCTGCCACACCCCAGCGCCCTGCCATCTAGGCCTTCCCTCTGGGGCTCCGAACCCCTAGCCCGGTGTCGGGAATTCCCCAGGCTGGTGAAATATACAGATCCTCTTAGCTGGAATTCCAACTCTTGAGGTTCCAGTGGGGACAGTCATATTACTTTTCTAGAATAAGAGGCCTGAACTTTGTTATGGTTCTTTTCAATAAGACCAGAGTACTTCCTTGTTGAGAGTTGTACTTTAGGTCACTGGTCTTGAACTTCACAACCCAGATAAGGAGGGATGACTGTGTCTCCCAAGAATGGGGTTAGGCAAGAGGAGCTCGTGAGCGTCTCCCTGAGGGCCCAGAGACCTCCCTACTGTATAGGTTTTAGGAAAGGGAGGACTCATATGCTCAAGATGACACAACCATCTGAGTCGAGATGTTGCAGGATTCTGCTCTTCTGAGGTCCCCGTGCTGGGGCTGGAACCCAGGGCCCCACGTGCTAAGCACAGGCTGCACCACTGCTGCCATGCCCCACCCAGGTCCCTGGAGCAGACCGAGTCACCCAGACAGAAGTCAGAATGGTGGCTGCCAGGGCCTGGAGAGGAGGGGTGGGAGCCAGTATTTGTGGGGACAGAGTTTCAGTTGTCCAAGATGAAGATATTGTGGAGGTGGATGGTGGTGACTCTGCAGGGCAGCTCATCACTGACTACAGACGTGTACTCAGTCAGGAGGCTAAGTATCTTGTCATTAGGAGAGTTCCAGCAGGCTCCAGGTGCGCCTGGACCCAGACCAGGTTAGGAAATCTGTGTGGAGAGAAACCTCTGAGAGTGCAAAAGATTTTAAAACCAGCTTCCTGCCACAAGCCATGGCCATATGAAATTCACAGAAAGCCATCACAACCCTGTAGTGTTTTCAGGCATCACCAGGAAAATAATAATTAGGTCTGGCAAGATGGCAGCTTGTTGACAGTTGCTCATTTAATTCAAAAAGGAGGAAAGGCGGGCAGGCACCATAGTAGGCATATACACTTAAAACATTTACCATGGTCTTTGATTGGAAAAGCAAAGCATGGCTGGAAAAATTTATGACAATCAAGTTTATACAGACAGAAATAGAACCGGTGGCCAGGGGCCAGAGGCAGGGGAGGGTGGGAAGTTAGTGTTCATGAAGACAGAGTTTCTGTTTGGGAAGACAGAAGTTATGGAGATGCAAGTGGTATGGTAGCATAGCAAGGTACTTAATGCCACTGAGTACAAATATCAGGACGGTCAATTTTATGTTAAGTATATTTTACCACAATAAAAAACTCCGGTAGGAAGCCTCCCATTATAGGAACACGGCCAACTCAGCTTGCTACTTTGTGACATCCTATCCCACTACACCAACGGTGCTCACCAGGAGCAAGAGACTGCAAAACGCTGACGGGGAGTCGCAGTGACACCTGCGCACAATAAACACCATCATAAAACTGAGGCGGTGGTCTACGTCGTTATGAGGATTGGACATTCTTTCCCTTCCATCTTCTGATGTTTCCACGAGTGTGTACTACTTTTAATTTCAAAAGAGAGAGACCACAAAGTTCACTTCCCTCTTTATACGAAGAGAAAGGAGGAAAGAGTGGAGAGCAAGGTGTCCTGGAGTTGGACACTGCAGCGGCCAGGCTGGACGCCACGCTCGGTTCTCCCCTGGTGGGTGGGTGCGTGCGGGACCCCGCGGGCCGGCTGGGGAGCCCACACCTGTGATCCCAGCAGCTGGGAGGCTGAGGCAGGAGGATCGCGAGTTCAGAGCCAGCCTCAGCAATGGTGAGGCCCTGTCTCTACATAAAATGCAAGACAGTGCTGGGGTGTGGCTCAGTGGTCGGGTCCCCCTGAGCTCAATCCCTGGCACCCCCCCCGCCCCCCAAAAAAAAAAGAAACAACCCTCCCAACGAGAAACAAACCCCCGGGCTCCAGAGGAGCCGCTGCCCGGCACTCGCCATCGGAGGACACGCGCGAAGGCGCAGGGCGCGTCCTCCCCGCCCGTCGGGAGCCCGGCTGAGCCTCCACGGCGCGGGCGCTGCCGGGGCAGCGGGACTGGGCGCCGAGGCCTGGGCGGAGGGGCCGCGGGGCGAGGACCGGCCGCGACGCCGAGAGGACGGGAGGCGGAACCCGCCGCAGCCGCCGGGCGAGACCGTCGTCGGGGCGACGCGCGCAGAAACCGGAAGCCGGCGCCGGAGCCCTCGTCCCGCCTCCACGCGCCCTCTGCCGGGCGCCCCTGGCAGCGCACGGCGAGCCCGCGCTCCGGACCCGGCGCCTCCTTATTGAGGCACCAAGCAGCGGCAGCAGCGACGAGGCCGTCACGCAAACGTTCCCAGCTACCTGCCACAGCTGGCGGGACGCGTGAACGTCGTGGCTCCTCGTGCGGACAGGCCGCGCGCACTCCTGTTCCTGCCGCAGCTTCCAGCCCGCGTTCCTAAGCATCTCGGGAATCTACCCCAGGCCCTTGGGTGATTCTGGGACGCCACCTCAAGTACAGTTCTGGGTCTGTCAAGGTATCAAATGCAGCTCTTTGGTCTTCCTTAATTTTTTTAAAAATCACATATTGGTCATTAATATGATTTTTTTACATTTTTATTTTTTATTTATTGGTTGCTCAAAACATGACAATGATCTTGACATATCATATTTCATACATTTGATTCAAGTGGGGTGTGATTTTTTTTTTTACATTTTGAAAGCCAAAATAATGATGCAAATTAATGTCTTTGTGCACAGGTCCTATTTTACTCACACTGATCACCAAACCTGCAGACAGTAAGCAGTGACTTTTGCATTTTATCCGTCATAGTGTACCTACTTCTGAATGCCACAAAGGAGGCCAGAAATGAACTGCACCATGTCCTCGCCCACCCGTCTAAGGGCACTTCAGGGTCCCTGGGGTCTGCAGAGCCCTTTCCTGAAATGTCTTGCTCCCTGGGGCTCTAGCGGCCCTGTCGCTTTGCCATGACTTAGATGTTACAGAGCCCCAATCTGTATTCCTAATCCTGACTTCTCTCTGCTTTAGCCCCTGCCCTGGAAGTCTCAAAGGCATCTCCCGGGCTGCATCTCACCTTGCTGCCCGGGGCCTTCCTCCTATGCTTCATTTCCTGTGGGTGCTACCAACTGGCGTGGCCCCAAAGGCTTTACTGAAGTCTGTGTCTCCCTCCTGGCTATCAAGGGAGGGACAGGAAGAGTAGCAGCTTACAGGACTGGTTGTGGGGAGAGGCGACACTTGCAGGTGATGTCTGTGAACAGTGCTCTACAGAGCCCAGACACCCACAGGTGCCAGCTGTTGGGCTTCTCCCCAGACAACCTCCTCCTCCTCCTCACTTCCCACTCTGCTTATCCTCCAATCAGCTTCCTCCCTTAATATCACTGCAACACATTCCCAAGGCTACTGTCACACATCAGGCCTCTGCTTGTCTTCGTGGAATGCGTAAAACTGTCCCCAACACCACCCCCTACTGCTGGCTAATGTAAACTCATTCATTCATTCAATCAACAAATATGGATGAGGGCCAAGCACGAGTCACCCTGTCTGCCAAGTGTGGTTAAAAGCACAGAGGGAACCTGATGGCGAACAGTCCCACACGTGAGCCACTGATGATAACTGAGATAAGCCGTGACTGGGACTGGATATATCCCCAGTGCAGGCAGGAAGCACAGGGCAAGCCTCTGGGGAAGGGAAGATAGAGCCGGGGCAGGGTGAAGCCTGGAGCCCTGCGCCCCCTTCCTAAAGCCTCTGAAGGGCATAGCCTGCAGAACGGGCACAGCCCACGTGCACCTAGACACTGCAGCGCTCCCCTGGCTGTGCCAGGCCATGCCCACCGCCCCCCCACTGCTGTCCTGAGTCTACAGACCAGGGACAGAAAGGTCTGCTAAGCCTCCTGGTGACTTCACGCCTTGGGGAGTGAATCCTCACATTTACTTTTTTACTAAAACAATTTATGAAATCCAGTTGTATTTGTAATATAAGAAGGCCCAGCTCTTAGCTGAAGAACTTAGTTAACAATCCCGACGACCACGTCTGAGATTTACTTGCTAGAGAGGTGGGATAGCTCCTTCACCGTTTCATGTGGCAAATGAACAGCAGAATGTGCTAAGTACCTGTGGACAAGTCTACCTTTAGTCCAAAAGGTGTGAGCACTTCCCCTGTATTGTGCAAGAACTGCATCATGTTCTAGAGAGAACTGGAAAACCGCAACTTCTTACAGACAGTATTTTGTGGCTTACCTATAGCAATACTCAAAAATCCAAGATGGCTCAAATGGAGACATTATGTTTGGAGCTCAATCTACAAGGGAATATTTTAAAATAGGCTGGTTGTGGTGACACATGCCTGTCATCTCCAGTATTCAGGAGCTGAGGCAGGAGGACTGCAACTTCAAGGCCAGCCTCCACAACTGAGTGAGAACCTGCCTGCTGGAGAAAGCCAGGAAAACACACACACACACACACACACACACACACACACACACACACACACGGTATACCATCTACTTTTAGATATCCCTAAGGTCTGATTTCAGTATATGATAAATAGAGTCTCTTAGAACAATCAGGAGAAAACCAAATTTAAAACACTGTTCAATATTTTGGGGGGACAAGACAAATGTATTACAGGAGTATAGAAAATTCCCTACTAGGGCTGGGGATATGGCTCAAGTGGTAGCGCGCTCGCCTGGCATGCGTGCGGCCCGGGTTCGATCCTCAGCACCACATACAAACAAAGATGTTGTATCTGCTGATAACTAAAAAATAAATATTAAAATTCTCTCTCTCTCTCTCTCTCTCCTCTCTGACTCTCTCTAAAAAAAAAAAAAAATTAAAAAAAAAAAAAGAAAATTCCCTACTATCCATTTTGAATGAATGGTCTAATCAAAATGGAAGCCTAATATTTTTCTTTTATTTATAGTCATTTTTAAATTTTTCAAATATTAAATTCTCATTGAACACAAAGCTCTTAACTCTCCTGCGCATGAACTACACCCCCACCCCTACTTTAAGAGCCCTCTATTGCTACTGCAGAGCTGTGTGATGCTACTGAGTGGGTTACAGAGGAGCCACCCTGAACATGCCAGATGCTGTGCCAACCAGCTCCCTGAAATCATCTCAGGACGGTGCCTTCAGAAGGGAGGTGCTGGCCTTGCCCTGTGTGCAGCAAGCCAGACAGGTTCTGGGAGGGGCATCTTCCATACCCCTGGCTGGGAAGCATCCTAGACCACCAGGACTGGTCACGGGCTGCAGTGAGCCTGAACAAGCAACCTGAAGTCACCTGCCCTCCAGGAGCTCTGAGTAACAGTCAGAATTCACTACCCAGGTCGGAAGCCACTTGTCCCATCACCCCTCTACAGATTCATTGTTCTTTGTCTACAAAGTATGAAAGAAGCAAGATTTGGTCATTTCTTGGACTTCACTCTCTTGTGAATACTGCTTTTCTCTGGTCAGGCAGCTCATGTGTTAAAAGAGCCCACGTAAGAACTAAGGGGAAGAGGGACTCTCTCTTTCCACCATGCATCTGCTCGTTTTCGCTAGCAGAGCAAGAAATCGGTCCAGAGGCTGAGCAGCTTCCTGTTCAGAGCATTCTGGAAACCGTGAGAAGAGCTGGGGCAGCGGAGGGGCAGGCAGCAGAAAGGCTCTGCGTGGTACACCTGTCAAGAGGAAGGGCCCAGCGAGGGCAGGCAGAGAGGAGAGCACTGGAAGGCTCCTCCCAGGGGACTGTGGACGTGCACAGAGTGGAGGGGCCAGCCCAGAGTAAACCAGGACTGGATAGACGGGGGGCTAGTGGTGGGCCCCCGTCCAAGGCCAGCTCCTTCTGGAGGGTCACAGCCACCCTGGGCCTCGCCACAGCCCTGGCACTGCCTGCCCTGCACCCTTCCCCTTCCCAAGGGACCCATCCTCCTCATTCTGGGCCTCGACTCTGCCTGGCACTGTTTGCTCTTGCTGTTGCTTCAATGCAAAAGGCTCAGATGACATGACCCGGGTCATTCTCATGGGTCTTCCTCTGACTCACAAGTGGCTGAGACCTGGGAGCCAGCATGAGGGCATCTGGCTGTGCTTCTGGGCTTCCCACGTGTGACGGGTGGACAAGCTGTGCCTGATCTCCGCACAAACGCACGAAGTGTCTCAGAGCCTCGACGAACAGAGGTCTCCGGCTCTCCGATCTGCTCCTAAGGGGCAGCTCAGAACCATCTGCGACCACCTGTGGGATATGTATGCATGTCACACGGTCCCTCAGTCCACCTTTGAATGAGGCCATCAGCAGTAACCGCCATGTGCACCTGGAGGGTTGCTACGGGGTCAACAGACTAGCTCTCCCAGGAGGGCTGGCTCTCCTCAGAGAGCGAGAGTGGAATGGACCCTGCAAAGGTGAGGCCGGGGCTGCTCCACCCAGCTGTTGGCACCATCCTGACCTTCCAAGCTGGCTGGACTCAGGGGAGACACTCCTTGCGGGGAGGAGGGGGACAAGCCTCTGCTGAGGCTGGCGCCAGCATCATGAAGACACCTGACAGCCTGCATGTGCGTGTTCCCCACAACAGCCTATGGACAGGACAACCCTGCTCTCCAACCCACCCAAGGAAGCCAAGGCCCAAGAGCTCTGTGGGAGGTCCTCCCAGAGGCGCAGCGGGGCCTCCGCACATGGACCACGTGGCTGCAGGAGTCCGTCAGACCTTCTCTGGGCACACGCCACACAGCACTCTGGTGGGCACTCCCCACACCACAGTTCATGCCAGCCCCGACAGCACTGGAAAGCCATGTCTCGTCTCCCTGGTGCCACAGTGGAAACAGGCTCGTTGCCGAGCGATGCTCTGGTCGAGAAGGACAGCAGAGCTGCTCAGCTCTGTGGGAATCTGGGCCGCCCTGGCCATTTTCTACACCATCCCTGGTTTCCACAGGACAAACACTGTCCCCTCTTTCTTAAGATCACAGATGCAAAGGGCCTCTAAACATGACCTGCTGGGGCCACTCCTCCCTGGCAGGCTGATGTCATTATCCCAGTCTTGATAGGTGACTCATGGCCAGCAGACACACTGAGGCTTCCTGAGCAGAACGACCTCTATTTCAACAGCACTGCCTTATGCCCCACCCATGGCGTTACAGAGACAGAAATAGCTCCACTTTGTACATTCAGACGTTTTCCTCCCTGACAAATCCAATTGACTAATCATCCTAAGAGTATGCATTACTTTTTCCTTTTTAAAATTATAACCATCTGCCACCATCTGTCAATTGTCCAAGGACTCAGGAAACCTCCTCCTCCCAGCTGGTTTTCATTATAGGACTCGGTATCTAATATCAGAATTTGTCCAGAGACTGTCCCCGTCTTCTGCCAGAAGGTGGCCCAAGCTGGGCCTCTGAGAAGTGAGGAACACATCTCCACACGAGTGGAACTGCGAGGCCCTGCCCGTCAGCAGCTGTCTCCCAGGGAACGGCGTAACGGATCGGCAGGATGTGTTTCACCACCCTGAGCTGTTTGTGTGGGGAGGGGTGACTGAGCAGGGTGGGGCTGCCACTGCTCTGGCGTCAGCTTCCAGCTCCTGTTCATTGGCCCAACACACTGCCACATCTCACAAGATAAAGCCTGGCAGAAAAATCTATTTTAGGCTATCTAGCACATGGTAGCCATATTTCTCCAAGGGAACGAGGAAGATAATCAACTCCTAAACTGAGAAATAATATTTGCAACAGCTATGAAAAGGGTTAATCAGTAATCTATAAATCAACAAGAAAATAGACACTGACACTCCAAGACATGTTATGACAATTTGGAAAAGAACTTCAGATAAGCATAATGAATTAGCTACCAATTTTTAGCTATCGGATTTGCAAAGGCTTAGAATGAGCACAGGACATAATTCTGACCATGTTGCTGCAAGGTAAGTGGGTAGACACCTCCCTGCTACACCGAGGTAGAGACGCATCTGCCCTGAGGCCAGTCCGGGAAACAGGCAGACTTGAGGCTCCTGAGGAAACGTGAGGCCAGGGCTGTGCCCAGATGCGTCCAGGCGTCGGCAGGGGTCTGGGTGCACATGCTCAGAGCTTGGGGAGAAGAGGTGTGGTGTTGTCGCTGTGAGTTTCACGGGGGCCAGGGCAGGACACGGAGGACCCCAGGTGGCAGTGGAGGCCACAGGTGTGGCTGACACGGCACAAAGTACGTGCTGCACCGTGACCAGGGCAAAGCAGTCGGAGCAAAGCCGCAGCACCCGCCTAAGGCGCCCGGAAAGCCGACTGGGGAAACGGCTCAGGCCCTGGGTCAGGCGGGCTGGGTGTCCCGAGGGTGCCATGGCAACCGCGTACTGCGCCAGGTGCAGCAAGCCCAGGCTCCTGGGATGACAGCCGCACACCGGCATGGCCTCAGGTGGCCAGGGGGTGCCTCGTGCTCTCCTCTGCCCCTGTGCCGCTCAAGGCCTCCCCTGCCTCCAGGGAGGGACGGAAACACCTGTGCCCAAGAAGAGGGGCTCCAGGAATAAGACCCCGGTCCGCAGGGGCGGCTGTCAGTGTAAAGCAGGCCTGAGCGCCACCAGCTGCGCGGCCCGCGGGCCTCCCAGGACTGTCAGTGTGTTCATTTCCAGAGGACGGATATGCCCACTTGGGGAAAGGGGCCATTCCAGAGCTTTCCGTGTGCCAGGCACAAGCAGAGGGCTGCACGCAGATCCGCTCTTTTCATTCTGAACAATCCACGAATCAGAGCCGTCTTCCCAGTCAGGACACTGTGGCACGGCAGGAGGAATACCTGCTCCAGGCCAGTGGCTGTTGGGTGTGGGCAGCGTGGGGCGGTCCTCCAGCACCTATGCTTGTGGCCAGGGCCCTGGGACGCCTCCTGGATGGTTTGAACATCCCCTCCAACTCAGGCAGAGGGATCACTGGAGCAGAACCGAGTTGCCATGGAAACTCCCAAGCATTACTACTGGGAGACTCTCAGGCTTCCTGAGAAGCCGGTGTCAAGGCGGCCCCTGCAGGACCCCAGCACTGACAGCGTGAGGCCCTTCAGAACAGGAGCAGCTGTGCTGGTGGAGGGGCCTCTGTGTTCTGCACAGCGACTCAGCGCCCAAGAACCAGACACCCGCCCTCAGCCCAGGCCACTTGGCCCCCCCGCGGGTTTGCATATTGATAGAGTTTATAAGGGCATACATTGGTTTTGTTTTTGTAGTACTTTTTGGCAGTTCCATAGCATGAGGTAAGATATTCAGAATAGATCCCCAAATTTAAATATTGTGCTGATAATAAATAAGCCATCAAATTAAGAAATTTTGACTTATTCGTACCTCTGAGAACCAACTCATTCTTAGGTAGAGTGGACTCCAACCCTGGCTGTCTAATTAAAACCTGGGATCCCTGTGTTTGTAAATTATGTTGATCATATATGTTTTGTCCAAAATCACAGGCTCATAAATTAAAATTATTTTGATATATGATACAGAAACATCAGAACAATTCATTCCAGTAAGAAAATCAGCATTTCTTTATTTTTTGGAACTAAATTACCACTGTATTTTGTCTTAACGTTTGTATGAAATTCTTAGACTTTAATTAACTTTAAAAAGCAAAAGTAAATGGTACATTCCACAGTAAGAAATGTTGCTTACTTCACAGTAAAGAGCTTATTTAAATGTTTCATGAACAGATAGACTTGTAAGTATTTTTTAAGAGATGTGAAAAACTCAAAAATTCTTTTGAGTCAGCACAGTGCAGTGGTCTAATGACAAGCCTGAAGTCATTTATTAGCTTCCAAAGAAAATTCTGCACTAGAGTTTTTTTTTTTTTTTTTTTAACTAAGACATAATATAGATGGAAATTCTTGGCTGCTATTAAATTCTGCAAAGTAATGGGAAATTAAATTAAGGTGGCACGGAAGTCGCTGTGCTTCAGGGTCTATCAAACAGTCACCTCCTTTGAACCCAGCGACTTCACTTCTAGCAACAGGGATGCGCACAGAGAAGACTGCGAGTGGATGCTTCTCCCAACATATTTTTAAAAGTTTTTTTAGTTGTAGATGGACACACTATCTTATGTGGTGCTGAGGCTCCAACCCAGTCCTCACATGTGCTACGCAAGTGCTGCCCACTGAGCCCCAGCCCCAGCCCTCCTCCCAACATCATTACGGGAGAAACCCAGGGCTCACGGAAAGCCATGGTTCATAGTGACAGAACACTAAGCAGCCACTGGGTAGAAAAAGTTCACTTAGAATAATAATAAATAGAGATTTGCTCAATATTTAAAATTTAAACAGAAAAGTTCAAAGAAGGCAGCAAAAATGTGCTTCTTCACCAGACCCTTGCCCCTTCAGAAGGAAGTGCTCTCCCTCTCTGGGCAGCATTCCTTTCTGGAAAGTTCCCTGCCTCCCTGGAGCGATCCCCTTGATCCCCTTGATCCATCCCCCCGTACACAGCACCACTGGTTTCTTCCCAAAGGGACATCCCAGCACTTGAACACCCGGCCCCACATGCAGGACCCCCGTGGACGCTGACAGACCACAGTCCAACAGCCCCATCAGCAGTGGACACAAGAATGGAGAGCGGCAGCCAGCAAAGGCTGCAGGGAGCCCCGCAGCAAGGAGCCCTGTGAACAGACCACACGACGGGAAAGTGACCACCATGGACCCAACCCCTGTGACAGGGACCCTGCTCTCCACTCCCAGCCCAGCTCTGACTCTTCCGCAGCCGCTCTGGCCAAGGCAGAGACCTCCCTCGAGGCAAAAGTGACCCTCCCCTCCATACCCACCTGGCCTCTGTGGACTCCTCCTGCCTCCCTACCCCTGTGCCTGCTGCTCCCCCGCAGCCCTTCTGCTCCTCCCCTGCTATCCCTCTGCCCACCCCTTCTTTGTCTGAGGTCCCAAGACTCCAACCTCAGCACTCTGCTCTCCTGGTCTCCTTAGGAGATCCCATGGAACCATGTGGCTGGCTCTGACCACTCCTGACCCCCTGGCTCCCCTGGACCTATTAGTCCAGGCCAACAGGTCTGACCATTTACGGACCTTCCATTGGGGCAGTCGTCTGTACTTCAACCACGACATTTCTAGAGCTTAAATTCCCCTGTTCCCCACCCACCACCCAATATGTCCCCCAGTCTCTGCAAGCCACACCTGCACTCCCCCCAGGCACCCCCCGGCAGCTGAAGTCGCTCTCTATACCCCTCGGTCTGTTCAGGCTGCTGTAACAGCACCCCAGGACCCCAGCTTACAAATAGTCCCGGAGGCTGGAAGTCCAAGGTCACAGTGTGGCAGATTCACCGTCCAGTGAGGCCCCTTCTGGTTCACGCCTCTCACTGTGTCCGCATGTGGTGCAGGGAGGCGAGGGACTTCCCTGAGCCTATTTCACAGGGCACTAATCCACTCTGAGGGCCCTGCCCTCACGCCTAAGGAGAAGGGTCCGTCTCCCCTTGCTGCCATCTTTTGGGTGAGGTTCCAACATTTGACTCTGGGAGGACACAGCATTCAGACGGGAGTGATTCCCTCCTCACCCCACAGGACGCTCACACTCCTTATCAATCAGTTTAAAACCAAAAATTCTAATCGTTTGAGTTAAACCAGTTCCAGTTTTTAACGTTAACCAATGCACTGTGATTCAGAGAAAATAGGTTTCACTATAAATAGCCAGGTCAAGAATGAGAGCAGAAAACCGCCCCAGTTCTAGGTATTTTTAACGGGTTCCATGGCAGAACCAACAAGATTTTCAGGTCAGTTTATGACACATTGTTATACGTCTTCAAAGCCCAAGAGAAAGGGAAAAAATACTTTTGAGTAGATGAAGTCCCAAATGTCTTCCTGATCTCGTCAAAGGGGTTGAGAGCAGAGACGCACTGCATGCCACCCCTGAAGGGCAATGCCACACGTGTCACGCAAGTCAAGTCCTCCAGAAATCCATGCCCACCCAGAACCGTGAATGTGGCACTGTGGCCCAATGTGTCCCTGGTGTGTGCCCGCTGGAAACTGGTCCCAGGGTGGTGGGACCTACGGGGGTAGGACCCGTGAAAGGTGTCCAGTCATGGGGGTGCCACTCTTGGAAGGGACAAATGTAGTTCTCTTGGGACCCAGTTAGTTTCCAGGAGATACAGTTGTTATGAAAAGAGCTGACTGGCCCCTGAATCTCTGGCTTCTCGTCTCCCATGCCATCCTTCTCTCTCACAAGCTCCCACCATGATGCTGCACACCATGTCATGATGTAGACCGTCACCAGAGCTGAGCAGAAGTCAGCACCATGCTTTTGGACCTCCAGAACCACAATAAACAAACCTTTTTTTCTTTACAAATGACTCAGCTTTGGGTATTTTGTTACAGCAGCATGAAACCAACAGATACAATGACCTAAATTGGACATAGTCTCCTTACAGATGAGATCAAGTTCAGATGAGGCCATACTGGATTAGGGTGGGCCCTCATTCAGTGACTTCCTCATAGAAAAAGAGGGATGTGGGCACAGAGATGCAGACACCTAGGAGAAGGCCAGGTAAAGATGGAAGCAGAGATTGTAGTGTTGCACCTACCAGCTAAGGACACCAAGGGGTGATGGCAGCCACCAGAATCTGGAGAGAAGCCAGAACAGAGTCTCCTAGAGACTCAGTAGGAACCAACCCTGATGACACGTGCCTTAGGTCTGGTGGCCTCCAGAACTGTGAGGGAATAAATTTCTTAAGTTTCCAAGTTTTTTTGCAAACTGTTATGGTGTCCCTATGAAATACCTATCTATTATGGCTGGCTGTGAGGTGTCTTTCAGAACTCCCCTGTTAACAGGAATGTTTGGAAGTGGAATTATTCAATTGTGAGAGCTGCAACCTAACCAGCCCATCCTGGCTGGAAGGACTGACTGGGTGGTAACTGTGGGCAGTGGATGTGGCTAGAGGAGGGTCACTGGGGCGGCCCTGGTAGGGGGCATCTTTCCTGAAGGCCCGACCCACTTCCTCTCCCTGTCTTGGCTTCCTGACCCCGCCGTGAGCTGAGCAGCTTCCCCACTGGGCCCTGCTGCCACCAGGTGCTGCCTCACTTGGGCCCAGAGCAGTGAAGTCGCTGTTTGTGGGCTGAGACCTCTGAACCTGTGAACCTTGCTCTGCTGGTTGATCTGGAGAACATCTGTGGTTTGCTAGTAAGGGACCCGAGTCTGCCCAGAGCTGCTCCTCAGGCTCCCAGATCCCACAGGGACCCTGCCCTGGAGGCACCTCTGGACCTGTGTTCATAAGAGGCAGACTCTCCTCACATCAGGGCCTGGGCAATGCCTGGGGTGCACCAAGGGCTTTGTAGAAAAGGCCAATCTGACAGTCAGAGGTGGGAGCCCGGCTCTGAGGAACGCTGCAGATGGGCTTCTCCCCTGGGAGGGGCTTCACTTGGTTCTCCCTTGTACTGAACATCAGGACCAATGACCCAAGGGTTAAGAATGGCCCAAATTAGGGCTCATTAACAATCCATTGAGCAAGGCTATCTACTAATGGGCCCTTAGTTCAACTCCTGATCAACTGTCACTGAAATGGACCCAGGGCCGATTCCTGCATCCATGACATTTGAACAACGTTTGACATTTACCTAAGAGGTCAATGGATCAGCTGTCCTCATGTGAAGCTAGTGGTCTTCTGCTGTTAGCGATCAGCATGAAAGGCTGCAACCTGCTTTGCCAACCCCTTTCTATGGATTCAGCATAGGACACGGGGTCCCCAGCAGCCAAGAGCAGAGCAGGGTGCATAAGTAAGCAGGGAATACCAATGACACCAATAATGTCCTTGCTAGACACCACCCTTCTCAATGACGCTTGTGCAAACCACGAGTGAGCAAAATAAACCCATGGGGAGTGCTTCCAGGGGAGGGAAGAGCCGCAGCTGCTCCAGGATCCAGCTGGGAAGGCGCTGCCCGGCGGGGTGATGCGCAGGCCCCCGCAGCCTGAGCGCTCTTCCAAATAAAGGACAATCACCAGGACCAGAAATAGGAACTGGCCGTGGGCAAGTGTCAATCCTCATTCCTGGAAGATTCCTTAAAGTGCACTTGAGCCACTTAACCAAGAGTTCTGTCTGCACAGGAGCAGGTAAGGAGGTGGCCAGAGCCTGAGGAGGTCTGCCAGGCAAGAGTCCGGCACGGCCCGAGGGATGGCTCCTGAGCTCCCTCCTCACTCTCCCAGGGTGGACAGGTGTCCTGACACTGCCCCGGGGAAGGCTGTGCCATGAAACGCCCCTCTCCCCCTCTCTTTCCTTCACAGACAGGCTCTGCCTTGCTTTCCCACTGATCTTCCACGGTGGAGCTTTTCTTATTAAACCATCCAGCTCAGCGATCATCCTGCTCCATCCATAGGAGCTCCTGGCACCCAGTGCTCGCACAGGGCACTTGACAGTGTGGCTGTCCATGAGTTGCTTGACTAGCCTCCTGGACGGGCAAGCTGGTCATTTCCAAACCTGTGCTGTGACAAGCAGAACCCGGAGCTTCGTGCCATGGAGAGCAGGCGCAGGGTTCCCAGGGTGGGACCTCTGTGCGGCAGGGCAGGTGCTTTTTAATGGGACAGACGCAGGCCAGCTGCACTCACTCCACAGTGGTGCTGCGGTGCAGTCTCACGCCTGCATGATGGGGATTCCTGAGGCACACACCTTAGCTAAGCAATAAGTTGTCAAATCATCTCCCAAACTGCTGGTCTACTGGGGGTGAGGGTGGAGACAAAATACCTGAGAAAAACAGCTTAAAGCAGAAAAGATTTATTTTGGCTCAGTTTTAGAGGCCCGTTGTTCTGGCCTGCAGTGAGGCAGAACATCGTGGCAAAGGGTGTGGGAAAGGAAAGCCTCTCACCTCATGGCATCCAGGAAGCAGGTAAGACAATGAAAGGAACTGGGGACAGATATAGTCCCCAAGACAAGACCCCAAGGGCTCATTTTTTTCAAGTGGGTCCCTTCTCATATGGTTCCCACCATCTGAGCTGTGAATCAATCCATCAGTGGATCAGTCCATCAATGAGATAAGTGACCTTATGATCCAATCACGTCCCCAAAGCTTCTCTTGAACATTCTGCATTGGAGACCAAGATTTCTACATGTCTTTGGGGGACATTTCATATCTAAACCATAACATTACATGCCTGGCCCCCACAGGCTCATGTCCACCTCATAATGCAAAATGCACTCAGTCCATCTCCAATAGGCCCCAAAGTTCCAACAGTTCCAGCAATGCTCAAAAATCCAAGTCCAAAGTCCCCTCTGAGACTCAAGACAACTCTCAGCTGTGAATTCCTGAAAAATAAAAGAGCAAGCTACAAACTCCCAATATACAATTGTGGGGCAGACACAGCATCAACATTCCTATTCCAAAAGGGAGGAATGGGGTCATAGAAAGGAGGGATGGGACCCAGGAAAGACTGAAGCCCAGCGGATGAAGCTCAGTTGGTAGAGTGCCTGCCTAGCAAGCACAAGGCCCTGGGTTCAATCCCCAGCACCACCACCAAAAAAAAAAAAGAAGACTGAAACCCAGTAGGATGAGACTTTGAGTCCTGTAGCTCTATTTCAGGCACCCAGGACACGTGCTGGTGGGATATGAGTTCCAAAGGGCTGGAACAGCCGTGCCCCTAAGGCCTTGCCAGCAGTAGACCACAGGACCACTCTCTTGGGTTGACTCTGCCTGTTGCCTGCAGTGTTCCTTAGCAGGGACACATTCCTGGCATCTCCGACTCCTGGGGTCTCCATTGCGGTTTCAGCTTTATTCTCACAGCTTCAAGCATCACCCTTTCAGGATTACCTACAGGGCTTTCAACCCTGGGACAGACTGCCTGGCCTTGGGACACTCTGCCTGGCCTTGGGACACGCGGCCTGGCCTTGGGACACACTGCCTGGCCTTGGGACAGGCTGCCTGGCCTTGGGACACGCTGCCTGGCCTTGGGACACACAGCCTGGCCTTGGGACACACGGCCTGGCCTTGGGATACACTGCCTGGCCTTGGGACACACTGCCTGGCCTTGGGACACTCTGTCTGGCCTTGGGACACGCTGCCTGGCCTTGGGACACGCTGCCTGGCCTTGGGACACGCTGCCTGGCCTTGGGACACACTGCCTGGCCTTGGGACACTCTGTCTGGCCTTGGGACACACTGCCTGGCCTTGGGACACTCTGTCTGGCCTTGGGACACGCTGCCTGGCCTTGGGACACACAGCCTGGCCTTGGGACACACGACCTGGCCTTGGGATACACTGCCTGGCCTTGGGACACTCTGCCTGGCCTTGGGACACACAGCCTGGCCTTGGGACACACTGCCTGGCCTTGGGACACACTGCCTGGCCTTGGGACACACTGCCTGGCCTTGGGACACTCTGTCTGGCCTTGGGACACACTGCCTGGCCTTGGGACACTCTGCCTGACCTTGGGACACTCTGCCTGGCCTTGGGACACACTGCCTGGCCTTGGGACACACTGCCTGGCCTTGGGACACACTGCCTGGCCTTGGGACACTCTGCCTGGCCTTGGGACACACTGCCTGGCCCTGCAGTCTCCCCTTTGGAATCTGGTTGGAAGCCTCTGTGATCACATAACTCTTGCATTCTGTATGCTTGCAAAATCATCATCATGTGAGTGATACTCAGATGTGCCATCAGCAGTAGCTGGGTCCCCAAGGGCCTCTAAGTGCCTAGACGTCTGAACCTAGTGATTTGAATCCTGGATAAACAACTTCTTAGGCCCTGTGAGAGCAGGATGTCCAGGTGTCGTCTTCTCAAAGCACTGCCTTTCAGATTAGTTCATATCTCTGCACCTGTGAGCCTGTGATGGGTGGAGTCTAACCAATTCCAGAGATGCCCTCTCCTTTGGATCAGGCATAGAGTACTCGGCTTCTTTTCAATGGTGTCAATCTCTTTAGCAACCACACCTTTCTTGGCTCCGATGTTACATGCTTTTTTTCTGGCCAAATTGAAAGTTTAAAAAATCTTTATGCTGTGCTTCCTGCTCCCAATTCTCACTGTAAATTTGACTAAAAGCATCTATCTATACCCATGCCATTGCCTGAATGCTATGTTCTCTTGAAATTTCCTCCACCAGATTAATTAATCTGTCACCTTTAATCCAGCCTCACCCAAGGTCTCAGAGCATGGGGAAGATGTAGATAGACTCTGTGCCAGAATGTAACCGGGATGGCCTCTGCTTCTTTTCCCAATAGAATCCTCATTTTCATCTGAAACCTCATGAGCACTGTCTTTACGGTCTGCATTCCCATCAGCATTGGGGTGTTCTGCACGCCCACTAAAACTGCCCATTAAGCTCTGATTACAACATTCTAGGGCTTCTCTAGCTCGCATCTCCAAACCTTTCCAAGCTCTTCCCACGAATCAGTTCCAAAATCCTCTGAATCACATAATCAGGTATAGTCACAGCAACAATCCCCCATTTTAGTACCAATTTTTCTGTGTTAGTTTTACTTCACTGAGACAAAATACCTGAGAAAAATAACTTAAAGAAGGAAAGATGTACTCTGGTTCATGGTTTTGAAGGTTTCAGTCGAAGGTCAGCTGGTTCCATAGCTATGGACCTGTGCGAGGCAGAGCATCATGGTGCAGAGGGTGTGGCAGAGCAGAGCTCTGCCCTCCTTTCTTGTAAGTAATTTAGTATAAAACATTAACTGACTTTGTCTTCTTACATATAATTTGCCACCTGTCCCCAAATATTATTTATTAACTAATTTTTTCCCACTGGCTTGCTAGTCCCTTTTGTCATATATAAAATTTTGTTACTTATTTGGATCTACTTCTGTATTTTGTTTTATGTCACTGACGGGCTGGTTTATGAGATGCCTGGCACCATACACTTATTGATCATAGATTTATAATATGTCTTAATACCTTCAGGGTAATCCCCCTCTAGTCTTTTTTTTTTTTTTTTCAATTCCTGGTCATTATTGCTTGTCAATTTTTCTTTATAAATTTTACAATCAGGTTGTCTGATACCAAAACGAATCCCATCGCTGCGTTTACAGGGACTTGCGTTTGTAGATGGACCTGGTGGGGTCTTATACTTTTACTGTTAAGTCACCCATCCAAGAACACGGCAGGCTGCTCTGCTGTTGAGACCTCTGGCATTGCTCCGCAGCTGTTTAGAGACCCCCCTGCATATGTTGTACTCATGTCAGCCTTACTCACTGGAATCTCAAGCATCTCATAGTTACCCATCTCATAGTCACTTCTGGGTTCTTCTGAGCACACGGAGGCCACTGGTTTTGTGCAGTGGCTCATGCTGGAACCCTTGTATTGGGACATTTCCCAGGCTGTCCTCTTGGGTTTCTGCACCTGCCATAGTTGTCCCTGTCTTCATTTTACAGTTAAATAAATGCACTGCTCACAATCATTTCTTGGGTGTAGTTCTTTCACTCATCTCTTGGTTTCCTTGGTTCTCAAACTGGAGACTTCAAGAAACAGGGAGGACTTCATGTCACCACTGGAGCTTTTGATCTAGTCGGTGTGGCTGTGCGCAGGGCCTGGGGTGACGCCACTCAGCAAGGTTAGATGGGAAACACTGTCTTCAGGGCTCATGGCGGGGCAGGGGCTGGGGCTCAGTGGTACAGTGCTTGCCTAGCATGTGTGAGGCACTGGGTTCGAATCTCAGCATGGCTTATAAATAAATAAAAATAAAGGTCCATTGACAACTAAGACTCTTTTTTAAAGAAGTGCTTATGGGAATGATAGTCTGGAATTCTTGCATTTTGATAAGATAAATGGAATTAATTTCTTATGTATCCTTCCAGAGAGGTTCTCTGCATGTATAAACAACTACAAAAAAACTTCTTCCTTTTACAGGTTTGAACTGCAGTTGGAAAGGCATACAATTCTCATCCCAGTCCTTTCCTTGAGGCTCTGCAGCTTTGCCCCAGCCATCTTCCAGTGAGCACAGCATGAAGTCCCAGGCCAGTGTGGACACTGCCCCTCGACCTTGGCCTCCTCTGCCCACCTCCCCAAGGAACGCTTCCCCGTGGCCCCGTGGAAACTGCACTCGGCTGTGTTCACCAGGGCACGGTCCGGTTTCGGGGACACAGAGATCTTGGCTTCTTCCTGAATTTTATTTTTTCCATGTCTACTTGAAATCTTCACCCTGCCCCTCATTTTGGCTCCTTCTTTGAGACTCCACTTTGCCCGTGCTGGACCCCATTTGCCGTCTTCCTGACCTTCTGCCCTTGCCTCCCCTCTTTCTCTCTCTTTCCTGTGTCCTCTCTCCTGCTCGGCGGTCGCTGCCTCCCACAGCTGCCTGGCCTCTGGGATTCTTCCCTCAGCCCAGCTCCACTGGAACTGGAACCATGTAAGGAGGGGACTTCCTAGGGGGACCCTGGCCACCCTTTCTTCCTCACCCTCTCTTGCACCTTCACCGACAAGTATGTTTTGGTGAAAATGAAAGCGCTGGAATAGTGTTTTACTTACAAATGTTTAAAGAGTAAAAGGATGACCTAGTGTGGGGCATATTTAACTTATTCTATAGGTCTAGGTCTCAGGGTAAAATGTGTGATCTTCTAGCTATATTTTGGCTTTCTCTTTTAAAATTTCTGTTCTTTTTTTTTTTTTAATCTTTATCTTTATTTTTATGTGGTGCTGAGGCTCAAACCCAGTGTCTCACACATGCTAGGCAAGTGCTCTACCCAGCCTCAATTTCTGTTCTTTTCTTTTTTCTGTTGGCACTGGGGATTGAACTCTGGGGCATTTGACCACTGGGCCCCATCCCCAGCCCTATTTTGTATTTATTTACAGACAGGGTCTCATTGAGTTGCTCAGTGCCTCACCATTGCTGAGGCTGGCTTTGAACTCGCGATCCTCCTGCCTCAGCCTCCCTCACCGCTGGGCTTATAGGCAGGCACCACTGTGCCTGGCAAAATTTCTGTTCTTATTTGTATTGTGCAGTGAACTTTTGTTGTGGTAGTTAGTACACGTACACATTATAAACAGGTAGTCAGAGTGAGTCGATGGCTGTCCACCAAACCCTCTGCTCTGTCCTAGATAAGCTTCATGCTTGGTGTGGACACAGGAATCTCAGGCACCATGTCCTTGAGAGATCTCAGGCCCACAGCTCGGATCACTGCTTTAGAACCTGAGTCAATATCTTGTCTAAATAGATGCCTGGAAAATGGCACTCAATTTATGGACCTCGGGAGGTATTTTAACAGATAAATACACAATACATTACACAATTTGGCAGAAACAAAGGCATACATATGATTTGAGTAAATCTAAAACAAATATCTTATATTTATATCATATATTTATATTTATATCATATAATCTATGCCAACCCCTGCCCAGTATAATTGCTCTTGACTTTCAAATTTTTAATTTTCACTATAATTCAAATACCAATTCTTTAAAAACAAACATTTCAGGCTACATATGTAATGCCTACTGGCTGTCCCTACCTCCCATTCCCAAATCTTTTATGTACAAATTACAGGCTCAGGGTGTTAAGGCCAAAATCTACACAACACAGAACAACACCTAAATAACCAAACTGACCACCTACTGCACGAGTGAATTTCACATGGTATTTCCATTTCAGAATGTAAAAGAGACCAAAAAGACAGGTCCATCCAATTTTCCTTTTGTGGAATTAGGAGTCTTGTTCATTAGTAACCCAAGAAGAAGAAAAACAGCGGTATCTCTTTTGCTTTGCCTTTTATTATTTCAACAGAGGGTTAATACCACTGGATGTTTTTCCTTTTGTTTGTAGGACTGGGCTTCAAACAACACTGACCTGTTGCATTGTTTTCTACAGCCAATACATAGAACTGTTTTTGGTTATATGATATATATGAGACCGGGCTGGTCTCCAGCCGGTCTCAATCCTCCTGCCTCAGCCTCACAGGAAGCTGGGACTGCAGACACACACCACCACACCTGGCAGGGATATCATTTTAGAGATTCAAAGGACGTCCTACATGCATCCAGTCACAAAGCAAGCAAGAAAATCGGCTTCAGCGGATTTACAAGACTGCCAGTCTGTGCGGTGTGCTTCCTCACTCATTTCAAAATGTCTTATTTCAGTTAACTTGGGACTCAACGGGAATATCATTCAACATCCAACAGTGATATTTTACTCATCTGTGTTGCCATCATGAACTCAGTTTCTTAGAAAAACTGCAGATGCCAATCATTCCTTTAAATACAAACCCTCTCAGTTGGGAGTCTGAGGCAAGAGGATCATAAGTTCAAGGCCAGCCCCAGCAAGTTGGCCAGACAGTCTCAAAATAAAAACAGGCTGGGGTACAGCTCAGTGGTAGTGCACCCTGGGCTGAATGTCCAGTGTTGCAGACCAACAGACAAACATACGCCCTCTCCCTTGGGAGGTGGGTGTCTGCCGAGGGGCAAGGCTTACCTTGAGTCTGTTAAGGGACACACTGAAATGGCTGTCGGCTCTTGCTGCACAGTGATTTTGAAACACTCTTTTTGACTGCCATGCCCTGGGGTAGTCCTCATTAAGTCTGCACAGAACACACTGTTCAGGGACCAGGCCCCAGCCGACTCAGAGCAGGAAGTCCAACGGGGGAGTGGAGGCCCTGGGCGTCCCTGCTGAGTCCCCAGAGGGCGGGCCTCACAGACAGGGCTTTCTAAATCAGTGACTCACATCTTAACACAGTGACTAACACTGAAAATGCGTTTAATGTGTCAGACACCCGGAACAGTTTTTAAAAAGTCCCTTAGAAACAATGAAAACCAACGAAATGCCTTGGACATTAGAACTGTTGGGGGGACACCCCAGCCCACTATCAGGCCAGTACAGCCCGATCCCAGCCCGTGGCATTCCACATGGAGGTGCGTTTCCGCTGAGTCAAAGTCACCCTAAAATGGTTGGGTTGCTTTTACTCGGAATGCCCAACTCTCCCCTCAACAGCAGAGCCTTGCTCAAGGTGAAAAGCAGAAGAACTGCAAGACCCCGTGGGCGCTGCCCGGTGGAGCAGAGCGGCCGCCCTCAGGGCAGGCCGGGAGGCTGGGCACCTGCCAATCGCCTTTTTCAAGTGAAGGAGACCCAGAGAGCGGCGATGGCCGAGATGCACTGAGCGATGGGGTCCTGCGGGTGACAGCTGCCCTCCATCCAGCCCGGCGCCCGGGCCCTGCAGTCCGCACCGCAGGAGAGTCGCTGCCACGTCTGCCCCGGCCAGTGACCACTCCGCACGCCCCGCCCACAGCCCCCAGGCCCAGGGCAGGGTGGGAGCAGGGAGGGCAGGGGGGAGAGGGCGCAGGAGCCCGGGTGCAGGTGGGCCAGCGCCAGAGGACAGCGGCCGAGGGACAGTTCCTACACCAGAAAATTCATTCACTTCAAGCGTGTGATTCAAGACTTCTAGTGAATTCACCGAGAAGCTGCACCAGCCCGCGTGGGGCACTTCCATCACCCCACAGAATCTGTTTTATCAGCCTAACCCTATGGTTACTCGCAGTGTAGGTAGGAGTGTGTGCCACCAGGGGCCACCACTGGGGACGGCTCTCCCTACCAGGATAAACGTGGAGGAGGAGGCTGTGTGCCGTCATCTGTTCCGCGTGGCCTGCTGCCTGGTCCCCTGAAGTCTTCAGCCTGCCTGGGAGCTGTGTGGCGCCCCCTGGCTCCTCTTACTGGTACTGAGGGTCTGTGCGGTACTGATGCTGCTTCTTCCGTTATCTTTTCTTGGTGTTGGGGATGGAACCCGGACTTGGGCGTGCTAAGTACCTCCCCTACCATGGAGCCAGACCCCAGCCTCCAGTCCATAACATTTGAGAAGTCACCGGTGAGGTCTTTCGGGCATGGTGATTTCTTTGTGTTTTTAAATAAAACACCATTTCCTTAATAGAAAACAACAAACAAAACTCCCAGAGGCCACTGGCCGGCTGGAGGTGCAGCTCAGTGGTGGGGCACCTGCCCAGTGATGGCCAGCGCTGAAAAGAAGATCAAATCTAGGTGGAAAAGTAGCCCAGACAGGTGTTTTCCTTCCTTAACTTCATGACTTTCAGGGAGCAAGGATGGCCCTTGCTCTCCTGTGCAGCTGCACCCCACGCTGGGCGTCTCTGATCACTTAAGGGTTAGCCCAGGACCCAGGTTCTCACGTCCATGCCCAGGGGCACACTCATGCTCCGTCTCGGCACACTGTCCCTACAGGACAGCCCCACCTCAGCTCCCCACTCCTCTCTCACCTTTGGTACACATGATGTGTAATATTAACCATTTTATTTTCTTCCTTTCTTTCCTTTTTCTTTTCTTCAGTGTTGGGAATTGAATCCGGGGCCTTGCATATTTGAGAAGTTACTGGTGAGGTCATTGAGGCAGGGTGCCAGCACTCTGCCACTGGGTCCCTCTTTTATTTTATTTGGAGACAAGGTCTTGCTAACTTGTCCAGGCTAGGCTTGGACTTGCCACTCTCCTTCCTCAGCATATTCCAGGTGTGCGCTGTGGTGCCTGGCACTGTAGTGCCTGGCTCATGTCAACCATTTTGGGGCACTCTCTAAATTTCTCAAACCGATACTGTGTATCCACTTCCTGTTTCCCCATCCCGGCACCCACTATTCTACTTTTTATTTATGAATATGACTCCCCTAGGGACCTCACTAAGTGCAATCACACAACACCAGCTTTTTGTGTCTGGCTTATTTCACTGAGGTCCCTAAGGTTCATGCATGATACAGCATGTGTCCAGAATTCCCTTCCTTTTAGGGCTACATAATATTCCACTGTATGTGCAGCCCACATTTTGTTGACCCGTTCATTTGTCAATGAGCATTCGAGCCGTCTTCACCTCTGGGCTATCGTGAGTAGTGCTGCTGTGAGCATGAGTGTACAATTATCTCGTCCAGTTCCTGGTTTTGATTTTTTTGAAAAATTAATTTTCATTGACAAATAACTGAAGATATTCATGTTGTCTGACATGGTATCCATCCACACGTGGTGGATGGCTACAGCAGGTGAACTAACATATGTGTTACTTCGCATACTGATCATTTTTTTGTGGTAAGAACATTTAGAATCTGCTCTCTTAGCCTGGCACAGAGGTGTGCACCAGAGTCCCAGTTACTTGGCAGGCTGAGGTCGGGGGACAGCATGAACCCAGGAGTTCAAGGCCAGTCTGGGCAACGCAGTGAGACCCCAGCTCAAAACAAAGCAAAAACAAAACCAGAAAGCACTACTCACTTAGTAGCTTTAATGTATATCATCAGCCATGGTCACTGATGCCTGTGTTTCTCCTGTCTAACTGCAGTTTTATGTTTTTAACCAACATCTCCCCCAATTCCCCATCCCTAGCCACTGGTAAGCCACTCTCCTACTCCCTGCTTTTGTAGGATCCACTTTTTAGACTCCACGTCTAAGTGAGGTCCTGCAGTCTTTCTGGGCCTGGCTTATTTCAGTCAGCATATTTCCCCGTGTATATTCATGTTGTTGCAAATGGCAGGGCTCCTTCTCTGGACGGCTGTAGTACACACTGTGCATACGCACCCTCTTTTCATTGTCCACTCACCTGCTGATGGTCACAGGTTGGTTCCCTACATTGGTGCTGTGAATAGCATGCAGACTTCTCTTTGATACACTGATGTCATATTGCTCGGCTGTGTTCCCAGGGGTGGGACTGCTGGGTCATACGGCAGTCCCACTTTACCTTTGTGGAGGAACTTCCACACAGTTCTCCTAATGGCTGCACTGATCTATGGCCCCACCAACAGCATACAAGGGTTCTCTTTTCTCCACATTCTTCCCAATGCTTACTTTTTTTTTTTTTTTAAATAATAGCATTCTATAAGGCATGAGATCTGTTGTGGTTTTGATTTGCATTTTCCTGCTTGGTGATATTGAGCATTTTTTCATGTATCTTTTGGCCACATGTGTGTCTTCTTTTGCAAAATATCTATTCAGGTACTTTGCTCGGTTTTAAAATCAGGCAATTTTTTCTCCTACCATCAAGCTGTTTGAGTTTGTTATAGTACCTTGGACACTGACCCTTGTCAGGTGTGTGCTTCTCAGGTATCTTCTCCTCTGTGGGAGGCCATCCTCGCACGTGATTTGAGTTACCTCCCTGGCTGGGCCAGAGGTGCTTAGACACAAGGGTGCCTCTTTTAGCCTGCGACCAGCGCTGGCTTCATGAAAGAAGGTTCGATTCGTGAGAATACGCTAGGGAGTTTTAAATTAAAGAGACAAGACTCTAATTACCTTTAAAACCAGCTTCAGGACGGCTCCTCCAAGCTCCAGCCTCAAGCCACCAAGTAGTAGTGAGGTTTACTGAAGAGGCGAGAGAGAGAGAGAGAGAGAGAGAGAGAGAGAGAGAACATGCCAGGGAATGGACTTTTATCGGGGAACAAGAAATTCTAGGGAAAATCTCAAGATTAAGGGGGGCAGCATCCCAAGGTCAGGGGCGACGACTGGGTCTTCCTGGCAGTGGCCAGACACACCTCTGCACGGACAAGCCCTGGACCTGGAGCAGGGTGGGGAAAGCTCTGACACAGCTGTGTCTAGGCGCCTCTCACCCAGCCAGGGGGGGAACTCGGATCATGTGCGAGGTGGCCTCCCTCACTCCTCTGGTCTCTCCCCACTCTGGTGGCCTCCTCTGCTCTAAGAAGCTTTCTTGTTTGATCTAATCCCTCCTGTCCATTTCTGCCTTTGTTGCCTGTGCTTTTTAGGCCACATCCAAGAAAGCACGGTCGAGACCACTGCTGTAGCACCGTCCCCAACTTCTTCTAGTGGCTTCACAGTCCAGGTCTTAAGTGGAAACCTCCAGTCCACTTAAAGCAGATGCTGGTGTGGGCCCTGGGGTCTCGTTTCATTCTCCCGCCTGAGTGTACCCAGCTTTCCTTCTCCCCACACTGTCTTCTTGGCATCTGTGTCAAAGCCAATTGACTGTAAATGAGTGGATATGTTTCTGGACTCTCCCTTCCATTCCACTAGCCTGTGTGCCTGAGTTTAGGCCAGTATCATGCTGTTTTGATGAACATGTAGCCAATTTTGAAATAAGGTGATGAATGTCTCCAGCTTTTTTTTTTATTCGAGATTGCTTTGGCTATTCAGGGTCTTCTGTGGTTTGGTGCAAATTTAAGGATTTTTTTTTCCTATTTCTGTGAAGAATGTCATAGGAATTTTGATAGGGATTGCATTAAGTCTGTTGAGTGCTTTGTGCAGTGTGGCCATTTCAACACCATTAGTTCTTTTAACCTGTGAACATGGGATATCTTTCCATTTCTTTATGTCTTCCTCAAATTCTTGTATTTTTTTTTCTTTTTTGGTGGGGGGTGGCGGGTACTGGGAATTGAACTCAGAGGCACTCCACCACTGAGCCACACCTTCAGCCCTATTATTTTGTATTTTATTTAGAGACAGAGTATCACTGAGTTGAGTTCATTATATGTACCTTGGACACTGACCTGCTGGGAGCCATCAGCCAAGTAGGTATGACAAATTCCTTGCCAGCTTACTCCCATGCTGTCTAGTGGAAGGACTTCTGAAAGGTGACCTTGCTCAAGGACCAGGGCAGGATCCGTGTTTAGGGTGTTCCCCCTTTAGAATAGGGCAGTTTAGCATAATAGGAGAGTAGGGTGTTTCCCCTTTAGAATAGGGTGGTTTAGTAATAGGAGATTAGGGTGTTCCTCTTTTGGAATAGGGCGTATCCTGCTGCTGAGTTCCTCTTGAGTGCTTAGGGTCAGACAGTATATTTTGGGAGACAGAAGCCCATGCGGTGTGGATTTTGGAGAGAGTGGATCAGGGCAGAGTGTGGATTTGGGAAGAGAACGTGGATTCCCCCAGAACGTGTTTGTAGACGGCCGGTGTGAGATCGGGAATAAAGAATTGCTGTTTGAATCTACAAAGTGTGAGTGGCTCGTGATTTGTGCCCAGCCGAGCGAGACTGCGGCATTTGGTGGCTCGTACGCGGAACGCCTGAAGCTTGGGGGTAAGTGAAATTACTCGCCCCTGAAGGAGAGCGAAAGAATGGGTGAGCATTTCAAAAAACAATGCGTTCTTGTTTTGATTTATTTTGTTTTTATTTCAAGTTGCCTGTTCCTAGAACTTTCTCAGGCAAACTGGGGAAAATGGTTGACTCAAAGTTTGAAGTTGTTCGCCTCCGAGGAAGAGAAATTGTTAGAGAAAAAAGGCACCCCAATAAGACCAAGAACAGCTAGGGCATATGTTGATACAATACAAAAATGCAGCCCATGGCTTTTTAACGAGAAGTTGTTAAACATATCAATGGGACCATCATGGTATCCTGTAGAAAGATTTTTCTTCAACAAGAAAGAGATGGCTAATTCTGTTTACTACATTTGTCTAAGATCTTGGTTTTTACAGACATCTGATTAATTTACAAAGCTAAAGTGTTAACCACTAAATATAAAATCAAGTACTCTTTACTTATTAAGTTCCATAAGGTAATATATTTAAACATTATGTGTGTCTTCATAAATTGGTGAATGGAAAAATGTTTAATATTGCTTTGGTCTATGTCTTTGCTGAAACAAGGTTACTAAGTGTTAAGATTCTATCAGGTGTAATTTATATACAATAAGTATAAGAAGTTTCAGTTGGGTTTCAATTACAGTATTATAGTATCATAAAAAACATGAAAGTCTTTCATCTTCTTAAAGTGGAGTAATTTGTCTAAATCAGAAATTTTATAAGGGTTATTTCAGAATGTGAATTTATAAAAAGGGTTAATGGTTAAAAAAGAGATATTAAAAGATTCAATGTGAAAATATATTTTAATATGGAAGGTTAAAAGAAAAAGAAATGTTTCTAGATGAGATAATCTCTGTGTGGTAAAGTAAAAAGTTGTAAAATGCCATTTAAAAAAAAATTTTGAGGAAACTAGACTTACCTTAAAAGTTTGAGAAAGGAAGAAAGAAAAAAAAAAGTATTTGTACATGGCAGATTGAGACAAAGCTTCTTAATGGAGTAAAAAAGGCCTTTGGTTGAAGGGCAGCCATGTAAACTAACATTAAGCGATTTAAACAGAATCTAAGCCTCGTTTAAAAGAGTGAAGCTATAGGTGGTGAAAAAGTACATTTAAAAGTACAGTATAGATGATAATTAAAAGGCTTTAAAAGGTTAATTTGAAGGTGGTTAAGATGCCTTCATGACGGAGGAAAGATTGCGTCATTCGAAGCCTAGTTAATCTTATAAATTGGAAAGGGGTATATATCCCCCAAAGATAAACTTAAAATAACCCTTTTTACTCTAAATTTTTAAAATTTGGATTCATCAAGACTTAGTGCTACAGAAAGACATATGTATCCAAAAAATGTGCATAAGCCTAAAGTTCTTTGGAAAGATATTCTAACAGGACAATGGAAAGGTCCAGACCCAGTGATTGTCTGGAGTCGGGGCTCTGTCTGTGTGTTTCCACAGGGAGAACAGCAGCCGATTTGGATTCCAGAAAGACTAACTAAAACGATTTCAACAGATCGAAAAGAAGATGATTTGACTCAAATCCATAACAGCTGATATCCAGAACTCCAGCTTGGCCATTCTTACATCTGCAACAGTGATTAACAAGGATGCTTTTTTCAATATCTATTTTATTATTGCATTTTTCCCACATCATAAGGTTCTATTTTTATTTTTTGAGCTCACACAAACCTAGGTTAATGTTTTTCTGATCAGTTTTATTTTTTTTTTGACTATAGAGTTTTTAAACATTGCAATGGAGATTTCACCTAGGTAAAGCTACAAGGCCTTTATTATTATCTTATATGTTGTACGTTTGTTTGCACATTTGTGTTTTGTGTTGTATGAGGAGCGCTCATGAGAAAATGGATCCGAATTTTTTTTTTATTCACGTGATTTAAATGGCTTAATTTAAATTAGGTAAACAGCTGTTAAAGATTATTTTTAAAGGTGGTTAACAGATCTGCTTGTTTACTAATTTAAATCAGGTAAACAGCTGTTAAGGATTGTTTTTTAAGTAGGTTAACAGATCTGTTTGTTTACTTTCACCTTTCCTTTTCATTATATTTAATAATTCTTTTCAGGTTAATGTCTTTTTAGCATCATTGCCAGAATTCCTATCTTCATCCCAATGAATATAACTCAACAAGTATGCTCAATCAAGGAGTCAACTTACTTTGGGAGGAAACGGACTTTGGGAGGAGACGGACAGATTGATAGATTCCTCCCCTTTGAACTGCTTACAGAACTTGCCTGCACTATGTAACTACGTTTAGTGCAGCAAATTGTGGTAATGCTGGCATATCTTTGCTGATGGTGTCACCAGTGATCTTTGCTGATGGTGTCACCAATGATGCAATTTTTCCAAAGGAACTGTCAATTGGCTTGGTGTCGTGGCATTTCTGTATCCTCCTCCCTTCTGCTAGTGATGGTCTAAATTTGGGGGCCAATGGCTATATGCTGGACCGGCAGTCAGTGACGGGTATGATCCAATTGCAATGGTATCAACCTAAGACAGGAGGCTGACGCCTAAAGGTCAGTTGCCTAAAGGTCAGTTTTCCCATGACGGGTAAGAACCATATGTTGAACTGGACAACCTACCAGGCACGGTCCTTAAGCCACATTACTTGTTGTTTAATTAATCAGAAGGGGGGAGATGCTGGGAGCCATCAGCCAAGTAGGTATGACAAATTCCTTGCCAGCTTACTCCCATGCTGTCTAGTGGAAGGACTTCTGAAAGGTGACCTTGCTCAAGGACCAGGGCAGGATCCGTGTTTAGGGTGTTCCCCCTTTAGAATAGGGCAGTTTAGCATAATAGGAGAGTAGGGTGTTTCCCCTTTAGAATAGGGTGGTTTAGTAATAGGAGATTAGGGTGTTCCTCTTTTGGAATAGGGCGTATCCTGCTGCTGAGTTCCTCTTGAGTGCTTAGGGTCAGACAGTATATTTTGGGAGACAGAAGCCCATGCGGTGTGGATTTTGGAGAGAGTGGATCAGGGCAGAGTGTGGATTTGGGAAGAGAACGTGGATTCCCCCAGAACGTGTTTGTAGACGGCCGGTGTGAGATCGGGAATAAAGAATTGCTGTTTGAATCTACAAAGTGTGAGTGGCTCGTGATTTGTGCCCAGCCGAGCGAGACTGCGGCACTGACCCTTGTCAGGTGTGTGCTTCTCAGGTACCTCTCCTCTGCTCTCTCTCCACTCTGCTGCTGGCTTCCTTTGCTGTATAGAAGCTTTCTAGTTTGATTTAATCCCACCTGTCTATTTCTGCTTTTGCTGCCTGTGATTTTCAGGCCCCATCCAAGTGCCTTGCTTTTGCTGAGGCTGGCTTTGAACTGGGGATCCTCCTGCCTCAGCCTCCTGAACCACTGAGATTACAGGTGTGCACCACCGTGCCTGGCTCTTCCTCAAATTCTTTCAGCACATAGATCTTCTGGTCATGGTCACACTTATTCCAAAGTATTTTATGATTTTTTGTAGCTCCTGTAAGTGGATTGTTTTGTTGATTTCTTTCTCAGTAGCTTGTTGGTGTCTGTGCTGCTGTGAACACTAGGGTACAGACAGCCCTTTGAGTCCCTGCTTTCCATCTTTTGGATAAAAACCCGGACATGGAGTTGCTGGGTCACATGCTGACTCTATTTTCAGCCTTTTGAGGACCCCGTTCTCTCAAACCTGCTCCACCCAGGTGCTCTCCCTCGTCACCCCCCAGAGCCAGCCCTTGCCTGGATGCTCCACATCCCGCGGGCACTTCTCACCCTGACCTTCCCTGACCCCTGGGTGTTAGATGACACAGCTGATTCCTCCCTGCTTCAAATACATTCCTTTCCTGGCCTGGGGACAGTGCTCAGTGCCTCTGCTGGCTCTTTAGGTCCCTGTCGGCCCTCTTCTCTCAGTGACCTTATCCAGCCCGTAGCATCAGTACGTTGGCGACTCCCCAAATTCTCTCTCTGGCCCAATCCCCCTCCTGAGATCCAGGCGCAGATCCTGCTGTCGGACGACGCTCCCCTTGGATGTCAAGAAGGATTTCAAGCCCCACTTGTGCCGAGCGGTGCTGAGAGCCGTAACGAGTCGGAATGACACATGGCATTTTTGCCAGAACGGAGTGGTTGAGAGGTGACGCCAGCAAGCCATTGAGACGATGATGGTTATGTTAAGCTGCGTGTTCAACTGTATATTAGACCCCTGCTGTCCGCCTCAGACTCGGCAGCTCAGTGGGGGTGTGCATGGTGGATGGACGAACACGGGCAGCGAGGTGCTGGGGTGAGGGCCTCTCACCTCTCCAGCACCATCCTGTCGGCATCGATCGGGGCCGGGCAGGGGAGGACCAGTGAATGCGGGAACCACAAAAACACTGCTGGGCCCAAGTGGTGCACGGAGGGCTGGGGCGGCCAGGGCGGCATCAACCTGTGATGTCCCAACCGTGGCAGGGAGAGAGGACAACACAAAACGCAAAACAGGCCTGACTTGCATGGCCTGCCGTGGCAGCAGCCTGAAGAAAGTCGCCTTCTTTTTGGAAGAACAAAACCAAATTTGGAAACCTATGCGTGTGACCCAGGGTCGACCTCTACTCACCCAGGGGCAGGGCTTGCCGCTGGGTGTTGCCACCCACCCCACTCACTCTGGGCGAGGGGAGAGGCCTGGCCTGGCTGGGCCCTAGTCAGGCCAGCTCTGAGCTAAGCAGGGTCTGATGCTCGGACCAGGTGCTTCCAAACCATGCCCCAGCCTTCCTCCTGCTCCAGAGGCCCACAGAGACCCGGGCAGCTGCTGCGCTGACCACAGATGTGAGGCAACCTGCAGTCAGACCGGTCCCAATATCTGCCCTCTCACGCAGAACAACTGAACTGACCAGTCCTGCTGCTCACACCAGAAAGCAGAAGGGCAAATCCTGAACAGGTGAGGGACTTTCAGGGACCCCAGGAGCTGTGAGAGGTCGCGGACCACAGCGTGCTTCTCCTGCCTCCCCGCATGTCCTGCTTTGAGGGGACCTTCTGCCAGGGACACAGGCTCCACTTTCCTCCCAGGTAGGGAAGGCTCCTGCTGGGATGGAGGTGGGGAGGATTCCCAGGAATGACCCCGTGGCTGGTCACAGGAAGGGAAGAGAGACAAAGAAAAGTCGAGGCTGCCCGACCTGCCCAGCGCAGGGGGCGGATATCCCGACGGGTGGCATCCATCACACCGGGGGACGGCGGACACTGCGGACACTTGTAAAACAACGTGCCTTTGATTTGTTACCACGCGATTCTTAAAAATCCCTAGAATCAAGAGAGAGCAGCCTTAGGGTGTGGAGAAAGAACGGCCGTTGCCAGGAGAACACGGGCAGCCGGCGGGCGGCTATTTCCAGTCCCCAGCATTCCTGAACCGCGTGGGCACACTGGGCATCCAGGACGGGTGGGGCTCCGGCTGGCCTCCATCTGCTGCCAGTGGAGAAGACTTAGGTCACTCAAATACAGCTTGAACATGGGAATAAAACGAATGTCGCATTAGGACCCAAATAAAGAAAGCCAAACACAGAGACCAGAGCCCTTACAGCCTGACGCGGGTTCAGGGTCAGAGGCGGCCACAGTTATCAGCTGTCCTTGGCACTTCTGATTTCAGAACGTCAAAGAAAAGGCGGCTCTTCCCAGAGACCTGGAGAGATCAGCAGGCAGATGTGGCTCCCCCTGCAGGAGCTCAGTCCCACCAGCCCCAGCTGCATGAAGACACATGTAAAAGCACCGGGAAGGGACAGCCGGCCCTCTGTCCACCGCCAGACCTGGGAGAACACCAGGCTAAGGCAGAGCCTCTGCGGAGACCTCGGGACCATGAGACCGCTGTGGCTTCCCCTGTGACTGGTCCTGGTGCTGCTAGGGGAATTGGAGTGTGCTCAGAACCAGGGCCGCCATGGTGGGTGTGCAGCATCCTGCAGGGGTCATGGACAGAACCAGCGCCGCTCCCAGCCCAGCCATGCGCCCACCAGAGGGAGGGCAGCCTCTCCTTCCCAGGCCTGTGATGGCGGGCGGGCCCCCCTTTCTGCTTTGCAAAAGCTCACTTGGGCTAGAGGAGCCCCTCTCTCCCTGCCCTCTGCACTGGGAAAGGACGTGCCAGGTCTGGGCAGAAGTGCCAAGGGCCAGGCATGGGCAGCAGGGGCTGTGGGAGAGAACCCAGGGGGCGGGACCCAGGGAGTGTGGAAAGCACAGCCCCATGGCGGACAGCTGGTGTGGGCAGCGCTAGGCTTCTGAGGCTTGGGAGTCTGTCACTACACTCTAACCCAAAAGACTGTGGAAGGTGGACACTGGAGAAAGGAAATTCAGAGGAGAAATAGCAGCAAGAGAAAGGAGGCCAGGAGAGACCAGCACGGGGTAGGTTCACAATGAAATCACCACTGTCAGGGAGCTGCGCGGACTCCATACATCAGACGCGTGGCCAAAGCTCAAGCAGCAAAGGGAAATCAGCACGGCCGGCGACTGCCTTTCTATGACTCAGTTTCCTCACTTACGTGGGGATGATAGTAGCCACCCGTCTTAGCTCAAGCTGCTACAATAGAATGCCGCAGACTGGCAGCTCATACAGAGACATTTATTTTCTTTGGTTTTGGGAAGTTCATGATCAAGGGGCCAGCAGACCTGTCCTGCAGACGGCTGCCTTCTTGCCTGTGTGTCCGTGAGCTCTTCTTCACACACAAGCAGAGCCAGGGAGAGTTCGCAGGTGTCCCCCGACACAGGACAGCGGTCTCCCTCATCACCGCGCCACCCTTATGACCTCATTAACCCTAATTTCTTTCTTAGGGCCCCATTTCCCACTGCAGGAGGGTTGGGACTTCCACGTGGAGATCTAGGGCAGGAGGGGCCTCCTCCCTGCACCACCTCCTCCCCGTACCATGTGAAGATCTAGCTGTGGGTCCAAGGGCAGAGCGCAGGGCACACACTCACCCAGGGCACACGTGAGTGGCTGCCGCTGCCAGTCTTACTGCAGGTTCCTACAGCGAGTGACAGAGTGAAGTTAGAGCAGATGGTTCCCTCAGGAGGGAGGACGAGGGCAGGGCAAGGGGGGAGACCCCCAGGGCTCCCGGGACCCAGAGGACATGCCCGGCTGCGATTCTCCTCGACGGGGGCTGTACCTGAGCAGTCGCTACAGCTGCTTTCCCTTCCTCACACCTTTGGCTCAAGGTCACTTAGGATGTCACTAGAAGATGCTGTATTTCCCTTCCTTCCACCCAACACCCTGTCTTTGCTCATCTTGGTAGCAGAAATCAGAAAAGACCTAGCAAACAATGTGTCCCCCCCAAGAAGTGGTTTTCTGGGGGTAATGGGCCAAACGTGCTCTGGCAAAGGTGCCTGCTGGATGCTGTTGGATTTCTTATCAATGCCACCCTCCAAAAGCACCCCAGGCCTGGGGAACAGGCTCAGGGGAGTACAGAGCCCATCATGCGGGAGGCCCTGGGCTTGATTCCGGGCGTGGCGGTACATGATAAATAAAATAATGGAAAGTGAAGCTTCATCTCAGGTTGAGGGAACGCATGAGCTAAGGTGGAGAAGGCCATCGTCCTTGGCCCATCGTGTAAGTGCTTAATTAAAATAATAACATCTCCAGCGTTCAGCCATCACCACCCTCACCCCAAACAAAGATGACATTAGCAGAGTGCCCTCCCAAGTCTTCTGGTTTCCACGGCAGCAGGAGCCAGAGCACCCCTCTCCAGGCTGCAGAAAGGGGAGCCTGAGCTCGGAGCCGCTGGGGACAGCACCATCCTTCTCGTCACTGACCTGGTGTGGAGGGGAGAAGTGCGGACAGTGTGGGGTGGGAAGGGGAGGGGAGCAGAGCACTTAAAGCACTTAGCAAAAGGGGCTGGGGCTGGGGCTCAGGGGCAGAGCACTTGCCTTGCAGGTGTGAGGCACTGGGTTCCATCCTCAGCACCACATAAAAATAAATAAATAAAGATATTGTGTCCATCTACAATTAAAAAAATATTTTTTTTAAAAAAAAAAGGTGTCCGTGAGGCCCAGAGAACCAGTGGGTCCCAGCAGAGAGGAGTGAGGAGAAACAGCCCAGGCCAGTGGTCGGGGCCAGGAAGTGGCCATATCAGGGGCCACAGTGGCACAAGGACCTCCCAAGGCCTGCTCCCACGGTCAGTGGTTACTCTGAACACCTGCTTTTGACACTCACACTAGAAGGGAGTACAGTCCCACCCAAAGGCTTTAGCTGGTGCAGGGTGTGGGCACAGGTCCAAGCAGCTCTCCCCAAGGTCACTGAGCCCATCGATGGCTTAGCCCTGGGACAGAATTCTGTGATGCTCCTTCCTCCAGGTCATGGTTGCCGGGGAACTAGCCTGACAGTGGGGAGACCCGCGGCCATGTCCTCAGCCACGTGGCCAAGGTCAGCATCCCTAAGAAGTCACGCTATCAGGTGCCCCTGGTACTTCACTCAGTTCAGTCGGAAAAATCTCAATCGAGGAACATTCCACAAAATACCCGACTGCTATTCTTCGAAAGTTCCAGGTCAAGAAAGGCAAGAAAGGCCCAGACATTCTCTGGGATTGAGGAGCCGAAGGCCACGTGAAAATGAAACGCAAGGTGGGCTCCTGAGATGAGCGCAGAAGTGAGGCTTCTGTGGAGCAAGGGCAGTGTGTGCGAAGCCCACAGGCAGGACAGTGGTGTGGGTCTTCAGTCAGTCGAGGGCTGGGTGTGGCTCAGGGGGAGAGTCCTGTCCAGTACGCAGAGGCTCTGGCCTCCATCTCCAGCGCTGAGGGGAGAAAGGCCAGCATGGCCGAGCTTTCTGGTTTCCCAGAACATCTCTGACCTTTCCTGGTTGTTACTAGCGACCTGTTTCTGGCCCCTGAACACCAGCACCCTCCTCCAATGGTTCCAGTTGCTCTGGGGGCGCGCAGGGCTCTTTAGAAGCCGGGCATCGTGTGAGGTTAAGGTCAGGCAAAGGCAGCCATTTATTGCACCTGGCAGGGTCTATTAATACACCTGAATTCCTCCAGTTCAAACGCTTTGCCCCAACAGGGAAGCCACACTGGAGAATGTTCTGCAAACTGTCCAAGTGACTTCAGCCCCTGGGTGAGTGCCACCAACCCTAGCAGAGCTTTCCTGGACACAGCGAATGCCTTTTTAGGGAGTGCCAGCTCACGGCACTGGTGATGTGCATGGCAACCGATTGCATTGCCACAGGACGCCCAGTGAGGTCACGTCCCACCCCGAGGATCACTGGAAAGATTGTCCCCATACATTACTAAGAAGCCCCTGGAGGGAGGCCCGAGCAGCAGGAGGCGCAGTGCTGGGCGGGGAGGAGCAGGAAGAGGGCTGAGTTTCTGGCTTCAACTCTCCTCTGTATCCAGTTACAGGGATGAGGCCGCACACCATCCTCCCAAAGTGAGGCGGCATCAAATGGCCTGCTCCAGAGAATCAGCACCTTCCCACTGGAGCCCGCCAGCCACGGGGGCTTCTAGTCCGTCTTCATCTGCACCAGTGACCGGGAACAACCCTTGACAGCTCTCTCTAGGTCTAGAGAATCACAACTTTCAGATGTTACTGTGCAGGGGGCTGAGCCCACGCACCCACTCACCCGTGACTCTGGAGCCCAGTGACCTCCAGCTCACCCACAGGGCTGGGCCCTGGCCAGGCTGGACCCGGGGGTCGGGGCCTGCAGCCCTGGTAACAGTGAAGGCCTGGTGAGACGCAGGAAGCAGCTGTGCTCTCCACAGTGACGCCAGGGAACGCTGGCTCCGCCTCTGCCAGCAGACCCTGTGGAGCAGCTTCCCAAGGCGGCTTGGCCCTGGAGGGTCTCAGTGCACATTGGACTGGAACTGAGGAGCCTGGGTTCCATTCTGCTCAGTGTTCGCAAAGCGTAGCCTTCAGACAGCAGAGGGGCACATCTGGAACCTGCTGGACACTCTGGCATCATGGTGATGGTGACTCTTGTCCACTTCTCCAGCCCCCACAGGGACCTGAATGGAACTGGGCAAAGGCTCCCTTGCCCTCCACTCCCACCCGCCTGAGGGCCACAGGAGCCTGCACCTGGCTCCTCCTCCTGCTGCAGAAGGAAGCAACAGTACCGCCCAAAGGGACCACCGGCATGTGCCTGAGCACTGGGTCCACAAGCACACCACTCCCCGTTCAGAAGCAGCCCCAGAGGAGCCCTGAACATCTGGGCCTCCAGCACTGGTCTCAGACTCTTCCGACGGAACACTGCCACCATCTCACACTGCCGGGCCCCCGAGGGATGGTGAGCACCACTCAAGAGCACCAGGAGGGAGCCCGGCGGTGCTGTCCACCTGGCAGATCAAACGGTGACTGATGTCCAGGAGGACTTGCCCCACCACCTCCAGGACTGGATCTGAGGTCATTCAAAATCGTAAAATGCAGCATAAAAACCACACGCACATGACATGACCATATGCCGTGATGTTATCCTGCTGTAATTTTTAACCTACTATGCTATTAAAAGATCATATTTTAAATGAGGTACCGTGGAACACAGCTGAATCCCAGCTATTCAGAAGTCTGAGGCAGGAGGCTCACAAGTTTCAGACCAGCCCGTGTAACATACTAAGACCCTATCTCAAAAAAGAAAAAAATAAATAAATAAAAGGGCTGGGGATACAGCTCAGTATCCCCAGTGGTAGAGCACTCCTAGGTTCAATCCCCAGTACTGCAAAACAAAAGAAAAAACAAAACAAATAAACACCTAAACCAAGCCAAAAGGTTCCTGTTTTGAAAGCAAGCGCCTGACGGGATGGAGCTGAGGGCAGCCCTCCCACACGCACTCTACCAGTATAACTGATTGACTATGGCATCCTAAGTAAGGAAAGTTGGAAATGATAGTTAAGAAGTAAAAATAGATTAAACCAGCAGCAATATTCACAAAAATAAATATCCAAGTAAAAAAGAGTGATTGAACCTTAAACCAGGGACTGGGTTGTGGCTCAGCAGTAGAGTGCCCGCCCGCCTAGTGCATGGGAGGCACTGGGTTCCATCCTCAGCACCACATGTGAATAGATAAAAAATAAAGGTATTGTGTCCATCTGCAACTAAAAAAAAAATTGTTTTTAAAACAAGCCTTGAACCAAAAGGAACATTAATGCCAAATTTTCATTTAGAGAGAAGAATATCATGTGTGCATTTTCCCTGGTAAACCACACAGAAAACCAGAAGCAAGTAGAAGCCGCAGAGGTAGGTTCCCTGAGCCTTATGTGGCCATCTTCCTTCCTGCCCTACAGAGGGCTGGGAGCCAGGATGAGGCTCTGGGCTCCTCGGCTGGCTGGGTCGGCTCTGGGTGGGCGAGACGTGTGCCCCAGGCAACTGCATGCAGTGATCCAGCCTCTGATTAAGGAGCTCAGCGACTGCCTTTAGTAGGAGATGTGGGACAGTTTTAACCTGTGGAAACAGCCCGTTACCATTTTTTTTTTTTTTTTTTTGTAAACTATCCGTGCCCTTCTCAGGGGACCCTGGGGTTGATCTACAGCCCACCCTCACAGGTGGGACTGAAGTGGGCGTGTTTCCTGCAGCCACACCTGGACCTCCAGTGAGCAGATGATGCAGACCAAGGGTGCACACTGAATCCTCCCTGACCCTGGACTTCAGCCCTGGAACTGAGCAGGAAGAGTCTGTTGCAACCACCCAGTCTGTAGCATCTTGTTATAGCAGCCCCACCCTGCCGTCCACCCAGCACCCTTCTCAAATGCAGTCAAGTGTGTATCAGGCTTGCACTTATTACCACGATTTCCTGAGTCTGCCATTGGTTTCCACAACTGCTCCACCAGCGATGTGCAGTGAGGGTCCCTGTGTACCCATTTCCAAGAGGGGTGAGTGGGGAAGCCCACTGACTGTCTGGTCAGTGCTTCCTGCCCCTCCTGGAAGAGTCACAGCCACCCCAAGAGTGGAAGCAGAGAGTCTAGGCTCCTGTGGCTGAGGCCAGAGGTTCAGAGCTCCAGGTACAAACCTGGCAGGGTGAGAGGAAAACCCAGGGGCACTGGACGATGTCCAGAAACATCTTATATTGTCACAGTGGTGGTGGTGGGGGGGGAGTTACTGGCATCACCAGGGCAGAAACAAGGAGGATGAGAATTTCCCACAAAGCACAGGGCAGGCCCCCCCTAACAGAAAACTATCTGGCCACAAATATCAATAGTGCCCAGGTTGGGAAACCTGACCTACAGCCAAAGTAAGAGAAAAACCCCTCAGAAACCCAAGAGTTGGAAGACCAGGCTCATCACCCCATCTCGACTCCTGCAGCAAGCACTCTGGCTGGCTCTGGGCACAGGTTAAAAATAGGCAGGTGATTGAGTAGCTTCTAAGAGGTCAGATAAGCCCAAAGATAAACGGTGCAGGACAAGCTGGATCGCAGTGGCCCATTCTCTCCAGGAGGCCAACCTAACAGTGGGCACCCACGGGCGCCTGGAAACCGAGCACCTGGAAATTTCTGGTGGCATCTCACTGCTGACTCTCAGGTTCAGGACCAAGAAGCAGAAATCATGCTGAACGCAGAGGGTCCTTCCTGTCTCGTTGTCAAGAATGATCCCTATTCTAAACTCCGCCAAGACAACCGGGATGCCAAGCTCATTCAGGCAGCCCCAGGCCCTCTGCACGTTCCTCTCACAGAGGGAGGAGCCTTCCTGGTATCCCCCACTCCTTTCCCCTCACCTCTCTCACCCCTGTTCCAGCCCTTCCCTTAAAAAGGAAGAGTTTCACCCTGGCCCTGGCCCTGGATCCTGGGGTACACCCTGACCAGCCACAAAGCACTGCCACTTCCTGCTAGTATGAGCACCTGAGCCACATGCAGTGCCACATGGCATGTCCTACCTCATTGCCTTACCACCCTGGAAACCATTCCTCCTTCACAGGCAAGGAGGATACTTGCAGGGTACCTGCCCGTGGCCACACCGCTGAGGTAGAAGGGCTGACCATGCTCCTTCCACAGCTCCAGCCTGGGTCCAGCCTGCACAGGTCAGCCCTGACTACGGTGTCACCACATCACTCTTCTACACTCAGTCACGAGAGAGATGGCCCCATGGGACTCAATGAAGATTCCAAATTATAGAACATACCTCTGTTACAACACATTTCCACAGAGAAAAGCCATTGCTCCAGAGCTTCACCATGCAACCTGGTGGCCTTGGCCATAAGCAGCGACTCAAGTTTAAATTGGTTTAAAGGAGAGATAATTGAAAATGCAGTCCTGCCACTGGACTTAACCACTTTTGAGTACCCCCTGGTGATGCAGGGGTGGTGGCCCCTACAGTTCCCTGCAGAGAGCAGAGGTGAGTCCCTAGACTGCACTGCTCTGGGTGGGCGAGATGCGGGCCCCAGGCAACTGGGGGCAGGATCCTGGGGCACCCAGAGGGGGGTCATGCTAGCTGTTCAGTCTGTGGAGTGCCACCTAGGAGACCGGCCTGAGACCCCAGGCTTTCCCGGACGCCTGAGAGATGCCATTAAAGAAGGTGAATCATGAAAATGAAAGATGTCAAGGACAAAGGAGCGAGTGGGCAGCGGCGGGGGTAGAGCACAAGGAGCGGCCACGTCTGCAGGAGCTGTCAAACAGGATCACGGCTGCTCTTGTGCTCCCTGCCAAGGAGTGGGTGGGAACAGTGTGAGGTAATACACCAGAGGGACACCGGACACCGCTGGCTCCCACACTCCTGCTGATCCCAGAGTGGACCCGGCCAGGCCCTATCACATTCTGCCTACCCAACCCTCCAGGCATTTGTTCTAGGAAGAGTCTATCTCAGGTCTCGAGCACTGTCCAAGCAAAAAAGTGGACTGATTCCTCTCAATGCCTGAAGCTCTGAAAACCTTATATCTCACAGCTTTCTCTGCGGCTCAACTGATGTGGCACTTTATTCCACCCTCCATAAAGGACCCAGTCAGTGGCCCTGACTTGGGCCCCGTGGGCACCAGCGGCTAGCAGGTGCTTCCCCAGCATGCACCTCGTAACTTCCAACTGTCTGCCCACTCCCCAGCACCCCTTAGTAGGAACAGAGCTCTGTCTACAGGATCAGGCTGGAGAAAGTGTGATAAGCGGAAGCAACATTTCCTCTGATGCTGCCGTGGTGGTCAAGGCACTGGCCTTGAAGGCCAGGAGGCTTGGGCTCAGAGCCAGCTGTGTGCTGCCCTGAGGAGCCACCCAGGGTCAGGTGCCGCTGTGCCCTGTGTGGTGTCCTCTCTCACAGCGACATCCCCTCCTGGCGTTTGCTTACATCGCTGTGTCTTACTGGTAGCTGTGAGGGGACAGGCAAGGGTCACCATGCAGTGGGCCAGGCTCCAGGATGAAAGACAGAGTCCAAAACAGAAAGGAAAAGAAGAAATGGGAAGCAGCGGACCAAATGTAGAAACAGAAGAAAACCCAGAACACCAACTGAATGTCCCCCCAGTGATGAGGAGGGTCCTGAGAGGGAATAGAGAAAGATTAAGAAAGGGTGCTACAGAAAAGGGACAAAAATGACTGCCACTGAGCAAGGGAGGGGGAGGGGGAGGGGAGGAGGAGAGGAGGGGGAGGGGAGGAGGAGGGGAGAGGGAGGGGGAGGGGGAGAGGGAGGGGAGGGGGAGAGGGAGAGGGAGGTTGAGAGAGAGGGGGAGGGGAGGGGAGGGGAGGGGGAGGGGAGGGGGAGGGGAGGAGGAGAGGGAGAGGGAGGGGAGGGGGAGAGGGAGGGGAGGGGGAGAGGGAGAGGAGGGGGAGAGAGAGAGGGAGAGGGAGGGGGAGGGGAGGGGGAGGGGGAGAGGGAAGGGAGAGGGAGAGGGAGGGGAGGGGGAGAGGGAGGGGAAGGGGAGAGGGAGGGGAAGGGGAGAGGGAGGGGAAGGGGAGAGGGAGGGGAGGGGGAGGGGGAGAGGGAGGGGAGAGGGAGGGGGAGGGGAGGGGAGAGGGAGGGGGAGGGGAAAGGAGGGGGAGAGGGAGGGGAAGGGAGGGGGAGGGGAAGGGGAGAGGGAGGGGAGGGGAGGGGAAGGGGGAGGGGAGGGGGAGAGGGAGAGGGAGAGGGAGGGGGAGGGGAGAGGGAGGGGAAGGGGAGAGGGAGGGGAGGGGGAGGCGGAGAGGGAGGGGAGAGGGAGGGGGAGGGGAGGGGAGAGGGAGGGGGAGGGGAAAGGAGGGGGAGAGGGAGGGGAAGGGAGGGGGAGGGGAAGGGGAGAGGGAGGGGAGAGAGAGAGGGAAGGGAGGGGGAGAGGGAGGGGAAGGGGAGAGGGAGGGGAGGGGGAGGGGGAGAGGGAGGGGGAGGGGGAGGGGAGGGGAGGGGAGGGGGAGGGGAGAGGAAGGGGAGGGGGAGAGGGAGGGGAAGGGGAGGGGAGAGGGAGGGGAAGGGAGGGGGAGGGGAAGGGGAGAGGGAGGGGAGGGGAAGGGGGAGGGGAGGGGAAGGGGGAGGGGGAGGGGAGAGGGAGTGGCAGGGGAGGGGGAGGGGAGGAGATGGGGGAGGGGATTGGGAGGGGAGACAGGGAGAATATTCTGGAAAGTAAATGTACACCAGGTAAACTTAGTAGAAGGGGTGAAAAAATAGTTGAATGATCTCCCATAGAGTCTAATCACCCTTAGAAAATAAGAGTCAGAAGGCGGTTCAACTCCATAGGAGCTCCTGTAAGACAGAACAGAGAAAAATGGTAGGGCGGGAAAAATCAAGAAAATCCCCCAGAATCTGAGGACACAAGTTTCCGGATTGAATGAACTCAGGAGATGGGGCAGGGGAAAATCCAGAACATGAGAAAAGGGATCCTAACAGGTTCTGGAGACCCAAAGTAGACCCTGTCTCAAAATAAAATAAAAATGTTAAACAAGACTAAACTCTCACTAGACTTGGGCTGGATGGTGCCACCCAGTGTCACCATTAGCTATGGTCCCTGGGGAGCGAGGTGGAAAGTCTCTAGGGGCACTGAGTGTCCAGCATGAAGGGCTGTCCTGCCCTCAGGTTCTCACAGCTGCCACTGGGTAACGAGGACCCTTGCTTGGCAGATCCTTATGACAGGCACCTTGGATCACCTGTGAGTCACTGGGATGTGACCAGACACTGTCCCTGTGCCTGTGACCTTGGGCTGTTTATGTGATTTCTGGAAGATGCTTCCAATTGGAGACAGTCAGAATCTCAGCTGTGGACAGCCTGCTGGGCTCTGGAGCCGGGGGCCCCACCCCACAGCTATTTCTATCACTCCAGCTGTCTCCCCCTCCCACTCTGAGCTCAGTGCTTAGGCTTGGGATTTGTATATGGAGGACTGAGGGGTCTGTGTGGTGTGATGGAAATCGGGAGACCTGGATTCTAGGTTCCTGTGAACCATGTAAAGGTGTGGGGCAAGAAAGGAAAGCAGCAGGGGCAGAGGCTGCTCCTAAGGTCCACAGGGTGCTAGGTGCTGGGTGCTCTCAGAAGTGCTGGACTCTGTTGACATAGGGGAAGAGGCTTGGAGACACCAAGGGCTTCTCCTGGGTCATCCAGTCACTGAGAGGTGCTGGTGAGTCACCCGGGGTCCTGTATCGGTTCCTTGGCTCTGCCGAGACCCAGCTCCAGGTGAGGTTCTGCAGTCAGGCCGACTTGTCCCCGTCCCCGGGACTGTTGTCCCCAGCTGACCCGTGAGCCATCGGGCATATCATTTCATGAGAGTCTCATATTCTTTGCCTTACTATGGCTCCCATCTTCCTTTCCCTTCTTTCTTCTTTAAAAACCTAATTTTGTTTCATCAAAATAATGTTTTTACCTTTGCCCCATGTTCTCAGGTCACTCTCTGGACCACACCTGGGTGGTCCTTTTCAAATGTGTGTGATCGAGTCAGCTCATGTCACCTCTCTGCTTAAACTCTCCAGCGGCTTCTCATTTCACCGAGTGAAAGCCAAATCCCTCAGGAGCCACAAGACCCTGAAGGACCTGCTCATCTTCTGCACTTGTATAAATAACACGCATGTGTGGCACCTGCAGGTTTATCCGTTTTGGATGCTGTGTGCTGGCTTCCCGCTGGAGGAAGGACGAGCCCGTTTGCACAGGCCTGGGCCAGCCCTCTCCTGCTTTCCTTTGCTTTCACCGCTACATTACAGCCACACTGTCATTTAGGGTTAGATAACATGTCCCCTGGCAGCACGGCAGGCTGGTTGAGCAGCTCCAGTCCTAATTCTGTCCCTTATTTCATGACCTAAGAGACTGTCTAACCACTTGTGCCTCGGTTTCCCCATAAGGATGGTGGGGAGATTTATGAGTACACTCCTCACAAATGAGATGTTTCCTGAAAAGACCTCAAAACAATGACGGGCACACGGCAGGCAGGTTGGGGAGGTGCCAGCGGCGAGGTGTTGCAGACCAGGTAAAGGTGCTGTCTGCAGAGCCGGGGGGCCCTCCCTCCCTCACACAATCTGCTTTTCCTGGAGTTACGTCTTCCTTGTTTTTCAATCGCTGTCACGTCTAATTCTTTGTGCACTTTTCAGCAGAACCCTTCACAGTACTATTTCTACAAGAGCAAACAAATCAGGTCATGTGTTGAGTCCACCTCGTTTCTTCTAGAAGTCTCTCACAGACCTCGGTCCTGTAGACCAAGGCTGGGCTCGGGGTTACTAGCCCTGCTCTCTTGTTGCCACCATTCTGAGAATTCCCGTTGCCCCCTATTTTGGTTGGAGTCCTGTTTTGTGAACCGGATATGGTCTTGTTTCTTGGATTGCTATCTTATCTTGCCGGAATCTGTCCTTCGCAGCTTTCTGAGGGAGAATGCCTTTTCTAAGTATTTGCATGTCTACAAATGTTTTATTCTACCCTCCTGCTTGATTGACAGCATGGCTGTGTATAGAGTTATAGATTAAAAGTAATTTGCCAAAGAATGACAGATTTCTATGTATTCTTTCAACTGGTTTCCAGTATGTACTGTTAATTGAAAAGAGCAATGTGCGAAAAATAAAAATAGCCAGCTGTCCTTTGTGTGAGAAAGGTTATAATTTGTTGGCATTTGCTTAAAGAACAGCAGAACCCACAGTGAAAGTGGTGTGGGTAGGAGGTGGCAGCAGGCTTGCCAAGTGTGACTTTCACACTCTTTTGATATTTGACCCACACGAATTACCTATTTAGGAAGTAAGCTAATAAATATCAAATTGTAAATTTCATTTTTCTTGGTACTGGACACTGAATCCAGGGCTCTCAGTAAGTTTCTCAGGCTGGCCTTGAACTTGCGATCCTCCTGCCTCAGCACACACCCTGACCCCCAGTTTCTAGGATATAGGTGTGCACCACCATGTTGGCACCAGTTGGTTGTTCTCAGCTGCCCAGGCCCACAACAAACTCAGCCAGGTTTCTCCCGACGGGTGCTCAGGCTGCTCTAGGGGCACCGGGGCTGCTTCCTCCACAAAGCAGCGTCCATGTGGTCACAGCACTTCTCCACCAAAGGGAGGGTGGGCCACAGCCCTGATCATCCCAAACTCCCAGGCCAGGGAGTCCAGAGAGGCCAGTACAGTACAGGGGACCCAAGCAGGGCACCAGTGCACCCACCAAGGCAACCTGTGCCCGAAGGACACAGTTACAGACAAGAGGTTCCAAGCACAGTTATGGGCCAGAGGCCTGCCTGCTAAGCATGGAAGGGACTGCTCACGCGGGCCACAGAGGGAATCATGGACTCCACACGTGGGTGAGGTGTCCACAGCCAGTCACCAGCGCAGCCTGCATGAGGTGCTGCTTTGGTGTGGAGGAGGGCATGCTTCATCTGAGAGGACACTCTGAGTTGCCTTGGTGTCATAGGGCAATGTCATTTTATTCAGTGGCAGAATGTTAAAAGAGAAATTGGGGCTACTTCCCAAGTCCCTAGCGGAACATCAGCTGTGGCAGGAGAGGCCATTCTGCGTGCTGTGGAAGCACCTCTCCCCAGGCCTTAGAAGCAGCACTTGGTCTCTCCAAGAGCTGACCCGCCCCTCCCTCCCCCCATCTTGTTAGAATCCGCCCTGACCAGAGGCTGCAGACCTAGCTGCTAGTGCACCCTCAGCTTTCAAAAATAACTCAGTTTGCTGTAAAATCACAGAGCGTTTGAACCACACCTAACTGTGGAGGCTCTGCTCCACCCTGGGACGTGTGGACCCCTAGGTGAGCTCCCCAGCCCCAATCCCACTGGGACTGGGGAGCTCACCTAGGAGTCCCTGACCTCTGTCATGCAACCCCCAAGAACCGGTCCTTCCAGGGTCCTCCCTGACCTCCTGGCTCCCCAGGACAGGGATCTGGACACCAAGACACATGTCTATTGAATCAACGTGTGAATCAGAGAGTAAGTACTGAACTTCAGGCAACTGTGTTAACTTCCACAAGAACTCTTTAAGAACTCAGTGCCCTGTGAATGGGGATTTAAATTTTCACAGTTGAAACAGCATTCAGTTGTAGGAAAGTAGGAAAACACACAATGTTGCACCTGCTCCCTCCAATCTCAGTGAGTGCCACTCAGTCTGGCAATGGCGGATCTGCGTCTGCTATTATAGAGAGGAGCGCCCGTGGGGGTTGCTCAGCCTTCCCCCGTGGACACTTTGCCTGCAACCACTGCTATAGCCCTGAAGTGGGAGGGAGTTCTTTGGGAGATGAGAACAGGCTCCAGGCGGCTGGGGAAGTCCGTTCCCGGGCACCGCACAGTTCATGAAGAGCAGCGTGGCCTGGAAGCCCAGTCTGACTCCCAAGTCTATCTTTGTACTGCCAGCCGCATCTGTCTGGACAGAAGGCAGGACCTCAGGGCTGTCAACCAGGAGCATTCTTCTGCCTTGCCTTTCAATCTATTTTTATAAAAACCAGCAGATAAGCAGCAGACGTTGGGGACTCTCATTCTTCTCATTCCTTTGTCCCATTACCTCTGTAGCCACCAGTAGCAAGACAAGGCCCACGATTCACGGGTCACCTCTGTCATGGCCAAATACACACAACATCTTCACAGGGGAATCGTATTCAAGTTACATTTAGCAAATGTCTAAAGTTAGCCCAAGGTCCTGCAAGTGCCTGGTTCTTCCTTTGTTTATTAATTAATGCATCAGACACAGATGGGCACTGACCACATGCCTGGCTCTGTGTTGAGCTCTTGGGATAAAAAGCAAGACCTTGACTGCCTGAGTGTCACCTTCTACAGGTGAGCAAATAATGAGGCAGCCTACCAGGTGTGAGAATGAGGGGCGCCAAGTGGAGGCAGGGAGACAGTCCTGGGAAGCTAGTGGGAGGTCTTCCAGAGGACAGACATCCAGACCAGGCTGCAAACAATGGACAGGAGTTTTCTGGAAAGCCTTTTTCCATCAGGAACAGAGAACATGTCTTTATTCATTCAGTGTTTAACAAACACTGATTGACATGCATGTCCCTAAATGTAAAATAAGGTATTTATAACTGTAAACACCTTAAGAAACTGTATAATCCCCATTAAGTATCTGGCTGGTGCAACTGGACACCACAGTCTAGATGGCGGAAAGCTCCTCCCTGTGGGAATGATGCTAAGTAGGATAACTCTCACCACACCAGAGGAGAGAGAACCTGTGAGGAAGGCTGTGTATGTGCAGACGACGCATCTGCATCTGCAGAGACTTGTTTAGTCAACAATCAGTGAAAAATTAAGCCTCAACCAACGGATCCCCCTTGGATCCCCCTTCTCTAAAGCCGCAGCTACCATCCGATGTCAGGTACATGTATTATCCCGCCTCGAGGCTGAATCCTGGGGGAGAAAACAAGGCAACTCCCACTTTTCCTGATAGGATGCCAGGCGCGTGGTAGGTGCCCATCGGTGGGTATCTGTTACATTAATTAATAAGCAAAAGAAGTACAAGGCACTTATAGGACATCTGTGCCTTTGATTTGCCTCCCTGAGGTTCCTTCCCCAAGGCCATCTGGGTTGTAATGAACTGCCCAGGAAACTTTGATGAGCCCTTTCAGCGCGCCTAGACCCACAACCAGGACTCATCATCACCCTCAAGTTCATCCGCCAGCTGCACCTTGTGTGGCAACTTAGGACACACGGCCACTGACCGTTTCAGCAGGGCCACGTGGCCTCTGGAACCCGCCACTGGCCTCCAGGGTCGCCTAACCCCCTCCTCCCCCAGGTGGCACAGCACAGCGGGGTGCTCGCCCCCCACCGGCGGCACTGGGGCCACCCCAGCCTCTGGCGGCGCCCGCGCTGTGCTCTGTGGTCCGCCGGGTCAGCGGCCAACGAGGGCCAGGCGCTGGGGGCGGGCAGTGCCACCCGCCCGTCGCGGGCCGGGGACGGGCGCTGGGTCCCAGCAGCGCAGCTCGCACTCCGTCCTGCCGCCGCGCTGCGCGTCCCGGGCGACTGGCCATCGCGGGAGCCCACAGCCCGCGGCCCCGCGGCCGCCCGCGTAACGGGCCTCGGCGCTCACCTCGCGCGCGATCTGGTTCAGCGCGTCGTCCTCCGCCGTCAGCCGCTCCCGGGTGGGGAGCCGCCTGCGCCCCGAGCCCTGCGTGCCCATGTCCATCGGCCGCGTCGCCAGCTGCTGCCGACCGGTCGCTCGCGCCCCTCGCCGGCCGCGGCCGCTCGCCCCTCCCTCCGCCGCGGCGTCATGGCGTCAGCGGGCGCGGGCCGGCACGCGGGGACGCGGGGCCGGGGTCGGGGACAGCGGGGACGCCGGGAGGCCTGGGGCCGCGACCGCGGGGAGGCCCGGGGACGGGACGGTGGAGACTAGGGGCGCTGGGAGGACGGGGCCGAGGACAGCGGGAGGACAGGGGCTGAAGGTGGCTGGGACCCGCGAAGAACTCCCGCGTAGGGGACGGGCTGAGGATGCCAGGGTCGTGGACCCGCGGGGCCCTAGACACCCGGGCGCAGGACCTCGCAGGGCGGAACTGGGGAGCAGGGATCCAGGCCAGAGCAGAGGAGCACAGCCCCCTGGGGAAGTGTTTGGCTGCGGAGCCGGTGGAATGACCCCGGGGCGCCAGGTACAGATGAGCGGGCAGGCTTGGCGGGCTCTGGGGGGCGGAGAGGGGTTTGCACAGACGGATGGGCACAGGACGTGGTTCAGACTGAGTCTCACCACCATGATGAGGCGAGATTTGAGTCCACGCCAGAGCGGGCAAGAGCGAGGCTCTGGGGTCAGTATGTCAGATGGCCAGCCCTCCCTCCGGGGCGCGTTCCTAATCAGTGTAGATGTCTGTGTTTCCGCACCCTCGCCGACCGACCTGTGTGCTCCCATCTACCCTGTCGGCCCGCTGTGAGCCGGGACTTGACTCTTCACCTGTGTGGTCCAGGATGGGAAGCATCCTCTGCTCTCAATGCAGTTGATGGAAACTTGAGTGAATGGAGCTCTTGAAACTCACGGTCCACACCCTCCACAGAAGTGGATTTAAGAATATATTGCAGGATTAGGTGAGGTTTACAGAGCCCTCACTTTCTTACCCAGTGTGTTAGCTGTCTTCTTGAGTTGATGAGTAACCACTGGCAGAGGCTTGAGGTGGAAAGCCACTGGGGTGTTTGAAGTTTGGGGAGAACTTCAAGGTGGCTGGGCCTGGTTGCTTCCATCAGTTCACTTCTTCATCCACACCTGGTACATGCTAGGTGCTGGGCTGGAGGCTGAGGCATGACCTCAAAGGAGATAAACCCGGCAGCTGTCCCCTTGGGGATAATCCAGAGACTCCTATCCAAAGCCATGTCCAAGATCCAACTTTTCCCTTTGGGAAGGAGTCTCCCTGACTCCCCAAGACCTACCCCTTCTTTCCCTGGTAGTCAGATTTTCATGGCTGTGGCCAAAATGCCCAACAAGAACAATTTAGAGGGTGAAAAGTTTCTTTTGGGCTCACAGTTTCCGAGTGTCAGTGGATGGTGGCTGACTCCCTGGCTCTGTCCGGGAGGTGAGGCAGCACATCATAGCTGAGGCATGGTGGAGGAAGGCTGCTCAGCTCAGTGTGTAGCAGCCAGGAAGGTAAGAGAGAAGGAGAATCCAATGAAAGAAGCTGCCTGGGACAAGGTATATAATCCCGCAAGAGCATGCCCCCGTAGCCTACTTCATATGTCCACACCCTCCTGCCTACAGTACCACCCAGGAGTCCATTCAAATTATGAATCCATCAAATGGACTGATCCACTGAGGTTACAACGTCCACAATCTAGTCTTTTCACCTCTGAACATTCAGGAAATACCCCATATCCAAACCGTCATGTGCCTTTCCCCCGTCTCCTCAGCAGAGCTTCGTGTCACTTTTTATTCTAACTTTAATTGTCTCATCACTTTTGGAGAGCGTGCCTGGGTCATACGCATTCTCCATCCTCACTGGGCATCCTCACTGGGCATCTGCTGCCTGGTGAGAACGTTAGTGCTGAACAAGGGCAGGGAGTCCAGTCCCACCCCTTCTCGCTCTCCCCAGAGTGCTGTTGTCCAGAGACAGGGGCCTGAGCACCTCAGCCTTTGGAGGTGTGTCTGGCAGTCCCGACTCCACAGAGTTCTCAGACCCCGACCCTTGCCCAGCCGGAGAGCCCTTCTGGGGATCCACACACAACGCTGCAGACCCTCAGGGGTCTCCAGGCATCACGACCTCTCCTCTGGCCACCCTTTCCCAGTCCAGATGGCTCTCAAGTTAGAATTGGTTCTCAGCTCCATTTATTTACGTCATGGTGCTGGGGATGGAACCCAGGGCCTCTCAGATGCTAGGCAAGTGCTCCACCACTAAGCTACAGCCCCAGCCCCCTCAATTCTCACCTTTTTTAAAAAATTATTTATTTATCCTTATTATGTCTATATGACAGAAGAATGCATTTTGATTCATTGTACAGAAATTCAGCATGAGTTTTCATTTCTCTGGTTGTACACGATGTAGCATCGCACCATATGTACAATCATACCTGTGCCTAAGGAGTGATGTCCATCTCATTCTACCATCTTTCCTGCCCCCATGTCCCCTCCCCTCCCCTCCCTTCCCTTTCCCAAAGTTCCTTCATTCTTCCCATGCCTGCCTCCTATTATGGATCAGCATCCACTAATCAGAGAGAACATTTGGTCTTTGGTTTTTGGGATTAGCTTACTTTGATTAGCATGATATTCTCTAACTCCATCCATTTACGTGCAAATGCCATGATTTTATTCTCTTTTATTGCTGAGTAATATTCCATTGTGTATATGTACCACAGTTTCTTTATCCATTCATCTATTGAAGGGTATCTAGATTGGTTCCACAGTTTAGCTATTGTGAATTGAGCTGCTATAAACATTGATGTGGCTGTGTCACTATAGTATGCTGATTTTAAGTCCTTTGGGTATAGACCAAAGAGTGGAATAGCTGGGTCAAATGGTGGTTCCATTCCAAGTATTCTAAGGAATCTCCATACTGCTTTCCAGATTGGTTGCACCAATTTGCAGTCCCACCAGCAATGTATGAGTGTGCCTTTTCACCACATCCTCATCAACACTTATTATTGCTTGCATTCTTGATAATTGCCATTCTGACTGGAGGAGATGAAATCTTAGAGTAGTTTTGATTTGCATTTTACTTGTCAGCAAAGGAAACAATCAATGACGTGAAGAGAGAGCCCAAAGAGTGGGAGAACATCTTTACTACATGCACATCAGATACAGCACTACTTTCCAGGATATATAAAGAACTCAAAAAATGTATCATTTCTCACCTCTAAATGGCAATATTAACACATACTATTAGTCATATTGGGATGCTGCAACAAAATATCTTAGGTTGAGTAATTTGTAAACAATGGAAATTGCCAGGCATAGGGGTGCATGCCTATAATCCCCGTTACTCAGAAGGCTAAAGCAGGATAATCATAAATTCAAGGCCAGCCCAGGCAACATCAAGAGATCCTGTCTCACAATTAAAATTAAAGGGCTGAGTTTAATCCCTAGTGCTACAAAGACTACTCAATCCCACACACTCCACTAAAACTCCAGAAACTTATTTTTCATGGTTCTGGGTCTGGGAGGTTCGAGATCAAGGTGCTAGCAGACTCTGTGGTGAAGGCTCATTCCTCATCAATAGGATCTTCTCTGGGTTCTCACCTGGAGAAGGGACACAACATGACAAAGACGGGAGAAATGTGTTTCCCCTCCAGGTAGCAGTGCAAATGCTCTTCACTGGCCCCAGCAGAAGGTTGTCAAATGTGATGTGAGCTGATTAGTCATTAGCAAACTATTGGAAACATAAATTTGTACTTCCTAATATTTATTAACCCATCTCCAAGTGGATATTGTACCTTGATACATTAATTAATGATGATAGATTATGAGCACAATTTGCACACGAATAAAGATGCAAATACTTGTGGGGTTTTTAAACACATATTCACTCCTTGTGTCCACCATCAAAAATGTTTTTGTTCTAAATCAGGGATTCTCAGATTTGGGGGGACTGTGCATTCCTTTAAGACTCTTATAAGAGAGGGGAAAGGGCATCTGATCGTGAAATTTGAGTCCTATTTCAGAGGGACACACTTTGAAGTCCAGTGTCCGTGGCCATCTGAACTCCCTTCTGGGTATCTGCACTGGATCCACTCTGAAGTCAGAAGAATCTCCTAAGATGCCCTTCCCCGTGGGGTCCACTCAGAACCCCCGAACGCCCCTCTGTGGTTGAGGCAGCAGTTCTGGAGGGTCCTGACAGGTGTGAACTTGTCACTACTAATGTTGAGTGGGGATCATTACATGCTGAAATCTGTGACATTATTTGCTTTGAATTTCCCTCTCACTGAGTGCTACCTAGTGGCAGGAATTTTGCACAAACAAGGTGCCTGGGTAGGAGGATATCGTCCCTGAGTGATTGTGTCCAGGAGAATAGCTGAGGGTGGCTGGTGTCCAGCACATAGAACCAGTTCCCCAGCAGCCCCTTAAGACACCATGGTTTTCTTTGGGGAGCTGGGGATTGAACCCATGCGCAGCACTCCCCACCCTTCAAACACCCTGGAGCTGCTTTCTATAGCCTTCTTGATACTGAGACCAAGATTGCCTTTTTGTCCCCCAGAGAGCCTTGTCCAGGGTTATGGACCCATGAATGCTTAGGAAACTTTGTTTGTTTTTGGAACATGGGATTTATCCCAGGGTACTGTACCGTGGAACTACACTCCCAACAGCACCCCCCCTTTTTTTTTATTCTGAGTCGGGGTCTCACTAGTTGCCCAGGCTGGCCTTGAACTTGCTGTCTTCCTGCCTTGGCCTCCCCAGGCACTGTGCTTAGAAGTGTGCATCACCACTCCTGGCTAGGACATGTTTATGGTTGGATTGAATAAAGATCTCTTTTATAAGGTGCTATCTAAAATAGAATGTGAAAACCAATTTTCTTTGTACTTGTGGAAGAGAAATGCTACAAATAGTTATTGACTAGCAATAGAATTAATTTTCTCCAGCACGGGATTTATTAACTATTAAATCAACTGGTTTTAAAGAAGTGGTTGCGGGCTGGGGATGTGGCTCAAGCGGTAGCGTACTTGCCTGGCATGCGTGCGGCCCAGGTTCGATTCTCAGCACCACATACAAACAAAGATGTTGTGTCTGCTGAAAACTAAAAAATAAATAAAAAATTCTCTCTCTCTCTGTGTTAAAAAAAAAAAAAAAAAAAAAAAGCAGTTGCCAGAGGACTTTTCAGGTGAGACTATTTCAAAATAATCTTTGCCAACGACAATGCTAAGCCTCCAAGTGTAGAAAACAGACACGGGGAGGCCCAGGGTCATCCAGTGTGGATGGAGGCAGACATGGCACAACCTTTGAAGTTATTTCCTTCCCCATCTTCCAGACGTCCTGGGACTGTGGCTCAGGCTCCCTGGGCCAAGGAGTTAGATGTCAGGGTCTGGAACAACAAATGCAACTGCCAGTTCAGCAGGGAATCTTGGAACAGGTGGGCCCACGGAGGACTGAGGTCCAAGCCACCAACTTGTCCAGATCCATGGCTGAGCACTGAACTCTGCACGTGTGGGCCGAGGCTGGCTAGAAAGCCACAGCTGGAGGCCTCACAGAGCTGACCAGAGACCAGTCATGCCTAGTGCTAGGGAGACAACGCTAGAAATTCAGGCCCTAGCAAGCTGGAGGAGTCTGGCACTATGGTTTGGAAATGTCCCCCACAGGCCCAGGTACTGAAGGCTTGGTCACCAGCCGGTGGCACTGTGGGGAGCGGGTGGAGCCTTTTGGAAGTGGAGCCTAAGGGGATACTGGAACCCCACCCCTTTCAGTCTCTTTCTTTGCTTCCTGGCCATCACCACATAAGCAGCCCCACCATGTGGCCCTGCCTTGCCACAGAGCCCAAAACAGTGATACCAAGAGACCCTGAGCCAAAATGAATCTTTCTTCCTTATGAGTTGATTATGTTAGGTATGTTGTCACAGTGACAGAAAGCTGACTAACACATGTAAACACACCGAGCCTTTCAATGAAACTCCAGAAGGACTGCCTCTGAATTAAGACCGCATTCCAGGACTAAGCACTATGATAGGAAAACTCAGACAGAAACACTGTAACTTAGCCTAGAACCAATTCCAAGGTCAAGGTGATGTGCAGAACTGAGGTATATTAATTACCTGCTAGAACTAAATTTGAGACTCTTGAGAAGAGTTAACAGAATCCAGAGTCTCTTGCAAAGTCTTGCCTACCATGCCTAGCTTAGATAAAGAATGAGTAGACAGAAGAACCCAGAAAATGAGACCCACGGTCAAGAGGAAAAACGGCCTATTGTGAAGCTTATGGATTCATGGGCAACACAGATGTTAGGATTGGCAAGCAAGTTGTGCAAAATAGCTGTGAGGGAGATGCGTCACAGATGCAGACAGAGGGGATTTCAGCACAGATTCGGGAATCCCATCACCTAACCTGGCTGCTCTGGCACACACCTGTAGACCTAGCTACTCGGGAGGCTGAGTCAGGAGGATGAAGTTCCAGGCCAGCCCGAGCAACTAGCAAGACCCTGTCTCAAAGAACAAAAAGGGCTGGTAGAGCACCCCTGGGTTCAACATCCAGTGCATAGAAGTAGAAAAGAAAGAAAAAGAGAAAGGAAATCAGGCTCCACAGTGCCAAACTGATTTTCAGCAGGCACCAAATAATTCACGAAGAAAATAATGTTGCCAGGCATGAGGTGCACACCTGTAATCCCAGCAGACCAGGAGGCTGAGGCAGGGGGATCATGAGTTCAAAGCCAGCCACAGCAACTTAGTGAGGCCCTAAGCAATTCAGTGAGACCCTGTGTCTAAAATACAGAAAAGAGCTGGGGATGTGGCTCAGTGGTTAAGTGCCCCTGAGTGCAATCCTTAGTGTCTCCCCCTCCCCAAAGAGAGAGAGAGAGAGGGAGAGAGAGACGGGGGGGGGGGGGGGGAGAGAGAGAGAGAGAGAGAGAGAGAGAGAGGGAATATAATGTCTTTTTTCTACTGAGGGAAAACCTAAACAAACCTTCCTGCCTCACCTGCTTAGTTGACCTCTGGTTTTGGAGGTCACGCAGCTGGGCATGGCTGGTCTCCCCCAGCTCTGCTGTAGATGGCGCCTCTGACTCTCTGACTCGTGGCTTCTGTGATAGCGTTGTCCAGGTCACTCTTCAGGGACCTGAGGCAGCTTTTGCTGAAAACACTGACCCTTCTCTTGGGTCGCTGGATGCCTCGTGGGGGCCTGGACCTGGTTGAAAGTCTTGGCCTCTGTCCTCCTGCTGTGGACATGAGGCTGCCTTCACCTTGGGTCAGATTCTACTCAGCCCTGCATCAGGGCTGTGGGACATTTGTGAGATGTTTCATAGGGTCAGCTTGACCTGGACTTGCCTGTCTCCCCACCCCATCCCCTCAGCCACCATGTCCAGAAACACCAGACCACAGAGGAGTGAGGGGAGGCGACCCGGCTCCAGGAAGATCTCCGCCTATCCCCAGGAGAGGTGTGAGTATTTCCCTCCCTCATCAGCCTGGCCCTCTCGCTCATTACTCCTATCCTGGATCTATAACCCCTTTCCTGGGGCCGAGAAGCTGGTTTGTGAACAAAGCTCCCTCCTCTCTATTCTTTGACCACTAATGAAGGCATTCTTTATTCAACACGTGGAAAGCACAAATCATGAAATAAAAAATGACAAATTCTACCAACATTTTAAAATTCTGCTAATTAAAAAACTTCATTGTAAAAACAAAAGCACAAGCCACAGACTGGGAGGAAATTTCCATGACACACAGATGTGACAATGTACTTGTACCCAAATATGTGAAGAATTCCTAAAGATCAATCAGGAAAAGTTGAGTCATTTAGATAATGGGCAAAAGACTTGAAGACTTGAATGGACCCTCTCATATAAGAAAATGAACAAGCTGAATGAGATTCCACACCTGTCATCCCCATGCTAAGGAGATGAGGCAGGAGGACCACAAGTTCAAGGCCAGCGGGGCAACTTAGTGAGACTCAGTCTCAAAATAAAATTTTAAAAGGCCTGGGGATGTGTCTTAATGGTAGAGGGCTTGCTGAGCATGTGTGAGACCCTGGGTTCCAGCCTCAGTACCACACGTGCGCGCACACACACACGCTCACACACACTCACACATACATGACTCCAGATAGCCAAAAGGTACATGAAAAGATGATCAACGTCTTTATAATCAGGGATATGTAAAATAAACCCACAATAAGAAAGCTCTCTGCAGTAGGGAGATTCCTTGGAAAACTGGGAATTGAATCACATTTTGACCCAGCTATCCCTCTCCTCGGTGTATATCCAAAGGACTTAAAATCAGCATACTACAGGGACACAGCCACATTAATATTTATAGTAGCACAATTCACAATAATTAAACTGTGGAACCAACCTAGACACCCTTCAGTTGATGAATGGATAAAGAAACTGTGGCATATATACACAATGGAAAATTACTCAGGAATAGCACAGAATAAAATCATGGCATTTGTGGGAAATGGATAGAGTTGGGGAATATTATGCTAAGTGAAGTTAGCCAATCCTAAAACACAAAATGCCAAATGTTTTCTCTGATCTAATGAGGCTGATTCATAGTGGGGTTGGGAGGGGGAGCAAGGGAGGAATAGATGAACTCTAGATAAGGCAGAGGGGTTGGAGGGGAACGGAGCCAGCAGGGGGGTAGGAAAGGTGGTGGAATGAGATGGACACCTTCACCCTAAGTACCTGTTTGAAGACACAAATAGTGTGAATATACTTTGTGTACAACCAGAGATATGAAGAAGTGTGCTCTACATGTATAATATGAACTGTAATGCATTCTGCTGTCATATATAACAAATTAGAATTAAAAAGGGAAGAAAGAAAGAAAGCGCTCTGTACCTATTAGAATGTCTACAATTTAAAAGACCAATGAGACCAAGTGCGGTGAGGATGTTAGGCGACCAAAGTCCCACACATTGCTGGCAGGAGTGTGAACTTGTACAGCCACCTCGGATGCCATTTAGGAGTCTCTTGGAAATATAACCCACCGTGTGATCCAGTTGTTCTAGTCCTGGGTATTTACCCTACAGAAACAAAAACATCCACAAAAAGACCTGTACAGAATGTTCACGGGTGTTGGATTGGTAAGCATCAGAAGGTGAAAACAACCCAGTGACTATTAATAGGTGAATTGTTAACATATTTTATTATAGAAGAAATGCTTCTCAGTAAAGAAGGAGATCCTGACACAGGTGACAATGTGAATGAATCCAAGCCCATGGTCAGAGAAAGAAGCCAGACCCCCCAAATGTGCCTACTGCACGCCCCCACCTGCAGGGAATCCAACAGGAAAAACTGACCGCTGATTGTAGAAACCAGAGGTTGCTTGACTTTGAAGGCTGAGGGGTCGCCTGCAAGGAATGTGAGGTGATGCAAGTGGTGGTCTCTCGGGTGCCCACCCGCTGCCAAGTGGACCTGGGAACAAGGGGCCTCTCCAGCTGTGGGCTTTCCGTTTTAGAAGTGGGATGAGTTGTTTGCCTTGTGTTATGGGCATGTACACGTTTGCCAAAGCTTGCAGAATGTTTTTTATTTATTTATTAGTTCTAATCAGTTACACAACAGTGACAGTGGAAAGCTCTGCAGTTCATTATACACAAACAGAGCACGATTTTTTTGCATCTCTGGTTGTACTCGAAGTAGGGTCACTCCATTTGTGCAATCCTCCATGTACCTAGGGTAGTGATGTCCATCTCATCCCACCATCTTTCCCATCCCCGTTCCCCCTCCCCGCCCTCCCCTTTGCCCAATCAAAGCTCCTCCACTCATCCCATGCGCCCCTTCCCCGTTATGGATCAGCATTCACTTATCAGAGAAAATATTCTGCCTTTTGTTTTGGGGATTGGCTTACTTTGCTTAGCATGATATTCTGCCATAATTTTATTCTCTTTTAATCCTGAGTAATCTTCCATTGTGTATATATGCCACAGTTTCTTTATCCGTTCATCTACTGAGGGCACCTAGGTTGCTTCCACAGTTTAGCTATTGTGAACTGTGCTGCTATAAACATGGATGTGACTGTGTCACTATAGTATGTTGATTTTAAGTCCTTTGGGTGTAGACCAGGGAGTGGGATAGCTGGGTCAAATGTGGTTCCATTCCAAGCTTTCTGAAGAATCTCCATACTGCTTTCCAGATTGGTTGCACCAATTTGCAGGGCCACCAGCAGTGTCTGAGTGTGCCTTTTCCCCTTGTCCTGGCCAACACTTACTGTTGTTTGCATTCTTGATAACTGCCATTCTGACTCGAGTGAAATGAAATCTTAGAGCAGTTTTGATTTGCATTTCTCTAATTACTAAAGATGTTGAACATTTTTTCATATATTTATTGGTCGATTGTATAACTTCTTCTGAGAAGTGTCTTTTAAGTTCCTTAGCCCATTCATTGATTGGGTTGTTTGTTTTTTGGTGTTAAGTTTTTTGAGTTATTTATATATCCTGGAGATTAGTGCTCTACCTGACATGTGCATGGCAAAAATTTGCTCCCAAAATGTAGGCTTTCTCTTTACTTCATTGATTGTTTCTTTTGCTGAGAAGAAGCTTTTTAATTTGAATCCATCCCATTTATTATTGATTCTGGCTTTTATTTCTTGTGCTTTAGGAGTCTTGTTAAGGAAATTTGAGCTTAATCCAGCATGATGGAGATTTGGGCCTACTTTTTCTTCTAGGCTTAGGGTCTCTGGTCTAATTCCTTGGTCCTTGATCCACTTTGAGTTGAGTTTTGAGCATGGTGAGAGACAGGGGTTTTGTTTCATTTTGCTGCATATGGATTTCCAGTTTTCCCAGCACCATTTATTGAAGAGGCGATCTTTTTTCCAACAGGTGTTTTGGTGCCTTTGTCTGGTATGAGATAACTGTATTTATGTGGGTTTGTCTCTGTGTCCTCTTTTCTGTACCATTGGACTACATGTCTATTTTCGTCCAATACCATGATGTTTTTGTTACTATAAGCTTGTAGAACTTTTACACATATGTGTACTTACATGTGTTAGTTCATGAGCACTTAAAATCTGTGCAACTTATTATATGTAAACCTACTTCAAATTTTTTAAAGAGTATTTTTTAAAATGATGATGTGAAGGCAAATTAATGAGAACAATCAGTAGGGGAACATTTGCCTTTCAAGTGTGGATTTAAACCTGTGATTTTATTGCAACAGGTTTTGGAAGGACTGTGACCCAGGAGCTGCATAACACCACTTACTCCAGGTGTGGGGACACCAGGTGAGAGAACGTCAGGTGTGGGGACACCAGATGAGCAGACACTGGATTGATGCTGGGAAGGGGTGTTTGGTGTTCTGGGTATTGACGCCCACTTTCCTGGGAGAGCCTAGGAGGTAGCTGCCCCTCCTTGGCCCCTTCCCTTGCTGTGGCACTCTGTACCATTAGGATGTCTACAGTTAAAGAGATGGACAAGCTGGGGTGGTGGCTCAGTGGTTGAGCGCTGGCCAGCACGTGTGAGGCCCTGGGTTCAATTCTCAGCACCACATAATAAATAAATAAATAAAGTCATTAAAAAAAAATCTAATGGAGAATTAGATTAAAAAAAAAAAAAAAAAAAAGGCGGACAGACCCCGTGTTGGAGAGGATGCCGAGTTTAGGCTGGAAGCCTCCTGTTTGCTGGCGGGAGTATGAAACTGTACAGCCACTCTGGAATGTGGCTCAAGGGCACCAAGTTTTTTGTTTTGCTGAATAATTCTCAGATGCCCAGAGCACAAGGTTTTCCTCCAGAAGAACCACAGTTAACATTGGCACCTGAAGGTTGGGTGCCTCACCCTGACCCCTGGCTGGCTTGTTGTTCGTTTGTAAAAGGAACCTTGAAGCTCACTGCCCACTCCCTCCCCACCATTAACTGTGATCACTAAATCCAGTGTCTTTGCTCTCTGAGGTTTTGATGCCCTTGATGGTTGGTGGAGGGTCTGCACCTTCAGGACAGAGCCTCGTGTTGCAGACTGCTTACATTTTGTTGCTGTTTCCCATGAGATATTGCACAGGGGATTCTGGTTGAGGGCTGGTTCCTCTGCAGCCTTTGAGAGTTCACGCACAGCTGCTCTTCTGAGAATGAAATAACTTGTTCTCTCTGATTTCCAGGTACTGGTTAGCTGACCAAGTTTTCCTTGGAGGAATCACTGTAATTATGGGTAAAGCTCAATCCTTATCAATCCCCCAACCACCTCCTCCAAAGTGGAAATTGAACACAGATGTTTCAGATCCCTTTCCTAGTTCTGGAAGATGCTTGCCATATTTTTGGCAGTGGCTTTTAAATGCATGCTGTGTCCTTGATTTAGCTATTTTAAAATAGCAGAAACATTTCATCAAATTTTTTGTTCTGCTGAATAATGCTCTGAGGACTTTTTCATGAGAAAAATCACCAGAAGTCTCTCCACATTAAGATAGTGCTGAACCACCGCAAACATCCCCAGGGGCCCTGGCTTTGCCTGGTTTTGGTCTTAGGGGAGCCCTGCTCCGGGGGAGGGGCCAGGGAGGCATTGTGTGCCAGCAGCCAATCTATTTTAGGAATAATAGAAACATAGTTGGGCGCTTCTCATTTGCATGGTATGTTGAGCTGAGTTCTTTATATCAGCAAAGTGAGCTCTTTATATCCAACAAAGCACAGTTTATGAAATCTGCCACGGTTTATAGAATTCAAATTGGCCTCAGTCAGAACAAAGGGTGCGCTGAGCTTTCCTGCCGCTGAGTCTCCTTGCTTTAAAGTAGGACAGGACACCATGCAGGATGGGGGTCACTGGAGGGTCAGAGGAGAATACCCCCTGCAAAGTCCACCACACAGAGTATCCAGTAGTGAAATGCACTGTAGAGCACCTACTGTGTGCCCGTGTGGAAGGGAGAGTCCCGGGAGGAACCAGACACCATCCTGCTTTCAGTGGGTCTCCAGGCGGGGAAGGAGTGGAGTGAGTGTGGGGGACCGGCCGCCCTCCTGGCCCATCTTGGTGGGAAAGGCAGGAAGGAGCATCTGCCGCTTCCCCTGGGGGTGCAGGGGAGGAAGAGCTCAGGAGGAGCTGGGGGAGCTGGGGCTGCAGGCTCCTGCCTCGGGGTGCCCTTCTAGCCCCTGTGTTCCCTGGGAGGACTCCCTCTGGTCACTCTAAGGGACTCCGAAGCCTTGCTCAGAATAAGACCTCAGCCATTGACCAAAGCAGCTGGCTGCCCTGACAGCCCAGAGATCAGACGCCCCTCCTGGGAAGGAGAGCCGCTGGCCTGGAGGTGTTGGGAGGAGGACAGCCCTCCAGCACAGGCCCGTCCACGCCTGGCTCCACGGGGAGGACAGGGGCTGTTGGGCTGCGGGAGAGCGAGCGTTTGTGTGAGGGAGGGGTGTGTGCGGCACCGACCCCGAGCTCTGCGTCCGCCTCTCGGCAAGAGCAAGTCCATTCTTTCACTCGCGCTGCGGTCAGTGCCGGGCGGGCCACAGTCGGGGTCTTCATGTGCCCGTCGGTTCTCGCATTCACCCAGGAAGTCAGCAGCATTTACTGAGTGTCCCTGGGAGCAAGACCAGCGGCTCCGCTTCCCTTGGCCGAGGTCAGGGTGAAGCAGGGCCTTCCCCACATTCTGGAGGGATCCCCCTCTTCTCCCCTGCTCTGTTTCTCAGGGGGTGACCACAGCTTCTGCTCCCAGTTCTGCCTCCTGGGAGGCAGCTTCCGCTGACCTGCTGTGTCCTGGAGGTTAACCTGGGGGAGAAGGAGCCTTCCACACACCTGGCGGGAAGCAGGGTCAGTGGAGCAGGCCAGGGCTGTCCTTCCCCGCGCCGTGAGGGTGGGGTGCCCCTCACCCTTGGGCCCCGCTACGCTTCATCACATTTATCCTTTTACTGATGGATAATTTGAGTTTTTGTATTATAACTTGACTTGTGAGGTTTTGTAAGCCCCCGAGGGCAGGGACTTGAGCTTCCATTTCTTTAGTTTTAATCGCCCCTTTCTGTGTGGCCCCTGGTCTCTGCTCAGTCCTAGGGTTTGGGAAGGGTTTGGTGAATCACGCAGGTGAGCTTTGAGATCTACCCGCCAGAGGCTGGCGGGCGCCTGTTCTGTGTGCGTCAGACTCCTCGTGAGTGCTGGTTTTCTTTGAATAAATTTAAGGGGGGCAGACACAGAGAGGGTGCATCAAGAGGAACTGGGGGAAGCGGGAGCTTGCTGGGGCTGGGCAGAGCCGCTGTCCTCTAAGAAGCTGCCTCTTCACGAAGCCCGGCGGGGGGTGGACCTGGCTGAGAGCAGCAGGGTGATGGTGGACACAGGACGTGCTGCAGGTCAGGGTCTGGGGCTGTCTCAGGCCCTTCAGAGACAGCCTTTCCCTGTGGTTTGTACCTGACCTAAGATCCTCAGGACTGTCCATCCATGGGGCTTAGCAGACCTCTGGCCTTCACAGGCTGAGAATGCGGGGCCACCTGATGCCTGTGGGAAGATCATCTTCCTGCCTGGCTGCGGCCCCTCTAGCCACTGCCCCCACCAAGGTGTGGTTGAATTCTTATTTATAATGTTCTTTGTTCTTTGCTGTAGAAGTTCTCATAGCCTCTTTCATGGCAGAATGCCTCATTCAGGGAACTTGATGTTCACCCCAGGCTCGGCCACCTGTGTTTGGCTCCTCCCCTCTTATCCTTATGTGGCCCTGGGGATTGGACCAGGGGAGCTTCACCACTGAACACCTCCAGCCCTTTTTGTTTGTTATTTTGAGACAGGGTCTCATGGAAGCGCCCAGGCGGGCCTCAAGCTTGCGGTCCTGCCCAGCCCCCAGCAGCTGGGATTCCAGGTTGCACCCTGTCCCTGGCTAGGAGGAAGCAGGTTGTCATTGTACGTCAGCACCCACTAGGACTGGAGCAGAGCAGGAGGCAGGTGCAAGCCCGCTGTGCAAAGCACACTGCTCTCAGACTGGCCCCCGGGTGGCACAGGGTGGCCTGGGTGGCCTGGGGTGCTCTGGCAGGCACGGGCCTCTCAGGACACGCTGGCCGTGGTGCCTGTCTGGACCACTGGTTCCTGGGCTTGATAACAGGCAGGAGCCTATGAAATACACTCCTCAGGCCCCAGCAAACTCGGGAAATGCTGCCTTTAACAGGGGCGAGCAGGTGTCCCCCAGAGAGTCGGCTGAAGGCCTTCCATGCACAGACGTTCAAGAGGACAGTGCAGGGATTGGAAGCACATCACACACTCTGTTCCCTCCACAGAGCCCACCTTGGAGGGAACAGAGGAAAAGGTCTGTGTGACAGGTGACAGGACATCAGCCAGGGCTCTTCCTGTTGGGAGACTGCAGCAGGGGGACTGAGCCGGGTGCCCTCCTGGAGCTGTCTGACCTGGCACCTTTCTACCCTGGAAACACCTTCTGGACGTAGTCAGCCCAGTGACTTCAACAACACAAGCCCAGGTTGGTGGTCACTCGTGGGCTCTGTAGGCGGCACGTGGCAGTTAGGACTAAAGCAGTGACCATGACTGTGCAGTCTCTGCCTGGTTCCCGAGGAGCCCCTCTGCTCAGAGCTTCCTGCTTCCACCGGGTCTGTTCACGCACCTCCCCGCCCTGGCCACCCACCTTCTTGGTGCTTCACCAACAGGTGATGGATGGGCCCTGGTGGCCGAATGTGAATTTGGGATGGAGCCTGGGTGACCAACAGCAAGGTAGGGCAGGTCCTTTGTGGACATCTGAGCCATTGGCTGCTGTGAGCGCAGAGAAGCAGAGAAGCTGGACCGGAGACACAGCAGTGCCAGGAGAGCCCCCAGAGGGGCAGCTCTCCATGACCTGGTTCCAGGCCTGGCTGCCCTCCACGTCCACCTCCAGGGGGTCCAGTGAAATCTCCTTACTCCAGTTGGCTCGAGTTGCCTTGGTCAAAACACATTGGCTCGGGCCACCTGGGGCTCCAGCTGGATTTCCTGCAAGTCTCCGCACTTATTCTCCCACAGCTTCACAGACAGAGGAGCTGAGACTCAGAGAGATGGAGAGACCTCCCCCGGGTCACACAACCAGGGCTAGAGCTGAAGCCGGTCAGATGTCAAGAGCAAGCTCTGAGCCTCTGTGCTCCTCAGGGTGGGCAGGGCCAGGCGGAGGCCAGCTGGGCCCTGAACTGGCCTCTGCAGGAAGCAGAAGCTGCAGGTTAGCAGTGAGGCTGTGTGTTTCTCTGAGGGCTTCCCCTGGGAGGCCAGATGGTGGGGCCTCTGGCTGGAGCCAGGTGCTGGTTGTCCAGAGTTTGCAGAGCCATCTCCTTCTCCTGCCCCACTGCAGCCCTGCCCGTCTCTGCCCAGCCTGCAGGGGCCAGGTGGCCAGCTGTGGCTGTTTCAGCTGTGAGAAGTGGGGGGTTTGTGCCGGGGCATTCTGTCCATGCAGTAGGTCTCCTGGGCTGGGCTGAGCTGATTCAGTTCTAGCTGCCACATTATGACATTCCACTCTTCCAGATGTCACCCCACCGCCACACTGCCTGGTTCCTTCAGCGCCTGAGTGGTTGTCGTTCTTGGGGCCAAGGGCTTAGTCAGAGAACACGTTGGTCCCGTTAGTCACAGGGAGTGAGCATGCGTGGTGACTATTCTCTGTTGGGTAAAGTTGGAGGCCAGCACACATATCCTGGGTTCTAACGCAGGGCGGAGTCCGAGCATGTCACCTGTACAGTTACAGGTGCTCAGAAGGACCCCGGGCATGTTCGGTGGTGGGGGGTGACCTCCCAAAGGTCACAGTGTAAGTTAAGTTCTGTATAAACCTGGGGCTGCCACAAGAAATTAACACAGAGTGGCTTAAAATATCAGAAACGTGTTGTCTCACAGTCCTAGAGACCAGGTGTCTGAAACCAAGGTGTCATGGGTTACTTCCTCCTGGGGGCTCGCGGGGGCCACCGGTCCATCTCTCTCTCCAGCTTCCGCAGCCCCAGCAAGCCTCAGGGCAAAGCCACAGGCTCCCGTCTCTGCCTCTGCCTCCCCCAGCTTCTCCACTCTCTGTGCTTCTCTGACCGCAGTCCCCTCTTCTCACAAGGAAAGGTGCCCTTGGACATAGAGCTCACTCTGACCAGTACGCCCTCTTCTGAACTCTGCAAAAATCCTATTTCCAAGAATAAGGGCATATTTTGAGGTTCCAAATGGACACATTCTTCAACCCAGTACAAATTCCTAGATTCTAATAGCTTCCTCTGTGACACAGCAATCCCCAAAAGACAGGATGTGGGGCAAATGTACACAAAAGCCTCACCTTTCATGAGTATGTATGACACCCGCCATGAACACTGACTGTGTCCCCACAGACGTCACATGCTGAATCCTAAGCCCTGTGCCTCAGGGTAGGGCCTTGCCTGGAGATGGGGGCTTCTTTTTTTTTTTTTTTTTATAAGAGAGAGAGATGAGAGAGATGAGAGAGAGAGAGAGAGAGAGAGAGAGAGAGAGAGAGAGAGAGAGAGAGAATTTTTTAAAATATTTATTTTAGTTCTCGGCGGACACAACATCTTTGTACGTGGTGCTGAGGATCGAACCCGGGCTGCACGCATGCCAGGTGAGCGTGCTACCGCTTGAGCCACATCCCCAGCCCAGAGATGGGGGCTTCTTAAGAGGTAATCAAGTTAAGAGGTCACTGGGGTGGGCCCTAATCCCACAGGACTTATGTCATTATAAAGTGAAATTCAGAGACAGACAGGGAGAAGCCCCGTGAAGATGAAGTCAGAGATGGTGGTGGTGGTGGGGGGGAGTCTCCCGCAAGCCCAGGGACGCCCAGGACCGTTGACAGGGCACCAGAAGCTGAAGGGAGCCGGAGCGATGCTCCTTGGAGCTCATGGGGACCCACCTGCTGACACCTGGGCTCCTGGCCTCCTGGATGGGGAGGTGGTACATTTCACCGTTGGGGGCCCTGGGGTGGCACTGTGCCCAGCAGCCCTGGTGAACTCACAGTGCTTGGGTAGACACAGCATTGCTGTCTGCTGTTCTGGGCCATGGGGTCTATTGGTGCAGAGCTCCCCAGCCCTGCCTGGCTCCCCGCAAGCATTTGGCTTGAGAACCACCTCAGAATCACGTTGATCCTAACACTGGGCCTCCATAAGTGTGAGTGCAGCAGCCATGGCCTCTGCTGTGGGCCACGCCATGCTGGGCTGCTCAGGAGTGGACGGGCTGCCTCCACTGAGCCTCTTCTCTCCAGGGCCTGCTTCTTAGGTCACCCAGGAGATCTCAGGGAAGGGTGGTGGCCGTTAAAAAGCAGAAGGAAGGAAACCGGATCACTGGGGCTCAGGGAGCCCTCGGGTCTGCACACCTGGGGCCGCAGGTTCATCTAAACCGGGCCGGACGCCAGCGGCTCCAGCTCCTGTTGCTCCCAGCTTTGCCTGGGGAGGGTTCTCATTGTGTGTGGTTTGGCTGGGCAGGAGGGTGAGGAATGCCACCGTCAGCATGAAGCGTAGCTAAAAGCGACAGATGAACCAAAGGACTGAGTCATGTCCTGTACTCCGCCCTCTGGGTCCCAGATGCCACGGGCATGTGACCACTGTTCTGAGCTTCCTCTCTCCATGTGGATGTGGGATTGCTGTGGAGCCCACTGGGGGCTTCCCAGCACCTGCTCGGAACACCACAGCCCTCTCAGCATTAGTAGGGGAGCACCAGGCTCTGGCTCTCCTGCCAGCCCCTGCCCTGCCCATGAAGGACCCAGCCCAATGCCATCTTAAGAGGGGGAGCCATCTTGCCACAAAGTCATGAAAAGTTCATTTCTGTTTAGCTGTGAAATATTAAGATTCCTATTTGGCCTGACCGTAGTTGGATGTTAAAAAAAAAAAAAAAAAACAAAACCAAAAAACCTTGCTTGGGATTCTTGCCTGTGCTTTGAGCTCTCCTTGACCAGGTAACAACCCTCCCTGAAATCCCAGCTGCTCCTCATTAACTTCGATGTTGGGATCTGTTTGCTCCCTACCTGGAGATGTTAAACAATGTAGGCCATAAACCTGCTGTCTGCCTCGTATTTCGCTTGCCAGAGCCCTGTTAGCTCCCTGTTAGTTCCCAAGACATCCGCCTTTGTGACTTTCTGTGCTATAAAAACCTTTGTCCCCAGAGAGCTGTGGCTGTCCTCTGGCCCTGATTTTCCGGGTGAGGCAGCCACTGGCCAGCTCTCTTTTGTGTATACAATATAAGCTTTAATCTAACTTAAATCAGAGTCGTGTTTCAACACACAGCCTGCCAGGCACCTCTTCCTGGAGTTGCCGAGAGGGTGGACGGTTTTGCTCGGGCTTTTTGCACATCCGTGATTAAGTTAAGGGAATCGTCTGGTTGTGCCTTTGTCTGGCTTTCACTGGTTTACAAATGAGAGGTTTTTAGATGATGTACATGTTGCTGTTATTGCCTGAGTTTGGGGCATGTATTTGTATTCCTGTGCTTACTCTTGATTGGCATGTGTCATTATTTCCCCTTAGGGTTTTTTTTTTTTTTTTTTTTTTTTGTTTGTTTTTGTACCAGGGATTGAACCCAGGGGTGCTTAACCACTGAGCCACATCTTCAGCCTTTTAAAAATATTTTATTTAGAGACAGGGTCTCACTGAGTTGCTCAGGGTCTCACTAGGTTGCTGAGGTTGGCTTTGAACTCACGATCCCCTGCCTCATCCTCCAGAGCTGCTGGGATTACAGGTATCTGCCACCATGCCCAGCGCCCCTTAGATTTCAGCCCTTGATTATGTGCACTAGTGGTTAACAAAGATGTGGGTTCAAATCCTGGTTCAACGTCTGCGTTGCAGTAGGGAGGCTCTGTGGGGATGACAGTGGCTGCCTCCCCGAGTGGTTGTGAGGCTCACCTCATGATTGCACAGTACTGAGCTGGGCTCCTGAGTCAGCTGGATGACACCTTTCCCTGACGCTAAGTCAGCAAACACAACTGCCACCTGTCAGGCACTATGTAGGTATCCTGAGAAACTCAGGATTTCAAAGCACAGGTCCTGCTTGTGAGGGAAGTTAGAAGAAAGTTAACTTGTCTGGGGAGCTCCAACAACACCAAGTGACCAGCAACACTGGACAGAAGCTTTACTGTGGAACTGGGGGAGCGGGGAACTGTGGCCCATGACCAAGAAAAAGCAAAAGCAAACAAACTAACTGAAACCGAAACAAAACAACCCAATCAAAGAAATAGTCCCACATCCCTCTACCCAGAGGCTGGAATGAATAGATGAGAAGCTGGAAGTGCGATGAGTAATAGGACCAAGGGTCTGTGAGAGAAATGCAGAGAAAGGCAAGGAGGTAGTGAATTGCAGGAGAAATTGAGAAACTTTTAAATAGAACCATAATAGAATTGAGATATATAGCATTGTATACCAAAGATAACCGTAAGCTGGGTGGGATGGCGAATGCCTGTAATCCCAGCTGCTCAGGAGTTTGAGGCAGGAGGATTCCAAGTTCAGGTCCAGTCTGGGCAACTTAGTGAGATGCTGTCTTAAAATAAAATTTAAAAAAGTGTTGGGGTAGAGTGCTCAGTGGTAAAGTTGCATGCCTGCTTGTGTGGGGCCCAGGTCAATCCCCAGCACTGAAGAAAAGACAAACAAAAATGTCAGTTAAGGAGACAGAATGGATAATGAGAATATTTAATTAAGTTGAAAGGGGAATGAGGGGAGGAACAAAGAACAGGGGACACAGAGTAGACAGTGAGAAGACAGACTTCAGCAGGGTCACATCAACAATTACACTACAGGCAAATAGAATGAATTCTCCAAATCAAAAGGCTAATGAAATAAAAATTAATATTAACTGTAATTATTTACAAACAGTGCACACACTTTTAGAGTGAATATAAGCAGAAGCAATGAGGTGTGGACAATGGCCCAAGCTGGTAATAACATAGAGTGGCTGAAGGTGGTGATGACAAAATGGGAAAATACATCAACACTGAACTCTGACAACTCAAAATTGGCCCAAGGTATAAACAATGAAGAATGGACCATGACTGGTAGCCCCAGAAAAGGAGAGAGTAGACTAAGTTGGCGATAAAGGAGAAGAGAGAATGAGCCACGGTGGTGACAGCGTGTAATGGAGAATGGACCAGTGGAGAGCAATGGAAAATCCAAGAAGGGACCATGGTGGTAGCAATGAGAAAGGAAATGGGCCAGGTGGTGACGTGAGAGGGACAGTGCTCAAGGTGACGAAGAGGGAAGAATGGACAAATGGGTCGCAATGAGAAGTGCTGGGCAGCACGATAGGGTAACAATGGAAAGTAGGTGACAAGCCACAGTGGTAACAGTGAGAAGGGAAAAGTGGCCCAGGTGGCAGCAATGACACAAATAGACCAAGGTCGTAAGAGCAAAGTGGAGAATGGCGCAAGGTAGTGCCAAGTCTCACTGTGGAGAGAGGCTCCTGTGATAACAAGTGGAGAATGGCCCTCAGTGGTAAAAGAAGAGGAGAACGAACCAAGAAAGTAACAATGAGATGCAGAGTGGCCTGAGTTTACTGATGAGCAGGGCAGAGGACTAGGCGGTGATAAATGAGAGGTGATTGGTGGACTCAGGTGGAGACAGTGGGGAACAGACAAAGGTGGTATCAGTGAAGAAATGGAGAGTGGCCAAAGTGGTAATAATAAGAAAGGGAAGAAGAATAACATGGCACAATGAGAACTGGAGAGTGATCCAGGGAGTAATGACGAGAGTGGGAACGAGGCCCAAGGTGATAATAATGAGAAGGGGAGAGTGGATCAGCTATGGTAACATGAGAAGTGGCCAGTGGCCAGGGTGGTGACAGTGTGAAATATAGAACAATCCAGGGAGGAAACCATGAGAAGGGAAAAGTGGCCAAGGTGGACACCATGAGACGTGGAGAGTGGCCAGGGTGGAAACAATGAAATGTGAAAGTGGCCAAGGTGGAAACAGTGAGATGTGGAGAGTGGACAGGGTGGAAACAATGAGATGTGAAAGTGGCCAGGGTGGAAACAGTGAGATGTGGAGAGTGGCCAAGGTGGAAACCAGGGGACGTGGAGAGTGGCCAATGTGGAAATCATGAAATGTGGAGAGTGGCCAGGGTGGAAACAATGAGACGGGGACAGTGGCCAGGGTGGAAACAGTGAGACGTGGAGAGTGTCCAGGGTGGAAACAATGAGATGGGGAGAGTGGCCAGAGTAGAAACCATGAGATGGGGAGAGTGGCCAGGGTGGAAAAATGAGATGTGAAAGTGGCCAGGGTGGAAACAGTGAGACGTGGAGAGCGGACAGGGTACAAACAATGAGACGTGGAGAGTGGACAGGGTACAAATAATGAGACGTGGAGAGTGGCCAGGGTGGAAACCATGATGTGAAAGTGGCCAGGGTAGAAACAACGAGATGGGAAAAGTGGCCAAGGTGGTAACCATAAGAAGTATAGAATGTACTAAGGTGGAAACATTGAGTGTGAAAGTGGCCAAGGTGGAAACCATGAGACATGGAGAATGGCCAATGTGGAAATCATGAGACATGGAGAGTGGCCAGGGTGGGAACCATGAGAAATGGAGAGTGGCCAGGGTGGGAACCATGAGAAGTGGAGAGTGATCAAGGTGGAAACCATGAGAAGTGTAGAGTGGCCAGGGTGGGAACCATGAGAAGTGCAGAGTGACCAGGGTGGAAACCATGAGACATGGAGGGTGGCCAAGGTGGGAACCATAAGTGGAGAGTGACCAAGGTGGAAACCATGAGAAGTGGAGACTGGCCAAGGTGGAAACCATAAGAAGTATAGAATGTACTCAGGTGGCAACAATGAGACGTGAAAGTGGCCAATGTGGAAATCATGAGACATGGAGAGTGGCCAAGATGGAAACCATGAGACATGGAGACTGGCCAAGGTGGAAACCATGAGAAGTGGAGAGTGGCCAGGGTGGAAACCATGAGACGTGGAGAGTGGCCAGGGTGGGTACCCTGGGACGTGGAGAGTGGCCAGGGTGGAAACCATGAGACACGAAAGTGGCCAAGGTGGAAACCATGAGAAGTGGAGACTGGCCAGGGTGGGAACCCTGGGATGTGGAGAGTGGCCAGGATGGGAACCATGAGAAGTGCAGAGTGGCCAGGGTGGGAACCATGAGAAGTGGAGAGTGGCCAAGGTATAAACCATGAGAAGTGGAGAGTGGCCAGGATGGGAACCATGAGAAGTGGAGAGTGGCCAGGGTAGGAATAATGAGAAGTGGAGAGTGGCCAAGGTATAAACCATGAGACGTGGAGAGTGGCCAGGATGGGAACCATGAGAAGTGGAGAGTGGCTAAGGTGGAAACCATGAGTCATGGAGAGTGGCCAAGGTTTACATGGGATTGAGATGAAAACCTGAGATGTGGAGAATGGACCAAGATAATAACAATTAGAAGTGGAGAACAGCCCAAAGTGGACTTGGTGGGGAGGTAGGCAGGTTCAAGGTGGTGGTAATGAGAAGAAGGAATGGACTATGAAGGTAATAATGATACATGGAGCATGGCCAAGGTAGTAGGATGAGAACCGAAAATGGAGCAAGGCAGCTCAGTGTTAAGAATGCAGACTGGATCCAGCTGGGAACAAGGACAAGTGAGGAGTGACTCAGGTGGGCACAAGGAGCAGTGGAGAGCGTGTCAAGGTGGTTTAGTGAGACGTGGATAATGGGCCAAGGTAGCAATGACAGTGAAGTTGACAACATGGTAGCAGTGACAAATGGTTAGGTTTGGGCTGTGTTTGGAAGGTAGAGCTGAAGAACTCACTGAAGGGCTAGATGTGGGATGTAAGAGAAAGAGGAGGCGCTGACGACTCTGGTATATTTGGCCTGAACAAGTGGAAAGTTTGAGTTGCCATCAACCCAAGTTGGAACAGCAGTGGGTGGAGCAGGTTTGGATGAACTTAGGAGTTCCTGTTTGGACTCGTTAGGCCGAGGTGCTACTAGGCATCCAAAGTTGGAGTGGGCAGGACGTGTGAGCCAGGATCTGGAGTTGGAGGGGTCCCAAGCTGGGGATACACCTCTGAGAACATCTGCATTCACATGGTACTGTGAGTCATGTCTAGGAAGGTGGACACGGAGAAGGGAAGGGACTGGCCTGAGACTATAGTCCTCCAGTGTTTGGGGTTCTTGGGATGAGAAGAACTGCAAAGGAGCCAAGGAGAAGGAGGAGGAGGAATGGAAGAAGGAGGAGAAGAAGAGGAGGAGGAGGAGGAGGAGGAAGAGGAGGAGGAAGAGGAGGAGGAATGGAAGAAGGAGAAGAGGAGAGGAGGAGGAGGAAGAGGAGCAGGAGGAGGAGGAATGGAAGAAGGAGGAGAAGAGGAGGAAGAGGAAGAGGAGGAGGAGGAGCAGGAGGAATGGAAGAAGGAGGAGAAGAGGAGGAGGAGGAGGAAGAGGAGGAGGAGGAGGAATGGAAGAAGGAGGAGAAGAGGAGGAGGAGGAAGAGGAGGAGGAGGAAGAGGAGGAGGAATGGAAGAAGGAGAAGAGGAGAGGAGGAGGAGGAAGAGGAGGGGGAGGAGGAGGAATGGAAGAAGGAGGAGAAGAGGAGGAAGAGGAAGAGGAGGAGGAGGAGCAGGAGGAATGGAAGAAGGAGGAGAAGAGGAGGAGGAGGAGGAAGAGGAGGAGGAGGAGGAATGGAAGAAGGAGAAGAGGAGGAGGAGGAAGAGGAGAAGGAATGGAAGGAGAAGAGGAAGAGGAGGAGGAGGAAGAGGAGGAGGAAGAGGAGGAGGAGGAGGAAGAAGAGGAGGAGGAGGAGGAGGAAAAGAGGAGGAGGAGGAGGGGGAGGAGGAGGAAGGGGAGGAGGAGGAGGAAGAAGAGAGGAGGAGGAAGAGGAGGAGTTGGAGGGGGAGGAGGAATGGAAGGAGGAGGAGAAGAGGAGGAGGAAGAGGAGGAGGAATGGAAGAAGGAAGAGGAGGAGGAGGAGGAAGAGGAGGAGAAGAGGAGGAGGAGGAAGATGAGGAGGAGGAGGAGGAAGATGAGGAGGAGGAAGAGAAGGAGGAGGAAGAGAAGGAGGAAGAGAGAGAGGAGGAGGAGGAGGAGAAGAGAGGAGGAGGAGGAAGGAGGAGTAGGAGGAGTAGGAGGGGGAGGAGGAATGGAAGGAGGAGGAGAGGAGCCAGTAGGTGAAAGAAAACAGAAAATGGTGTCCTGGAAAGCCTTGGGGGGCTGGGTTTCGAGAATGGTGACCAGCTTGGCCACATGGTGCTCGGTCCACGTAAGACTAGGGTTGAGGGTTTTGCCAACACAGAGGCCACGGGTGACCTGCTAGGAGCGTCTTCAGTGAAGGCAGGTGGCACAGGCCAGGTGGGTGGTCCAGACAGCCTGGAGGAGGGGCACTGAGGGCTGAGGGCAGAGACGACTTGAGGGGACCCTGCTGGGAAGCTGGGGCCTGGAGCTGAGCTTCTGGTCTGGGTGTGGGGGAGGCCGAGGTGTGCCTCATGCTGGGGGAGAACCCTGATGACACAGGAGAGCGGGGGCAGCACCAGGATCTCCCCTGGTGCTGGGATGGCGTGGCCAGTGCACATGTGGAGGGGTCCTTGTGCTTCCTCTCTGAGGACAGCCTGCCCTTTGTCAGAAAAGCTAAGTGTCCCCCGAAGGCACAGCAGCATGACGGCAGCCACTCACACTGAGCCCTCCCTGGCTCTGGTGCAGGCTGCTCAGCTCCTGGCTCTCGTCCCCGCCCTAGGACTCCACACCCGCCCGCCCTCTTGTGACCTGGGTCAGTCTGGGCTTCATTTCCTCATGGCACAATGGAGCAAAAGGATCAGCCCCTCCTCTGATGTTTGCAGGGTCTTGGGTACAGGGTGCATACACCGTCCGTCTGTCTAAACATTTAAAAGGTCCGTATAAACCACATGCGTGTTGTGGAATAAAGGGTGTCCTGCCCTACCCTTTTCCACCCACATGTCTTCCTAACAACCTGGGAGCTGAGGTTTGGGTTTGCATCCTAGGCTTCCTTGGAAATCCAGCCAGGATGCCACAGCCCAGCCCCATCACCTCCTTTCCTTCCCAGTGGGGTCCATCTCACACCAGGAGAGCTCCAGATACATGGGGATCCCCTGCCGGGCTCCCTCCCAGCAGCTGCCCCAGCCACATGGGGCTGGGAGCACATGCAGGGGCTGTGGTCTGCTGGTGGAAGGGTGGACCTGGGGCAGAAGGCCACGGGAATTCTTTGGTGCCAAAGCCTTGGAGCATGATCTAGTGTGATGTAGCATGATTTAATAGTGTTCCTTGGTCCTAGGGATTCTATACTCATGAGCTGGGGACGGGGGTGGAAGGCCCTCTAGGTGTGGCTCACAGGTCACTGTGAGGAGTAAATCAGATACTCTAAGCCAAGTGCCTGGCACATTGTAGGTGCTCAATAAAAGGTAGCTGCTTTATTATTGTCATGTTTCTAGTCTAGTCATGGAATTAGACGAGGCTCCCACAGCCCAGCTCTGCCTGCTTGTCACCCTCACCTCTTGCAGCCACCCAGACTCTGCCTGCTGGTAGCGTCCGCTGACCTGGCCCACTGTCCTTCGGCTTTGCGCTGTGCTCCTTCTGCTTCTGGGCTCAGCTTGTCCTGCCCTCTCTTGGTCATCCTGCAGCTTCTTTGCCTGTTTCAGCATTTCCTGCTGGTGTAGCAGGGGCTCACCGGCTGCCTAGACTATATCTCCTCTGGCATTGAAACTCCCACTTTTTTTTCCCCTAATCTTCTTTTCCCTAAACTTCTTCTCCCTGATCTTCTTTTCCCATCATCTCCTTCCTGATCTCTCCTCCCTAATCTCGTTTTCTCTGAATCACCTCTATAAACCCCCCTGTTCCTGAGGATGGGCGGAATCACAGCCTTGGGGACGGGAGTCCCTGTTTTTCTCCCTTGCTAGCAAGGTAACAAACCTTCCTTTTTCCTTTCTCGTTATTGGATTGGCACTGGGGGAAAGGACCGAGCTTTCTTTAACACTGGGAGAGGTTTTCTGGGATCCTTCCCCTTTCCTTCTGGCCAGGAGTGTCCCTTGCTCTTGCTGTACCCTCTGCCCTTTGAGGAACCCTTTGGCAGCTGCCCCTTACTCTGAGCAGTTCTCTAGCCTGGACTCTGGGCACCTGGGGTGGGTTGCCTGATTTGCTCTGCTCCCTCTGCTCTGCCCTTGCTGGCCAGCAGCCACGCGACCAACGGACTGTTGAGCTGAGGAATTTGACTTGGCATTCAGGAATCCCTCTGGAATTTTCCATTAGATAAGCCAGGGTGAAGGTTTCAGGAAAAGGCAGCCTCCACGACCTTGCTTATCTCATAGGCCTTCAGTGATAAGGACATTCTGGAAGAGCTGGACATCAGATAACTATCACGCTGAGTTTTAGCCTTAGCCATAGCTCTGCAAGGAAACCCAAGGAGGAGAGGGAGGCAGCCCTTCCCCACAGACCCCTGCCCCAGAGGACCTCTGGCTCTCTTCACTGGCCAGAGTCTGGTCATCCTGCTACTTCTACCTGAAAGATGATGTGAGCCACCGTCACAAGAACAAGGGGGCAGGGGCCTGGGGTGCGCAGTGAGCTGAGGACTGATCCAGACACGGAGCAGGGGTCTGGCTCTCTGTGACCCAGGAGAGCAAAGGGTGGGAAGTTAAAGAAAGCAGATCTGGATGGGAAGGAGGTTAAGAAAGTCATCCCATAAACTGGCCCACCGTGCAGACCCCAACACGCTTTCTTTTCCCAGAAGCAATTCACCTGCAGCCCTGCCTGGCCTTAGTGGACAGGACACGTCAAATCCTCAGCAAATTACCTGTTATCTGCAGGAGACAAAATAATGTTGATAAGAGGAATCCAAGTTACCCTGAAGGGGAGAATTTTGAAACCAGATCTGGAAACTGTGGAGATAAGGATAGTTCCTAATAACCATAAAATCTGAAAGAATGTGTGGTTAAGAATCCAGTTAGAACAAGTTGGCAGGGGCCCAGGTGACCTGGAGTTGCCATGGCAGTGTGGACTTGAAAGCGTGATGTCATCTACTGTCAGTCAAAAGTCAAGAGGTGACCTGGGTGGGACTCTCTGGAAACTTCTCTGGAATCCCAGTAAAACTGGAGAGCAGGAGAGGCACGTGGTCCTTCTCCTCTCCGAGAACACCTACTCTCCCCCTCAGGTGTCCCCTTTCCCTTTTCCTATCTCTTCAACAAACTCATCCTGTCACTGTGAGCCATGTCTCAAGTCGTCTTTGTGCTGCTTCAGTTTCTCTGCAGGCCCCAGCCCTGTGACACTGTCCCCAGGGACAGAAGTTCCCCACTCACTGAAGATACTTGAGTAGAGTCTGAAGACTCAGCCAGCAGGATTTGCAGGGGTTTGTCAACCACTGAGTGGACACTCGGGCCAGATGGTCCCCAGCAGCCCCACTGACTCCAGGATTCTGCTCAATTCTGTGATTTTGAATTTCTTTCCAGGGGAGAAGGTGTGCACCAAGGATGGGGTCTGTTTAAATGGCATAAGGAAAATTGTCACAGCAGAATTGGTGACATGCTTTCAGAGAAAATTAAAGATTGGCATAACCATATAAAAATAGTATTAATTATGGCCCTGCATGTAAACTGTTTCTGTGCTATTTTTACTTAACTTCTAGCACAAGCCATGATGGTCATGGTGTGCACAATGCAAGTCCATGTTCTGCTGTGGGTCTTGCTCAGCCTGGCTGTGGGGGTGGTAGTGTCTGAGTCTGACCGTGGAAGCACCTTCTGAATCACAGGAGAGCTGTAGGCTTCTCATCGTGGGTGCCTCCAGGCAAGGTTTGAATGAGGCAATCACAGGACCAGGGTTGGGTTTGCACAGCTGGAGGCTGTGACAGCCGCCACATCAGGTGGTCTTGAGTGGCTGCCTTCCTCCATCACAGCTCAGGAAGGCTCAGACCGGGCTTATCAGACTGTTGCTATTGCCTTGGGGGCAGGGGTAGTTCCAACTCTCAGAGATGCTTATCCTTTAGACCTGATGTTCCTAGAATCCAAGGTGACACAGATCAAAGGAGATGGAGGTTGAGCCACCCATCGGACACTTGCAGGCCAAAGTGGAGAGGTGTTGCACTTGCTACCAAACTAGCGCAGAGCCGGGGAGGCAGCGGCCAGGGCCACCCCTGGCCAGAGCCTGATGTGTGAGACTGCAGAAGGGACTGGTGAGGATGCGTGCATGGAGAGAACCTGGAGCACCGTGGAGGGACAGAGAATGGAGAGGTCAAGAGACTGGGCAGGTCAGGACTGGGCAGGCCAGGACACCACAGGGCCTAGAGCGTAAGGAGAATTCCCCACGGAGGACAGGGCGAAGGCAGAAGACCCGTGTAGCTCCCAGGACCACAGACCCCCTGTCCACTCTGCCAGGCAGCGGGGGCCATGGTCCCTGCCCCTTCACCAGCACCCACCTCAGACAGGAGCAGAAAGAAGCCCTCCAATGTGGGAAACCCGCTCACCTGCCCAAGCCCCAAGAACGGACTAAGACCGGGCAGCAAAGGCCAGGCCTTGCTTTAATGATGGTCTTGCAAGATCAAGATCTGGTGTCTTGCAAGAGCAGGTGCCTGGGGGAGCAGGCACACCCAGACTGGGGACAACCAGCGTTCTAACCCCTGGGGCTCAAGGTCCTTCCCCCATTGGCTGAGAACTAGGAGGTATACAATCTTCCAGAATATCACCTAGGTTTTACTGTCTCCTATGGGTTATTTCAAGAAATACACCTTTGGTTGTCCCCACCTCCCCTTGTTCTCTTGTGGTGGGAGAGTCCCCTTGGATTGAGTGTCTTTTGGCAAGTATACAGTTTATCTCTGCTGGCTAGGAGGCCGGCCCTTCTCCCCTCCTGTCAGTCAAGAGGCTGTGGATTTTACACTCCTGCGTTACCTGCTTGGTACCGTGACCAAAAGGAGGCAGATTAAAAGCAGCTGAACCAGGCTTTATTGAGATTCGCTCCAGGGCGAGACCCTTCGGTCCAACAGAGCGGGTCTGGGGAATTGGGCGCAGGTTCAGCTGGATTGGAATTTTTATTGGGCTTAGGACAGGAAGGGAGGGCTTGGGACAGGAAAGTGAGGTTTTTAGAGTCCCTTGTCCTCCTGGGGTTGATCAAGGGAGTTTGCTGAGGTCCAGGATTGGTCAGGAGACTCCGCTGATTAACAGGTGGTTCTGTTGCCGCCTGATTGGTGGCTCTTTCGCGGGTTGCCTGGTGCTCTGTTCCCTTAGCCACCTCAAACCGACCTACCACTTTCCATGCTGCTCTCCGCTCCGGCTGCCCTTCTTACACCCCAAGTCATTTTACATTCAAAGCTGAATACTGTATACTGAGAATGGACCACAGGACTTTCTATGTCTCACCCCAAGGTGAGATTTGACCTGAAGACCCTTTATATTACCAGAGGGGAGCAAGTCCACCAATTGGGAGTAAAATTTAGAATCCACCCCACAGTCTTCCATTAGATGAGGCCTCATGGACAAGATCTGGCTCATTAACATAAAATAAAGCCACACTAATGGTTCTGGGGACATGGCTCAGTGACAGAGTGCTCTCCTAGTATGAACAAGACCCAGGGTTCCATCCAAAGCAAAGCCTAGTCTGTCCCTTGAGGCCCCAGAGCCCTCAGTGAGTGCTCCAAGGATGGACCGTGGAGGACAGCACGGAGCTCCTGCAGAAAAGAGCCCAGGTGCACCTGTGACCACAGTGAAGGAGCTGGGCTGGGCCACCCCAGACCTCCCTTTCATGCCTCCCCGGCTCTGCGCTAGTTTGGTAGCAAGCGCAACACCTCTCCACTTTGGCCTGCAAGTGTCCGATGGGTGGCTCAACCTCCATCTCCTTTGATCTGTGTCACCTTGGATTCTAGGAACATCAGGTCTAAAGGATAAGCATCTCTGAGAGTTGGAACTACCCCTGCCCCCAAGGCAATAGCAACAGTCTGATAAGCCCGGTCTGAGCCTTCCTGAGCTGTGATGGAGGAAGGCAGCCACTCAAGACCACCTGATGTGGCAGCTGTGCAAACCCCAACCCTGCTCCTCATTACCTTTTCTTTTCTTTTTTTTTCCAGTGGGGCGGGTCCTGGGGATTGAACTCAGGGGTTCTAGACCACTGAGCCACATCCCAGCACTATTTTGTATTTTATTTACAGACAGGGTCTCACTGAGTTGCTTTAGTGCCTCACCATTGCTGAGGCTGACTTTGAACTCGCCATCCTCCTGCCTCAGGCTCCCGAGCCACTAGAATTACAGGCATGGCCACTGCACCTGACCCCTCATTCCATTTTCTTTTTTTTTTATTGTTTGAAAATTTATTGATATTTCCAAAAGTCAAGTGAAATTGTCAATTTTAAAAAAGGACAGATACTATAAAAACAAGAATTCAATTTAAAAAGGAACATTAAAAATGAGAAAATGTGACCACATTTTCTTTTACAAAATTCTTTATCTAAACCTCATTTCCTTTTCTATAGGACTTGAAGTCATTGTCAGCTCCTCAATGACAGGGCTGAGGATGCAGGTCCCATTATCTTCTCGGGTAGCCAACGCTGTTCCTCTCCAACTCTTCCCCATGACCTTTTCTGTCTGGTTTTTGGGGCAAGTGGCAGGACCTGATTTTTGGATCCCCAGGGTCACTAGGGCCCTGGTGACAGCTCAGGGATGGCCCAAGGGGGCCTTCCAGGGACTTCCAGCTACCCACTGGCATGTCCATGGGGATCCGTACCAACCTCAGTCTCCTCAGATCTTCCTGAAATCTTTGGAGGCCCCTCACCTGCCCCTCCCCGGAGCCATGGCATGAAGTGCCTGGTAGCTCTGGGAACGCAGCCTCCTGCCCTTGTTCCTCATCCCAGCTGAAGCCTGGCAGCCCCTCCCTGTGGCCCACCACCTCCTTGGTCTGGATTTTCCTTACCAAGGTGGGGGTACTGTTTCATAGCCAAGACCGAGCTTGGCAGCTTCCAAAGCTGTGCTCTTGGCAAGGCCTGGCTTTCAACCCTTGTCTGGCTGCAGGCACACAGCTCCCGTTTGGGGTCTGAGAAGCTGGCTGTCAACAACTTTGTCTCTTTGCATTTCTGTACAAAACTAGTGCTCAGGTCTTCCTCTCAGCCCGTGCCCAAACTGCCTCAAGACGATGGGAGAAGACCATCCATGTTGCTAAATAAAAATTCCACAAAGGCCATGTGCTGGACTAAGACCCTGCACAGGCCAGGCTAAAAATCCAAATGGATAATTCATGCTCAAGTCCTATAAGCAGTCTGAAGACCTTGCTGATCTTCCAGAATCAGGGTCAAAGAGGCAAGTCACATCTCCCAAAAGGCCAGTTTCAATGGGCATAATAACCATGTTATCCTGCCTTGATGCAGACACGTGAGCTCAGTGCAGCTCTTGCCTAGCACGTGGGAAGCCCCAGCTCAACCTCAACGCCCCCAAATAATATAAATAAATGGTCAAGATCTTTAACTCGTCCTGCTGATAATGCTCCCGAAAACATAGCGAACGATCCTAAGATGAGCCGGATGTTCTGTAAGAAGTGTGGTAAACACCAACCCCCAAAGTGACCCAGAACAAGAAGAGCAAGGGTTTGCTGTGTGCACGGGAAGGCGGCGTCATGACAGGAAACAGTGGCTGTGGTGGGCAGACTAAGCCCGACTAAGAAGAATCCTAAATCTACAAAGAAGATGGTGCTAGGGCTTGAGCTAAGCCTCACTGCAGATGGAAGAGAACCCTGGCTATTTTAAGAGAGGCAAGCGTTTCCAACTGGGAGGAGATAGAAGAGAAAGGGCCAAGTGATCCTGTTCTAAGCTTCATTGTTTTGTTACGAAGATAATAAAATGTTGAGGTTATCTTAAAAAAAAGAAAAAAGATCTTTAACTCGTAAGTTTGTCCTCAAAGTTAGAAAAGAAAAGTGCATCCTTACGTTCCAGCTCTATCCTGAGTGACACAAGAGAATCCTGGCTCCCAGACCTTTAGTTACCAGTCTGGGGCAGGAGATCAGGATGGATGACAAGAGGCAGGGGCTTCTCAATGTCCAAGGCAGCCAGACCAGCTGGGGAGGTGGCCACACCTCAAGGGACATTGTGTCCTGGAGAAGAACCACCCCGCAGGGCCCAGAAGAGAAACTGGTCCTGCCAGGATGCTGCAGAGGGACCCCAGAGGTACCTCCAGCTGCAGCTCCACCCGCAGGGCCTGGGACCCTGGAGCCGCTGTGCCTGCTTCCCAGTGCCCAGTGACTTGGGACTCCAGTGAGACTCAGGTGAGTGCATCAAGAAAGGGAGTTTCTCAGGCTAACTGTATGGCTTGCCATTCACAACTGACCAATTTTTATCTTCCTTGGCCTCTGGCCAAACTCACCACCCCAGCCACACCTGGAGGCTGAAAATCTCTGGAAGAGACTATTCTGTGGGCTGGGGTTGTGGTTCAGCGGTAGAGCGCTCGTCTCGCACGCGCGGGACCCTGAATTCGATCCTCAGTACCACGTAAAAATGAATGAGTGAGATAAAGGTATTGTGTCCAACTATAAAATAAATATTAAAAAAAAAAGAGAGACTATTTTGTTACCCCAGAGTCTCTCCAGTGCCCTGCACTCTGCCTCCTTGGAGGCCACCTCCTGGGGCATCAAGCCCAGATCTGAACCTTTGAACCGCCTACCTGGGCCGCCTCCAACTGGCTGCCAGCGGTTTGTAGGAGGAAAAAGTTTATTTGACCAAAAAGCTCTCTTTTCTCCTGGGCTGTTGGTGTTCAAGGCAACAGGATCAGGAGAGTTCTGAGGAGGGTCAGGAAAGACCTTCAAACCAGGGAGAACAGAGCTCAGACACTGGAAAGGCAGGCCTGGGGCGTGACTTTGGCCTGTCCCTGCCCCAGCTGACCACATGACCGTGAGTGGACTTTGCTCTGGAGCCTTGGGAAGGGAAGGGAAGGGAAGGGAAGGGACCTGACCTCCAGCTACCCCTTGCCCAAGGCTGTGGTGACAGCAGAGCCTCCTGTCCTGCCACAGCCACCGCCCAGCCCACCCGGAAAGGGAAGCAGAGCTATCCCCAGGCCAGGAGGAAGAAGGAAGGGAGACAGGTGGGGCCTCCGGACCTGCTGGGGACGACCTCGGGCTTTCTGGGAGTGAACAACCGTGGGAAACAGGTGAGCCCGTGTGGGGGCTTCTGCGTGCTTTGCAGAGTGTCTGTGTGTCTGTGTGTGCACACGTCCTGGTGTGCATCACCAAAGGGACCAGCAGAGGCCTTGGTTTTGGTTCCTCGGGACCAGACCTGTCCTTGTTTGGATGCTGGCTGGCTCTCTGGATGGGATGCTCTGAAGGTGTCCCGGTAAAGACCTTGAGTGTGAACTGCTGTAAGAGGCTGTCCCCTCCAAGGGATCTGTTTTGGTAACGTCAAGATGCTCACATCTCGTGAGCTCGCCAGATTTTCTCATTAGAACTCTCTTTTTAACGGTGTCTTGCTTTTACTTTTCTGCATGAAGTGGCCACATTGTTCTGATCATGAGGGAATCGAGGCATAGGCAGCTATGCAGGTTCTTCTCCAGCCTGGGGGGGAGGACACAGGAGGAGCAGCCCCCGCAGCCTTAAACCAGACCCGCCCCCAGTGAAGACCGGTTTGGGGTGGGCCTCCTGCTTTCTCCTTGGTGGAAGGCAGGTGTGCTCATGAGAAGCAGCATCCCAGTCAGGACCAGAAGAGGAACCCCGACTCCTGGCCTCAGAGAGACTTTGGACAGCCTCCGGTAAATTCCAGAGCCAGGTCAGAGGTCAGACTCCCAGTTTTCTCTTTGAACTGAGAGCTCCAACCTCCCATTGTTGAAAGCTTACCACACACTATCAACTTGAAAATGCTTACTGCAGTCTCACTTATTACAGAGAAAAGAGATTAAGTCAAGTGAAAATCCAGTAGGAGGCTGTAGGGAGCTGTGTAGACAACACACACATGGCCTGGAAGCACAGGTAGCTCGTGGACCACTGCCTTTGATGTTGTGTTAAGGCTCTGGGTTTTTTTTTTTTTTTTTAAGGCAGGATGTATGCTTTATGTTAAAACCGTGGGATTCAGTTTGCTTTGAAGGTACAGGGGAAATCAAATGGGCAAAATTTCCTTGGTGGTTGTATTGAGGGTGTGGGACTATAGGTAGTTTCCTTTTTTACATATTGACAATATGTTTATATTTAAACACACACATACACCCACACTGGGTTCAATCCCCAGCACCAAATATATATAGAGAGAAGTCATAATGCCAGCTGTTTTATTTTATTTTTTATTTTGTTTCTGAGAGAGGGTCTTGTTCATTTTCCCAGGATGGCCTTGAACTTGTGATCCTCCTGCCTCAGCCTCCTGAGTCACTGGGATCATAGGTGTGTGCCACTGTGCCTGGTGAAGAGTATTTTTTTTAAGCACAGAGATGTATTTTATCCAAGAAATACAAACCTGGTGTCCCAGCAGTGGGGCATGCATTCATATTCCACCTATCCAGGATAATCCACTCATGTTTGGGCCAAAGATTTTCTTGAATTTTAAGATGGATTTTATTACTCTGTGGGAATAATAGCAAAGAAACCTGGAGGAGCAACTTTGGGTACTTGGGAATGTGCTCCCGTGGATGTTAGGACTCCCTATATAGATCCCAGTGCAGCTCAATCAGGTGGTTTCTCCTCAGAGAGTGGCTTATGTACCTCTATCAAGAAACAAGCATTAAATCAGGTGCAGTGGCACACATCTGTAATCTCGGTGGCTCAAGATGCTGAGGCAGGAGGATCACAAGTTCAGAGTCAGCCTCAGCAACTTAAAGAGACCGTGTCTCACAATAATAATAATAAAAAAAGATTGGGGATGTGGCTCAGTGGTTAAGTGCCTCTGGGTTCAATCCCTGGTATAAAAAAAATAAAAGAAATAAGTATTGGTGGGGTGAGGGTGCTCCCATGATCCCAGTTATCTAGGAGACTGAGGCAGGAGCTCAAGTTCAAGGCCAGCCTGGGCAACTTAGTGAGACCTTGCCTCAAAATTAAAAAAATAAAAAATTGAAGATGTAGCTCAGTGGTAGAGAGCCCTGAGTTCATCCCAGTTAATACACACAGAAGAAAAAACAAACAAACAAACAAACAAGGGTGAGCTGGAAAGTTAAAAGATTTCATTCTTAAAAGTGGTATCTCGCTCAATCCCCAGTACAGGAAGAAAGAAGAAGCAGTTTCTCAGTAGGACTGGCTGCTGAACCTCTCTTGGCGGGGAGTCTGGCGGTCCCCCTGGGAGGCTGGCCACTACTGCACTTACTGCTGCTCTCTGCCAGTGGCTGGAGGACGCTGGTGCCCAGCGAGGGGGCAGAGCTGGAACAGTGACCCGGGAGAGCTGCTGGGCTCTAGGATGGGGTCACGCGGGTCCCACAGGTTTCTTGCTCAGCCTCGTGGGCTCTGTGCAGATGGCCAGGTGGGGCTAGAGGGCATGGCTGCCCTGCTCCTCTTGGTGGAGGGTCTGTCGGCTGCACCCTACAGCCCTATCTGAGCTCTGTGTGCAGGGTGGCCTGCGTGTGGCCCCTGGGACGCTCCTGCAGTGCCTGCTGGTGGCCTTTGGTCTCCCTCTGCAGTTGCCCCAGCCACTCCTTGACAAGTGCCAGGTGTGACTGTCATAAAAGCCACAGGGCAGAAACAGCTCATCTGTCCAGTTACGGCTCCTGGCTACATGCTGAACACCTACCGTATGTTCAATGGGCACAGTCCTTGCCCTTGTTAGCAGTTATAGCCAGTGAGAGAGGAGTCACGGATAATTACACAAATCAACGCAGATCAAACCAGGTCTTTTCAACCAAGAACAGAAAGGGGAAGTGCAGGCTCCACCTGGCAGGCACTTTTGTCTGTTCCGGTGACCAGTATGTGTGGGGGCTGGACACAGTGGATAGCAGCTGTGAGACCAGAGGAGACTGTTGCAGAGAGAGGTTTGCACCTGCTTGAGGGAAGGCAAGGAGACCCAGAGCCCCGCAGAGGTGGACTCCCCGGTTAGTTTGACAGTGGACTTGATGAACTTTGAGGCCTTCTTATCTTTCCTGGGGCCTGCTCAGGCTCTGGACTCTGGTCTGGAAACCTGGGGGGAATGCTGCCAGACACCTGGTTCCCCTTGCAAGGAAGGCAAAGGGCAAGAGAACTCCCGTCCTATGGAGACTGCTTCAGCCTGACGGGGAGGGTGGTGGTGTGGGTGGCCCACCATGGGCCAGACCTGGTCACTGCAGGAGTGGGTGTGGGTACACACCGGGACCCTTCTCTGCTGGGGTGTGTGGGCAGAAGTTTCTACAGATGACAAATGTGCAGGTTCACATGCACCTATTTGGATTGTGGAGCTGGCTTTCTGCAGTGCCTGGTGCTGGGTTCCAAGGTCCTAGAGAACCAGAAAGACTGAAATGTGCGAGGCCCGGGGACAGCACTTTTTAGGGAGAGGTTTTGGAAACTAGGAAGTGTGCCAGCAAATAGCTGCGCAGGGTCCTTCCCGGTCAGGTCTGTGCCCTTCGTCTGCAGGGTCACTCTCCAGGCGCGGCTCCTTTTGCTCCTCACAACGGATACAAAGTAGACCCTGCTGGCCCGGCTTACACGGGGGAGGTGGGTCTGGGTGCAGAGTGGGCAGGTGCCCGCCCAGGGCGCCGCTGACCGGCTCTGTTCAGGGCGTCCGTGCTCCCCAGGAGCAGCCGGGCGAGCCTGCTGACAGGACCTGGCCTCAGACACCCAGCCTGCCTCAGTCTGTGGCTCTTTGCAGGGGATGGCGCAGGCAGATGGACTCACCCCGCCCAGGGATGCCCCTGGCCAGCCCCGAGTGTCCAAGCTGGTCCTCCTGGGAAGTGGCTCCGTGGGCAAGTCCAGCCTGGTGCTCCGGTACGTGAAGGACGACTTCAAGAGTGTCCTGCCGACTGTGGGATGTGAGTGCAGGGCAGAGCGGGAAGCCCACGGGGGCAGGCTGGGTGGGCACCCTGGAGCCCCCGCGGTTCTGGGCCCCAGCTGAGTGTGCTCAGCATGCACACCAGGCGTGGGGTGGGGACAGCTGAGGGGCCATCAAGGTCAGGCATGCGGAACAGAATCCAGCAGGGCAGGTACACGCCCTGCCTCTGAGACAGGCACCAGCCCAGCTGGGGTCTGCATGGGGTGGAGGTTCGGGGTCAGCTGTGGGGAAAGATGGTCTGGTGAAGGGCGACCCAGAGGAAGGACTTGCCTGGATCTGCCCAGTTAGCCACCCGACTGGTCTGCAAACCCCACTCCCTAGTTAATTCATCCCCAAAGAGGCTCCCTTTCTGCCTGGATTTTGGTTTCCTAGCCGGGCCTGGACTGGGGAGGGACTGTGGGCCACGAGGGTGGAGGCCTGGAGGGAAGACCTTCTCCTGGGCATCTTAAGGAGGTTGGCACCTCACGGCCTCAGAGGTGAGTGTCTCAGGGCATCTGCAGGCTGCTGGCCCCTTTACCTCCTCTGGGTGCATCCTGCCTGGCTGCCATGCCCAGTTCCAGTGTGCTCTTTATGCCTGTCCTCTCCAAAGGCGGCTTAGGGTGGGACAGTGTGTTCAGCAGCAGGGCTTCGGTTCAGATGGGCACTCGGCCACAGGGAAGCACCGGCTTCTCTCACTCGTGTGTTCAGTCACTTGATGAGTGTCTGAGCGTGGACACCGTCTCTGGCCTGCATTAGGCACGGAGAGTTCCACAGCGGGATGAAGGCGTACCAACAGGAATGGCTACGGAACGTAGCACAGGGCACTTGCAGAGTGGGCGCCCTTCCCTGTCCCTAGGGCGTGGCTCCTGGAGGCCGCAGGGCCATGAGTGGGGTGAAGGGTGGGAAGTGACCAGCAAGGGACTTCTCCAGAGGGAGCTGAGGAGAGCCTCAGGGGTCCACTCAGGCCAGCTGTGCAGGCTGCACCCCTCTCTGTTAGCAAGAACATCCTCGCCCCCACGCCATTCGCCCAAGGTATGGGACTCGGGCTTCCTTTCAAAATTCAGCATCGTGGCCTGAGTTGAGATGGGAGACCACAGGACTAAACCCAGACGGTGAGGGCCATGTCCCTGGGTGGCCAGGGACGTGATATGGGAGGGAGGAAGTAGGTGCTAGCCCCTGCCAGCTTGATTGGCTCTGACTTCGAGGTCTGCCGTGATGGCTCATGGCCAGACGGGCCCAGCCTGCCCGTGGGAACCTGTGGGAACAGCTGTGCCTGCTGGTTACTGTGCTCTGTGAACGACAGGCTTCCTTCTTTGTTCATCCTAAAGTAGCAGCAGCACTAAGTAGTTGCAGCAGTGACCTTGTGGCCCACAAAGCCTGAAATACCTGCTTCAGCTCCGTTGACAGGCTCGTGACCTAGCCTAGCTGTCTGCAGGGCCAGCACCCTGGAGGCAGCAGGCCCCATGGAGGATGCACGCAGACAGGGCAGCGACGTGCAGGGAGTGGAGGGTGGGGCTGCATGCACGGGGGCCATCTCCCTGCGTTGGGAGGGTCCTGCACGCACTGCTCACTGAGCCTCAGGGTGACCCAGAAGGAGCAGAGCCTCCGACAGTCGGGTGAGGCCTTGCTGTCAGGGAAGTGGACGGTGGAGAAGCATCAAGCAGCACTCTGACAGAACCACAAACTTTATTTTACCCCCGCGGGCCCGGAGAAACAAAACTCCAGACTGAGCCCTGACCCACAGCTTCTCACAACATTATAGGTTATCTGGTGACCTCTTAGACCCGTCCTCTTGGGGACTTTTTCCTCTTTTAAGGAAAAACTCCTAATCTGAAGGCCTTGTGTGTGGGGGTCGCAGGCCTGGTTCAGCCATCACCTTACCGCCCTGCTCCCGGGCAGCTGGGGGCCAGGAGTCTGCCTCCACTGGCCCTCCCTGTCCCTGGTTCACCTTCTCTTTAGGGGGACACCCAGCGTCAGCAGGGTGGACATGGGCTGGGCCCTTTGAGAGGTCCTGGCTCACAGTCCAGGCCTGTGCTGCAGGGGCAGGCCTGGGTGGACCCTCCCCAGCCCTTGGGGCCATCCTCCAGTGGCTGTCCCCTCCCCCAGGCCTGGGTTTGTCTCTGTGGAGGGAAGAACCTCTTATCTGGGCAGGACTGTGCCTGTGGTGCTGTGGCCTTTGTCACACTGTTGTCCCTGTGGGATGTCGTCTAGAAGGGAGGCAGAGGACATCCAGATTAGGTCAACCTGCGACCACCCTGCTCGCTGGGCATGGCAGTTCCCTGTTCACCTTTATACACCAGGTGGAGCCCTGTCTCTAGGACGCAAGAACAGTGTTCCTGTGGGGACAGTGGCCTGGATTCTGTCCTAGTGTCTGAGTCATGCAAGTCTCCACAGGCTTCAGACTCGGGATAGATATTGCACATGCTCCGGCTGTCCTTGGAAATTGCTACATTATTATAATTGTCACATTATAATGTAAACAAATATTGTATCCTTTGTATGTTATGTTTGTCTCTTCTGTGAGGTTTGATATTGTTCCTGTTATTTTATTATTGCTAAGAGTGTTTTCCCGCTTCTCAGGTGAGGAGATGGAGGGACGTGACCCCCTGTAGCCTCTGGTTTGGGGAGGGGTCCTGTGCTGGGCAGAGCCTTCTGCACTGACCCGTTCTTTGTTCACGTGTGGCTTTTATCAGTGAGGGTGAGGACTGCAGAGCCAGGCGGTGTGTCTCTATGGTGACCGTGGGTGCTGTCCTCGTCCCCAGAGCAAGCATGGGGCCAGGGCCTGTGGTGTCCCAGGTGGGGCCACTTCAGGGCAGGGCCAGCTCCAGGGTCCTTTGGGAGATTGACACGTCCCTGGGTCCCTCACTGAGTGGTTCTGCAGAGCTTCAGGATGGGGCTCCCTGGCCATCCCTGGGAAAGACGTGGCCCACCCCAAGGAAAAGGAGGAGAGGTGACAGACAAACTGAGTCCCCAAAGCTGAGAAACCAAAGGGCTGTCCAGAGGAGCAGCGCCAGAGCAGGGTCTCCCAGGGGCCACCAGCCCATCTTCCCTTTATCTCCTGCTACCCCAGCCACAGAGGATCAGTCCCGCCATAGGAGAGCGCATGATGGAGGGGGCAGGCTGCCCTGGGCAGAAGTAGCCACTGGCCAGGATGGGCTGGGACCACCCAGCGCTCCCCGGCGATCACCCCATCCCGGGTCTCATTGGCCCAGGTGGGGGGCATTCTGGCCTACTTCCCTGGCTGCAGGGGCTGTCCTGGAGGTGCCTCAAGCTTCCCCCAGGCCCACTGGGCTTTATACACCAAGGGGATAGTGACAAATGGGTGCAGAACACATCTGATGTGACCAGCTCACTTCCTTGTGGAACTCAGCATTCTGCTGATGTGCTTGGACCCTGAAGAGATGTGCATTTCATGCTTCACCTTCTACGCAGGTTATAATTTTTACTAACTGGCGAGCATTACAGGGAGCATTCAAATGAGCAGATTCTGTAACAAAGCCAAAACACTTTAATGATATTAAAATTGAGTTCAGGCACAGTCCAGTTGGGGGCGATGGAACACAAGTTAGAGCGCATCCCCTCTCGCACTCTGAATTCCGGTCCTGTTGTTCAGTGTCCACGGGGGCTTATAGAAGCAGGCAGAGGAGGAGGAAACTGGCTTGTACTTCTCTGGGCCTTGGTGAGACATGGCCCCAGGTGGCCCCAGGTGACATTACAGCTCATTAATACCTTGCCACTGTGTTATCTGGACAAGCAGATTCTAGAGACTCTAAAAAAAAAAAAAAAGATTTCCAGCTCTTGGCTCCTTCTGGCCCCACATGACCTGCCTTCCACCTCATATCATTTCAGGTAAAACCTCCAAGAATGTCTGGGTTTCTTAGAAATTTACTCATTTATTTTTGTGGTGCTGGGGATTGAACCCAGGGCCCCTCACAGGCTAGGCCAGTGCTCTGCCACTGAGCCACACCCACAGTCCTTTTTATTTTATTTTGAAACAGCATCTGGCTAAGTTGCGCAGGCTGGCCTTGAACTTGTGATCCTCCTGCCTCAGCCTCCCCAGTGGCTGGGATTACAGGTGTGTGCCACCACACCTGTGCAGGAATGTATTCTTCAATCACGTTTGACTTTAGTTGTGCAGATATAGAAAACGGAGTCAATGGTGATTTGAAAGCAGAAGATGGTAACTCTGTGTTCTCTCCTGGGCTGCAGCAAGCCCCTAAGGCCCAGGTGGCCTCAGAAACCTGCACTGGGGCCTGCCTGAAGGGAGCGAGAACCTAACTAAGCCCTATAGCTTCACCTGCTTTTGGTGGCTTCCCTTCTTCAGTTGACTTTAAAAATCACAGATTTTGGAGGCCACACAACATCTTGAGTCTCCCACTAGCTTTTCTGTGGAGCACCCTTAGGGCCTGGGGGTCGTGATGGTAATGGCTGCCTAGGTTATTTTTCAGGGAGTCCAAGGTGACTTTTGTCAAAAACACCAACTCTTCACTTGGGCCAGCACGGGTGTCTGACAGGGACTTCTTGATGTCAGGAGGCCCCAAGCTCTACCTTCGGGTCATGCGAACACTGCCATGTTTAGAAAACACGTTCTCCAAGAGCCATGGAGCTGGCTCACACACGGAAGACCACTGCTTCCCCCCCTCGCCTTCCCCACACCTTCATCACCCCTCAATCCCATGGACATGCCCGAACACTAGGCTCAGGAGGCAGGTTTGAGATCAGGTGTCCCCTCCACACTCGGACAGCTTGCACGTACCTTGGCTGGTGCCTGACCTGGGGTGTGGAGGGCAAAGTAGGGCTGGAGTGATAGCGCTTTCCTCCGTCTCCAGGGAAGACGTCGTTCTGGGCTCAGTGAGCATCCAAACACCCACCTGGTGCCATCACTGTTTAGATTGCACTCCTTGGAAATTTGTCCAGGTTTCGCACCCATCTAAACACAACTCTTGGGCACCATTTTTAAAGTAGAAAAGAAGCTGAGCAGCTAAGGTTGGTAAATGGAAGACGTGAACCTGAGCTTTACGTCCACCTGTGCCTGGCTGTGATAACTTCTAAATACAGCAAGTTCAAAATCAGATATGTGATCTGAAATGTTGGTGCACAGACAGACAGGGTGTGGGTGAAAGGTGAGGATGCTGGGTGATGACTCCAGGGAGAGCCAAGAAGACCAGAAGAGGAAGTAGAAATTGATGCACCAGAACCGGTGCCCCCTGTCTTCTCATGCAGTTCTATAGCCACCTGGGCAGCGGGTACCATTTGCTTGTCTGAGACGTGGGGAGTTGGAGCAAGTTGCCTAGGTCCTCACAGCTGTGGACCACACCCAGGGCCCACGAATGGGAGCCTGCTGGGCTGGTGGTTCATGTTCAGGCATGACAGTGGCCTGTGTGAGCTGCAGCTGTCCAGACGAGGGCCACTGCTTGACTGAACTCGTTAGTCTAATCTCAAGTCCATGGCCCTGCAGGAAAATGTGGATGAGTGGGCGGAAGAGCTTATAGTTGCTTCTCTGGAGGACCTACCCCAGCTCCATTCTCCAGGAGAGAATCAGGATCTTCCTGCTCCACACTGGAAGTCTCTGTTCAGCCCTGGGCTCTGTCTGTGGTGGAACTGTGTCCCCTAGAGATATCACCAAGTCCTAACCCCACAGCCTGTGAGTGTGACCTTACTGGAGTTGGGGTCTTTGAGACGTTATGAGTTGATATGAGCTCTTCCTGGACTTAGAATGGTCCCTGAGTCCAGTGCCTGGTGTCCTTGTAGAAAGAGGAGAGAACCCAGGAACACAGAGGGAAGGCCATGTGTACTGAAGACAGGTTGGGGTGATGTGTCTAGAGGTCAGGGAGCACCGAGGAAGGCTGGCCACCCCCACAGCTGAAGACAGGCAGGGAATGGCTTCAGCCTCAATTCCCCAGAAGAAGCAGACCCTGTCCCCCAGAACTGGAAGAATAAATCTGCTTTGTTTAAAGCCACGCAGTTTGTGGCCATTGGTTACTGCAGCCCCAGGACACTCACACACTGCCCTTGGAGTGGAAGTTTTAATTTTGAACATGTGGACTTGGGTGGGTGGCCAGGGTGCTGGTGGGAGCCTGTTGGTCTCTGCTGACCCCTTCATGCCCTGACATCTCCCCCTCCTCACTCTTCCCCTCTAGATCCCCCCACAAGCCACACACTATGGCACAAAACATTTTGCTGCTATTAAATGACTATTTTAAAATCACATCACCTTGGAAAGCTTGGGAAAAAAGTCTTCAACTGAAACACGGAGTGCCCAGTATGCGCAAGTAGATCTTCATGCCTTGATTAAGTAGGTGCGGGAATAAGATAGTCCTGCCTCCACGGCCTCCCTGTTCCCTTGGGAGCAGAGAACACCAGGCTCCGTGGGCCTCTGGGTGTGTGCAGGGTTCCCAGAGGCTGCAGCAGGACATCCCTGGCTCCCCTGAGGACTGGTGACCTCTGCAGACTTGGAGAGTTTTCTCGGTGAAGTGAAGGGACACCAAGTAGGGGCAGCAGAGGGGTCGGCTGGTACCCAGTGGTGATGGGAAGGCTGGCGAGGCCAGCAGATGGTGGGATCTGAGGGCCTCCCTGCAGGACAGGCAGGGGAGCAGAGAGGCCCTAGGTGCAGGGGCTCCAGGGTCCCCAGAGCTCCGCTGCAATGCTGGGAGCGGAGCTGTGTGGGGTTCTTGGTCATGGGACACCTCTTTCAAGTTGTGCCATTCAGAGCCTCGAGTTGGGTCCCTGAGCAGGCCAGCACTCGTGGGCCAGCAGCTCGGCCCAGAGCCTCTGGGAATCTACCAAGCACCGGGTGCACGGACAGATGACTCTGGGCTTGGCCAGGAGCTCCTGCACAGCACGTGGCCAGCCTTGCTGACTGGTCGCTGACAGAGCTGTCTGGGTCCCAGTGAGAGCCTCCTCCTCTCAGGGAACGCTCGCCCGCCCTGTTCCAGGTGCGTTCTTCACAAAGGTGGTGGACTTGGGAGCCTCGTCTCTGAAGCTTGAGATCTGGGACACGGCTGGCCAGGAGAAGTACCACAGCGTCTGCCACCTCTACTTCAGGGGTGCCAATGCCGCGCTGCTGGTGTACGACATCACCAGGAAGGTAGGGCTGCCCGAGGCACGCCCCGGGCTCTCCGGGTCCACCTTGGTCCCCCAGGCAGCGCAGTGTCTTCTGAAGGACTCGCGCTGGGCTGGCCCCACAGTCTATGGTGCAATCACAACTACAGAGCCACATCCACGCGCCCCCGCCACCTGACTCCCCTGACCCTGCACTTGCCTCTGCTCTTCCATGAGTGGCCCAGCAGGCCCCACGCAGGGCAGTGTCTTCCACACCCACTAGTGCGCTGAGATGGGGGGGCTGTTACAGATGGGAGGGAGGGGCTGGCTTCATGGGGCTGCAGGCCCAGCCTGGGAGGTAGGAACTATCCATGCTGGGGGGCAGTGGGCCTGGGGGAAGGTGAGAGGGGCCTGGAGAGCCGGGTGGCATCCAGAGAGGGTGGGCAGTGCAGTGGCCCAGCAGTGAGGAAAGCAGGGCCTCCTTCCTCCTTGCTGGGGGGCAGGAGGGGCTACAGGGGCCAGGTGGAGACTCCTTACCTGGTCTTTGGGATAATGCAGTTAGGAGCAGGGTTTGGAGTGGTGGATGCCCCCTACTTTCCTGCACAAAAAGTTCCAGGGGTGGAGGCCCCTGGCCCAAACACCCTGTGTCCCCGTCCCTGGGCCCCTGCAGCTGGCTGCCTGGCTGCAGTCACTAGCCAGGGTGGGAGCAGGCCGGCCACCCACCTTGGAGGAACTGAGAAGCCCTGTAGGACTGGGATTGCCCATGGCATCCTGGGACATCCCCCAGCCTGTGCCAGGCCTGCTCTGCCGCCCTGGAGCCGGAGGCCACCGCAGGCCCACCGACAGCCCTCTCTCCTCCAGGACTCCTTCCACAAGGCCCGGCAGTGGCTGGCAGACCTGGAGAAGGAGCTCCACCCAGGGGAGGGCGTGGTGATGCTGGTCGGCAACAAGACGGACCTCGGCGAGCAGCGGGAGGTGACTTTCCAGGTGCCACTCAAGCCAGCAGGAGGAAGCCCCCACCCTGCAGCCCTGGGTTGTCACACAGGCTCACACACACATGCCCACACCACACCCTGAGGCACACCAATGCACACACCCACATGCCCGCACCTCGCACACGTAGGTACACACACCTGCAGGGACATTTCCCACTCACACCCCCACGCTCACACACACTCACAGCTGTGCATGCTTGTGCGCCCCCCCCCCCACATACTTTCCACCTTAGTTTCCCTTTTGGCCAAAGAAGTCTGGTGCCGCAGTCTGGCTGCAGCAAAATAATCGGGGGTCGGGGGGGGGGTGAGCAACTTGTGTATATTGATACAGCAGGAGTGGGAGCCGTTTATTGCAGGACAGGAGGGGTATATATACATTCCACACAGCTTCTCTAATTAGCATAAACTAGATACAGCAGTCAACCAATAAGGAATCTCCACACTTAATGGCTCGCTGGCGTTACTTCACAAACCACTCCCTCTGCAAAATGCCAGGCGCCATCTTGACTTGTTTACAGACTCTAACAGTCTGGAATCTCTGGAGGGTGCAGGGGACCCACCCATGCCCCTCTGGGGAGCTGGCTGCAGGGTCCCTGCCTGCTGGGAGTTGGGCCTCCCCGCCAGCCTCAAGGCCTGTCCTGGTTACCTGGCGCCCTTCCCACCCCTCCGCCCCTCCTTTCTTTGTATTCAATATATTGTTGAAGAAGGGTCAAGAGAATAAATCCAAACTTCTTTGGTAGGAACTGCACAAGGGACAGAAAATTTAAAAAGCTGTAGTTTTTCTATGAAACGATGCACAGCAGAATAAATGCTGCCGAGACGTGTGTGAGGCACGGTGGGGCTGAGAGGAGGGCCAGGCTGCCCGTGTCCTTGAGCCCGCCTGCAGGTGGACGGCCTGGGAGCATCTGTGTGCGTGGGTAGAACGTGTGCACCCCTGTGTGTGTGGGTGTGTGCATCTGGGTGGTCTGTGGTGTGCAGCTGTTGTGTGTATAGGTATGTGTGGGCACCCACATGTGTGTTGTGGGAGCTGTGTGTGTATACAGTTGGCCCTCTGCATCTGTGAGTTCTGCATCCACAGCTTCAATTTACCATGGATTAAAAAAAAAATTGTGTGTGCATTAAATGTGTACAAACGGTTCTCTCCTCATTAGTCCCTAAATAACACAGCTTGACAACTATTTAGACAGCATGTGTGCTGTGTCAGGCGACACCGTGATCTAGAGACGGACCGCAGTGCGGAGCTGGCGTGCAGGGTTTATGCACTAACGCACCATTTTGCAGAAGGGCCTGGAGCACCAGGGCTTTTGTGTCTTCAGGGGTCCTGGAGCCCGTCTGCCTGGATACTGGGCACCAGGTGTGTGGGGGAAGACACGTGTGGATATGGGTGGTGCGTGGGCTCTCCTGTGCATACAGAAGTGCGTGTGTGAACGCGTGCGTGCAGCTGGGTTCCAGGACAGGCTTTCTGTGTGGCAGGCAGAGAAAGAGCAGATGTGTGAGAGGCAGGGGTGGGGGACGGGCTGCAGGAGAGGGGCAGGGTCCTGCCCAGAAGGCCCTTTGGGCTCGGGAAGCAGAGCCCCTGGCATGGGGGCTTTGGTCTGGAGGCAGCAGTAGGTCCCTAGAGGGTGTGAGAAGGGTCAGGACCTGGTGGTGACTGGGGGAGCAGTCAGGTAGGGAGACCCGGAGGCTCTCAGCTCTGCCGGACCCGGCTGGGGGCACCATTGACTCTGCTTTCCCAGGCTCTCTGCTGTGGGCAGTGCCAAACGCCTGTGGCCCAGACACGCTGCGGCCTGGAGCCCACGGGAGCATCCACCAGGACTGGGCTGTACACCATCTCTGGGGCTCCCCTGGGCCACAGGCCTAGAGACCCAGGCCACTGCTTGCCTTCTCCCCCTGCTCCGAGGGAGGAAGGGAGGTAGGACAGAGCTGAAGATGCTTTGGTGGCCATAGAGGGCCAGGCAGGACAGGCAGAGCCCAGGGAGGTGCACCCCAGGTCAGAGCTGCATTGTTAAAATGAGTTTTTTAAATTTATCATTTTCTTTTTAACTTTTTAAATCATTGTTATGATCAAACCCAAGGCCTCCCACACTCTAGGCAAGCTCTCTTCCACTGAGCTGCACCCCAGCCCTGAAGTGCCATTTCCAAATGACTCTCTCATTGCAAAGAGAGTACAGCAATCCCAGTGCTGTCCTCCAGCCTCTGCAGTGTCACCGTCTTACGTGACCTTGGAGGACCATCGCCCGGCTGACCCTGCACAGCTCTGGCTCAGACCTCCGTTTTCCCGCTGATGGCCTTTTGCGGCAGGAACAGCGGCTCACAGTTCTGGCCAATGGGGGTCCTTGGAGTTCCCCTTGTCCCTTCCACCTGCTCTGTCACTGTGAGCACTTCCGAATTTTCGGACTCATGGTGTTCTTTCCAGCCCTGGAATCGGCCATTCGAAGAGGAGCCTGGTTCTTAGTTTGGGGGAATTCATTTAGAAACAACGTGCCAGGGGTGGGGGACGGTGGGGGAGAAGACCATGGGCTTCACCTGGAGACCTCAGGAGACGAACTGGCAGGGGTGGGCTGACTCAGGGCACAGGTGGGACATACCTCTCATGAGAGGGACCTGGCTTCTTGGAGGTGACAGGGGAAAGGGAAGCGGGTTGGAGAGTCCAGGGAGTCCAGGAGAAGGCAGAGGAGCAAGAGCAGGTGGCATCAGTTGGAGCCTTGGAGGGGCACCCAAGCTGGAGCGGCTGTGGAGGAGGTGGGCTTGGCAGGCAACTGGCCTGCAGGGCTCACCTCTTGGAGTGGCTGCCAGGGGGCTGGAGAGCTCGGGCGGCCATGAGAACCTGGAGCAGAAGCTGCAGAAGGGGGAGCGAGAGGAGAGGGAAATTTTGGAGACTCTGAGGACCTGGCTGGGAAGCCAAGGGGAGGGGAGCGCAGAGCTGACCCCAGGCTGTGGGCAGAGACCCGGCTGCCAGCTCCGTGTGAGGTGGCATGGGGAGGGGTCCCCAGGTGAGTGGTCTGGGGCCGCCAGGTGCTCCTGCTTGTTGGGAGGGGCTGGGGGGCTTGGGGAGAGTGGGCGTGGGAGAGTCCATCCTGGGCAACCCTGACTCCTAGGCCTGGCCCTGGCCTCTCTCCTTCCTGGTCACGGTTTCCCGCTGTCTCTGCTCTGGTTTCTCCACTTAGCCTGACCCTGTGGGGAGCAGGACCCCTGCCATGCGTCCCCCGCTTCCTCTGTCCCCTCGGTTTGGACATCTTGCCTCTGTCTGCTGGACAGTCATGGCAGGAGGGCCCTTCCCTGTCCAGCTCCAGGAGCCTCTTCCAGTGTGACCCGTCCCCTCCCGGTGTCCCTCCCTCTTGGTCCTGGGCCTGCTGCTCCAGGTGGCCAAGGGCTGGGGCTTGGGACTAGAAGAACGTGGGGAGGGGTTTTCCAAGGGCCTGCGGCTGCCCTTGGGCGTGGGTTGGAGGTCGTTAGTGTCCTCGGGGAACTCATAAACCATCATTTTCCTCAGGAAGGGAAGGAGTTTGCTGAGAGCCACAAGTTGCTGTTCATGGAAACCTCCGCCAAGCTGAACCTCCAGGTGTCCGAGGTCTTCAGCACCGTGGGTGAGTGAGGGTAGCCCACGGGCCAGGCGAGGGCCGGGGCTCCCACGGGACCCGCTCCACTGGGTCTTCTTCTCTGGAGTCTTGGGACCAAGAGTCTGTCTGTTGGGGACAGGAGGTGAGCAGGAGGGACATGGAGTCCTCGGTTCCGGGCTCTGAGCGGCTGTCAGGAGGGCCGTCTGGGCTGTTTTGCCCGCAGACTGTGCGGTCCCGGGGGACTCTCCTCAGTCAACTCTCCCTTGTGTCCTTCACAGCGCAAGAGCTACTGCAGAGGGAGGCCAGGCAGAGCCACAGCGCACAGGGGGACGCAGCCGTGGTTCTGAATGCGGGTCCTGCCCGGCAGGCCAAATGCTGTGCCCATTAGAAGTGCCACTCCAGGGGGCCATGGAAGGACGTCCAAGGCCAGGCCTGGGGGTCTCCAGGGTGAGCCACTCTCGGCTTGGCTCTTCATCAGTTGTATTTCGAGGCTGGTGCTGGACTGTGCCTGAGGGCTGGCGGCTTCCAGAAGTTGGTGTCCTTTATAATACCCAGTTCCCAAAGCTGGGGGTGATTGTCAGGGGAGGATATGGTGTCAGATGGCTCCCAGAAGACTGTTGCCCACCGTGGCAGATCCTGTCTGGTTCCTGGACACCCCAGTCACCTAACTGATTGCTTTGTCACCAAACGTGGAGGGTTTGTGTGAGACAGAGAGGAAGCAGAGATCAGGACTCTGATGATAGCAATGTGGACAGACACCTCCATCTGGCCTTGGCGGGAATGCTGGCTAGGGCTGGGCCCACCTGGCTCTGGGAGGTGGGAGAGAAGGAAGAGGCCCCCCGGGAGGTGGTGGTACCCGAAGAAATGGAGTGATGGACCTGGGTGGCTAATCTCAGGCGGTGGCCCTGGGGAAGGTGCCAGTGGCAGGCTGCTGAGGTGGACGTAGGAAGCCACAGTCCTGCTGGGAGCACAGAGGCTCCGACTTGTACCCTGACGTGGAAGTTGTGCTGTCGAAGCATCTTTTTCTATAAGGATTAAACTGCTTTGAACCATCTGGCTCTGGGCGAGTTTGGAAGGGTGAGCTGGGCACAGCCTGGTGGACTGCAGGGTCGGGGGAATTCCAGGGGCTCCTGAGCCACCCGGAAGGAGGCTGAGATGTGCAGGTGTGACTGGGGCGGCGCGGATCGTCATTCTGATGCCAGGTGACACATGGCCCCCACAGAGGCTGCCTGGCTAAATGGAGGAGCCTGGCTCCCGTTCGGGGAGGTCAGCTTGGTGACTTTTCTGTTGGATCTCTCCTGACACCTGATGCAGCAAGGGGAAGATATTCCAAAGGGGGATGCATTGGGGAGATTTTGTCCTCATCTCTGGCTCCCTGGTAAGCAGATGCAAAGTCTGAGTATCACCACGTTGCTGCCAACTGAGGAAGACGGCCTTGCTGTGCGCCTCTAAGGCTCTGAGGAGGGGCGATGCACAGTGCCCTCCCACGTGACCCTGGACTTCTCATCCCTGTCGGGCCTCACCTGTTGAGGGTGCTGTCTGCTCTGCCCACTTTGCATGGACAGCACCTCCCAGTCCAGGGACTTGGCCTTGGGGTGGGGGCATCCCAGATGGAAACCAGCGGTGGGGGTGATGGGAGACTGGGGAGGGACACGGGCACCAGGTATTGGCTAGAACCCGCCTAGGGAGGTCACTCAGAAGGGCTGTGTCCTGGTAGGAGACCCCCACCCTCCAGCAGCCTCTTCCTCCTTGGGTTCTGGCAGCTCCCCACACCCCATCATCCCGTCAGACCCGCCCAGCCCGGGCCTCTCAGCACTCCAGCCACACTTGGTACCGCTAGTCCCAGGGAGGGCCCTGCGGGCGTGGTTGCCCTGATTGGAGGGAGACACTTGAGTCCACAGGACCCTGGGGGATCCCACTTCCGTTCTGGGGAGGTGGGAAAGGTCAGCGTGTCCTGGTGCTGATGTGATTCTGATGGGCCCCAAAGAAGCTTCTTGAGGAAGGGCTCTTACTGGACCAGGGCAGACCAGAGTGCACCAGGCTCTTTCCTCTCATGAGCACGAGAAAAGGGTAAAGAAAGAGAACCAAGGGGGCCTTAATTTTTTACCCATACTCTTAGACAACGTCATAGGGGGAACCTAAAGACAGTGCTATGTAATTGCTGTCATCTGACTGCTAGTGACATTGGGCAATGTGTCCTGGCGTCCCTGCCATCACAGGGGCCCTGAGCAGCACTGGGGACCACCCTGGAGGTGGCAGGAGGCCGAGGTTGCCCATGGCCACCAGGGGGCGTTCCAGCACCACTGAAGGAGATCCCTGCTGTTAGCTGTCCTGCAGACTGAGCGGTCAGGGCTCTGCTAAAGAGCAGACCAAGCCCACTGTTAGAAGAGACCCTGGGAAATAAGTGGGAAAATTCTAGGGTGCCCTCTATCTGCTTGTCTGCTTCCCTGAGTTGGCCTCGCAGTGCTAGGATTTATTCCGAGCATCTTTGACTCATTCCCATCCAGAATCCTTCCATGGTCTCTCCAGGATGGATCTGGTGCAATCCAGCCCCCTTTTCTCCTCCCCCACTGGGCAGGTGAGGCTCAGCGCTGCCCTAAAATCACCTGGGGAGCAACAGGAGGAACACTTGCACCTGCATCTTGCCCAATCTTCTGAAGAGATGAGTCTGTGCTGGGATTTTAAACTGTCCCAGGTGAGCTTAGAATTTAGCAAAGGTTGAGAAGCCATGTAAGGACAGGGGCTGCCTCTGTAGGGTCCCCGGTGCTGGTACAATGCCTGGCACAGGCATGTGCCAACCAAGGGACAGAAGCTGTTGTTTGCCCCACAGTCCTAAAGGAACTTGTTATGGTTTGGATGTGATGTGTCCCCCCAAAGCTCACCTGTGAGACAATGCAAGAGGTCTGCAGGAGGAACCACTGGGGTGTAGCCTTAATCTCATCAGTAGATCAGCCCCTGGTGGGGGACTGAGTGGTAACTGGAGGCAGGTGGGACGTGGCTTTGGGTATATATTTTGTATCTGGAGAGTAGAGTCTCTCTCTCTCTCTCTGCTTTCTGATCACCATGTGAGCTACTTGCCTGTGCCACACTCTTCCTCTGTGTTCAACCTCACCTTGAGCCCTGAGGAATGGAGCTGGCCTCTGTGGACTGAGACCTCTGAAACCATGAGCCCTAAAATAAACCTTTCCTCCTCTACAGTCGCTCTGGTTGGGTCTTTCAGTCGCAGCAGGGAAAAGCCTGACTCAGACAGAACAGCTGGCTTTCCTGAGAACAGCCCCTACAGCGGGCAGGTGATGGCAGGCTTGCCCAGGGCCCTGCCAGTGCCCCACCCTCCTCCCCTCCCACCCCAGAATCTAGGGTGCTGGGGATGAACCCAGAGGGTGGGGGATGTTCCCATGGCTCTAGGGAGCTGCATGGCTCTAGGGAGGCCAGCTGTAGGGTCCCTGCAGTCCTGGCCACAGCCTGGGCAGGTGCCACGGTTGTCCTGGGCTGGACTTGGACCTTGGACTTTCCCCAGCGGCTGTGTGTCGAGGTATGGAGGCAGGAGGCAGAGAGGGCTGCAAGTGGCCCTCCCCAGCTCCTCGCCGTCCTGCCTGCTCCCGGGCCTGTTCCTCTGTTCTCGTCCCCTCCCATCTTACCTGCCATTTCTTATCTAACTGATGGACGGACCCTGCTAGGGTTCAGGCATGAGGTGTGCGCCCAAAGCTCCTGCTGATGCAGAAGTGTCCGGAGGTGAGATGATTAAGTTTGGAGACCTGGAACCTGATCAGTTCGTCCTCATTTGAGCCGACTGACTGGGTGGTGACTGTGGGCAGGTGGGGCGTGGCTAGAGGGGGGGATCACGGGGGCTGCCCTGGAAGGGCACCTTCCTACGGCCCCTTCTGTTTCCTGGTTGCTGTGGTGGGAGCAGTGCTTCTCCACCTTGTCTTCCGGCCATGCCCTTCTGCCTCACCTGGGCCCAGGGCAGTGGAGGGGCCCGCCCTGGACTAACCTGAACCTGTGAGCCAAAGTGAACCTTCCTCCTCTATGTTGCTGTTGTTGGGTATTTTGGTCACAGCCACAAAAAGTTGACTAAGGCAGACCATTGTCCCCAAGGGCGATGACTCACACACCTGTTCCTTCTCTTTTATCATTGGTTCCCTTCTTGGGGCTCCCAAGGGTCCAAGGTAAGATGATTCAAGTGTCCGTCAAAAACTATTTGTAAGATACTAAACAACAAAAAGAGAAGTGTCTTCTTGGGACGCATCCAGCATCAAGGTGGGTGGTGGTAAGAGAGTCACCCCGTGGACCCAGGACGTCACAGCTGGCCCGGGAAGGATATCAGGGCTTGGGCTAACTGGGAATCAGGACACTGCCACAGGGCCAGGACAGCCACGCGTGGCTCGTGGACCACACGGGGAAGAATTCTCTGTGTCACACAGGTTGTCCTTAACCACCCAGTCAAGTTCAGTGGGGGGTGGGTGGGCACTACCAGCCGACACAAGAGGAAGGGCCAGGGCACCCGTGCCCCCTGAGTAACCTGCGTCCAGTTGAGGCCTGAAGCCTGCTCTCTGATGACAGGAATACAGGGACAGAAGAATGGGAGCCACACCAGGGAGGAGAGGGAGAGACGACTGTCACCAGACCACACATGTGCATTGTTCCACAAGACGACCCACTGGGTGCTTCCAGACATCAATGCCCTGCTGGGCGCAGTGACTCCCGCCTGTAATCCCGGAGGCTTGGGAGGCTGAGGCAGGAGGATCATGAATTCAAAGCCAGCCTTAGAAAAAAGCAAGGTGCTAAGCAACTCAGTGAGACCCTCTCTAAATAAAATTCAAAATAGGGCTGGAAATAGGGCTGGGATGTGGCTCAGTGGTTGAGTGCTCCTGAGTTCAATCCCTAGTACCAAAAAAAAAAAAAAAAAGAAAGAAACCAATGTCCCGACAAAACACAAAAACAAGGAGCCAAGGGTGAGAGAAATAACTGTGACATTAGATTGGAACCTGATAAGAAAAAAAAGTTTTAAGACTTTTGTGATATATACTTAGGGATTTTTGCATATGGAGTAGATAAAAATACTATTGATTTATTACATTTTTTCAGGTATGGTTTTGTGATTATGTAGGGAATTGTCTTATTTTGGGGAGAAGCATGCTGGAATACTTAGGGGCAACGTCCTGGTGTCCACAGCTACTTACAAATGGTAGAGACAGAGGAGGGCAGGAGGAAGCCAGAGCCGAGAGCGATGATAGCTGAGTCCAGGTCAGGAGATTCTGGGGGCCTCACAATAATTTCTGAACTTCCCTGTGCGTTTGAAGCTGTCGTCACACGAGTTGTAGGGAGCATAAACCCTGCCCTCTTCTTGTCTGGGCAGAGAAGGTGGATCTGTGTCCTGGGATGCCCTGGCTGGGTGGCATGAGCAGCAGGCAGGGCGTGGCCGCCCGCTCTGGAGGCTGCGAGTCTGGGCAGGGGTGGTGGCTGCGAGTCTGGGCTGGGGTGGTGGCTGCGAGTCTGGGCTGGGGTGGCGGGTGGTCCTGCCGGCCCCAGGGCTCTCCTGCTATGAGGCTGGTGCTCCCTGGTGGAGCTGCATCTCCTGATCCCCACCTTGGGCTCACGTGGCTTCTCCCTTTGGTCCTGCCGTCCTGATTCCCCCTTTCTCTAAGGACACTGTCCTGTGTTGGATTGGCATCACCCTGCTCCTGCCTGAGCTCAGCAATGTCCAGATAAGGCCACATCTAAGGTAGGGGCATTAGGCTTCGGCTCATGAGTTTGGGGGATGGGTGAGGCAGCCCTGAGGAGCAGGTGAGTGCCCGGCACCTCGGAGATGCCTGGTCTCCAGCCTTGGCTTCCCTGACCCCAGAGGGAGTGGGCATCCAGTCCAGGCTGGTCAGAGGACGAGGTGGGCTTGGCCTTCTCCTGACCATATGGGGCAAGGGTTCCTTCCTCAGTCCTCATCTGGGTGGCAGGTCCCTGAATCCCTGATGTGCAAGGGAAGTGTTAGGTCTTTGCCCCACCTGACAAGGTTGTTGCCTGTGAATGGTGGTCACTGGCCCTCTGTCCCTTGGTTTGCCAATCCCCTGGCCCAGGCCTGGTGTCCCCCTGCCTGGGGTATTGCCAGAGGCTCCCAGTCAGTTCCAGCTGTCTACAGATGAGCTGGCCTCCCTTGAGCCAAATAGGACCAGGTGATTTCCTCCTAGTGACCTTCGCGGCCACAGGTCGTCCTGTTGTTATAGTTAAAGCTTGGTCCCAGGGTTTCATAAGCTGACTTCCAGACCACTCACGTATCATCAAATCAAGCCTTCATTGAAGCCCACTGGTGGCGGCTGACCAGAACATAAAGCTGTTCCCCTGATCAGCCCCGAACAATTGTAAGGCGCTCCTTATAAGCCTGAAAACCGCAAAAGGGATGTTCGGGGGTCTAGCCAACGCAAGCCAGCCAGGTTACAGAAGCGGGAGAGTGCCGTCAAGCGGAGGGAAGCCTAACCAATCACAGTTATCCCAGTCACCCCAGTTACAGAAACAGAGCCACATTACCCTAGTTACAGAAACAATGCCCCATTAGGTAGTTCCGTGTTCTTAAAGGTTTCTATAGCAAAAGGGAAAGAACATCTTGCTCCAGTCATGACCCTTCTACTTGGCCTGGTTGTCATGATGAAGTCATAAAACACAATGGAGTCACATTTGCTCCTACTGCCACACTGTCCTCCTCACTCCTGGGCATAGCTCCGTGGACCCAGGCTGCCCTCCTAAGCAGAGCCCCTCTTCTCTTTGCCTCAGAGGCCCCGGCTCCTGTGGACTCCAGAGCCCCGTCACCAGGGGTCATTTGCACTGAGTTCCGGCTCTGTGCCCACCCTGGGCTGTGGCCTCCTGTGGGAGTCCAGCGCAGGGTCTTCAGTGCGCTGGTCCTTTTGTTCCACCCCCATCCAGCTCAAGTCAGTTCATCACCCGGGAAGGAGCCCCCCCTGGCCGCCAGGAACCTGCTTCTCCTCTCTGTGAATCTGCCCCCTCTGGGACTTCACTCTGGGAAGCGCACCGTGGCTGTGGGCAGTGCTGGCTTCTTTCCCGCAGCGTCTCATTTTCAAGCCTGTCCTGTTGCAGCATGCGCCAGCGCCCGCTCCGCTCCAGCCAGCTCTGTGAGCACTATGGGGTACTTATGCACCCCCGAGTCCCAACCCCTCTGTGGTGCTGTCAGGAGCTGGCCTTCAGGAGGGGACCCTGCTGTGAAGGCGCAGCCCTCGGGGACGGGACTGTGCGCTTGGAGAAGAAACTTCAAAGAGGAGCCCTCTCTCCACCACGTGAGGACAAGTGGCTTCACAGATGGCGGGTGTGCTGGCCCCTGGAACCGGGAGAGTTAACAGCTGACTGTCCAAGGCTCCGAGTCTGTGGCGCCTGGTTGGAGCAGCCAGCCCTGACTGAGGCAGTGGGCACGGGGTTCTTTCTACCTCTGGCCGTCGAGCAGTGCTGCTGTGGAGCCCCTGAGTGAGGATCCATCTCCACCTGTGTTCATGTCCTGGGTCCCGGGTGATTGTGGGCAGGGGTCCTGTTGATCTGTTCAGCTGTCTGGGGAGCTGTGCTACTGCTTGCTTTCTGGGCCATGAGCCGTCCAAGCCTGACCCAGCACCTGCCTTCCCTGGGAGCAGGCCCAGTTCCCACAGGCACACTCCACCTGGGGGGCACCAGGGTGGGGGGATCCCCTGTGGCTGGGAGGTGCAGTGTCTGTGTTAACCCCAGGTGGGAGGTCCGGGCCAGAGGCAGCTGGGGTCCTGCCTCATGGCCCTCTGAGCCTAGGTGGACAGGAGTCCTGTGGCCAGGGAGACTCCTCTGAACAGGTCCAGGCTGTCCAGACAGGCCCAAGGCTTGGGAAGGGCCTGTGCCATCCAGCAGGTGCCCTACCCTCTGAGCTCAGGAATGGTTCAGATGTGGGACTGAGCCTCAGAGAAGCCCAGGAAGGGGTCAGTTGACCAGTAGTGTGGGTGTGTCCCTGACACCAGAGCAGTTATGCCTGAGCGGGGACATGGTGACATCTCTGTGTAATTGAAAGGGACACAGTGTGGTGCTGGAGTCTCCCAGGGCTGAGTAGGGACAGCACACAGTGCCCCTCTGAGCCGCAAGGGAGGCCAGGAGGATGCAGGAAGGAGGATCGTGGTTGCCAGGGTTGCCGAGGGAGAGGGGAGGATGGCTTTGATGGTGCAGGAGTCTGCTCTGTGTACAGGACACTGGCGACCCTGTCATTCCACATGGGCTCAAACCCTGGGACGCACAGCACCCAGAGCAAACCCCAGTGTAGGTGGGCTCTGGGTGACAATGGTGTGTCATGTAGCATGGTGACAAATGTGCCCCCTCTGTGTGGGATGTTGGGGGCAGGAGGCGGTGTACATGGAGACAGCAGGAAGCAGGATGCTCTGAACCTTCTGCTCATTTTTGCTGTGAAACTAAAACTGCTATGAAAATTAAAGTAAAAAAAAAAAAGAGATAGATAGAGAAGGATTGAGACTTGGGGAGGGACAGCACCAGGCTGAGGGGCTGTGCTGCCTCCTCTGGGGACAGTGGTGCATGGTGCCCACGGTCTTGTGCAGTGTGCTCCTGAGCAGCTGTTCAGGTGTGGGGGGCTGTGGGCTGCAGGTGACCAAGGACAGTCCCAGCTCCCGACTCAGGCCCCTCCCACTTTGTCACCATACAGTCGCAGATAGCAATAAGCCAGGCCAGAGCCTTTATTATCATGGAAGGGAAAGAGCCAGGAGGAAGAGGGTGGGTGGGGAGGCTCAGGGGGTCTGTGTCTTCAGGGTCTTCATCAGCGGGCCATCAGCCATCCTGAGGGTACTTGGCACCACCCTCCAGGGGGAGGCAGGTGGACCAGCATTGCAGCCCAGGCCTGGGGACGTCCCGAAGGGCTGCCCTCCTCCGGCCGAAGCGGCCCACAGGCCTGATCCCCCGGCCTCTGTACCAGGCAGGATTGATGTCAGGAGCTACCAAGGGAAGAGCACAGCACCGCGTGGGACCCCCACCCCCAGGGTGGGTCGTGTGCCGGAGGTGGCAGGTCTAGCCCCACAGGCTCATCCCCACATGGCCCCAGGCTGCCTGGTCACCAGGCCATGTTGGAGCCCACCTGAGATAAGGGCACCCAGAGGGTCGAGACAGTAATGTGGCTTTGGAAATAAGAACTCAGACTTATACCGGGTCCACTTGCCCTTCTTGACCCCCCTCCCAGGTTCAAGAGAGACCAGGCCCAGCTGGGCAGAGGTGGGCATGGAGGGAGGGGACAGGGCTATCCTGGGAAGAGGGCTGGTCCCCAGGAGGTCCTAGCAGGAGGTTGGCCCCCAGAGCTGGAGAGTGTGGCTTAGGAGGTGGCCAGCCCTCTACCCCTGGGTCCTGAGCACCCACGGTCCCAGCACTCACTGCGGATTTCCATGGAGTGCTGCGGGGCTCGTCTTGCAGTCCCCTGGAGGACAAGGCCCAGCAGCAGCAGACACAGGAAGCAGCCGCTCAGAGACTTCATGCCCCTGGCTTCTTGAACAAGGCCCCTCTGAGGGATGCCACACCAGGAGGGCACAGCCTGGGGACAGAGGGGAGGGCCAGGTTATATAGGCACCAGAGTGTGTGCGTGCAAAGCCCAGGAACTCAGGTCACAAGAGCATGAGAGAGTCATGCGTAAGTGTCCGAGTGTGTGCACATGTGTAGGAGTGGGCTGTGCTGTACGGGTGTGTGTGTGTGAGTGTGTGTGTGTGCGTGTGTGTGTGCACACACGCAGCCCCAGCAGGGAAGTGTGTGAGCAACACGTGTGAACATGGCTGTCTTGGAGCAGCCTCGGGTCTGTCTGTCCTCCTGTGTTAGGAACCAGGAGGAGCCTTCCAGGCCTTGGGGGGTGGGGAGGTGGCCCCACAGAGCCCAGGGAGCCTTGGGGGTGGAGGAGCACCTCGCCAACCTCAGAGGGTGGGGTTTGGATTTGGGACCTCAGGGCTCAGTCCTTTACCACTCTTGGCCCAAGTCCTGCTGACACTGAGGCCCACCCGCTGCCCTGCCCCGTCAGAGGACAGCAGCCGGTAGTCGGGTGTGACAGGACACTCAGCATCCTGGGTCCTTTCTGAGCATGCTCACCCCACCCAGTCTTAGATCCAGTCTGCTGAAGCTCTGAGGTGCAGGCAGCACCCGAACCTCTTCTCACACACAGGACACCCCTACAGACGGCGGGAGCAGGCTGCTGTGGATGAGAGCAGGGACCCCAAAACCCTCTGTGCCATGCTGGAGTAGAGTTGCCCACCTACATAAGCAGTGTCCAGCTGAAGAGCCTGGTGACCCCTCCTCCCTGCTCCCACCTCGGAATTTCTGTTACCACTGGAAGGTGCCCGAGAGCCCTGTCTGTTTCAGAGGAGGACCCCTCAGCTGACCCAGCCCCTCTCTGAGCTCCACAGAAAGAGCTGTCCATCAGCACTGAATAAAATGTCCACCTCTTTCTTGGGGAGTCCCACACAGGGCAAGGGATCCCCAACCTAGAGGATGGAGGTGCTGCCTTGAAGAGGAATAAGCACATGCACCCACTTGGGCTGGCCCCTTTGCCTGTCCCCTGGAATAGGACCCAGGCCAGGTGAAGGGCATCTTGGAACGTCAGCAGTTCCGGGTCCTGACCCCAAGGACCTGTGTCCTGGAGCTGGGGATTGCCCTGCCCAGCAGGGTTCCCAAGTGGAGCTCTGTGGACACCTCGGCTCACCTCTCCACCAGAAGAGCACTTGAGTGTTGGGGCTCCAGGTGGCTGGACGCACAGACCTGAGGGCAGCTGCCACTGCCCGTCCTGCTCAGCCCCAGCCTGGCTGCCAGGAGAACAGGCCAGTCTCAGGTAAACCCGGTCCACGCCTAACAAAGGACAGATCTCACAGAGCGGCTGAGCCGCGCCAGCCTCTCCAGCACCTGATGCTACTCACCGATCGATCTCCCTCCGTGTGCGGAGCTGCCCTGGCTGCACAGTGAGGCCCGGTGGCAGCCTGCTCACCTTTATAATCCATGAGGGAGCAGCTGACGCCCCCAGATGCCCTCCCCAAGCCGGCGCCTTTGCCTGCCGTCCCTAAATGCGCCGTCTCCCTGAAGGGCGACACCAGGAGAGGACCTCATCTTTTTTCTTTTCTTTCTTCTATTTTTTTTTTTAAACTCTCATCAGCGAGGTGATTTGTTCCTTCCTGAATGATATAATTTCATTTGGGCCAAGTGGTTTTAAAGCACATTAACCTCCCTCTTCGCGCTCGCCTCTGGCCAGGCTCCAAAGTCAAGTGCCACAAGACATCAGCTCCAGAGCCGCAGCCCTCACCAGGAGACACCCCCGCCCAGGGCTCCTCTGTACACCTCTCTCGCCCTTCTCTGAGTCAGAATCTTGGCTGAAGGCAGGACGGGGGTCGCCATCGCCCAGTGCGGCCACTTGCATCCTGCCTGGCCTCTCAGCCCTGCTGAGCAGCAGCCCTTCCTCGGCGGGTGCACTGGCTCCCAGCAGACCACTTCCGTCCAACTCCATCACGAAAAGTCCGTCTTCTAGGCTCCCACAGTCTTCACAGCTAATGTTCAATACAAGCTGATCCTCCGCTAAAGCAAGCAGCTTGATCTTTATTGCAAAACACAAGTTCATTTTATTACAAATGCAACTCATACACACTGGGAAAAATTTAGTACACACACACACACACACACACACACAAAAGAAAAAGCATCGACAACCTCACAGAAGCCGCCCGCTTTGGGTCTGGTGCTTCTTCTCCAGGTGAGCCTCCCAGGCACTTTCTTGCAGTTCGACAGATGTGGGGCTCATTCTTCCCACCTCATGCTGTAACCACGGCGTCCTCAGTTGTGAAAATATCTACATATTTATGTCACAATAACCATAGGACATTCTGCCATTTAATGTGGGCCTTAGAACCTAAATCATCGTGTTCTGAGTGATTGTAGATTACGTTAAAGGTCTTTTGAGTGCGACTGAATCCCGTCTTCTTGAGGGAGCTGAGCTGGAGGAGACGCATCGGGTTGCCCCTCTTGGGTCTGCGCAGCGGGTGATTGATGGGCCACTGTCTGGGCCTCCTTCACACTTCTAGGGACGCTCTGGGGCAACATGGCGCCCTCTGGGAACCCGCCTTCTCCTCCTTCCAGACCTGGCTGTCTATTCCAGGTCACGAGGGTTTCTGGCTGGTGGGCTCCCTGAGAGATCTGGTAAGGACTGGGTGGGGTAAGGGACTCTGCAAGGGTCAGGTGGGTCACAGTGTTCCCCTGCAGATTGGAGTCACAGGGACGCGTTAAAAACTTTCCTAATGCCTGGGCTCCACTTCTGAGAAATTCCACCTGAATTCCTGGGTGGGAATCGTGTGGTAGAGTGTGGACCTGTCTTGAAGGTAGGTGGTCCCCATGGGTGTGTGCCAGCCCGAGGGCCGCCTGGGGCAATGGAGCCTGAGACTTCAGGAGCTGGAGCGAGACTCGATGGGAGTGTGAGTGTGTGCAGGTGTGAGAGTGTGTGCAGGTGTGAGAGTGTGTGTGAGTGTGTGCAGGTGTGAGAGTGTGTGTGAGTGTGTGCAGGTGTGAGAGTGTGTGCAGGTGGGAGAGTGAATGTGTGCAGGTGGGAGAGTGAATGTGTGCAGGTTGGAGAGTGTGTGTGAGTGTGTGCAGGTGTGAGAGTGTGTGCAGGTGTGAGAGTGAATGTGTGCAGGTGTGAGAGTGAATGTGTGCAGGTGGGAGAGTGTGTATGAGTGTGTGCAGGTGTGAGTGTGTGTGAGTGTGTGCAGGTGTGAGAGTGTGTGTGTGCAGGTGTGAGAGTGTGTGTGAGTGTGTGCAGGTGTGAGAGTGAATGTGTGCAGGTGTGAGAGTGTGTATGAGTGTGTGCAGGTGTGAGAGTGAATGTGTGCAGGTGTGAGAGTGTGTATGAGTGTGTGCAGGTGTGAGAGTGAATGTGTGCAGGTGTGAGAGTGTGTGTGAGTGTGTGCAGGTGTGAGAGTGTGTGTGAGTGTGTGCAGGTGTGAGAGTGAATGTGTGCAGGTGTGAGAGTGTGTGTGAGTGTGTGCAGGTGTGAGAGTGAATGTGTGCAGGTGGGAGAGTGAATGTGTGCAGGTGGGAAAGTGTGTGTGAGTGTGTGCAGGTGTGAGAGTGAATGTGTGCAGGTGTGAGAGTGTGTGTGAGTGTGTGCAGGTGTGAGAGTATGTGTGTGCAGGTGTGAGAGGAGTGTGTGCAGGTGTGAGAGTGTGTGCAGGTGTGAGAGTGTGTGTGTGCAGGTGTGAGAGTGTGTGTGAGTGTGTGCAGGTGTGAGAGTGTGTGTGTGCAGGTGTGAGAGTGTGTGTGAGTGTGTGCAGGTGTGAGAGTGTGTACAGGTGTGAGAATGTGTGCAGGTGTGAGAGTGTGTGTGAGTGTGTGCAGGTGTGAGAGTGAATGTGTGCAGGTGGAAGAGTGTGTGAGTGTGTGCAGGTGTGAGCATGAATCCTCCGTTTAGCACAGCAGATTAGTTGCAGTGAGTTGTGGGCACCTTGCTGCTTTGGGAGGCAGCAGGTGGCACAGAACAAAGGCCAGGTGTGAGCTGTGACTGCTCTTTGTAGCTGCCCAGAGCCCCAGGGCCACAAGCCTGGCCAAGCCATCTCAGGCTGCACCCAGCTTCTTGGAGAAGTGATCCCACAAGGGCTTTGAACACAGTCTGGAGGGGCAAGCTCTTCCCCCACCTCTGTACCTGGGCCATGGATCTGGGGCAGGGAGGGCCGAGTACTCTTGGTCCAGCATGGCCTGGTCAGGGTTTCATCTAGGCCTCCTGAGATGTGCATATGAACTTGAACCTGTGCATGTGAGTCCCCTCCTGGAGGAGGTATAACCCCACCTCCCTCCCAGAGCTGTGGGCACCTGGGACCAAAACTCTTTGTCATAATTTGCTGTTTGTAATCGCATGCTTTTCCCTATTGGTTGAAGTGGACTTAGTGGTTTTCTCATTTAGTTTGTTACTACAATAACAGATTTTTTCCTAACATTAAAAACTCCTGACTCTCCTGGAATGGCTATTTGTTAAGGTTTTAAATACATCACTGGGTTTCACTCACTGATATTTTATTTAGAATATGTTTATCTTTATCTGCTGCCTTTAACTTTCCTTCCTCACAATTTCTGTTTGGGGATCCAGGTTTCCCGAGCCTTACACAGGAGCAGAGCTGCCCTCTGAGGGGCTCCGAGGGGAGGCAGGAAGTCCCCACAGGGAGACACGGGCAGGGCTTGGGGCAGAAGGGAGGGGATGGGAGTGTGGTGAGGTCCTGGGTCGGGGGTTTCTGGACCCAGAGCCAGGGGGCTGAGAGAGGACCTTTGGGGACACGGTCATGATGTGCCAGTTGAGGTCAGGTGTTTGGGGCCTGAGGGACAGACGTGGGCCACTCTGTGGGTCTAAAGCTCTTTACTGAGGTCTCAGCCGTGGACTTGGACAGCCTGGACGCAGGTGAGGAGAGGACAGGGACAGAGGGAGAGGATCTGTGAAGGAATCAGAGGAGGAATGCGGGAGGCAAGGGAGGAGCCCTGGGGGCAGGACTGTGGGCCAGAGGGCAAGGCGGCCTTGCAGAGGACAGACCCTCCAGAGCCCCTGCAGCTCCTTCCTTGGCTGCTCTCCCACCCACCTTTAAAGTTTCATTGCACCTCTGTTAGGGGTGGGCGAGCTTCCTGTGCAATGGACCAGGGAGATGTTGTACCAGTACTGTGGCCTCTGGTCTCAGGGGCAGTGTACAAGGGAGTGGTGTGGCAGGACTGGGAGCTGGGTGTGGCCCCTGGGCGCATCTCTTGCTGGCAAGTTCTTCGTAACAGGTGTGTATACTACCTGGCAGGACCTCATGCCCCACGGAGGGCCCGTAGTCCTGCTTCTGAAACCCCTTTTGTGAAATGGGAGAAGAGCAGAACTAAATGTGGGGTCATCAGAACACCCAAGTAGGCCAACACAGCCTGCTGCCCCTGCTGGGCCCAGCAGAGTCCCTTCATCTGGCATGGGCCACCTCTGGGTTGGCCACACCAAGGACGAAGCTGGCCCTGTGCATTCTCTAGGGTGTCTGGAACAGGGGGCTGTGGCTTCAGGGCTGGGGCACTCGCAGAGAGCTGGGACCGAAGAGCCGGGGGCACCTGCTGCAAGTCTGAGGAGTGGCTGCCAGTCAAGAGGGAAAGAGGGCACAGCGAGGGTGGAGGGCATGTGAGGGCATGGCCAGGCCCCTGCACTTCCGGAGGCTGGAGGAAGCTCTGGGCCTCCACCCACTATTTCACCTGGGCTCCTTGCAATGCAAAGCCCCAGGTTGGAGGGGCTCCGGGAGGGGCCCCGGCCCCGTCCTTCAGGTTCTCCTCCCAGTGCAGGGCTCAGCCTGGAGATCTTTGAGCTCTCACCTCCTTGTGGTACATGGTGGCAATAATGGTGCCCTGCAGAGGTCACCCCCTCCAGTTGGCGTTCACGTGGGACCTCAGGATATGACCTCATGTGGAAATAGGGTCTTTGCAAATGTAACTCATTAAGTAAAGCATACTGGATTAAGGTGGGCCCTACACCCCAGGACTGGTGGCCTTATAAGAAGGGGGTGGACAGACAGACACAGGAAAAGAGGGTGTGAGGGTGGAGGTGAGGCTGAGGGCTGCGGCCCAGCTGGGACCCCCAGAAGTCGGGAGAAGCCAGAACCCATTATGAACTTGAGAACTTGGGAGGGAGCCAACCCCGCCCACACTGTGATGGAACTTCCGGCCTCCTGACCTAGAGAATAGCTGATTGTACTCTGCCCAGCATGACGTGCTCCGTCATGGTGGCCACAGCAAGTGGATGTGGGCTCCATGCGCATGTTTCTGAGTGGACCTAGCACCCTTGTTTCTGGAGGAAACCGGTGTTCGTGGCTTTGGCTCATGTGTGAACTAAACATGGGGTTCTTCTGGGCCCCTAGAAGGGTGCTGTACCACCTGATGGAGACAAAGAAACTGGGCACCTGACCATGGCCAGCTGTAGTGGTGGAACGGCCAGGTGCGAGGGACACTGTTAGCACAGGCCGTTTCTGACGTAGATGTTGCTGAAACGGAGTTCTTGAGAAAACTGACAAGGCTCATGTTGTGAGTAGGAAGCTGGGTTTGAAGGGTGAGTTGTCTAGAAAGGGAAGTCCCCCAAAGCTCCGGGGTGATGCCTAAGGGCAGCAACTTCAGGACAGCGTCCTGTGGTGAGCAGTCTAATGGCTTCTGTCTGTGGACCACAGGGAACTGCAGACGGGCCTGTGGGTGGGGGTCACCTCGACATTCAGTGGGTGGCATTCGGTCACTCGTCCTGACTCCTGGTTTCCAGCCACCCGTGCAGACACGTGCCCTCTGCCCTTGCTCCCATGCACTCAGGAACACATGTCTGGCCGTGGCCCTCACTGGATGGCCTGTCCCCTGCTCCGTTCATGAAAGCAGTACCATAAACCAAGAGGGAAATGGACCGGGTTGCGTGGAAAAGGGCTTCCGGGTGTCCTTCCAGGTTGACGGCCTTGTCCTGGAGGATAGGCACATCCTCTCTGCTGTGAATCACGGGTCAGAAGCCGCCTTGACCCATGTTTCTTCTCATTTCTCTCTGCAGGTGGGACTGTGTGCAGCGGGAAGCCCAGAGCCCGTGGAGGACACAGCGGCTGTGTGGAGGCCCAGTGGGCTTGCCTTGCTGCTCTGTCCTGGGCCCAGGGCCCTTCCTGTCAGGGCTGGTGGGCCATCACAGGTTTCTGAAGACCACAAACACATGCACACGTGAGTGTGTATGCAGACTCCCAGGCACTAGTATGCACACAGCAGCACGCAGGCACACACACAGGCAAGTGACAGGTCCGCAGGCACACACACACAGGAAAGTGACAGGTTCACAGGCACACACACAGGCAAGTGGCAGGTCTTCAGGCACACACACAGGAAAGTGACAGGTCCTCAGGCACACGCACAGGCAAGTGGCAGGTCCGCAGGCACGCACACAGGAAAGTGACAGGTTCACAGGCACACACACAGGCAAGTGGCAGGTCCGCAGGCACGCACACAGGCAAGTGACAGGTCTTCAGGCACACACACAGGCAAGTGGCAGGTCTTCAGGCACACACACAGGAAAGTGACAGGTTCACAGGCACGTGCAGAGGCAAGTGGCAGGTCCGCAGGCATGTGCAGAGAAACATGAATACAGTGCACTGTCTCAGACGTTCAGGGATGTTCACGGGCACATTCCTGGGCGTGCCTGCAGGTGCCCACACTGGGTATGCACACACACACTCATGCTACACATGAGCATGCTCACACAGGGAGGGTCATAACCGACCTGCCTCATCAGGCCGCCCTTGGCCAGCTTGGCACGTCTCTGCTGTTTGTGGTTTCTGCCTCTGTCCCCCTTCTGCCATCTCTTTGGGAAAGGGATTTGAAATATGCCCTGAAAGTTACCTCACTTGGTGGCATTTTATGCAGAAGTCTGAAGAACTCAAGCTAAAGGCCTGAGCAGAGTTCTCTGGAGGAGCAGAGAAGCCTGGGCTGCGGCATGCCACGCCTGAGCCCCTCCAGGCCACACTGGTTAGGAATGGAGCAGGCGTAGGAGCTACAATGGTGGCATTCAGCTAAGTGCCCACTGGGCAGGCTCTGAGTCCAGGCCACGTGCTGGCCTCAGGGCAGCTCTGACTGGCACCCTGAGACCAGCCATGGAGCACAGCACCTGCCATGGGCCACTGTGGGAAGGGACGGGGCTGCAGGCAGAGGACTTCCCAGGCAGGACACCTCCCCCAACAGACACGGCAGGTTCAGCCTCATTTTCAAGAACTGCTCTGAGAATTCCCAGGCGACTTTTTGAAAGAAGAGCAATGGGAGCTCCATCTTCCCTGGATGGCTCCTTCCTCCTCTCCCTTCCTTCTCCCCTTCCTTCCTAGGGTGTTGGGGACCAAACCCAGGGCGTCGAGCATCACTAGGCAAGGGCTCTGCCTGTGAGCTGCTTCCCCAGTCCCCTTGGGCACTTCTGGAAAGACTGGGGTCAGGTGACCCTCTCTCAAGCCCTTGTAACTGGTGTCAAGTTGAAGTGGCTGTTGGGGGGTGAGTGGTGGCCAGCAGGCTGAGCTGGTGAGACGTGGGCGGGGAGCTGAGGGCAGCCGGGGTGCCGTGGCCTGGACCAGGTTTACACACTGGAGCATGGTCCCATGTGGCAGTGGTGCACCTTTAGGAGGTGGGGCCTGGTGGGAGCTCCTTAGGTCATTAAGGGGGTTCCTGGGGCCCTGCTCAGTTCTCATGAGAGCAAGTGGTTCTAAAGGCCTGAGCCTGACTCTCGAGAGTTCCTTGGTGTCATCTGGTGAGCCCTCTTCCTGACACGTGCACATCTGGGGTTCAGGAGGAGCCCAGGAAGCGAACACCCCATAAGTCTGGGAATAGCCTTCGACCCCAACACCTCACCCCTGATTCAGCTGAGGAGACCCTGTGGCACTGGGTGGCCCAAGGGTCCCCCAGGAGGGTCCCCACCACCTCATAGCGTGCCTTCCTGGAGCAGAGCCGGCCCCTTTCTCTCCCTCTTTCTTTCTCCCTCTCCCTCTCCCTCTCCCAGGGACACAGTGGTCACTCAGTGACACAGCCTGTTTGAGCTGTTTCTTCCTCATCAGGACACTGTATCTTTAAACAATGTTTCCAATTTCCTTTTGCAGATTTTACCTTTTGTTCTGGTTCTCTTCTTTTAATACTGGGGACTGAACCCAGGGGTGCTCTACCGCAGAGCTGCACCCCCAGCCCTTTTTATTTTTTGAGACAGGGTCTTGCTAAGTTGCTGAGGCTGACCTTGAACTTGTGATCCTCCTGCCTCAGCCTCCTGAGTGGCTGGGATTACAGGTGTGCACCCTGCTCTCTGTTTTGAATTTTATCAGTTCATTCCAATTTCCCTCTCTCTGAAGACTTCATACCAACGTGTCAATCTGACAAGACTTTTAAATCTCCTCAGAAAGTGAGAGAAGAACTTACCGCGAAGAGGTGGTTGGCCGTGCCTTTCCTCCCGTTGGGGTTTCTCTGTGTCAGAGAGCCGCGGTACGTGGATTTCCGATCAAAAGACTCATCGTCCTTGCCTTTGGGGAAAACAGAAAAGGGGAAGCATTTTGTGAACCACAAACCCACCCTGAACAAGGGCTCTGCCACCTGAGAAAACTCAAAAGTACCCAAAGTGGACACAGCTCCTTCTGGGAAGTTCCACAGCGTGAAACATTTTTAGTGAAGCATTTTGGCAGTTGTGCAAATCAACAGTCGAGATGTTTCCTCTCTGCTCTGGAGCCAGCACTGACCCCAACCCGGCTGTGGCCCCAGGAGTGCTTGTATGGGTCCTGGGTCCTCCTTTCCCTTTGATCTGTGACAGGACAGCAGACCTGTGAGGTCCTGGGATTCTGACCTCAGGGCAGGGGTCTGCTCAGGGCCACAGTGTGGAGCTGGGCCCTGGCCTCAATCCCAGCCAGCATTTGCTTTGGGTCGGGGGGGTAGAGCCAGCCTCGTGAACTCCTGCATGTCAGGTGGGCACCTGCTGACCCGAGCAGGTGTCCACGAGGAGCAGAGCAGGCCAGGACACAGGGCTCCCTGGAGCCAACTGCGGACATCTCTTCTGCACGCTGTGTTCAGGGACATGCCCACCTCAGGCCCTCTCTGTCTCCTGCCTAGAGCTGGTGTCCCAGCTGGTGCTCTGGAACCCACGAGGCCCTACGAGAGGCCTTAACAGACCACGGCTGTCCCTTCACAAAGCAGTCACAGAGAGACTCCCGGGGAGTCCCTGTTCTCTTGCGGCAAGCATGGGCCTCCATTTGGATGTCCGTCCATGGGACAGGCTGGACACTCACCTCGAAGGTCAGCCTGCAGCACTCCAGGGACCCCAGTGGTGGCTCCTTGGAGTCACCTCCCTGTCAAAGTCCCCCTGGCTCGTGGCCCTGAGACAGGGGCCCTCAGGCCCTCTCTGGATTGAGCTAGCTGTGCTAGGAGCTCAGACGGAGGGAGCTGGGCAGGGGCCCTGTGACCACGGCGTGGGTGGGATGCGGGAGATGTGCCAGTGCTGTGGGGCGGGGCGGCGGTGGAGGCCATGCTCTCAGGGGCCCTGTGGACTCCAGGAGCGCTGTCCCCTGTGAAGGAGAGTGCATCACGGCCCCACAGGAGGCTGGCTGGGCTCCCAAGTGTGGGCAGACCTGAGTCTCCAGGGCTGCGCTGGGCAGTCCTACTTTGGGCAGCAGCAGGGGAGCCGAGGGCTGTTTGGGAGTGAGGAGGGGCATGGGGAGCCCTGTGTGCCAGGAGCATGGCTGTGGCCGAGTGTGGCCCCCAACCCGGGGGAGCCGCCTGCTTCTGTGAGCCGTGGCTAGGCTTTGAGGCGAGTGGAGCACACGTCTGGCAGGCGCAGAGGGGCCCCAGGCCCCACCCCATCCTTCCAGGACAAAGCTAATGTCCTTGGCTCCACGAGAATTCAAGAAAGGCCAAATGCCACCCTCACGGAAGCACCAGAGGCTCTGTCACCACCCACGGCACCTCTGCCAGCTCCCGGCAGTGATTCCAACCACCTGGAACACCAGGGCAGTGGGCCCGAGTGGCAGAGCAGCATCGGGCGCAAGACTGTGCCACAGGTTTCAGAGAAGCACACCCAGCCCGACTGGCCACTTCCCTCCCCTGAGCCGGTCCCAGGCCACGATAGGCCACGGTCAGGCACTCTTACCTGGAGATCTGAGGGAATAGCCCCTCCTGGGAAGGCAGGACGCCCCTGTCACCTGGAAGAAAGAGAGCGGCTGTGGGCGTCACCAGGTGTGATGTGCAGGGACTCTGCTAGTTTGGGATTTAATGCTCTCTGGATTGTGACTTCACCAAGTCAGCTGTCTTCTGTGCCGTGGCGGTATCTGAACTTCTGTCATATCAGAGAGCATGTCTCTGTATGTCAAGCCCCAAATGCCCGACTCCAGGAGACACTCAGTTCTCAGCAGTGGTGGAAAGAGCACAGGGTCCAGCCCCAAGGACCTGGGCTCAAATCTCAGTGGTACTCCCTTACCCCATGTGACCTAGACTCAACCTCTGTGAACCTCAGTCTCCTCCTCTGTAAAATGGGGCCGTGGATATTTAACTGTGCCTGACACATCTCCTGGCTCCCCATGGCTGCTGGACCCACACTCTCTCTCTCCCTCTTTTCAGAGGGCTGCCTCTGTTCAATGTGCTAAGGAATTCCGTCTCCAGCCTTCCTAGGAGTGAAGAGAGAGCCCAGTGGCCTCCTCCCCAGGGTCCAGGCCCCCACATCCCGGGGACATTTCCTGGGTGTTCAGGAAGAAGGTCATGAGGCCACTGGAACCCTCAGTGCCTGGGCAGGGAGGGGCACGGGAGCCTGGGTGTGTGCTGCCCCGGGCACCCTCTGGCTCATGGCTGGTAGGTGCGGAGGGACCACCTACAGGGGTGGCCTCTGTGTCCACGAAGCTCCTTGAAGGACTGAGCCAAAGAGTCTACATGGGGTTTGCTCGATGTCAAAGGCTGGACTCTGTCCCTTCTGTGGCCTCTTCTCCACTGCCCAACTGGGTGTCCCCAACAAATACTCCTACACAATTCCTGCCCGGGCGCCTGGGAGGAGCCGCCCGAGGAGCTGTTCTCGGGGTGCGTATGAGCCCCTCACCCCACACTCTGTAGTGGTTCCTGAGCTCTTGCTCCGTCCAGCCTGGGTGGGGGTCAGAGACGCACCTTGCCCTTGTTCCCAGGATCTGCACTCGGGTCCTCTGGACTCCTGCCAAGTTTCCCAGCAACTCGAGGAAGAAATACCTGAAGGGCAAGGAAGAGACTTCAGGCTGTGACGGCCGCTGAGCAGCAAGCCACCGGCAGGAGTTGGGGCGGCCAGTCGGACGCAGGCTGGATGCTCTCTGTGCTTGGTCAAGAATGTTGGGCGAGCACTTCTGACCCACACATACCGCTCCATGTTTCTGGGATGAGTGCTGCTGGACTTAGTAATTAAAATCAGGATGCCCAGCTAACTCACAATTCAAGATCAGCAGTGAATGATCTCGGTTGAAGCGTGTCCCAAGTTGCATGGGATATGTTTGCACTTAGACATTTCTTGCAAAGTTCCCTGGGCATCCTGCATTGACCTGGAAATCCCCCTTGGGAGTTCCTTTAAAAGCATCTTTCATCCTTGTGCCAAATTTTCTCCCCAGCAGAGTTTTGTAGGAAGCCTCCTAACTGGGCTGGGAGGAGGGTGCTGGGTTCAGATCCTGATAGAGGGCAGGTCCCTTCACCCTCATCTGCCCACCATCTTAAAATGGCCATTCATCAAACTCTCCAACTCCAGGTTTTATCATCTAGGCTTCTTCTTCTTCTTTTTTTTTTTTTATCAGGGGAACTAGGGATTGAACTCAGGGGCACTCAACCACTGAGCCCTATCCCCAGCCCTATTTTGTATTTTATTTAGAGACAGGGTCTCTGGGTTGCTTAGCATCTTGCTTTTGCTGAGACTGGATTTGAACCTGTGATCCTCCTGCCTCAGCCTCCCAAGCTGCTGGGGTCCCTGCATAAGGGAGAATAACAGAAAATGTCAAAACAGCCTCAGCTGGAGGCCAACACAGGGCCTGGCTGTTCAGCACAGATGGCTGAAGGAGGCGGCGGCACTGTGGCTCCCGGGAGGCCTGGACCCTCCACTCACCGGCAGGTTCGACCTCCTCCGGGGCTTTCCCGAGGGTTTCACCGTGAGCCCCGCGGCCC